>NW_026948497.1:3231249-3877499 GCF_035770615.1 Melospiza melodia melodia | reverse complement strand
GAAAGGACCTTCGAGCAAAGGTTGTTATGGCCACCAAGACCCCCCAGTAATTTTCAGGGAAACCCCTTCATTATTCTGGCTTGATTACATCAGCCTGTTGCATATTCATAGACCCTCATGCATAACCATAAACTCATTTACCTATTTGAGGAACTATTTGACGTGGCCCATCCTTGGGGGTGTCTCCCCATTTCAGGAGCCTCCACTGGAATGGAAACTATATACCCCCTCCCTTTGATTAATAATAAAAGTAATAACAACATGATGATGATAATAATATTATTAATAACAACAACAACAACAACAACAACAACAACAACAACAACAACAATAATAATAATAATAATAATAATAATAATAATAATAAATTGAAATTAGGGGCTCTCAGGAAAAGATATGGGAATAGAAATAACAGTTCTTTATCAGGAAAAATTAAAAATACAAATGCAGTAGTACAAACAAAAAAACAACAGTGACAGAGTCAGAATTCTCCGGGAATCCAGTGAAAAAGGTCGATCCTCTTGGAATCCAGTGGGAAAAGGGCTGATCCCCTGGGAACCCAGTAGAAAAAGAGCTGATCCTTTGGGAATCCAGTGGGAAAAGCTTGATCCTCTAGGAATCCAGTGGAGAATGAGGCTGATCCTTTGCAATCCAGTGGGAAAAGGGCTGATCCTTTGGGAATCCATTTCTTACCAAACAAAGACAAGGCAAAGGCAGGGCCACGTAGTTTTTATAGGGCATCCCAAGGGTGGAGTTGGGGTTTGGGTCAGGGGAGGAGTTCTTAGCAACACAAGAAGGGTGAGATCAAATTCCTCCCTCTTAGCAACAGCACCACTCCACACAGAATGTGTCCCCAAATCCTAAATTCCCTCTAAAAAAACTGAGAAATTATGGAACTTCAGATCTATCTATTTGATCAATTTCCTTCATTTCACCCAGTTTTGCGAGCTTCTAAGGATGAAGGTGAAGCAGAGGAAAATTAACGCCAAAACAAAAGTAGAAGCAGCCAGGTGTGTTCCCAACATGGATCACAGGGAATGTGAGTGACCAGGGCTGTGCCCAAAGCGCCTCCTCCAGTGGGGGATGGAGCTGGAGCAGCGCACGAAGCTCTGCCCGCACTTGGGGCACTCGCAGGGCTTCCCTTAGTGGTGCCTCCGTTGGTGTTTGGTGAAGTTAGAGCTGCTGGAGAAGCTCTTCCCACACTGGGGACACTCGTAGGGCCTCTCCCCAGTGTGGATGCGCCGGTGGGTGATGAGGGTGGAATTCTGCTTGAATCCCTTCCCACAGTCGGGGCAGCGGAAGGGCCTCTCCTCTGTGTGAATCCGATAGTGCTGGAGGAGATGGGAGCTGGTCTTAAACCTCTTCCTGCATTTATCACACTCGTAGGGCCTCTCCCCTGTGTGGACGCGCCGGTGGTTGCTGAGATCGGAGTTCTGCTTGAATCCCTTCCCACAGTCGGGGCATTGGAAGGGCTTCTCCTCTCTGTGAATTTCATAGTGCCGGAGGAGATGGGAGCTGGTCTTAAACCACTTCCCACACCTGGAACAATCATAGGACCTCTCCCCAGTGTGGATCCTCTGGTGCTGGATCAGGCTGAACCTCCGGCTGAAGTGCATCCCACACACGGAACACCTGTACGGCCTTTCTCCAGTGTGGGTCCTCTGGTGCATAATCAGGCTGGAGCTCTGGCTGAAGCTCTTCCGACACTCCCCACACTCATAGGGCTTCTCTCCAGTGTGGATCCGCTGGTGCCTGATCAGGTCGGAGTTCCACCTGAAGCTCTTCCCACACTCCACGCACGTGTGGGGCTTCTCCCCACCACGGAGCTGCTCATGGAGCACCAGCTCCGAGCCCTGGCTCCGTCTCCGGCCGCCTTCCCGGCCCAGGCTGGCTCTTTCCCCCTCAGATCCCCGCCAGCTGCGTTTGCAGCCCCTCCTCATGCGGCATCTCTGGGGCTTTTCCTCCCCATTGGCTTCCTGCGCCGTGGAGCCGCTCAAAACGGCCTCTTCCACCAGGTTCTGCCGCAGGCATTTGTCCTCCCTGCTCTCCATGCTCAGCTCCTGCTCTGGGGGAGGAAGGACAAGGACAGGATGGGATTTGCCTCCGTGCCACAGGCAAGGGCAAGGAGATCCCCCAGGGCTGCGCTGCAGCCGGGGCCGTGCTGGGCTGGGAGATGGAGCAGCACAGAGGGGAAAGGGGCACTGACTTCCTCCTCACCTGCCTCAGTGTCCCGGGGCATCTTCCTCTTCCTTGCAGCCTCCCAGGCTTTGGCAATGGGAAATCCTGGTTTGGGGAAAACAAGGGATGAGCGCGTTTGTAGGAGTGTCGGGGGGTAGGACGGTCGGGACAGACGGAGACGAGAGAGCTCTGCAGCCAGGTCGTGGAACTTGCGGTTTATTGCAAAGGGCCTGGGTGCAGGGCCCTGCTTGGTGCTGCCAGGCACAGCTCGGAGCAGGGCTGAGAGAAGAGAGGGGTAGAGAGGATGAGAGGGTAACAGAGTAAGAGAGCAAAAGCGTACGAGAGTAAGGTTCCCGTTACAATACAATCCATCTTCTGTGTTGAATATTCTATTTCTCACCAACCAATCTAGTACCAGATGCAAATCCTACAGCATTTACATTCAGCCTGCAAAAATCATTACATCACCATACTGTGTTACATTTTAAACCGTAAAAACTCCTCTTTGGACCCCTTCTGCTGAGCCAGTAGGGTCTGCTCTGACCCTTGGATCTGTCTGCAAGCAGAGGGAACTGTTTCATTAAAAGGGGATTACCTTCAGTTGGGCCACACCATTGTTTTCCAGTTGTTCCCTAACTGAGGTATCTCAGAGCTTGCTTTCATTTCAATCTTCCTTATTCTTCCTATATTCCGAAAATCTTCTGCCAGACAATCATATTTATAAGGTATTCCTGTTTCATCTTCCCAAAAACACATATTGAGTTTGAAGATCCCTCTGCCCGAGTCCATCTCTACAAGTCACCGGCCATCAGGGCTCCACAAAAACCTCCCAAACACAAAGATTCAGCCCTGAAAAAGCCTCCCAGGAGTTCCCCGTCCCTGGTCTCTCCCCTCTGGTGTTCGAGAGTTCCCTCCTGCCCCAGCTGCTGGGGGTCACGCTTGGTTTGGGGGTCCCCCTTCTCCTCCATGCCCGGCCTCCCCAGGCCGCTGGCAGTCCCAGCAATGCCAAAAGCTCCCCCCGCTTCGCTCTCTCCATTTTGGGATGCCGGGGCTTTTTGGTCTCCCAGGCTCCCTTCTCCCCTCATTCTCTGCTCTGGGCTGCAGCGGCTCCAAGGAGTCCCCCCTGCCCCTCTCCAGGCTCTTGAGGCTCCCGCCAATGGCGGCGCTCCCCCCTCTCTGGGCTCCCCCCTTTGGGCTCCTGGGGGACACAGGGCTCTGCTCCTCCAGGCTGCCTCTGCCGGCAGCCGCCACCGCCACCCCCCCGACGTCCCCCCAAGGGGCCTTTTCTGCTCAGCCTTGGACTGCTTCATTCTCCAAACATCCCCAAAAAACCCAGCCCAGGGACACCCAGGGATATCCGGGCCGAGCTCCCCCTCCCTGCTCACCGACGCAATGGGGGGGCGATGATCCCACAGGTGGGGGCTGCGAATTCAGGCAGGGATCGACAGCCTGGTTCCCTCAGCTCAGCCTCCATCTGCCTTTGTCCCTCCTCGTCCTCTTCCTCCCGCTCCTCCTTATCCGTTCACCCTACTCCTCTTCCTCTGTCTCGTCTCCATCTCCTTTTCCTCTTCCATCTACTCCTCTTCCTCTGTCTCGTCTCCACCTCCTTTTCCTCTTCCATCTCTCCTCCCCCTGCTCCTCCTCTCTAACCCTGCCTCCTCCTCCCGGCCCTTCCCTGCCCTTCCCTCCCTCCTCCTCCTCCCCCAGCAGCAGCCACACCCTCGGTGCCCCGTTCCCGCAGCTCTCGCAGCCTGCGGCAGGAGCGGGGATGGAGCCGGGACAGGTCAGGATGGGCAGCACGGGGCTCTTGGCTGCTCCAGCCGCTGCGGGCGGGGGGAACCCGGCCCGGCCCAAAGGAGAGGCAAACTGGGCAAACTGGGGGCAGAGCACAAAGCTAAGGATGCAGCAGAAAATAGAGCTGAAAGAGTTATGTTAACATTAACTCCAAACGAGGAAAAAATGGAAATTCCAAAGTTTAGGGAAGCCAAGAAAAAAGATTTAAACAAGACAGGAAGTGAACAAGATAAATCAGGGAAATAGAGACTTCTTGATGGAAGACAATTACTTAATAAACTGTGCTTACTAGGAAAAAAATAGAAGACATGCATCAGAAAACACACTGGGGTAATCAAGATTTGTGTGGTCATTTTTTAAGGAACTATGGGTGCACTGGGATTTTTCGAGTAGCAAAGCAAGTAACTGAAAGATGCTTAATTTCCCAAAGGATAAATAAAAACATGATGAGAAAAAAAACATTAGGAGTTTGCAAGTTAGCTGGTTGACCATTTCAAAGTATCCATGCAGAAGTTTAGATTTGTTAGGTTCTGGGTTTATTTGTTAAAAAAACCCATTTAATCTAGAAGAAAGAGAATATGCCATATGTTTAACAGGAGATTTTTGGAGAATAAAAATCTTTCAAGTATCAGAAATGCCCGAGACAAAACAAGAAAAGACAAAGGGAAATGAAAGGCAGAGGAACAAGGGGAAAATTCATAAAGAGAGTGGGATCCTCTGCAGGTCTTGCCCCCTCCATTCGCGGCCCAGGCGCCTGCCCCGGGTCCCGGCTCGCTGCCCGCCTCAGCTCCGCCTGCCCCGGTTTCCATCCCAGGTGCGGCCTCACTGCCCAGGGCAGCTCCACCTGCCCCAGCGCTGTCGCTCAATTTGTGTGCATTGCTCCCACTGCCTGGCCCGCGGCCGCTCTGCCGGCCATGCTGGGGAAGATGGGGGTTGCTCTGTCCTGCCGCCTGCTCCGAGGTCACCGTGCCCACCGCACCCAGGGGGGGTCCCAGCCATCCCATCCCCGGCTGCCCTGCCCGTGCCACCTGCGCTGGGCACCGCCACCGCTGCCGGGCTCTCCCACCTGCCTCTGCTCTGCCGGGAGCTGCCGGATCAGCCAACATCAGCCGTGTGGGGGCTACCCACGCTCCGCCTCGGGCTCCACGGGAAGATCCCCCTCTGCCGATTCCGGAAGCAGACCCTGCCCACACTCCCAACGAGCCTCGGCGGGATATCCTCCCCTGACCCCATCCTGCTCTGAGTTATGGCCCCTTGGTAACCACAGCTCCAGCAGATCAGGGAAATTCTCTCTCTCCACAGGAAGCACCTTATCGAAACACTAGGAGCTCAGTTAAAAGGCAGCCCTCTCCAAATTCTTTCTCAAAACATGGGACAAAGGCTAGAGAAGGTAAAAAAGTGAAAGAGTTAGCTGAAGGGATTGCTCTATTTCCGTTCAGAGCGGTTCCCATGGGAGGGATGCGCTGCCCCGCCCCGCGGGAGCCACCAGCGCCCCTGCCGGCCGTGCCCGGAACTGCACCCAAGGGCAAAGCGCCACAGCCCAAAGGCCGGGACTGGGTCCGGGCTCTGTTTGCTGTCAGTGCCGCAGCTGTTGGTGTTTGTTTGCTTTATTATACACACTAGTAAAGAACTGGTATTCCTACTCCCATATCTTTGTCTGAGAGCCTCTTGATTTCACTAGTGTAGAAATTAAGACAGAGGGTGTTGTATTCTGCATTCAGAGAGAGGCTTTTTCTGCCTTCCCGAGCAGACACCTCTCTTGTAAAGCAAGACAAGCACCCACAGGCACTGAGGGGGGCTGCAGGAGGGGCACAAGAAGGCCCTGCGGCACTTGGGCACAAAGGCACAGCAGGTGAATGCAAGAAGGGAGCAGCAAAAGGCCAAGCTGAAGGCAGAAGCCATGGCACAGTTCCTACAGCCCCTGAGGGATCAACCCCAGGGCCCAAGGGGGCCCCAGCACCCAGGGCACGGCTCGGCCACAAGCACCTGGCAGAGGCATTGCCCTCCTCGGCAGGGCAGAGCCCACCCAAACAGCCCCTGGCAAGGAACCAGGGCTCCAGCTGCAGGGCACAAGGACACTGCAAGCACAGACAGCAGCACCCTCCGGACCAGCAAGTCCACCCCTTGATGGACATGGATTGGCAGGGCTGTCACAGCTCCCATCACACCAGGGACCCTCCACACTGCAGCCCTTGAGAACATTCAGGGTGGGTCTGCATTGAGAGGAGGCATTTCCTGATGGACACAGGGGCCTCTCAATCCACTCTGAATCTTCCACATATGGGGGAGGAAAATGCTAAAGATATGTTTGATTAGTGAGGAGATAAGTGGGAAAGATGCGTGGTTTTATTCAGCCAGTATTGCTACATCTGGGAGAGGGATTTGAAATGCATGAATTTTTACTTGGTCCTAATTGTTATCATGATTCACTGGGAAGGGATGTGATCACTAAACTTGGAACACAAATTAATATTATAAAAGGTGATGCAGAGGCCAGTTCTATTGTACCTCTGTGTCAAATGTCTGGCCAGGCCTATGTTGAAGTGAACCCTGAAGTTCTGGCAGCCCCAGGGAAAGAGGGAAAATTAGATATGGAGCCTCTCCAAAGTACTCTGAAGCAACCAGGACAAGTGGCATCTAAAAGCAACACCCTGTTACAGGGGAGGGAAGGAAGGGGAATCAGACACAGCACAGGTCACCACCCCATGCTCAGCTCAACCCGCGGAGCTGTGGGTGCTTGTGAGAGCCTGGCATTGAAATACCCTGAGCAGGAAGGCTTCAATATCTTCTGCTGACACCATGGCACCTAACAGGGGGGCAAAAGCAATTCTCACTGCTTCAGCAACCACTGGTGCAGATATCAAGGGATATTCTCCCAAAGGAAGCTGGGCTGGCACACAGCCTGCCCTGGCACTTTGCTGCTGCCAACACCCAGCCAGGACATCGGCTCCTGCCTAAGGAGTGCAAAGCAGCACCACTGGTGGCCAAGGGGCCCATGCCAAGTGTCCCTGAGGCCAGAAACAGCCGCCAGCACAGCTCAACACGGGGGGGGGGACCCCTCAGCCTGGCCTCAAGGGCTCTGAAGCCCCAGAGATTTGCACTTCCCGCCCGCAGCAGGAGGATGGGAGGCTGCCCCTGAGCCTGCCCTGAAGGCAACACAGCAGCAGCCAGGGCTCCACAGCGGGCCAAGCCCCTGCGCCTGCCCACAGATCCTCGCCTGGAATCCTCTGCAATCCTGGCCACCCTCCTCGGCCATCTCCAGCCACTGAGCTCTGGGGCTCACTGACACCCACACTCTGGGCTGCCTGCCATTGCACTGCTGCAAAATGTACCAAGTTTGGTTCTTTTAGATCTTATTTCTCTGCTCAGGCTTGGTTTGTCTTTGCCTTTGGGAAAGGGATTTTAAAGGTTTTACTTAAGGGGTATTACACCACTCAACAGAGATGAGTTCAACACCTCAACAGATTGGGAACAGTCCAAAAGATACCTACAGAGATAACGACCAGCAACAAAACTAGAAGAGATTTAAAGGTCACGCTTTAACTCATAAACAGTCAACAGAATACTGTTTAAAAACAAGAAAAAAAAAAGGCATCAAAAAAAAAGGCAAGGGAAGGTGAGTGGGAAAGGAACAGGGGAGTCATTAGATTACTGCCTGGGAAAGATCCTTTGGTTCTAGTCAGGCTGGAGAGGAGCTTTAGAAATGCAAATGAACATTGCTGGGCAAAGTGTGGACAATGTACCTGGGTCTCTTGCCCGGGGCAGGAATTGGGCTGATTCCCTCTGCCCCTCACCCCAAGCTCTGCCTGCTGGCACTGATGGAATTTGCACAGCTCAAGGCAGAGCCCAGGGGGAGGATATCTGACCCTGCAACACAAACGGGTGAAGCTGCAAAGGGAAACAGCAAAAGGAGAATGTTGGGAAAACTTCACTATAAATAAATGGGGGGAATCATCCCTCTGCCCACTCCAACATGTGCTCTCACTGTCTGTGTTACGTAGGGTATATTAGAGCACTGGGTGTTTTTTGCTACCAAATATTCAGGGAAATCAGTTGGGAATCCAAGGATTTGATGATTTAATTAGAGAAAAGCAGTCAATTGATGCAGCCCTGGCTGGAGAGAGTGGCCAAAAATGGGGAAAAGATGAACGGCCAGCAGAACAAATCCTACAACACCATGGACCAGCCCCTGGGAACTCGAACCAATTCATATCAGGAGCCACAGAACCCATTTCTCATTTCAATGGATTAGATTACAAGCTGTCCTGGCAATAATAACCAACCAGACAGCTCCAGCTCCTGACCCTCCTGCTGAGCAATCCACTGAAATGAGGAACACAACACTTAACCATGGGATGGGATCAGATCATCTGTTAGCAGAAAAAGGAAGAGGTTGTGGAAAATTAAATGACTCAAACTGCTGCTGGCAAACAGATGACAAAGGAAAAGGGGAGGAAAAAAAAATAAAAAACAAACAACGGAAAAAAAAAAACCAGCTTATGAACCAGTGCAAACGTGAAAAGCATGGGAATGGCACACGGTTCTGTGGTTCCCTGGCAGACCAAGGGTTAAACGAATGCTATTTGTCCTCTGATGAGCTACAGCAACTCACACCTTTTTACCATGCTCCACACCTTGAGAGTGCAGCTCATTCAGCAGCAGAGCGAGGGGATGCAGGCGGCAGCCAGGCCTCCTGATCCAGAAACGGCAACAGAAGGACAGGGAATGAGAGCACTGAGAATAATGCCAAATCCAAAGAGGACCCAGGAAGAAAAAACAGTGTCAATGAGTGAGTCTGCCTGGAGATAGGGCCAGGGACTTGTAGATATGGAAGTAATGGGAGAAACCATCAGTTTTAGAAAATGTTAGAAATTGACACAGAAAGCTCCACAAAGTGCCACTGAATTCCTAAACTTCCAGAAGAACAAAGACTTAACAGAGCCATGAATGTGGGCTGTTATACAAAAGTGAGGATGCACATTAACGAGGACAAGCAGTTGGCAGATGGGGAGATCTGAACCTTCCAAGCACCTCAGCCAGTGGGCAAAGGGAGAGGGAGATGAGGCCAGGAAAATGAGGATACAGAGGAGGCTGCGAACCACAACAATGGCAGAGAGCGCACGGCAAATGCCCCACGGCCTCTCCCTCTGCTCAGCAATAAAGTCACTTTTAAAGGACTCCTCTGTCTCCTCTGGGCACAGAAACCCCCGGCCACGGCAATTTCCCCGCACAGCCCCGGGCACGGGGCAGCCCCCTCTGTCCCAGCCACAGCAACCGCGCCGAGCCAGCGCTGCTCCGGCAGCGGCTCCTGCCGAGGCAGCGGCCGCAAGGAGACCGCGGGCAGCCGCTCCCGCAGCGCCCTCACGCCAGCGGCAACACGCGCTGGACACGGCATAACGAACCCGCCCGAGCCCCCTGCCGCCCCCGAGGCCCGCAGCCAGCCCCGAGACCCCGCACAACCCAGCGCGGCTCCCACCTGCGCTGCGGCCGCCTCCGAGCTCCGCCACCGCCTCACCGCGCTCCGGCCGCTGCCGCCGCTCACGGGCCCGCACACGCTCCGACAATGGCGCCGCTGCCCAGCCACGGCCGCCCTCAGCCCGCCACCGGGGCCCGGCTCCGCCCCGCTCCCACCAATCAGCGCGCCACAACCACGACTGACGGCACCATCGCCCAATCGCAGCCAGGGGCGGGCTCTGCACACGGCACAGCCCCGCCCCGCGCTCTCAAGTCCCCCCGGGCTGCGTGAGGGCAGAGCCGGAGCTGAGGAGCAGCCCTGGAACGGGCCCGGGCCCGAGGGGGATTGAGCTGAAAACACAAACAAACTTCTCCGCACCTCCCGCCACGGCTTTCCCGGCACTGCGGCTCCGGTGGCTCCGGCTCAGCGGGAAGCCCCGGAGCCTCACTTCTCCTGTCCTAATTAGGAGCATCAGGGCATCGCTTTGATTTCCCCCAAAAAGGGAAAACAGCCCCAAACCCCTGTGTATAAGTCGGGGAGGGGAGAGATTTCTGACAGAAAACCTCAAAATCTCAGAGCAGGATAATGAGACGTAAGTGAAGACCCTTAAATGCAGCTTTCCCCCACGCCTCCCTCCTTCCAGCTGCGCCTCCTACCCCGGCAGTGCCGCAGACAGGGAATGGGGCCGGGCTCAGTTCATTCCCCGGGGCTTCTCCCTCTGCTCAGGGACAGGAGTCGTTCCCCTGCTGCACCCTGGGTTCTCTCCCACCGGAGACTTCTCCAGGAACTTCTCCAAGCTGAGTCCATCCCACGGGGCACAGCCCCCTCCAAGTGCTGCAGCGTGGGTCACTGTTCCCCGGAGTCAGTCCTGCCAGGACAGGCTGCTCCAGCGGGGCCCTCTGGCCGCGGGGTCACAGCCTCCTCTCAGGCATCGCCGTGCTCCAGCGTGGCTGCTCCGGGGGCTGCAGGGGGATCTCTGCTTCCCCAGGGATCTCTGCATCCAGCACCGCCGGTTTTGGAGGCACCAGGAATAGGCTGAGCTCCGCCTGAAGCTCTTCTCACATTCCCCACATCCTTCCCCGCACAGGAAGGGTTTTACCTCCTCACAGCTCCCCAGGTTACGTTTGCAGCCCCTCCTCGTGTGGGATCTCTAGGGCTTTTCCTCCCCGTTGGATTCCTGTACCATGGAGCCATTCCAAATGGCCTCTTCCACGAGGTTCTGTGGCAGGGATTTGTTCTCCCTGGTCTCTGTCCGCAGCTCAGTGCCTGGGGGACGAAGGACAAGGAGAGGGAGAGACAGGGAGAAAGGAAAAGGAAAAGGCAGGAGGAGAGGAAGGAACAAGAAGGAACAAGGGAGAAGGAGATGGGAGAGGAACATGGATGGATGAAGGACAGAATGAGGAGAAGAACGAGGGCGGACAAGAAGCAGATGGGATTTGCCTCCATGCCAGAGGGAAGGGGAAGGAGATCCCCCCAGTCCATCCTTGGCAGGATGGCGTTGGCAGTGAGGCTGTCCTGCAGCGGTGCTGGGCTGGGAGATGGAGCAGCAGAGAGGGGAAAGGGGCAGTGATTCCTCCTGCCCTGCCTGGCTGTCCCAGCCTGGAGCGTCCTGGCGCTGCCGAGGCCCTTGGAGCGTCCGGCACTCTGGAGCCCGAAGCTCACGGCTGCTTTATAAAGCTGACAAAGTCGGCAGGATGGGTCTGGGTATGATCTGCAGCAAACTGGGTTTATTGGTACAGGAGCAGGGCACAGAGCTGAGCAGGACCCAGGGACAAAGACAGGGTGCAAGCTGAGGGCACAGGGGGCTTTTGTATGGGATAGTGAGGGTGGAGCTGAGGGTCAGGGTCCAATGGATATGGGGGAAAATGGGGCAAAGGAGGGGTTAAGGGTCGGGTCAGGTCAGGTAATGGGGAATCAGGGGCAGAGGAATGCAGTAAATTAGAGCCAATGGAGGGACAGAGAGGGAGAACATTCTAGAGACTAACCAGAGGTAGGTAACAGGGGTTTAACTAGGGTAATTAGGCCAATGGGCCAATGGGGCAACATAACTTTCCATAAATCAGCATGTGCCTGCAAAGATGTATGGGAGAAGCAAGCTTTTTACCATAACCTTGAAATCTATTCTTCTTATTGGGGACCAGTCCCCCACGGGTGGGAGATTGAGACTCCCATGGGCCTCCACACCAGTGCATCTTCCTTTCCCTTGCAGCCTCCTTCTCCTCCATCCAGACAAAGTTTAGGATTGACAAATCCTGTTTTGGGGGAAGAACAAGGGGTGAGCACCTTGGGTTTGTGAGAAATGAGCTTCACTCTTTAGAATTTTTCTAAGTTTAATAAGGAATAATAAGGGGCAAATCAGTAACAGCACTGGGTGCTCGGCGATGGCCAGAGGGACACTGGTTAACCACAGCAACTCTTCTTGTCTGGTTTTTCCATTGTATTGTTCAAATACATATTCATAATGGTTATACATATTCAAACATTTCTTTGAACACGTTTACATGCTCCAGGAATTCTTTAGGTTGTTTTGACCCCCCACTCGCCTTTTTAGAGCACGTGCAGGAATCGCGGATTGCTGTTTTGAGGGTTGTGTGTCACTCCCTCACAAGGGCCCCTGTTCTGTGGTTTCAGCAGGTGACAGTTATTGACAGTGGAAGGGTCAGTGGCAGGGCTCCTCATCACATCCCTTCCTTAAATGTTATCTGACCATGCAGACGGTTTTAGTTACTTCTACAAGTACTTGAAGGAACATTATCTATTTCACAAACATCTCTGAAGTGTTATTGTCAGTTATTTATAAAAATAAAAATAAAAGCATTACTTATTATTTCACAACTACAGCTACTTCTGCAAAAGTTAACATTCTAATGCACAACACATGACATCCACTTTAATATTTTGCAACATATCCAAAACTATAATTTATGTTTTTCATGCTGTCCACAAACTAAAATATCATCCATAAATGATGTTCTGAGGATATAAGCTACACAGGGGCCAGGGCATTGACCACAAAAAGCTGGCAAATTATACTATAGCAAAAGCAGTTAAAAGTGATTACAAACTTCACTCTATCAAAATCAGTGTGGTTAAGAATAGATTGCAGAAGTCAATACATAATAGCAAAAGCCAACACTACCCAGTTATTTGTAACAAAGCCAGGGCAGGTTTTTCCCTTGCATGGAGCACTTGGGCCTTCCCCGGGCCCCTTCTGCCCTCGTGCAGAGCCGGTGGCATTTTCCAGCACACCCAGTTTGTAACCAAGAGCCGGGTGCAGCCGAGAAGGCTCCAAGCGCCTCCTTCCAGGCTGACTCTGCAGGTGCCGAGGCTGCTCTGGGCTCTGCCAGGGCTCTGCTGGGGCTCAGCTCTGGGCCAGGCTGGGCCCGCTCTCCCCTCACATTGCTCCGGGCAGCTGAGGCACAGCGGGAGAAGGAAGGGACACGGCAAGGCAGTTGAGGGTTAAGAGAGTTTTTATTCAAAACACTGCCATAACAAACAGGCTGTCCTAACTACCATAACCAACTACAGTGCTAACTACCATAACGAACTACCACTGCTAACTACCATAACTAACTAGTTGTCCTTACTTCTGTAACTGAAAGCTGTCCTCAAGGGCTTCATCTCCTCCGCTGCTCCCTCAGTTGCTCCGCTGCAGTGATCAGAGGGGTCAGGCTGGAGAGAGGCTTGGCTGATGATAAAAATGGGTGCTGCCAAAAGGATAAAAAGGAAAGAAATGAACTGTTACTTTCCAGAGTCAAGTTCCTCACAGGCTCTGTTGCAACAGGACAAAGGGAAATGGTTTGAAACTCAGGAGAGGGAAGCAGGCTCAGATTAGATCTAAGGAAGAATTTTTTAACCAGGAGAGTGGGGAAACACTGACAGAAGGTGCCCAGAGATGTGGGAGGTGCCTCCTCCCTGGAAACATCCAAGCTCAAGTCAGGCAGGGCTCTGGGCCCCCTGACCTGCTTGAAGATTTTATGAATAAGAAGCTGGACTAGGCCAATATTCAAGCAGCGATCAATTTATTATTTAATATGGTAAAGTATGAGCAATACAGTGCGGAAAATTTTCCCTTCAACTGCACACCGATAATTGATGGTTACAGGTATTTATAGGGGTACTCATCAGTTTTTTCCAGCAGTTTCTATTTCCAATCTTTTACTCATCAGCAATTTTTATTCCAAATTATTACATCACAATTCTATACACTATTGTGATTTTAATTTCTCCGGATGTATCTCAAAGGAGTATCCCCAGATGGTGATGGTCCAGTTTCCGAAAGAAGAAAGACAACTCCCATCTGGTGGGCTCCAGCTCCCCTGATGTGTGTCCACCCTTTAATTGCAGAGACTATAAATCTCATAACAGTGACATCCAGCTTTCCTTTGGTCAAGACCATAAACCCTTGAGGTGATACTCATGTTCCTTTCTCAAGCTGTTTTTCTCTGCTTCAATAAGGCTTGAGATAGGCATATTTCCTTTATATATATTCCAAAGCTATAGTTTCAAGGATACAAGTAATATTCTAAAATTTTACTTCAAAAGGTTATTATTGCAGAGCTTTTTATGGATTAAATGCAATCAAAAAGCAACATCTTTAACATCCTAATTCCAATGCTCCTAAATCAACTAGGGTTACTTGCAAACAAAAGATAGGTTCAAAGGCCTTTTTCCATGCTTTATTTTCCTATGTTATTAATGGAATTCACAGCTCTCCCATTGTCCGGGTCCACACATTTCGCATTCACAGATACACACATCGCCTGCTTGTACCTGAGACGAAACACAGCTTTGCATCTCACAAGATGTCCCCGCTCGCTGTGGGGCACCAGGCCCAGATGAGCTCCAAAGGAGCCTGCCAAGCCACAGCAGGCGAGGATTCTGCTTGCTCTGCGTGTGGAACGCAGCCAGACTGGAGACTGTCGGAGGGGGCCCCACAAGAAAACCCCTCCCTGGCGCTGCTGCTTCCCCTGCAGCCCCTGGCCCTCAGCTGCAGCAGCTCCTGGGCAGCCCAGCGCCGCTCCTCGTCCGGCTCCAGGCTGCACTCGAGGCAGTCCCGCAGCAGAGCCGACAGGCGCCGGGGCTCCTGCAGCTGCGGGGTCCCGTTCTGCCAGATCAGAGCGCGAGCCTGCAGGGAAAGCAAACTCAGCGCTCTGCCAGCTCCCTTCACACCCACACGGGCTCACATCCACCCCGGGGCCTCAGCCCCAGCTCCAGGGGCACTTTCCTCCCTGCCACAGATGCTGCTCAGAGCTCATTTTGCTATGCCAACCAAAAACCCCAAACCCTGGGGCTGCCACAGCCACTGCAACATCCAAATGATCTCACGTTGAGAGCCAGTTTCATTGGTTGGCTTTGTTAGTAGGAACCTCCATCAGAAATAGCCCATTTTGCTTCTCCAAATATGGACACCAGCTTTACAGGCCATTTTCCAGAGTCAGTGTGGTTTGCCTGTGTTATTTCAGAGGATTCTTACATCAGGTGCATCTCTGCAGTGCCACTGACACTGAAGTAAACGCATTCCTGATGCCCCATCCCAGAAACTGCTAGGCAAGAAACAGGAGGTTTGTCACCATGAATGATGATGACCCTGTCACTTCCATGAGCCAAGCCCTGGCTGCCTGCATGAGCACGCCCTGGATCTCCCGGAACCGTGTGACAATGGTGGCCAGCAAGTGGCAGGGGTTGGTGGCTGCACTTGTGGACAGCTGGGCCGAGCTGGCCAGGAAGGCCTCTGAGCTCCGCAACACCTGGAGGGAGGTGGCTGCTGAGGCGTTCACCACCTGGGCCAGGGAGCTGCAGAACACGGCTGCCCATGATGGGACAGTTCAGGAAAACATGGTGGAGCTGGGTCAGGCCCTGGGCAGGGAGGAGGGGGCCGAGGTGGTGGCCGGGCATGAAGCCCAGGTGAGGAGAGAGGCCAGGGTGGCTGCCAGCGAGGCAACAAGGGCCACCATGGTGAGACAGCGGGTGGAGGTGGCCCTGGGGCTGCTGGAGCACTTGGTGGCCGCGTGTGACGAAGCCACCGCGTTCCCCCGGGAGCTGCGGCGCCTGCTCAGAACATCAATGCCACCCTAGAGGGGACAAATGAGGCATCCCCTGATGTCCCTGAGGACTTTGTGGCCAAGGTGGCGGTGGCCGAGCAGCTGTGGGAGGCCAAGATGCACCTGGTCAAGGATCACCTGCTGGGGGCAGTTGATGACATCATCAAGGTCTATTTCACTGGTGGTCCTGCCTGCCCCAGTGCCTGTGGGGTGGCCGAGCGGTGCCAAAGAGCCATCGAGGACATCCCGAGGCTCCTTCGACCCCCAGAGTGTCTCCAGAGCATCCCCAGTGTGTCCCCAGTGAGCGTGGAGCCCCAAGAGGTGCGATGGAGCGAGGGGAGAGGGGGACAAAGGGGACACTGGGGGTGAGGGGCAGTGGAGAATGGGGGGAGATGGGGAATGTGGTGGGAGGGGACAGGGGGTCACAAAGGGGACAGGAGGCAGTGGCAGGAAGGGGAGAGGTGAAATGGTGTGGGGGCAGGGGGGATGGGGGTGACACACGGGGATGGGGACATGAGGGCTGGCAGAAGGGACAGCAGAGGCTGGCAGAGGCTACGAGTGTGGTGGCAGGGCCTGGCAGCAGGGACAGCAGGGAGGGTGGCAGGGGGTGGCTGAGGTGATGAGGGGGTGACAAAGGGACAGAGAGGACAGCAGAGCCCTCCAGGGAAGGGACAAATGGGATCCCAGGAGGGCACAGGGGCCACACAAGAGGCCACATGTGCCACCAGGTCCCTGACACCTCCCCTGTCCCCTCCCCAGCTGCTGGAGGCTGATGCCGAATTTTGCCCCAAAAGGCGAGAATAACTGCTTAAGAGACTCAGCCTAGGTCAAATAAGCAGGAGGTATTTTATTGCGACGCATCGGAGAAATCACAAAATGGATTTCTGAGTTTCCCGTAACAAAGGCAGGCCTTTTATACAGTTTTTGAATATAGGATTACATCAGATCATATACATAATCATATCTTTGCATGAATATTCATATGGGGCGTGGTGTAGGCGGAGTGTGGGCGGGGACACCTCTTTTGAGGATCATCTTGGGGGCCGTTCCGGTTGCCTTCATCATGGGCTGGGGTCTCCTGATGAGTCTTCTTCCTTAAACTTTTGAACTTCTTTCCTAATTTGGCCAATTCCCGGTGTGCTTGGCTTGGTCCCTATGGCTTGGCAAGGTTCTTAGGGTCAGTTTGACATTGTTGGCTCTGAACATGCTTAGCCTATCAGTTCTCCTATCCCTATCTCTCTTTCCTGTCATTGTGTTTCATGCTTTAGCTGATTTATTGCTTTATGTGTTTCTTAATGCTATGCTTTCTTCAAATGCTTCACATTCTATGTTTTAACTCATTATTTCTTGAAGGCTATCTGTTTTGGGGCTTCAAGGCTCTGGTGTCCGTGGTGGCCACTCTGGGCGATGTGACGGCCACCATGACTGGGCCACACCGGGGCGTGCGGCGCTGTGTGCCCCCAAAGTTGCTGCACGCCGCCCTGAGGATCTTCACCTGGAGCCTCCGTAAGGGCCTGGAACACCCCGGTGTCACCTCCCTGGGCCAGGCCCTGGCCACCCTCGGGGCCACTCCTGGGGCCGCCTGGGCCGATGTGAGAGCCACGGGCAGCGCCTGGCAGGAGTTGGTGTCTGCGTGTGAGGAGAGATGGAAACAGCTGGTCGAGGAGATCACCAAGCTCTGTGATGCCTGCGAGGACGTGACCCTTGCCTGGGCCAGGGACCAGCAGGACAAGGCCACCAGCCGGGGGACAGCTGGGGACAACCTGGCAGCCACAGCCCAGCAGCTCATGGTGGCCCTGGACAGGGATAAGGAGGCCTCAGTGGGGGCCACACGTGATGCCCAGGTGGCAATGGCCACCAACGAGGCCATGGGAGAGGCTGTGGTGGCCTCCAGGCGGGCGAGGGCGGCAATCAGGAGGAGACATTGGGCAGAGGTGGCCCTGGAGCCGCTGCAGCGCTTGGTGGATGTGTGTGACAGAGCCACTGAGTTTATCAGTTACATGGAGTGCCAGCTCAGGGACATTGAGGCTGCCCTGGAGGGGACAAAGGAGGCATCCCCCAATGTCCCTGAGGACTTGGTGGCGAAAGTGGCCAAGTTTGAGCAGCTGTGGGAGGCCAGCGCCCGCCTGTTCAAGCATCACCTTTTGGAGACACTTGGGGACATCCACGACCTCCTCTTGAGTCCCTATAGTGGCCACAGTGGCCCCAGTGGCCCCGGCAGCCATGCAGTGGCTGAGCAGTGCCAAAAAGCCATCGAGGACATCCCAAGGCTGCTGTGGGGACAGTGATGTCACCACTGTGATGTCATTGGTGCAGTGATGTCACTGGAGAAACTTGTGGACAGTCGAGTGCCACCAGCTCCTTGAGTGCCACCAGCTTCTCATGTCATCAAGAGCACCTCCAGTGCCACCAGCTCCTTATGTCACCACGAGCCTCCGGAGTGCCACCGAATCCTCAAGTGCCACCAAGAGACTCCCGAGTGTCACCAGGACTGGCCCAGTCGCTGTGTGGGGGTCCCTGGTGTCACCGGGATCTCTCTCTGTGTCACACGCCACCCTTGAGCACCCACTGGGACCCCCCTGAGCACCGGGACCCCCGAATTTCACCGTCCTCGTGCACCAGGACGCCCCCCTCAGGACCCCCCTTAGGCATCAGGACCCTCGAGTTTCCCTCCCTCTCCTCGTGCACCGGCACCACCGGACCCCCCCCCGAGGAACCGGGACCCTCCCCTGGTGCACCGGGACCACCGGAGACCCCTCCATCAATCAGTGCTGTCATCATTCATTGGGACCCCCCCTCAGGCACTGGGACCACCAGAAACCCCCCCAAATCACCGAGCACCGAGACCCCCCCTCGTGCACTGGGGCCACTGGAAACTCCCCCGAATCACTGAGCACCCCCTGTGCACCAGCATCGGGACTGGACCCTCCTCGTGCCCTGATCCCCCCTCACCGAGCACCGGGACAGGGACCGGACCCCCCCTCGTGCACCGACCCCCCCGAGTGCCGGGCCTGGACCCCCCTTTGTGCCCCCCCCCATCACGGGGGTTCTGCCCCCTCCCCTTTGAGCCCCCAGAGCCGCAGGACCCCCGGGAGCAGCACCGGGACTGGGGGGAGCCGGGAGTGGGACGAGGGGGGCTCCAAGTGCTGGGGGGGCACAGGGGGGTCCCCAGCACTGGGGGGGTCTCTTGGGGCTCAGTCCTGTCCCCCCCTCCCCCATTATCAGCCGGGACCCCCTGTGAGAAACACGGGTCAGAATTGAAATATTTATAGAATTTTGTTAAAGGTTAAAATTCTGGTGCTAATTGCCAAAAGCTCACCGTTAATTAAGCCATGTTCTTTACGTCCTGTTACATCAAAGAGGTTTTCATGCATATTCATTAGGGTTTATGAATATTCATAATATAATGTTAATCAAAATATATATTAGTATTACATAGAGAGAGTAATACAATAGAAATATTATATATTTGATAAAAATATTTACATTAATGTATTTTATACTAACAGAATTTATATTATACTTATGTATTATGAATATATTAACTAAAAATTTGCTCCTTTTTATATAAAATTATGCATATAATTTTCTATATTCTATATAAATTATTTTCAAACATTCCTGTGAGTTCAGATATTCTTTTGTTTGGTTTTAACCCTTGACTGGCCTCCATGCTATCTTGTGCATTAAACCAATTTATTTTATTTCTCCTTGCACGTAAATCGTGTCGTGTTTTCACTCTCTGGTGACGAGAGAAGAATTCATTAATTCTTCTTTTTTGCTGTTTTGCCATTGGGGTGGAACTGGGGACACTGGGACAGAAATGGGAGCACTGGGACAGGGACACTGGGATAGGATGGGGACACTGGGTTGGTGACATTGGTATGGGGACGATGAGGCGGTGGCACTGGGCTGGCACTGGGAGCACTGGGCTGGTGGCACTGGGACAGGACTGGGGACACTGGGCTGGCACTGGGTTGCTGATGCCAGCATTAATTAATTAATTAACCCCCCAAGCCCCGATTGTTTGCGAAGGCAAATCTCTTTTTGCATCCATCACTCAGGGGAACCCTTCCCATCGTTCCTTTGATCTCTCGGTGCCGGTTCGATCTCCCCGCAGAGCCAGAGCCGATGTCCAAGGAATGGCGCCCGCCGGAAAGGGGCGGGGCGAGGTGACGTCACAGCACCAGGCCCCGCCCCCCGCATGGCCACGGCCCGCTGGCGGCCCCTCTGGTGGCCAGGTGACACCGCGATGCCTCCTCCCCTGCTGGGCCACCTGGCAGGACACGGCCACCGCGGGCAGGGCCAGCAGCAGGTGACCGTCCTCAGCCACCCCAGGGACACTCTGGGGACACGGGGACACCGCACAGGTGGCACCAGGGACACAGCAGTGCCACCCATCCAGTGCCACCTGTTCAATCCCAGTGGCACCAGTTCAATCCCAGTGTCCCTGTGCCGCTGCCACAAGCCCTGTCCCCATGTCCCCAGTTCCATCCCAGTGCCACCAGTCCAGTGCCAGCAGTCCAGTGTCCCCAGGGCTGCCCCACTGTCACACTCCAGTGTCCCCAGTTCAATCCCAGTGCCACCAGGTTCATCCCAGTGCCACCAGCCCAGTTCTATCCCAGTGCTCTCAGTGCCAGCCCAGTGCCACCACCCCACTGTCCCCATACCAATGTCACCATCCCAGTCTTCCCAGTCCCCTCTCATTGTCCCCAGCTCCAGCCCAGTGTCCTCAGTCCTACTCCAGTGCCACCTCCCCAGTTCCATCCCTGTGCTCCCAGTGCCACCACCCCATTGTCCCCATACCAATGTCTCCATCCCATTGCCACCAGTTTCACCCCAGTGTCCCCCTTCCTGTCCCACTATCCCTGTCCATTTTCCTGCCAGGATCTTGATTTGAAATTGGTTTTTGTGGATTGTTTTTGGAGATCCAGTAGGGGTCTGGGATTTGGGATTGGTTTGGATCCAGGATTTGTGACCTTTTAGGATTGGATTTGGGGTATCCAGCGGCATTTGGGATCTGGGAAGCTTTAGATCCAGGATTTGGGATTTGAGACCATTTGGGGTTATTCCTTGGGATCCAGTAGGATTTGGGATCGCTTGGGAGCCTTGGTGTCCCCAACAACCCCCCAGTGTCCCCAAGGGGTCTCTTTTTCTCCCCTTCCCAGGCTCCGCTTGGAACCCCGCCCCTTTCGCACGCCCCATTCCTTGCTCGCCAGGCCCCGCCCAGATTCGTTTCCTTTTAGGCCCCGTCCCTTTCCCCGCCCCATTCATTCTCCGTCAAGCTACGCCCACTTTTGTTTTCCTCCAGGCCCCGCCCCTTTCCCCCACCCCCATTCCTTGCCCGCTTTTTCCCGCGCTCCCCTTTTTTCGCATCCCAGGCCACGCCCTCTCCCCTCCCCATTGGCCGCCGCTCATAGGGCTCCGCCCCTTTTCTACGCTCCCATTCCTCGTCTTTCCAATCCCCGCCCCCTCCCCTCTCTGCCAGTCTCCATTGGCCGTCCCGCGGGGCCCCGCCTCCCCATGGGCGTGGCTACAAGCCCGATCGGCGTTGATTGACAGGCTCTGCTCAGCGGCGGCCCCACCGGGGCCCAACGCGGGCCGGGGGCTCGGGGGTGCCGGGGAGGGGCTGGGGGCATTTCGGGGGGGTTCAATCAATGGAGGGGGTGCCGGGGGGGGGTCCTGGTGAGTGCGGGGGGGTCCCATGGATTGGGGGGGTCCTGGTGAGTGGGAGGGCAGTGAGGGGTGGGGGGTGAGGGTCGGGTCCCATGGATGGTGGTGTCGGTGTCCTGGCGCACTGGGGGGAGCTCATGGATCGGCGGGTCCCAGCGCTTTGCGGAATCGGTGAAGGGAGGGAGCAGTGAATGGGGGGGCCCTGGTAAATTGGGAGGGGGTCCTTGATGATAACGGGGCTGGGGGCAGAGGCAGGCACCTTCTGCCAAAGGCTCCAGGACAGACCATGGCTCCCGGCTGCAGAGTAGAGCACGTTCTTCACATCTGGTCCCGTCCTGACTGGACCAAGGGCTACAGCATGAGTGATCTCCTGCTTGATCTGGATGAAAACTTGCTGCTGCTCAGGGCCCCAATGGAAGTTGTTCTTCTTGCGGGTAACCAGATAAAGGGGTCTCACAATCTGACTATACTCAGGGATGTGCATCCTCCAGAAACCTATAGCACCTAAGAAAGCTTGTGTTTCCTTCTTATCAGTTGGTGGGGACATAGCAGTGATTTTGTTAATAACATCCGCAGGAATCTGACGCTGTCCATCTTGCCACTTCACCCCCAAAAACTGAATTTCTCGGGCAGGTCCCTTGACTTTGCTCTTCTTAATGGCAAATCCGGCTTCCAAGAGAATATGAATTATCTTCTCTCCTTTCTCGAACACTTCTATTGCCGTGTTCCCCCAAACAATGATATCATCAATATATTGTAAATGTTCTGGAGCCTCACCCTCTTCTAGTGCAGCCTGGATCAGTCCATGACAGATGGTAGGACTGTGTTTCCACCCCTGGGGCAGTCGGTTCCAGGTGTACTGCACTCCCCTCCATGTAAAAGCAAACTGGGGCCTGCATTCTGCTGCCAGAGGGATGGAGAAAAACGCGTTAGCAATATCGATGGTCGCGTACCACTTTGCTGCCTTGGACTCCAGCTCGTACTGCAGTTCCAGTATGTCCGGTACAGCCGCACTCAGTGGTGGAGTCACTTCATTCAAGGCACGATAGTCCACAGTCTTATTAGGCAAACAATAAATCGGTAACACAGTGCACACATCAACGGATAGATTATATTGTACCAGCAAGCAGCTGCAAGGGATTATCAGTCATCAGTATCAATATCAAGCACCATAGCAAAATACTTGTGATCAATAACAACAATTGCAAAAGCCAATACAGGAATTGCAAAAGCCAATTGTTATATTGTCATTTATAACGCAGCTCCACTGCAGCCACGGCGGAAAGCTGCCTCTGCTGAAGGCACCGAGGGGGCTCATTCACCCCCTGACCTGCTACCATGACCCTGCATGTCCCTGCGTGTCCCCAAAGTGTCCCTGTGTGTCCCTGAGCATCCCAAGTGACAGTACCCCAGGAATTCCCATCAGGATTTGGGACAATTTCAAAGAAAATTCCCAGAAAATTCCCTAAATTTGTCTCAAATCCCATGTGGGGAGTAGGGAGGGGACAAGTGACACCAGTGATGTCCCCGATGAAGTCACTGTCCCCAGTGACAGCACAGTGGTGACATCACTGTTCCCACAGCAGACTTGGGATGTCCTCGATGGCTCTTTGGCATTTCTCGACCACCTCACGGTGGCTATGGTTATCATGCCAAGGGTCATAACAGGAAGCCCAGTAGATGCACTCCATGTCCCCGAGTGTGTGCAGCAGGTGATCGTTGGCCAGGCGGGCGCTGGCATCCCACAGCCGCTCAGCCTCGGCCACCTTGGCCGCCAAGGTCACACGGAAGTCGCGGGTCGGCTCATTTGTCCCCTTCAGGGCAGCTTTGATGTCCCGAACCCTGCGCCACAGCTCCCGGGGGAATGCAGTGGCTTCGTCACGTGCGGCCACCAATTGCTCCAGCATCTCCAAGGCCGCCTCTGCCTGCTCTCTCATTGTGGTGGCCTCCTCCTCCTCCTCACTGCTGTCCACCTCGGCTTCTCCCATAGCAGCTTCTATGGCCGCAGTGGTGCCCTCACCGGCGACCACGTCCCTGCAGGCATCCCGGAGCTCGGTGGCCTTCCCCAGCAGCTGGAACCAGCTGTCCACGAGTGTGGCCACCGACTTCTGCCAGGTTCTGGCCACCCTCGTCACCTGGGCCCAGGTGGTCCATGGGGTGCTCTCATAGGCGGCCAGGGCCTGGCCCAGGGAGGTGAGAGTGTACTTGTGCTCGAAGGTGACACCACGGTGCCACCAGGTGACGCCACCGTGGTCCAGGGTGTTCCGGAGGCGAGTGGCAAAGCCCTCCAGGCCTGCGTGCAGGCACTCTGGGGGCCCATCCAGCACCTCATCGATTTTTTCCCGCGGGGCCGTGGTGTCTCCCACCTTGTTCAGGGTGGCCACCATGGTGACCAGCGACTCCAGCAGGGATGGGATCAGCTGAGGAGGGGACAGGGGAGGTGTCAGGGACCTGGTGGCTCTTGTGGCCTCCTGCGGTGGTGCCTTTGTGCCCTCCCAGGGTCCCATTCGTCCCCTCCCTGGAGGGCTCTGCTGTCCCCTCTGTCCCTTTGTTACCCCCTCATCCCCTCTGCCACACCCTGCCCCCCACTGTCCCCCCAACCCCACCACCCTCAGTCCCCTCCACCCCTCTGTCACATCCCCCCTTCCTGCCACATCCTCCTGTCCCCCTTGTGAACCCCTCTCCCCTCTTGCCCCCCCACCACCTTGGTCTCCTCTGGCCCCCCCGGCCCCTCCCGCCACCCCCTGTGTCCCCTGTGTCCCCTCCCGCCCCCGCGCCGGGATTGTCGCACCTCGCGGGGCTCCATGGCTGCTGGGGGACACACCAGGGACGCCTTGGAGACACTCTGGTGACACTTTGGTGACACTCCGGGGAGTGAACACACCCGACAGTCAGAGACTCGCCCGAATGGGGCGGCCGGGGGGGTGGGGAGGGGCGAGGGAAAGGTGAGGTCACCCCCCAGCACCGCCCCCCGCCGGCAGGGCCAGGGCGGGGTCCCCAATGTCCCGCCGATGTCCCCAATGAGACCCCAATGTCCCCTGAGTGTCCCCACATGGCCCTGATGTCTCCTCAGGGTCCTGAACAAGGCGCAAGTGTCCCCCGATGTCCTGTTGGGGACACTGCGGGGACATCAGGGACATTGTGGTGACCCAAAATGGGACAGGGGACGTCAAGTTGGCCCTGGTGTCTCCAAGGGAAGGACACGGGGGTGTCCCCAAGGTCCCCAATGTCCCTCAGGGTGTCCCCGTGCCCCAGTGGTGACAGGGCCACCCACGTGTCCCCACCCTGTCCCTACCCCTACCCTGCCAGCGCCCCCTGGGCCACCTCCAGCCTCTGTGTCACCTCCTTGTGCCCTTCCCCTGGTGTCCCCAAGGCCACCACGATGTCCCCAGGCATCTGGGCAGCGCTGGGGAAGCCCTGTCCCCTTGTCCCCCATGGCGTCACCTCCCTGTCCTGAGTGACAGCGGCCACCAACGTCCCCAGCGCCCGCGTCACCTCCTCCAGCTGCCCCAGCACATCCGCGGTGACCTCGTTGGTGGCCACGGTGGCCTCGGCGCTGGCCCTGGTGGCCCCGCTGGTGGCCAGGTGATGCTGCAATGTCCCCAGATCCCGCCAGGCCACCTTGCAGGACACGGCCACCATGGCCAGGGCCAGCAGCAGGTGACCGTCCTCGGCCACCCCCAGGGACACTGCAGGGACATGGGGACACTGGACAGGTGGCACCAGGGACACGGCAGTGCCACCAGCCCAGTGCCACCTGTTCAATCCCCGAGTCTCTGTGCCACTGCCACCAGTCCTGTCCCAGTGTCCCCAGTTCCCCAGTGCCACCAGCCCAGTGCCACCAATTCCACCCCAGTGCCACCAGTGTCACCACCCCAGTGTCCCTGAGGCTGTCCCAGTGCAATCACCCCTGTATCATCATTCCAGTGCCACCAACCCGGTGTCAACAGTTCTGTCCCACTGTCACCAGTGTTTTGGGGGGTTTAGGGGATCCCAGGTGGAGTTTGGGGTCTCCCAGGGAGTTTGGGTGAATCCCAGATAAAGTTGGGAGGGTCCTGGGGGGTTTGGGGGGATCCTGGAAGGTTTGGAGATCCCAGGGGAGGTTTTGGGGGTCCCAGGTGAGGTTTCCAGGGAATTGGGTCATACCAGTTGAGAATTCCCAAAGATTTGGGGTTTCCCAGGTGAGAACACGGGCTGGGGGTTCAGGGGGGCCGAGGGGCTCGGGCCTGCGAGCATTTTGGGGGCTTCAATCAATGGGGAGGGCCTGGGGGGTGCCGAGGGGGAGGCGTGGTGAGTGTGTGGGGGGCTCTCATGGATTTGATACCTCAGGTTTTGGCTTTTCTATTCTTCAGATTCTGTGCTGCTTTACTCTGTGGGTCTGGGCTTCATATTAAGGGATGCTGAGCTCTGTTCACAGAGCAGGGAGACAAAACAATTCCTTTCCAGCTGTGAACCCAAGGACAAATAATCCAAACTTCAGGCCCAAGAGCATAAACAACATGGACTGAAGAGAGAAAAACAAGAAGGATGGGACTTCATCATCTAAAGACATAATTGGTCAATTAACTCCAACATGCAAATGGAGCAGAACTTATAAAAGTGACAGACCTCGTGACCGGCCGTCCATTTTGTGGCCATTTTGGTCTATCTTGGGCGTAGCCCTGGCTGGGCTCTTGTTGTACCCAAGGTGTATCCACGGAGGCCTTTTAACAAATGCCTGCTTTATTGTGTAACCGTGTCTGGCCTCTGTTCTAGGTCAGCCTTGTGAAGGCCTCAGTTTGTGGCGAGCACGAAGGGAGCCGAGGCACCTGGGCAGGGCTGGAGCAGAGGCAGAGGAAGGTGCAGCTGCTGCCCCCAGCCCGCGGCACTGGCGGGGCCCAGGTGCGGGGCAGAGGGTGCGGGAGGCCGAGAAGCTCGGGAGGAGCGAGAGAGGCGTGAGCGGCTGCAGGGGCGCTGTGTTTATCGGGTGAGCGCGGTGGGAAGGGGCGTTTTGTGCTCGGGAGCGCAGCGGGTGCGGGGCTCGCTGTGCCCCGGGCCGGGGAGGGCGGGCGCTGTGAGCAGCGGGGTTGGATTGCGGGGCTGGGCTTGGCCTGGGGCCGGCAGTGCTGGCGCAGGGATCGTTCCCGCAGCGCCGCTCCGGAGCGCCGCGATCGGAATCTCGCTCTTTCTCTCTCTCGTTGGTTCTTTTAATTTCAGAGCTGTTAAAATTCCGTGTGTATATTCTGCTGCGAGTGCTGTAGTGGTAATATCCCGAGAGACAGTCTCCTGAGATTAGCACTGAGAAACTGGGGCACAGTGACCAACGCTGCAGCACTTGGAGGGGGCTGTGCCCCGTGGGATGGACTCAGCTTGGAGAAGTTCCTGGAGAAGTCTCCGGTGGGAGAGAGCCCAGGGTGCAGCAGGGGAACGACTCCTGTCCCTGAGCAGAGGGAGAAGCCCCGGGGCATGAACTGAGCCCGGCCCCATTCCCTGTCTGCGGCACTGCCGGGGCAGGAGGTGCAGCTGGAAGGACGGAGGCGTGGGAGAAAGCTGGATTTAAGGGTCTTCACTTATTTCTCATTATCCTGCTCTGAGTTTTTGGAGTTTTCTGTCCGAAATCTCGCCCCTCCCCGACTCATACACAGGGATTTGGGGCGGTTTTCTCTTTTTGGGGGAAATCAAAGCGATGCCCTGATGCTCCTAATTAGGGGTAGGAAAAGTCAGCCTCCAAGACTCCCGGCTGAGCTAGAGCCACTGGAGCCGCAGTGCCGGGAAAGCCGTGGCGGGAGGTGCGGAGAAGTTTGTTTGTGTTTTCAGCTCAATCCCCCTCGGGCCCGGGCCCGTTCCAGGGCTGCTCCTCAGCTCCGGCTCTGCCCTCACGCAGCCCGGGGCGCCCTGAGAGCGCGGGGCGGGGTTGTGCCGTGTGCAGAGCCCGCCGCTGGCTGGGATTGGGCGATGGTGCCGTCAGTCGTGGTTGTGGCGCGCTGATTGGTGGGAGCGGGGCGGAGCAGGGCCCCGGTGGCGGGCTGAGGGCGGCCGTGGCTGGGCAGCGGCGCCATTGTCGGAGCGTGTGTGCGGTCCCGTGAGCGGCGGCAGCGGCCGGAGCGCGGTGAGGCGGTGGCGGAGCTCGGAGGCGGCCGCAGCGCAGGTGGGAGCCGCGCTGGGTTGTGCGGGGGCTCGGGGCTGGCTGCGGGCCTCGGGGGCGGCAGGGGGCTCGGGCGGGTTCGTTGTGCCGTGTCCGGCGCGTGTTGCCGCTGGCGTGAGGGCGCTGCGGGAGCGGCTGCCCGCGGTCTCCTTGCGGCCGCTGCCTCGGCAGGAGCCGCTGCCGGAGCAGCGCTGGCTCGGCGCGGTTGCTGTGGCTGGGATAGAGGGGGCTGCCCCGTGCCCGGGGCTGTGCGGGGAAATTGCCGTGGCCGGAGGTTTCTGTGCGCAGAGGAGACAGAGGAGTCCTGTAAAAGTGACTTTATTGCTGAGCAGAGGGAGAGGCCGTGGGGCATTTGCCGTGCGCTCTCTGCCATGATTGTAGTTCGCAGCCTCCTTTTTATCCTCATTTTCCCGGCCCATCTCCCTCTCCCTTTGCCCACTGGCTGAGGTACTTGGAAGGTTCAGACCTCCTGATCAGGTAAGTGCATGTCCTCGTTAATTTGCATTCCCACTTTTGTATAACAGCCGATATTCACGGCTCTGTTAAGTCTTTGTTCTTCTGGACGTTCAGGAATTCAGCGGGACTTTGTCTGAGCAGCGGTCCATGTAAATTAGTAACAGTTTTTGAAACTGGTGTTTTTTCCCTTCCTTATGTAGGAGTCCCTGACCCAATCTCCAGGTAGATTCACTCAGTGATTTTTTTTTTCTTTTCCTTTTTTTTTTTTTTTTCTTTTTTCCTTGCTGAGTCGTCTTTGGTTTTGGGATTATTCGCAGTGCCCTCATTCCCTGTCCTTCTGTAGCCGTTTCTGGATCAGGAGGCCTGGCTGCCACCTGCATGCCCTCGCTCAGCTGCTGAATGAGCTGCACTCTCAAGGTGTGGAGCATGGTAAAAAGATGAGAGTTGCTGTAGCACGTCAGAGAAGAAACAACATTCGTTTAACCCATGATCTGTCAGGGAGCCACGAAACCATGTCCCCTTCCCATCCTTTCCACGTTTGGACCAATACATGAACTGCTTTTTTGTTTCCGTTGGTTTTTTTTTCACCACTTTTCCTTTGTCATCTCTTTGCCAACAGCAGTTTGAGTCATTTAATTTTCCACAAATTTCTCTTTTTTCTGCTAACAGATGATCTGATCCCATCCCATGGTTAAGTGTTGTGTTCCTCATTTCAGTGGATTGGTCGGCAGGAAGGTCAGGAGCTGGAGCTGTCTGGTTGGTTATTCCGAGGGCAGCTTGTAATCTAATGATGCCATTGAAATGAGAAATGGGTTCTGTGGCTCCTGATATGAATTGGTTCGGGTTCCCAGGGGCTGGTCCATGGTGTTGTAGGATTTGTTCTGGTGGACGTTTATGTTTTTGTAATTGTTTGCACTGCCTCAGGAGCCAGGGCTGCATCAATGGCCGATTTTCTCTAATTTAAACATCAATTTAAACTTGGATTCCCAGCTGATTTCGTTGAAGTTGGAGTAGCAGAAACACCCCAGTGCTCTAATATACCGTATATAGAATAGACATTGACAGCACATGTTGGAGTGGGCAGAGGGATGATTGCCCCCCATTTGTTTATCGTGAAGTTTTCACAACATTCTCCATGTTCTGTTTCCCTTTGCAACTTCACCTGTTTCTGTTGCAGGGTCAGATATCCTCCCCCTGGGCTCTGCCTTGAGCTGTGCAAATTCCATCAGTGCAAGCCAGCAGAGCTTGGGGTGAGGGGCAGAGGGAATCAGCCCAATTCCTGCCCCAGGCAAGAGATCCAGGTGCATTGTCCAGACTTTGCTAGCAGTGTTCATTTGCATTTCTAAAGCTCCTCTCCAGCCTGACTAGAACCAAAGCTTCTCTTCCCTGGCAGTAATCTGATGACTCCCCTCTTCCTTTCCCACCTACCTTCCCTTGCTTTTTTTTGATGCCTTTTTTTTTTTCTTGTTTTTAAACAGTATTCTGTTAACTGTTTATGAGTTAAAGCATGACCTTTAAATCTCTTCTAGTTTTGTTGCCTGTCGTTATCTCTGTAGGTATCTTTTGGACTGTTCCCAGTGTGTTGAGATGTTGAAGTCAACTCTGTTGAGTGGTGTAACACCCCTTAAATAAAACCTTTGAGATTCATTTCCCCAAGGCAAAGAAAACCAAGCCTGAGCAGAGAAATAAGGTTTAAAAGAACCAAACTCATTTTGCAGCGCTGCAGTTGCAGGCAGCCCTGCAATTGCAGGCAGCCCAGAGTGTGGGTGTCAGTGAGCCCCAGAGTGGAATTGTGCCCTGGTGTTCCCCAGCAGCTGTGGCAGTACAGGCCCAGCCAGCGCTGAAGCTGCAGCAGTGGCAGCAAGGCTTGGCCCCAGTGGCTGGAGATGGCAGAGGAGGGTGGCCAGGATTGCAGAGGATTCCAGGCGAGGATCTGTGGGCAGGCGCAGGGGCTTGGCCCGCTGTGGAGCCCTGGCTGCTGCTGCGTTGCCTTCAGGGCAGGCTCAGGGGCGGCCTCCCATCCTCCTGCTGCGGGCCGGAAGTGCAAATCTCCGGAGCTCCAGAGCCCTTGAGGCCAGGCTGAGGGGTCCCCCTGTGTTGAGCTGTGCTGGCGGCTGTTTCTGGCCTCAGGGACACTTGGCATGGGCCCCTTGGCCACCAGTGGTGCTGCTTTGCACTCCTTAGGCAGGAGCCGATGTCCTGGCTGGGTGTTGGCAGCAGCAAAGTGCCAGGGCAGGCTGTGTGCCAGCCCAGCTTCCTGTGGGAGAATGTGCCTTGATATCTGCTCCAGTGGTTGCTGAAGCAGTGAGAATTGCTTTTGCCCCCCTGTTAGGTGCCATGGTGTCAGCAGAAGATATTGAAGCCTTCCTGCTCAGGGCATTTCAGTGCCAGGCTCTCACAGGCACCCACAGCTGCGCGGGTTGAGCTGAGCATGGGGCAGTGACCTGTGCTGTGTCTGATTCCCCTTCCTTCCCTTCCCTGGAACAGGGTGCTGCTTTTAGAAACCACTTGTCCTGGTTGCTTCAGAGTGCTTTGGAGAGACTCCATATCTAATTTTCCCTCTTTCCCTGGGGCTGCCAGAACTTCTGGGTTCACTTCAACATAGGCCTGGCCAGACATTTGACACAGAGGTGCAATAGAACTGGCCTCTGTATCACCGTTTATAATATTAATTTGCATTCCAAGTTTAGTGATCAAATCCCTTCCCAGTGAATCATGATAACAATTAGGACCAAGTAAAAATTCATGTATTTCAAATCCCTCCCCCAGATGTACCAATAGTGGTTGAACAAAACCACGCATCTTTCCCACTTATCTCCTCACTAATCAAACATATCTTTAGCATTTTCCCCCCCATATGTCGAAGATTCAGAGTGGATTTAGAGGTCCCTGTGTCCATCAGGAAATGCCTCCTCTCAATGCAGACCCACCCTGAATGTTCTCAAGGGCTGCAGTGTGGAGGGTCCCTGGTGTGATGGGAGCTGTGACAGCCCTGCCAATCCATGTCCATCAAGGGGTTGACTTGCTGGTCCTGAGGGTGCTGCTGTCTGTGCTTGCAGTGTCCTTGTGCCCTGCAGCTGGAGCCCTGGTTCCTTGCCAGGGGCTGTTTGGGTGGGCTCTCCCCTGCCGAGGAGGGCAATGCCTCTGCCAGGTGCTTGTGGCCGAGCCGTGCCCTGGGTGCTGGGGCCCCCTTGGGCCCTGGGGTTGATCCTTCAGGGGCTGTAGGAACTGTGTCCTGGCCTTTGCCTTCAGCTTGGCCTTTTGCTGCTCCCTTCTTGCATTCACCTGCTGTGCCTTTGTGCCCGAGTGCTGCAGGGCCTTCTTGTGCCCCTCCTGCAGCCCCCCTCAGTGCCTGTGGGTGCTTGTCTTGCTTTACAAGAGAGATGTCTGCTCGGGAAGGCAGAAAAAGCCTCTCTTGGAATGCAGAATGCAAACCCCCACCCTCTTCATTTTTAGACTAGTAAAATCAAGGGGCTCTCAGGCAAAGATATGGGAATAGGAATACCAGTTCTTTACTAGTGTGTATAATAAAGCAAACAAACACCAACACCTGCGGCACTGACAGCAAACAGAGCCCGGACCCAGTCCTGGCCTTTGGGCTGCAGCGCTTTGCCCTTGGGTGCAGTTCCGGGCACGGCCGGCAGGGGCGCTGGTGGCTCCCGCGGGGCGGGGCAGCACATCCCTCCCATGGGAACCTCTCTGAACGGAAATAGAGCAATCCCTTCATCTAACTCTTTCACTTTTTTACCTTCTCTAGCCTTTGTCCCATGTTTTGAGAAAGAATTTGGAGAGGGCTGCCTTTTAACTGAGCTCCTAGTGTTTTGATAAGGTGCTTCCTATAGAGAGAGAGAGTTTTCCTGAACAGCCAGAGCTGTGGTTACCGAGGGGATGTAACTCAGAGCAGGACGGGGTCAGGGGAGGATATCCCGCTGAGGCTCGGTGGGAGTGTGGGCAGGGTCTGCTGCCGGAATCGGCAGAGGGGGATCTTCCCGTGGAGCCCGAGACAGAGCGTGGGTAGCCCCTGCATGGCTGATGGCGGCTGATCCGGCAGCTCCCGGCAGAGCAAAGGCAGGTGGGAGAGCCCGGCAGCAGCGGCGGTGCCCAGTGCAGGTGGCACGGGCAGGGCAGCCAGGGATGGGATGGCTGGGACCCCCCCTGGGTGCGGTGGGCACGGTGACCTCGGAGCAGGCGGCAGGACAGAGCAACCCCCATCTTCCCCAGCATGGCCGGCAGAGCGGCCGCGGGCCAGGCAGTGGGAGCAGGGCACACAAATTGAGCGACAGCGCTGGGGCAGGATCGAGCTGCCCCCTGGGCAGTGAGGCCACACCTGGGATGGAAACCGGGGCAGGCGGAACTGAGACGGGCAGCGAGCCGGGACCCGGGACAGGCGCCTGGGCCGCGAACAGAGGGGGCAAGACCTGCAGAGGATCCCACTCTCTTTCTGATTTTTCCTCTTGTTCCTCTCCCTTTCATTTCCCTTTGTCTTTTCTTGTTATGTCTCGGATGTTTCTGATACTTGAAAGATTTTTATTCTCCTAAAATCTCCTGTCTAACATATGGCATATTATCCTTCTTCTAAATTAAATGAGGTTTTTTAACTAACAAATCCAGGAGTCCCTGGGTTGGGTTTTTTGGGGATGTTTGGAGAATGAATAAGTCCAAGGCTGAGTGGAAAAGGCCCCTTGGGGGAACACTGGGGGTGGCGGTGGCGGCTGCCGGCAGAGGCAGCCTGAGGAGGAGAAGAGCCCTGTGTCCCCCAGGAGCCCAAAGGGGGGAGCCCAGAGAGGGGGGAGCGCCGCCATTGGCGGGAGCCTCAAGAGCCTGGAGAGGGGCAGGGGGGACTCCTTGGAGCCGCTGCAGCCCAGAGCAGAGAATGAGGGGAGAAGGGAGCCCGGGAGCCCAAACAGCCCCGGCATCCCGAAATGGGGAGAGCGAAGCGGGGGGAGCTTTTGGCATTGCTGGGACTGCCAGCAGCCTGGGCAGGGCGGGCACTGAGGAGAAGGGGGACCCCCAATCCAAGCATGACCCTCAAGGAGCTGGGACGGGCGGAAAGCCCCGAACACCAGAGGGGTGGAACCAGGGACGGGGAACTTTTGGGAGGCGTTTTCAGGGCTGAATCTGGGTGTTTGGGAGGTTTTCCTGGAGCCCTGATGGCCGGTGACTTGTAGAGATGGACTCGGGCAGAGGGACCTTCAAACTCAATGTGTATTGGGGAAGATGAAACAGGAAAACCTTATAAATATGATTGTCTAGGAGAAGATTTTGGGAATATGGGAAGAATAAGGAAGATTGAAATGAAAGCAAGCTTTGAGATACCTTAGTTAGTGAACAACTGGAAACAATGGTGTGGCCCAACTGAAGGTAATCCCCTTTTGATGAAACAATTCCCTCTGCTTGCAGACAGATCCAAGGGTCAGAGCAGACCCTACTGGCTCAGCAGAAGGGGTCCAAAGAGGAGTTTTTACGGTTTAAAATGTAACACAGTATGGTGATCTAATGATTTTTACTGGCTGTATGTAAATGCTGTAGGATTTGCATCTGATTCTAGATTGGTTAGTGAGAAATAAAATATTCAACAGAGAAGAAGATTGATTGTATTGTAATGGGAACCTTACTCTCTTATGCTTTTGCTCTCTGTTACCCTCTCATCCTCTCTACCCCTCTCTTCTCTCAGCCCTGCTCCGAGCTGTGCCTGGCAGCTCCAAGCAGGGCCCTGCACCCTGGCCCTTTGCAATAATCCGCAAGTTCCACGACCTGGCTGCAGAGATCTCTCGTCTCCGTCGGTCCCAACCGTCCTACCCCCCAGTGCTCCTACAAACGCTCTCATCCCTTGTTTTCCCCATAGCAGGATTTCCCATTGCCAAGGCCTGGGACGCTGCGAGGAAGAGGAAGATGCCCCGGGACACTGAGGCAGGTGAGGAGGAAGTCAGTGCCCCTTTCTCCTCTGTGCTGCTCCATCTCCCAGCCCATCACGGCTCCGGCTGCAGCTCAGCCCTGGGGGGATCTCCTTGCCCTTGCCTGTGGCACGGAGGCAAATCCCATCCTGTCCTTGTCCTTCCTCCCCCAGAGCAGGAGCTGAGCATGGAGAGCAGGGAGGACAAATGCCCGCGGCAGAACCTGGTGGAAGATGCCGTTTTGAGCGGCTCCACAGCGCAGGAAGCCAACAGGGAGGAAAAGCCCCGGAGATGCCACACGAGGAGGGGCTGCAAACGCAGCCGGCGGGGATCTGAGGGGGAAAGAGCCAGCCCGGGCCGGGAAGGCGGCCGGAGACGGAGCCAGAGCTCGGAGCTGGTGCTCCATGAGCAGCTCCCTGGTGGGGAGAAGCCCCACACGTGCGTGGAGTGTGGGAAGAGCTTCAGGTGGAACTCCGAACTGATCAAGCACCAGAGGATCCACACTGGGGAACGGCCCTATGAGTGTGGGGAGTGTGGGAAGAGCTTCAGCCGGAGCTCCAGCCTGATCAGGCACCAGAGGATCCACACTGGGGAGAGGCCGTACAAGTGCTCCGAGTGTGGGATGTGCTTCAGCCGGAGCTCCAGCCTGATCAGGCACCAGAGGACCCACACTGGGGAGAGGCCCTACGAGTGTTCGAAGTGTGGGAAGAGGTTTAAGACCAGCTCCCATCTCCTCCGGCACTATCAGAGTCACAGGGAGGAGAGGCCCTTCCAATGCCTCGACTGCGGGAAGCGATTCAAGCAGAACTCCGATCTCACCAACCACCGGCGCATCCACACTGGGGAGAGCCCCTACGAGTGTGATAAATGCAGGAAGAGGTTTCAGACCAGCTCCGTTCTCCTCCTGCACTATCGGATTCACACAGAGGAGAGGCCCTTCCGCTGCCCCGACTGTGGGAAGGGATTCAAGCGCAACTCCCACCTCATCACCCACCGGCGCATCCACACAGGGGAGAGGCCCTACGAGTGTCCCCAGTGTGGGAAGAGCTTCTCCAGGAGCTCTGACTTGACCCGACACCAACGGAGGCACCGGTAAGGGAAGCCCTGTGAGTGCGGGCAGAGCTTCGTGCGCTGCTCCAGCTCCACCCCCCACTGGAGGAGGCACTTTGGGCACAGCCCTGGTCACTCACATTCCCTGTGATCCATGTTGGGAACACACCTGGCTGCTTCGCCTTTTGGTTTGGCCTTAATTTTCCTCTGCTTCACCTTCATCCTTTAAAAACACCCAAAACTGGATTAAATGAAGGAAATTAATTGAATATATCTGAAGTTCCATAATTTCTCAGTTGTTTTAGATGGAATTTTGGATTTGGGGACGCGTTCTGTGTCAAGTACTGCTGTTGCTAAGAGGAAGGATGTTAATGTCACCTTTCTTGTGTTGCTAAGAGCTGCTCCCCTGACCCAAACCCCAACTCCACCCTTGGGATGCCCTATGAAAACTGCCTTTGTCTTGTCTTTGGGGGGTAAGAAATGGATTCCCAAACGATCAGCCCTTTTCCCACTGGATTGCAAAGGATCAGCCTCATTCTCCACTGGATTCCTAGAGGATCAAGCTTTTCCCACTGGATTCCAAGAGGGTTAGTCTTTTTCACTGGATTCCCGGAGAATTCTGACTCTGTCACTGTTGTTTTTTTGTTTGTACTACTGCATTCGTATTTTTAATTTTTCCTAATAAAGAACTGTTATTTCTATTCCCATATCTTTTCCTGAGAGCCCCTTAATTTCAAATTATTATTATTATTAGTAGTATTAGTATTAGTATATTGTTATTACTATTATTATTAATCAAAGGGAGGGGGTATATAGTTTCCATTCCAGTGGAGGCTCCTGAAATGGGGAGACACCCCCAAGGATGGGCCATGTCAAATAGTTCCTCAAATAGGTAAATGAGTTTATGGTTATGCATGAGGGTCAATGAATATGCAACAGGCTGATGTAATCAAGCCTGAATAATTAAGGGATTTCCCCGAAAATAACTGGGGAGTCTTGAAGGCCATAACAACCTTCGCCCCTTGGTCCTTGTCTCCCATGACATCAGCCTTGTTCATATTCATAGACTTTTTGCATATCCATAAAGTCATTTACATATTTTAGGAAGAAACAAAATTGGCTTCGTCCTGTTTGGGGTCCCACCCCCGTCCTAGCTCAATTTAGGGTGTCCCATCCCTCTCCCAGCTCAGTTTTGGGATCCCATACCTCTCCCAGCCTAATTTTGGTGTCCCATTCCCCTCCCACTTCAATTTTGGGGTCCCAACCCTCTTTTCCCTGCTCTCCCTCCCCTTTCCAATTGTTCCGCCAGTCCTCTCCCCCATGTTTGGTTTTGGGGCTCCAGGCCCCTCCTGCTCCGTTTTGGGGTCCCAACACCGTTTTGGATTAATTTGGGGTCCCCAGCCCATCCCCAGGGTCACCTTCCCCCCCTCCCCATATCCGCTCCTGGCAACTGATGAGTCACCAGCGAGACACGCTCTGATTGGCTGGAAATTACCCCGCGCGGTCACTGAGTATTTACCGCAGTGAGAGGCCTTGGTCTGTGGCTTGCAAGTGATGAGTCAGAGTCGGGCCGGGCGCTGATTGGCTGAAAATCGCTGAGCGAGGCCAGGGCTCTGAGTTTGTGCCCAGCAAGTGGAACGTCATCGGTGTCGCGCGTTCTGATTGGTCGGAATCTGTTTTGGCGTGGGGACGGGAGGAACTGGGGTTTCTTGAGGTTTATTTGGGTTTATTTAGGGTTTGTTTGGAGTTTATTTGGGGTTATTTATGGACTAATTGGGGTTTCTTTCGGGTTTTTCTTGGTTTATTTCTGTTTATTTGGGATTATTTGGAATTATTTGGGTATTTTGGAAGTATTAGTGTTTGTTTGGGTTTATTTGGGTTTATTTGGGTTTATTTGGAATTATTTGGGGTTCTTGGGGTAATGTTGGTGTATATGGGGGTTTTTTTTGGTCGGTGTGCTTGATATCATTTGGGTTTTTTTGGCTTTAAATTTGGGGAGGTTTTTTTCGTTTTTTGGGGTTCTTTGGATTTGTTTGGGGTTATTTGGGGGATTTCTAGGTATTGTTTGGGGTTGTTTGGGGATATTTGTGGTTTTTTTCAGGTGTTTTGGGGTTATTTGAGTTTTTTGGGGTCACGTAAGGTCAAAAGCTCCGGGTGATTTTTTACTGCAAAAATCGGGAATTTTTCCTTAAAAATCCGAGAGTTTTCCCCCAAGAAACCAGGAATGTTCCCTTAAAAATCCCGGACTTTTCCCAGCCAATAGCAGCGCGCCCGGCCCCATACCAACCAATCACTGCGGGTCTCCCCTCAGGAACACCAGCCTCTCTGTGCACCTATCCAACCAATCACTGCATGCCTCCCTTCAGACATGCCCGCCTCTCACACACCGAACAAACCAATCATCGCGTTCCTCCTCTCAGCTACTCTCGCCGCTCTCGACCTGAACCGACCAATCACCGGGCGTCTTCCCTCAGCAATTCCCGCCTTCTTTGCCTCTATCCAACCAATCACCGCGCGCCTGCCTTCAGCAGAGCCCGCCTGCCCCGCCCATCTCCTGTCAATCACCATGCCCCCACTCCCTCTACGAAACCAACAAATCACCGGGCGTCTCCCGTCACCAACTCCCGTGCTCTCCGCGCTGCTCCAGCCAATCAGAGCCGAGCTTGAAGCAACAACCCTTGACCCCGTGGCCGGGCATGGAGCGGGCGCCCCCTCCCCCCCCCACCTCGTCCCCGAGACCCCCTCAGGGACCCCCGGGAGCCGCCCCGGGCTCGGCCGGGTCCTGCAGGAGGCGCTGGAGAGAGCGGGGGAGGCGCTGGGAGAGGACGGGGGGCTCCGGGAGCTGCTGAGGAGGCGCAGGGACAGGTGAGGGGTCCTGGAGGGGTCGTGAGGGGAATTTGGGGAGGGGTCTTGAGGATGTTTGGGGGGAATTTGGGGAGGGTCTGGGGGGAACTTGAGGAGGTTTTAGCGGGGTCTGGGGGTGCTGGGGGGGCTATGGGGGGAATTTGGGGAGGGGTCCTCCAGGGGTGTCACGATCCGTTCTCATGGACGGGTTTCGTGATGGTTCATGGATTTGATCTAAGGGTACAAAAAGAACTGACATGGTACAAGGAGGTTTGCAATGATAATCGAAACAAATGCACCTTTATTGAATGACCACAGCAAAATGCGATAGAGGGATTAAGGGAGAGAAAAAGACAGAGGAAGAGAGGGAATAGGGCTGCCAAACGTAGAGACGAAGTCCTTTGGTCCAGTCCAGTCGAGGGCCCGCCTGTTGCGTCGGGGAGATCTCAAAGTCTCTCTCTAACTCAGAGGTTTTTATTATGATAACTCTATTGGAAATTGCGAGGGGGCGATACAGATACAATAAGGAACAGATGTAACAGGTAGTCCATGCTCTCAGCAGTAAAGGAGAGCCATTGTCTTCTTGGTCCAGCGGTCACAACCTGCAGGCAAACATCTTGCTTTGGTCAGCTTGCCTCCCCCACACACCTGCCCCGGGCTGGGGGTTTCAGTCCCGGTCCTTGGAAGGAGCAGAGGGGCCTTTTCACATGGGGGTTCCATGTCTCAGTCCTTGATGGAGAGGCTCCTTACATCCCAGTCTGTCTGTCACAGTGGTTGTGAAACAGGTGAGGGTCTTCTGTGGGGGGACCACCTGAAACTCAGGAGAAGTCCAGCCAGGCCGAGAGGTGGGACAGCTCCCAAGGCTGTTGTTGCACAAAGGGCACGGTGCCCCCTTATTACAGCGTCCTGAGTGGGTCGCTGCTGGTGAGAGAGAGACGGTGAATCTTGTTTCTAGATCAGAAAGCTGAATTTATTGATATATAATATATAATACATTATAACTATACTAATAAGAATAAAGAGAGAGGTTGCAGAGCTGCTAAGCTAAGCTAAGAATAGATAGAAGGAATCTATAACAAAGTTGTGCCCAAGGACTCGGTCCCAGGCTTACATTATGTGATTGGCCCTTAATTATAAACAAGAAGCATGAGCCAATTGAGAAACCCCTGTTGCATTCCACAGCATCTGATAATAATTGTTTACCTTCTCTTCTGAGGCCTCTGGGCTCCAGAAGACGCAGAAATCCGAAAGAAAGGATTTCTGTGAAGAAATGTCTGCGACGGCCCCTTCTTCTTCTCCTTGGGCTCAGTGTAGCACACAGCAAACAACACCTGTGAGAACAATGGCTTAGCAACGCTCTCAGATCTAGGGCATTGTTGGCATGTGACTTTCTCCTTTGGAGCCAGAGATTTAAGACAGGGGCGGTCTTTTCTTAGTGCTCCCCAAATGACGATCCTGAGGTAGATGAGGGAAAATTCGGAACCGACTCTCTCACAAATATAAAATTATTTCTTAAATTATATAAATTTAAGTCATATGATGTTTTCATAAATTAAAATAACATTTTATTAAAATTAAAAAGTATTAGTTATTTTAACCTAATTAGATATTCCTAATAAGGGTTGAGCTCTCCCTCCCTGCTCAGTGCAGGATGTGGGGAGGGGGCAATGCTGACGGGGCCGGGGGGGCTGCAGCTCTGGGGGGGTGGAAAAACGGCGAGGTTCTGGTGCTGCTGCTCTTCTTCCTCCTTTTCTTCTTTCCAGGTCCTCCTTCCCCCACCTCCTCCTCATTTCTTATCCTGCCTCCTTCTCCTCCTCTTTCCGGCGTTTCTCCTGATCCTTCCTCTTCCTCTTCTTCCTCCTCCACCTCCTCTTCCCGCTCCGCCCGGGCCCAGCCCCCACCCTTTGTCCCCCTCCCTTTGCCCAAATCCGCCCCCCCCCCAAACCCCTCCCCATCGCCCCCCAATAAACGGCCCCGGGCCCAACTGGGAAGCTTTACTGGGAGCACTGGGAGCAGGCACTGGGCGGGGGCAGAGCGCCAGCGGGGCTGGGGGGGACACGGGACCCGCCAAAATCAGCGGAGCGGGGACGGAGCGGGGGGTCCCGGCCGGGCCCGAGCCCACGGGGAGGGGCTGCGGCCGCCGCCGGCTCAGGAGCTCTGTGGGCAGAGAAAAGGGGGTGACACCGGGCTGGGGCCACGGCGGGAGCGCACACGGGGCTCCGCCACGGCGGGGACGCCACCCCCGGCACCCGCCCTGACCTTCTTGCGCAGGGAGAAGCCGAGCCCCAGCGCCAGGAAGACGAAGCCCAAGACGAAGCCCCCGATGCCCGTCAGCATCTTGCTGCGGGCGGCGTCCGGCGGCATCTCTGGGGGGTCCGCAGGGCTCAGCACCCCCAAAACCTCTCAGGGACACACCAAGGCGCTCCGAGCGCCCCCTCCAGGCTCATTCCAGTCCCTTCCAGTCGCAACCGGCATCCTCTAAACCCCCTGCCCTTTACTCCCAGCGCCCCCAAACTCCCTCCCAGTCACACCCAGCACCCCCAAACTCCCTCCCAGTGCCCACCACGACCCCTTCAACCCCATCCCACCCTCCCCAGCATCCCCCAAACCCCTGCCCAGCCCTTGCCCAGCCCCCAGCCCCTCTCCCACTTCCAGCCCGGCTCTCTCCAGCTCCCTCCCAGTGGTTCCCAGCACAGCCCAGTGGCTCTGCCAGCGCCCCCAGGGGCTCCCCCGTACCCCAGTGCCGCCTCAGGGGCTGCTCCAGGCTGACGTGCTCCACCTGGCAGCTGTAGCTGAGCCCGCGCCGGGGCGGCGTTTCCAGCAGCACCAGCAGCTGGTGGGTCCAGTCCCCGTTGGGGACCACGTCGGTGGCCACCACGTGCTCCGAGAGCTCCTGCTGGCCCTGGAACCACCTCACCTGGATGGCAGCAGGGTAGAAATCCATCACGGAGCAGAGCAGGCGGCCGGGGCCGGGCTGGGAGCTCGAGGGGGGCACCAGCGAGATGGACCAGCTGGGGGGCACTGGGAGAGAGAGAGGAGAGGGCTGAGTTTGGCTGGAAAGGGACTGGGAATGGGCTAGGGAGGGACTGGGAGCGATTGGGGTGGCGCTGAGAGAGATGGGACAGGGTGGGGCGCGCTGGGACGGATGTTGGACGTCCGGGCTTGAACGGAGAATGAACTGGGAATTAGTTTTGAATGGATTTGGAATAGGCTGAGAAGAGGAGGGAGGGACTTTGGAAGTACTGAGAGCGACTAGGATGGCACTCAGAGGGATTTTGGTGGCCCTGGAATTAACTGGGAATGAAGTGCGCGGCACTGGGAGGCCGAGTCCAGCGCGGAGCCCTCGGGATTTGAGCGCCAGGGACTCTGCATGGCAACCGATGAGTCACCAGAGAGACGCGCTCTCATTGGCTGAAAGGAGCCGGCTACACGGACAACCGGGATGGACACGCCGGGCAGGCCCAGGGATGGACTGGGACGGACTGGGAGAGCCACGGGGGTCACTGGGTGGGACAGGAGGCCCCGGGGTTGTTCCGAAGGCGGGCTGAGGGCCGTGGGCTGATTCTCAGAGACGTTTTGAGGGGCTCCAGGGTCATTGGCAGGGCAGGGCCCGAGGGGACACGCTCTGCCCCGCGCTCACCTCGGTGCCCCGTGAGGAACGGGGCAGCAAGCTCGCAGCCGGCCCGGCAGAACGTGTAAACCGCAGCCCGATTATCCTCCAGTATTTCCGGGATTCCGTTGCAGCACCGAGCCTGTGTCTCCCCATAGGGGGTGTCTCCCACGAACACCCCCACGTCGCTGTCGAACATCATGTACTGCTTCCGGTTGTAGATGTACCTCCTCACGAACCTCACCTTCTCCGTACCAATAATGAAGTGACTCTCTCTCGTTCTCATCTCCTGGAACACTCCTGTGAGTGCAGAACACAGATCCGGGGTTGTCCCCCCAGCACGCCCCCAGCGCTCCGGGGGCCACCCTGGATCCCCACTCCGCACCCGCTGTGCCCCACGGCCGCCATGGGACCCTCCTGCCCGCGCTGCCGCTTCCTCTTTGCCGCCCTTCCCCCATTTCCTCTTTCACATCCGCTCCCCTCCCACCTCGGACCGCTCCCAAATGACTTTTGCGGTGCCATTTCACCACAAATCCCCCGATACTCAGCCCCCTCGGGATCAGTTTTGGCGGCCCACCTCCCGTTTTCCCCCCCTTCCCCACCCTCTCACACCCCTCCCACCACCCCTCAGCCCGTCCCGCTCTCCCTTTGGGGGGTCCCCTCCTCCTCCCCCTCCATTCCGGGCTCCCCCCTTCGCCCCTTTTCCCCCTTCTCCCCCCCGTCCCCGCGCCTCCCGCCCCCGCTCACCCGAGAGCTCCGCGCCCGCAGCCGGGGGGGCTCCCAGCACCACCAGTGCCACCAGCAGGGCCCCAGCTGCCGCCCCTCGCCCCATGGCCGGGGCCGGGCAGGGAGCAGCAGCCCCAAAGCAGCCGCGCTGCGCTGGGAGCGCCAGTCCGGAGCAGGGCGGGCTCGGCAGCGCCGCGCGCTCTCATTGGCTGCCGCCGCTTGGGGGCAGCGATCGGCCACGGGCTCTGCCCGGCAACCGATGAGGCAATCCAACGCCCCGACCTCTCATTGGCTAAGCCGCCGCCTGCCTGCGCTGCCATTGGCTGAGGACTTTCCGGGACGCTGCAGCCCCGGGCTGGGGGTTTTTTGGGGAGGGGGAACCTTGGGGCGCTGGGCAGGTGGGAGCTCAGGTGAGCCCAGCAATGCGTGCCCAGGTGCGCGGCATCTCAGGGCTGCCCGTGGCGAGCGGTGACGCTGGCCCGATGCCAGGCACCCCCAGAGCCGCTCTGTCCCTGCCCCCCGCAGCCGCACAGGGACAGAAAATGGAACCGAGGGTTCCTGGCTGGGGACAAGGACCGGGAGAGATCCCTCAGCAAATCCCGCACGGGCACAACAGACCCGGCCTGGGCACACGGAGGGAATTTATTACCAACCAAATCACAGCAGCAAAAGGAGAAGGAAAAGAAATCTCCCAACACTTTCCTCCTGCCCAACACGGATCACCCAGAACAGGGGTCACCAGGGCTCTGCCCAACGGGGGTCACTGGGGATCATCCAGCGCGGATCCTTCCATGGGGGATGGAGCTGGAGTAGTGCACGAAGCTCTTCCCACACTCGGGACACTCACAGGACCTCTAACTGATGTGGAAGTGGTGGTGAGTGACTATCTCTGAATCCCACCTGAAGCTCTTCTGACATTCCAAACACTCCTAGGGCCATTCCCCAGTGTGGATGTTCAGGTGTTCCATCAGGGTGGAGCTGGAGCTGAAACCCTTCCCACATTCCAAGCACTTGTGGGGCTTCTCCCTGCCATGAGGCTCCACCAGCTCTGAGCTCTGGCTGCATCTCCGGCCGCCTTCCTGGCTCAGGGAAGCTCTTTCCTCCCCACACCTCCCTGGGCTGGGTTTGCAGCCCCTCCTTGTGAGGGATCTCTGGGGCTTTTCCTCCTCCTCCATCCGGCCACAGCTTGGGAATGACAAACCCTGGTTTGGGGGAAACCAAGGTGGGAGCGCCTTGGAGTAGAGGCTCCTCCTGGCCAGGTCCATCTCTGGAACTCAGCAGGAGTCTTGTGTCCATAAAAATCTCCACAAGGTCAAGATTCAGCCCGAAAAAGCTCTCTCAGGAGTTCCCTATTGCTGATCTCTCCACTTTTTGGGTTCCAGAAGTTTCCTTTCCTCAGGATCATGGGGGTCCAATGGTTCCAGGGGTTCTCCATTGTCCAGCGTCCTGCTTAGGGATGATCCAGGGGCTTTTGGGAGTCCATGGGGTCCCTTCTACCCTGATGCTCTGCTGTGCGATCCCAGGGATCCCAGGGGTCCCTCCTCTCCAGGCTCCCCCCCTTTCCAGTCTGCCGGGGTCCCCCAGCTCTGGGATCGCCCCTCTCTGCTCTCCCCACTCTGGGGGTCCCAGGGGTTCCCCTCCTCTGCTGTCCCGGGGGTCCCCAGGACCAATGTCCTCCCCAGTCCATACTGGGCAATGGCCAGGTGCGCCCCCAAAGATCCCCCAAGGGGCTCAGCTTTGGGCTCCTGCAAGATCCAAACCTACACACACAGAGAAAAAAACCTCCCAGGGACACCAGGTGATATTTGGGGTCAATTTCACAATCTGTGAGCTCCAAACACACCCCAATAAAAAACCCTCTGAGGGACCACCCAATGGATTTGGGACGAGCTCCCCCTCCCCGCTCACCTGCAGGGCGAGCTGGGGGCGATGGTCCCGCGGCTGCGGCCACAGGGGGCACTGGAACCTCCTGTTCCTGCTCCTGCTCCTCCTCTTCCTGCTCCTCCTTTTCCTCTCTCTGTCCCTCCTCCTCCTCCTTCCTAACCCCACCTCCTCCCCAGTTCCTGCCTTCTGTGTATTTAGAGTGGGGAACCTTGCTCGTTTTTAGAACTAGAACAAAGATCCCAGACGGAACAAGGCTTGCTGCTTTTAGTCAGAAGTATCAGTGGCTAAAGGTCACGTTTCCTTTGGTTTGGTGCCGTCCTTGTTCCTCCTCAGTGTTCAGGCTGGGCTATGGGGTGTCCTTGTTTGCTGCATTTTCCGAGTTTCTCTTGCACCCTTCAGGCCATAGGCTGTGCCCTGGGAGTGTTCTTTGTGCTCCTTTGTGACACAGGAGAACCTTCCAGGCGGTTTCTGCGTGAGCTGCTGCTGGGATGTCGCAGGAACAGTGCCACGTCCCCGTGGTGTTCCCGTTGCTGTGGGACACGGAGGCCTCAGTGCCCAGAGTGGCTCTGGGCTCGTTGCCGGAGGATCCTCCTGCCCGAGGCATTCTCAGCAGCCAGCCCAGCCCTGACAGGTGTCCTTCTGTGCTTGCAGGTGTTAATGTTTGCCCAATTATCCCTTCATAAGAAAAACTCAAACAATATTTAAGATAGCAGCAATTTTAATTAAATAGTTTAGCAAATATATAAATAAGGGATAATATGGTTCAAATAATAGCACATAAGCAAAAACAACCGCGGGGTACGGAGGGCAGGGTTCAATGACCCTTGCCACTTCACATACAAGCTTGCCAAGTGAAAGTCGCCCCTTATATGCCATGTGTCAATGCCATCTCCTCCTATTTTTGGTTCGTCACTTTTCTGTCTCCGCCCTCCTCACCACCTTTACCACGCATGCGCCACCACTCGGTTTGGTGGTCGCACAAGTCTTTGGGGGTCGTCACTGATGAAGGCCGTATAGTCTTCTTCATTGTCCTTTAATTCACCTTTGGGTTACACATGCGCACCAAGCCAGGATAATGTAAGCCAAAACTAAGATATTACTACATTTTAGCATCAAAGCAATAAATCTCTTATAGCGGGCATTTTCCTGGGAGCAAACCAGATGTTCACTTCTCTCAGTTAATTTTTAGTAACTGTTATCTCTTGCTTTTTCCTCCTATCCTTGAACATCTGCCAGGAGAGGGGGTAGAGCCCCTCCTCTCCCTTTCTTCTTTGGCATTACAACTTTTAACTGTTTTATTATTTCCAAATATTAATTACTGTATCAATATTGATGACTGTTTCAATTTTATCAGCATGAATCACACCTATTTACCACATTGTTCTCTCTCAGTGTGTGCAGGGCCCGGATTTCCTCCATTCCAAGCGGGTGATCCACAGGGATCTGAAGAGCTCCAACATCCTCCTGGGCAGGGACGGCTCTGTCAGGCTGGGTGGGTGTTCCTGGTCAGGCACGGCGCTCCCGGGCTGCGGGTGTGGGGCTGCTTCCCAGGGAGAGCCAGAGCCCCACAAGGGCTGCTGGGGGCACTGCCCGGCCCCTGCTGCCAGCTGAGAGCGGCTGCCCCTGCAGAGAGCTCAGCAGAGGAGCAGGGTGCCAGCAGTGCCTTTGCTCTGCCTATGGCCCTGCCAGAGGGGCAGCAGTGGGAATCTAAAGCTCCAAGGGAATCAGTAAAAGCCACTGCATGAAAGCTGAGGGTTTCTTGAAGGCTCCAGTTCCATCTTTCCTTGGCTTACAGCCCTGAGGGCTTTTCCAGCTGACTTCATGACTGCACTCTCAGATTGAGAGTAGGGAGTCTTGGTGCTTGGTTTCCTCATTGCAGCTGCCTTTGACAGGGTTTGTTTCTGTCCTCAGCTGATTTTGGCCTCTGCGCTCAGCTCAGCCCTGAGCAGGACCAGCGCAGCTCCATGGTGGGCACTGCTCACTGGATGGCCCCAGAAGTTGTGACCAGATCTCCTTATGGCCCCAAGGTGGACATCTGGGCCTTTGGCACTGTGACCATCGGGATGGTGGAAGGAGAACCTCCTTACTTCAGGGAAACGGCGGCCATGGTAAGAGGCAAATTCTGCAGTGGCTGCAGAGGCCTGTGAGCACAGGGGGACCCTGCACTGCGAGCTGCAGCTGGAGATTTCTGTACATGGGAAGGGAATTCCCAGAGGACTCCAGACTCAGCACAGATGAATGTTCTTCAGTCTCCAGCAACAATTTGCTTTGGGATTTATGTTGTTGCAGCTCATTTGGCTGTAAGGATGACCTGGAAATGTGAAGCAAGTGCATCAGGTCTAATGTTACCTTGCAAGAAAACCCCAAACCACCCCCAAATCCCAGCCCCAAACACAACAAGTTTTCTGCAGGAGCTTCTAAGAGACATTTTGCAAGATGATCTCCCCCCTGATTCTTCTCACTGGGAAACTTGTTGAGAACATGAAGATGATTGTTTAACATCCCCATAGTCTAACATATTTCTTTCCTAGTCCAAGCTACTTTCTCTGTGTCACCAAGCCTGAGCTTTCAGCATCACAAACCTCCTGTTTCTTGCCTGACAGTTTCTGGGATGGGGCATCAGGAATGCATTTACTTGAGTGTCAGTGGCACTGCAGAGATGCACTTGATGTAAGAATCCTCTGAAATAACACAGGCAGACCACACTGACTCTGGAAAGTGGCCTGTAAAGTTGGTGTCCATATTTGGAGATGCAAAATCTGCTATTTCTGATGGAGGTTCCTACTAACAGAGTCAGCCAATGGAACTGGCTCTCAAGGCGAGATCATTTGGATGTTGCAGTGGCTGTGGCAGCCCCAGGGTTTGGGTTTTTTGGCTGGCATAGCAAAATGAGCTCTGAGCAGCATCTGTGGCAGGGAGGAAAGTGCCCATGGAGCTGGTGCTGAGGCCTGGGGTGGATGTGAGCCCGTGTGGGTGTGAAGGGAGCTGACAGAGCGCTGAGTTTGCTTTCCCTGCAGGCTCGCGCTCTGATCCGGCAGAACGGGACCCCGCAGCTGCAGGAGCCCCGGCGCCTGTCGGCTCTGCTGCGGGACTGCCTCGAGTGCAGCCCGGAGCCGGACGAGGAGCGGCGCTGGGCTGCCCAGGAGCTGCTGCAGCTGAGGGCCAGGGGCTGCAGGGGAAGCAGCAGCGCCAGGGAGGGGTTTTCTTGTGGGGCCCCCTCCGACAGTCTCCAGTCTGGCTGCGTTCCGCACGCAGAGCAAGCAGAATCCTCGCCTGCTGTGGCTTGGCAGGCTCCTTTGGAGCTCATCTGGGCCTGGTGCCCCACAGCGAGCAGGGACATCTTCAAGCAGCTCAGGGGGCCCAGAGCCCTGCCTGACCTGAGCTTAGATGTTTCCAGGGAGGAGGCACCTCCCACATCTCTGGGCACCTTCTGTCAGTGTTTCCCCATTCTGCTGGTTAAAAAACTCTTCCTTAGATCTAATCTGAGCCTGCTTCCCTCTCCTGAGTTTCAAAGTATTTCCCTTTGTCCTGTTGCAACAGAGCCTGTGAGGAACTTGACTCTGGAAAGTAACAGTTCATTTCTTTCCTCTTTATCCTTTGGGCAGCACCCATTTTTATCATCAGCCAAGCCTCTCTCCAGCCTGACCCCTCTGATCACTGCAGTGAAGCAACTGAGGGAGCAGCGGAGGAGATGAAGCCCTTGAGGACAGCTTTCAGTTACAGTAGTCAGGACAACTAGTTAGTTATGGTAGTAAACACTGGTAGTTAGTTATGGTAGTTAGCACTGGTAGTTAGTTATGGGAGTTAGGACAGCCTGTTTGTTATGGCAGTTGTTTGAATAAAAACTCTCTTAACCCTCAACTGCCTTGCCGTGTCCCTTCCTCCTCCCGCTGTGCCTCAGCTGCCCGGAGCAATGTGAGGGGAGAGCGGGCCCAGCCTGGCCCAGAGCTGAGCCCCAGCAGAGCCCTGGCAGAGCCCAGAGCAGCCTCGGCCCCTGCAGAGTCAGCCTGGAAGGAGGCGCTTGGAGCCTTCTGGGCTGCACCCGGTTCTTGGTTACAAACTGGGTGTGCTGGAAAATGCCACCGGCTCTGCACGAGGGCAGAAGGGGCCCGGGGAAGGCCCAAGCGCTCCATGCAAGGGAAAAACCTCCCCTGGGTTTGTTATAAATAACTGGTTAGTGTTGGCTTTTGCTATTATGTACTGACTTCTGCAAGTTTTTCTTAAACACACTGATTTTGATAGAGTACAATTTTGTCGTGGTTTCACTGACAGGAAGTAAGGGTTTTTTTTTGGGATATGCTGTGGTTACCAATAGATGCTCAGGTTTTGACATTGGCACCTGATGTAGCCACTGAGGTTCGGAGACACGTCTGAGAACACACAGGGGTTAAAAACCAGAGCTGCTCCTCTGGGAAGCTGTCTTGGGACTTCGAGGGAAAGAGGTCGGATCTCCCTCTCCTGCCCAGCTGCTGCTGCTGGGCGGGAGAGGGGCAGCCATGTGGTAGGCCTGGGCCTGGACAGAGATGGGAGGTGAGGAGGCCCTTGAGGATGGAAGGGTGGAAGAGCGCCAAGAGACATCGGGCAGCCACCCCCCCCCCTCTCCCCGCAGGGCAGAGAGAGAGGGAGAGCCAGCATCTGAATTTGATAGCGGTGCCGGCCCAGGAGGAGAAGGAGGAGGTGCAGCGAGAAGGTGCCCGGCAGGGCAGTGTGCAGCGTGGGAGTTCCGGAGCTCCAGACAGGCACGAGACTGAAATTTTTAACCCTTTTCTTGCATGATAGAAACCTTGCAAATGCTGGTCCTCCTGGAGCTGAATGAGAAGAGAGATAAGAGATGAGATAAGAGGGGATGGGCCACAGGGAAGTGCAGAAGACTCTTGAGTGCGGGGGAGAGATGACGGAGTGGCCTTTTGGCTGGACTTTTCTTGTGTGGCCATAGATGGAACCATTTTTTTCCTGTGACACAGAGACTGCATTTAGGGGGAGGGCGTGCCTCAGAACCAGGAGGGTTCAGTGTGGGTACCTGTCACAGACATTTCTCCACAGAAATCCTTTCTTTTGGATTTCTGCATCTTCGGGAGGCCAGAGGCCCCCGAAGAGAAGGTAAACAATTATTATCAGCTGCTGTGGAATGCAACAGGGACACCTTGATTGGTTCATTTCCTATGTTTATAATTAAGGGCCAATCACCAGTACAAGCTAGGGGACTAAGTCCCTGGACACAGCTTTGTTTGGGATTCTTTTCTATCTATTCTTAGCTTAGCTAGCAGCTCTGCAAGCCTCTCTCTATATTCTATTTAGTATAGTCATAATGTATTATATATAATATCTTAATAAATCAGCCTTCTGATCAAGATACAAGATTCACTGTCTCTCTCTCACCAGCAGCGCCCACACAGGTCGCTGTAATAGGTACCCCTCAGCCCCAGGGGTGCAAAAAATTTGGGGGGGACAGATGTCCCCAAGGAGAGACTGTGCCTTTTTGGAGTGAGACAAGACATCCTTGAAAGACAACCCTAGAAGAAGCTCTGGTCCATGCACAGTGGTGAGAGCACTGGGCATGGAAGGAAGATGTCACGATGGCAAAGGATTTTCCGGGCGGTGCTGAGTGACATGGGAGCACACGAGGTTTCAGCGTGTTTCCAGGGGAAGCCTATGGTGCAAGAAGGACTCCTCTCCTCTTGATGAATTGAAGATTGAGTATTCTAAAGGGTGGTGCCGGACTGAGAGTTGGTGATTTGGGGGGAATGTATTGCATTGGGAAATTTGGTGGGTGGGAGGAGGAAAATGCTTTTGTAAAGTTTTCATTTTCCTTGTGGTTCTTTTTTTCTTTTCTTGTAGTTTAGTTAATAAAGTTTTCTTTATTTCTAAGCAGGAGCCTGCTTTGCTTATTCCTGGTAACATCTTACAGCAGACACCAGGGAGAGGGTATTCTCATGGGGGCGCTGGCATTGTGCCAGGGTCAAACTATGACACATGGGAAGGTTGAATGGGAAACCCACTTCTGTCCTGGCAGCACGGGTGCATCAACTCAAGGAGGGAAACACTAACCAAGGGAGTTCCACTAAAGTGAAGGTTCCTCTAGCATGTATGCCCAGGAAAGGGGGGCCCTGCCTGTAGCCAGGGAGAGGCACGGAAAACCAGATCTTTTGGACGGTGTGGATCCGATGGCCTGGCACATCAGAACCACAAAAATACAATGCCTTAGTTGATACTGGTGCGCAGTGTACCCTGATACCATCAGGGCATGTGGGGGCAGAACCTGTTTCCATTGACGGGGGGATCCCAGCAATTGACCCTGTTGGGAGCTGAGGTGAGCCTGACTGGGAAGGAGCGGATCCTTCCCAGAAACATCCTGTTGTGACTTGCCCAGAGGCCCCGTGTATTCTGGGCATAGACTTCCTCTGAAATGGCTTTACAAAGACCCAAAGGGACTCAGGTGGGCTTTTGGAATAGCTGCTGTAGAGCCAGAGATCATAAAGCAGTTGAACACCTTGGCTGGACTATCAGAAAACCCATCTGCAGTAGGACTCGTGGGGGGAGAACTGCAACAAATACCAATTGCCACCTTGACAGTGCACCGCCGGCAGTATTGGATGAATTGGGATGCCGTTGATCCCCATCCACAAAATGATCCATGAGCTGGAGTGCCAAGGGATGGTCAGTCAAACCCACTCACCCTTCAACAGCCCCATCTGCAGCAAAGTGGTTTGCCACCATTGGCATTGCTAATACATTTTTTTCCATTTCTCTGGCAGCAGAATGCAGGCCTCAGTTTGCTTTCACCTGGAGGGGTGTGCAGTACACCTGGAACCGACTGCCCCAGGGATGGAAGCACAGTCCTACCATCTGCCATGGACTGATCCTGGCTGCCCTGGAAAAGGGTGAAGCTCCAGAACAGCTGCAGTACATCAATGACATCATTGTGTGGGGGAAGATGGCAGCAAAAGTGTTCGAGAAAGGAGAGAAAATCAGCCAGAATCATCCCCATTCCACACCTGCTGTGCACTGCCCACTTTTGTTTCTGTCCAGGCACCGCCCCTTTTCCACACCCCATTCATTGCCTGCCCCTTCCCACGCTCCTATTCCAGCCCCCCAGGCCTCTCATCTGCGCATCGGCCATCACCCACTGGGCCCCGCCCCATTTCCCACAGTCCCATTTCTAACTCTTTTCAATCCCTGCCCCCTCCCTGCTCCATCGCTCCCCAATGGCCGCCGTGAGCAGTCCTCCCCCTCTATGGGCATGACTACAAGACCGATTGGCATTTATTGAATGGCTCCACGCAGGGTTTTGGAGCCAGCCTGGCCCTGGCAGGGCCCAGTGCAGGCTGGGGATTCGGGGGAGGCCAAGGGGTGTCCTGACACTCTGGGTGGGGCTCATGGATCAGGGTGGTCCCAGCACTTTGGGGGGACAGTGAATGGGGGGGCAGTGAAGGAGGGGTCCCAGTGCATGGGGGAGTAATGAGCCTTAATTGGTCTTATCCTAGGGCAAGCTATGACAGCTCCAGAGCTCAGCCCCCAAGAGGACTGAGTGCCAGAGGCCAGCTCGCTCAGACCAAGGCCACGGATCAGCCCCTAGCAAGCAGGGAATATTCAGCTCTTATAGTGATTAGCCAGCTCTTATGATTTCAGCTTCGCTTGCTAGGTAGCTTGCCCTTGGCTTGAGGCTCCAGCCGACGGTAGAGAGAGGAGAAGGAGAAGACGCCGGCTGTTCCACAAGTATGGCTTTATTGGAGGGGTTTGTGAAGGGTCTCAGCACTTCTTCTTCTAAGTTAGTAGGGGTACTACTAACTTATGCTACTTTTATAGCCTTGGCCCAGTTCCAATCTTGACCAATGGCAAAGGTTGGAGGGACCATAAGTGACCAATAGTAGGGTTAACAAGATATTGCCTTACATGGTTTTAGGGATAGGTTATAGGGCGGATGTCCCTGGAGTCAGGAAGTTTCTTTGCTGCTGTGTCAGCATTTCTATTATTCAGATTCTCCAACGGGCCCTGGTTAAAGCTGTGCGTTTCACCACAGGGAAGGCCCTGGTAAATTGAGGGGTGTCCTTGGTGATAATGGGGTGCAGCCATGATATTTTCTGAAAAACTCTTTCCTTAGGATTTTTTCTCCTGAGAAGCTGAGAGGCCTCAGAAACAAAATGTAAACAATGGTTATCTGCTGCTGTGGAATGCAACAGGCGCATCTGTGATTGGTGTCATGTCGTTGTTTCTAATTAATGGCCAATCACAGCCCAGCTGTCCGGACTGTCTTGGTCAGTCACAAGCCTTTGTTATTCATTCTTTTTCCATTCTTAGCTGGCCTTCTGATGAAATCCTTCCTTCTATTCTTTTAGTATGGTTTTAATATAATATATATAGCATAAAATAATAAGTCAAGCCTTCTGAAACATGGAGTCAGCATCCTCTGCTTTTCCCTCATCTGAAGACCCCTGCGAACACCGTCACAATGGGGGGTCCCGGTGATAGCAGGGCGGGGGCGACAGGACCGAGCCCCAAGGGACCATTATGCTACCATTAAAAAGGCTCTGCAGTGGCCAAAAACCTGGATAGATTATATTGTACTAACAAGTAGATAGAAGGAATTATCAATAATGCATATCAATATCAAGCACCATAGCAAAATAATTGTGATCAATTGCAATGTGCAAAAGCCAATACAGAAATGCAAAAGCCAATTATTATTTTGCCATTTATAAGACAGTTCTTCTGCAGCCACAGCCGAAAGCTGCCTCTTCTGCAAGGCACTGAGGGGGTTCATTCACCCCCTGACCTGCCACTATGTCCCTGCGTGTCCCTGAGTGCTGCCAGAGTGTCCCCAGTGACATCACCCCAGGAATTCCCACCAAGAATATAAATGAAAATTCGCAGAAAATTCCCCACTTTTGTCCCAAATCCTGTGTGGAGAGGAGGGAGGGCACAGATGACATAAGCGCTGATGTCACCACCCCCAATGACATCACAGCGGTGACATCCCTGTCCCTGCAGCAGACTTGGGATGTTCTCCATGGCTTTTTGGCACTGCTCGGCCACCGTGCTGCTGCTGGGGCCACCATAGGGACTGAAGAGGAGGTTGTGGATGTCCCCAAGTGACCCCAGCAGGTGATGCATGAACAGGCGAGTGCTGGCCTCCCACAGCTTCTCAGCCTCAGCCATGGGGGCCTCCAAGGCCTTGGAGACATTGTGGGACGCCTCCTTTGTCCCCTCCAGGGTAGCCTCAATGTCTCCGAGCAGGTGCCACATTTTCCAGGGGTACCCTGTGGCTTTGTCATACGCGGTCACCAAGCGTTCCAGTGGACCCAGGGCCACACCCGCCCACTGTCCCCTCCTGGTGGCTGCCCTTGCCTGGCTGGCGGCCAATATGGCCTCTCTCATGGCCTTGGGGGCTGCCACCACCTCATGGTGGCCACTGCCACATGGGCCTTGTGTGCAGCCACTGCCAAGGCCAAGTCCTTCACGGCCAGAAACACTGGAGGCCACTGGGCCATGGCCATCAGAGTGTGCATTGACATCCCCTGGCGGGTGGCCTTGTCCCACGGGTCCCCAGCCTGGGCAGTGGTGGTGGCTGCAGCACCGGCCTCATCAGTATCCGTGTCCCTGCAGGTGTCATGGAGATCAGCGGCCTCCCTGGCCAGCTGGACCCAGCTGTCCATGAGCATGGCCACCAAGTCCCGCCAGACACCGGCCCAGAAGACCTGGGGTTGATGTTGGAGAACTTGAGGACTCTCAGGGACCAGGCCAGAGTGAGGACATTGAATCTACCCAGGGAGCTGACATCGCCATGGTCCAGGGTCTAACAGAGGTGCCAGGTGAAGTTCCTCAGGGCTCCGTGCAGGGACTTTGGGTACATACGCTGCCACACACACTTGTATGGCCTGGTCAGTGTGGCCACCACCTTGCCCAGGGTAGCCACCACAGTCACCAGTGGCTCTAGCAGCTGGGGAGAGGAAAGAGGAGGTGTCAGGGACCCCGTGGCGCTTGTGGCCACCTGTGGTGGGCCCCTGTGCCCTCCCAGGATCCCCTTTGTCCCCTCCTTGGAGGGCTCTACTGTCCCTTCTATCCCTTTGTCACCTCCTTGTCCCCTCTGCCAACCCCCCTGACAGACCACTCATCCTCTCTGCCATCTCCCTGCCACCCTTGGTCCCCTCCACTCCTCTGTCACCTGCCCCCATCCTGCCACACGCTCCTGTGCCCTTTGTGACCCTCTGTCCCCCCCGCCCCCTCCCCCCACCCCCTGTGTCCACTCTGCCACCTCCTTGATGGAATTGTCACACCTTGCAGGGGTCCATGGCTGCTGGGGACACACTAGGGACACTTTGGGGACACTCCAGGGACACTCCAGGGGTTGAACACGGCCAGGGTGGTGCTGGCTGAGTTCAGCAACACTGCGGGGACATGGGGACACTTGGCAGGTGGCACCAGGGACACAGCATTGCCACCAGTTCTGTCCCTCTGTCACCATAGACTTGACCTCACCAGAAAACCTTTTTCAAAGGGGCCATTGATCAGCCGTTCCAAAACCAAATACTGGACATATGTCAACTCCCAAGGTGGACTGAAGACCCTGCATGGGTCAACCAATGGCCCTTATGAAAAGAACATCTACTAAATTTAAAACAGCTTGTGGAACAGCAATTGCCCTTAGGCCATATCTGTCCATCTTCTAGCCCCCGGAACACCAATATTCTGTATACCTAAGCAAAATGGCAAGTGGTGAGCTATTAATGGGCAGTAAATGCAGTTATTGAAGCTACGGGTGCTCTTCCATCAGCTACAACGATGCCATTCAATTGGCCCTTAGTAATGTTAGACCTAAAGATTGTTATTTCACCATATCTTTACACCCTGATCATGTACCTCTGTTTGCCTTTTCTGTGCCTACCTCCAATCATGCAGAACCTCAGCCTTTAAAGCTTTGTGTTAAAGTCACCCTCACTTTAAATGAATTACAGAAACTGCTGGGTTCTTTGAATTGGCTGCATCCTGTTTTGGGTACATCCACAGAACTTTCACATCCTTTGTTTGGCTTGCTCAGAGGAAACCCCCACCTGCATTCGCTTTGACAGCTTATCCCAGAAGCTAGAAGTGCCCTTGCACACTGTGCTCAAGCAATAGAAAACCAACAGAATTGGAGAGGGGATCCCAATAAATCTGTGTACCTTGCCATAATTGCTAAAAAATTTTGACATTTTGCTGTTCCGTTTTGATTGTTTGCTAATGATACAGACCGTTTGCCTGTGTTAGAATGGTTATTCTTACCTCACATAGCAACAAAACCTGTGTGGACTGTTAATGATATGTTCTCTTATTTAGTTAAGAAAGGTAGAAACAGATTGCAAACTCTCAATGGCCAGGATCATCATGCCATCAACGTACTTGCAAGTAAAGAAGACTCTGACAGCAACTAACTTCCAAATTGTGCTTGCAGGTTTTTCTGGACAATTATCTATCCATTATCCCTCACATTGTTTATGGACAGAGATGGGTAACCTCGCCCTGCACTCAAAGCATCACTGCAGCACAACCCCTGTCAACAGACCAGGTGTTTTTACAGATGCATCCAGCAAAACCAACAAAGGTGCAGGGATTTGGCATGAAGGTGACTCTTTCCAGTGGCATAAAAGGATGTTAATGTTAAAGGATGCCTCGGTGCACATTTTAGAATTGGCTGCTATCTGCTATGCCCTTCAGTGATTTTCACAGGAACCACTTAACACCGTAACTGATTCCTTGTATGCTGCCAATGTTGTATTCCATTGACAATTTTCCTGTTTAAAGCATGTTAATAACTATCTTTTGTTTACAGAGTTAAGAACATTGTGGACTTTAATTAACAGCCAGCTGCATGATTTTTATGTGTTGCATGTTCGCTCCCACACAGGTTCACCTGGCCCTATTGCAGAAGGTAATAACTATGCAGATGTCATTGTCATGACAGTTGTGGTACCAAATACTGATAAGTTTTCTCCTCGAGCCAGGTCTCATGAGCTCTTAGAGGACCTATCACACCCAAGATAGCTCAGCTACTTCAAATGGCATAAAATTAGCAGGATGACTTCTGAGGTAGTGTTGGAAACAGGAAAGTTTTAATAAAAGGCAAATAACAAAGCTCTTGGCAGAGAAAACCTGAGCCAGAAGCAAGAGGTTCTTGCTCCTGCTAAAAACACCCCACAAAAACAATGATTTCTTTTGTTCTCTTCTTTTTCTAGTGAATTACTTAGGCGGGACTTTTTGGCTTCTATCCAATTGGGTAGTCTTAAGTTTGAGATGAAGTCCCAAAGGTCCTGTGAGGTGCCTTTTTACCAAATTGAGGAGAGAAACTTCTGGGTTTTTTCCTTTTTAAGGAGATAAAGGATAATTTGGTCACTCTTTCAATAGGGGGAACATTCCTACAAAATACTTTTGCACAGGCCAAGCTATGTCACAACTTTTTTACACCAGAATGCTTATTCTCTTCACAAGCAATTTCAAATAACTTCCTCACAAGCCCATGATATCCTGTTGTCTTGTCCCTCCTGTCATGAGGTTGATCCTGCTCCTTTAGTAGAAGGCACTGAGCCCTGAGGTTTAACTCCTAACTCCATTTGCAAATTGATGTCACCCCTATCCCAGAGTTTGGTTGCTGTTGCCTTCTGATGCAAGGCAAGGCGACCTGGTTCTGAGGAAACAGCACAGCGACCCAAACTCTCCAGGGTCACTCGGGCCAAGAACACACACAGACACCAGTCTGGTAGACGGTTCAAGACCTTTATTGTCCCGTCTCGTTGGGTTTTATACTGGGAAAGTTTTTTCTCTACGTCAGGGGGTCTTACCTTACTGTAATTGGTTAGTAAGGAGTCGAAAGTCACTAATGTTAGGGGGAACTACATTCTTGGGTGATCCCTTATCACTAGGCGTTAGGGGGAGAGGAATTCTACTGCTTTCCGTGACATCGCGAGATTTTCCAAGCACCTGACCCTATCTGCCACATCTCCCCCCACCTTTTTTACAAATGAACGAAGTAGTCGTATACATAGGTACTGAGATGAGGCATGGGGTTGTTGACAGAGAAAGGGGTTTGGTAAACCTGGGTAGAAAATCTTGTGACTGGCAGTGTTCCCTGGTCGAATTCACAGCAGTTGTTGCCGGCCTATGAACAGGATGTTGGCCCGTTCTAGGCGGGTCTGAATGAATGAGACTAGCTTGCTCAGCAGGCATGGTCCGAAGGTGACAGCTAAAAGTAGCATTGCCAAAGGACCTATTAGGGTAGAAATTAGGGTGGTTAGCCATGGTGATCGATTGAACCAGGACTCGAACCAACCCTGTTGGGCTTCCCTGTCTTTCTGTCTCTGAGCCAGTCTGTTCCGGAGTTCTGCCATGGAGTCTCTCACAACTCCCATGTGATCTGCATAGAAGCAGCACTCCTCCTTCAAGGCGGCACACAGGCCCCCTTGCTGCATGAACAGGAGGTCCAGACCTCGCCTGTTCAGCAAGACCACTTCCGAGAGTGAGGAGACTGACTTCTCTAGAAAGGAGATGGATTTCTCGATCCTCTGCAGGTCCTCATCAATTGTTGCCTGCAGCTGTGACAGTCCTTGGTGCTGGGTCGCCAAGGCTGAGACTCCTGTGGCCATTCCGGCTGCTCCTAGGCCCAGCAGTATTGCGATAGTTATACTGTTACTATTTCTCTTTTGTGGAGCCGACTGGGTTCCTCGAAATGGCGATACACTTCTTCATCTGCGTGGTACAGGACCCTAGGAACAATCAGAACTTGGACACAAAAGTCGTTAGAGTAATTGAATTTGGCAAGGAACACACAGGGACTCACTCCAGATCGCTGGCAAACCCACATCCCAGATGCGGATGGGACTACCCACTTATTGTTTTTCCCGTTGGGTTTGACAACAGTGGCGCAGACGTTGCCTTTCCGCCTAGCTAGGGTTGCATTGCCAAAACATCTGCCCTGGCCTGTGACTTGACTCAGGGTGATCCCTTTGCGAGGGGTGTCCCATCTACATTGGTTGGGTACATCTGCTGTGGAGTAACTGCAGGGAGTGTTTAGAGCGACTCCTTCGTAAAAGGGAGGTTCGACATCGTAACAAAGCCGGCAGGATTCGGTTAGGTTAGGGTTAGATTCGTTCAGGGATAAGAAGGTAGCTTCTAACATACGGAGGATTGGGTCTAAGTCTGACTCGGCTAAATGGTCTATCTGAAAGGCTTCCGCATGGCCGGTCGGGATATCAGCGATCCTTGTGGGCAAGGCTTTGGGGTGGGTCGCGTTTCTCCCTTTCGGCACGCTTTTAATCACTTTGTTGGGTCCGACCGCTCGGGGTGCCGACGGTTGGAGCCTAATAATTCGCACATTCACTCTCTCTTTTGACCCTTGAAGGACCACTGTCCATGCTCTGCCTATTGCCCAGCTAGGGTGATGTGGCTGCAAAACTGTCATGTTGTAGCCTGTACATTTTCGAAATTTGGGGATTTTATGGTGGTTTCGATAAAAGTTACCGAGGAGGAAGACAAGTGTTTTGCAGCCCGTGGGTGCCCAGGTGAACTGTAAGAATTTGTCAGGCTCTTGTGGATCCCACCCAGGCCCTGACGGTCTGGCATCTGTGACAATGGTTTCGCAGCCCCAGTGCCCACAATGTCCCCACCCTGGGTTATTGCAGTAGCTTTTCCCAGGGTTTGAAGCTGGGCACCAGTAGGATAGGCACATGTGTGTGGCGTGTGGGGAATGGGGGTCTACCTTTGGTCGTCCTGGAAACAGGTTGGTAATGCAGAGCACGAAGGATGGGGCGTTCGGTGTGGTGATTTCTTTGAGCACCTTGTCACTACTAAGGTGTTGTATGACCCACCTGAATGGCCGATGGGGGTAGTGATCTGGGCTGGCTTGCCCTCTGGCAACAAGCCCCAACAGCAAAATCACACAGAAACACCATTGATGCTTGGGTCTCACCTGTGTGGGTCTCTCAGGCGCTGCCTGGCGGCTTGGTGGTCTGTCGCTTTCCTCTGGAATGGGGATGTACACGTCACGAGGATGTCCCACGAGCAGGTCCTGTAAACAGAAACTCACAACTCTCATCAGTCTCTTCTGCAGTCCCTCTCGTCCTCCAGCTCTGCCTTTCTCTGCTCCTTGATCTGGGCCTTTTTCCGGGCTTCCTGCAACGTCCAGACGCCTTTCTCTGCGGCGTCCACTTTGTCGTTGCCGATCTGGAAGTAGCCTTTAACTGGGTCGTGGCTGTTGATGTGAATGACTGACACGGTGCCCTGTCGCGAGGAGAGTGCTTTTTCCAGCATTAGGGCTGCTGCTGATGTTGACACTTCTGGTCCCTTTTTTGTGTGAAGTGTTAAAGCCACCAGCTGGGTGCTTTTCCACGCCCGGGACTGCCCTCCCACTCCGTTCACTGGAGGGACTTCTTTGAATTGCCAATGTCCGGGCCAATGCGCTTGGGGAATAATCGCGCAGTCTGATCCCGTGTCCGCCCAAAATTGGAGCCCTATGACGTGGGGATCCTGACTGCCGTAAAGGCGGCATGTCCCCCATACCATCAGGGGCTCCTGCCCTATTCTCATGGCCAGGGCTACCCAGGGATCCCGCTCTGGGGCGTCCCCTGCTGGCCCTGTACCACCGGCGCAGCTTGAAGCGGTGGGGGGTGTGAAGGTACTGAGGGTGCTGCATAACTCTGCCATTGTGCTGCTGGCGGGGATGCGAAATTGACTGCTCCCTGTGAGGGCATGGGGTATGAGGGTCCCCTGCCCCACTGGGGGTTGGCATAGATGGGCCGTCTCGCATTTGCAGCGGGAGGAGGCTGAGTGTGGCCCACGTGCCCCCTCCCTCTCCCGTTTCCCCGGGGCCGGGATCTACAGTCCCTAGCGAGGTGTCTTCCCGCAGCTCCTACAGGTCCCTCTCGGGCATGCTTGGAGTGAGGGTGCTGCCAGGAAAAGCTGTGCCGGCTGGGGACAGCTCGCTGAGTTGCTGCCCTTCCCCAGAAGCCTGGGCTAACGCGGTCATCCTGCCATTCCTGCTTAAATACAATCCGCCCTGCCCCATCAAAAAGCATGCGGCTTATTTGCGTAATATCAAAAGTGAGCAGATCGTTATTGCTAGAAAGGTCGTCCTCAAGAGCGGGTACTACAGCTGAGTTGATCCCTATTTCTGAAATCGCTTTGGCTTCTTTTGGGTTAACTGGGGTATATGCCCTTTGTTGGTTCCCCCGTGCTCTGGCAACCCCCACCGGGAAAGCGTGCATGGAGGCTGCTCATACCCGGTCCCCACAAGCTGCTTTTATTTTTCCCCAATCGGTGAGTTTGTGTTGCGATTGTTTCCCGATATTGTTTAAAGCTTTACTCGGTTTCGCTTGAAACTGCATTAATTCTGCTCTCTCGGTTTCCGAGTCTCTTGGTGCTCCATGGCCGCTGGGGACACTGCAGGGACGCCTTGGGGACACTGGGAACACTCCAGGAGTGCTGGCAGAGGGAGGTGACACTCCCAGGAGACACTCTGAACACAGGCAGGGTTGGGGGGGCAGGTAGGGAGAGGTGGCGTCACCCCTGGCCCCCCCCACCGCCCCTCCCTTGAGAGGCCATCGTGGGTCCCAAATGTGCCCCCAATGTTCCCAAAAGGATCCCAATGTCCACTGAGTGTCCCCAACAGTGCCCAAGTGTTCCCAAAATGTCCTCTTGGGGACAATTGGGGGACACACTGGGTTCATGTGGGGACACTGTGGGGACATGGGGGTCACCACAGAGGTGGCACCAGGGACAGTGCAGTGGCACCAGTTCAATTCCTGTGCCACCAGCCCAGTGTCCCCACTTCCATCCCAGTGCTCCCAGTGTCAGCCCAGTGTTCCCACTGCCGGCCCTGTGCCACCATCTCTCATTGTCCCCATATCAATGTCACCATTCCAGTGTCCCCAGTTCCATCCCAGTGTCCCCTCCAATGTGACAGTTCAATCCCAGTGTCCACATCCCGGGGCATGGGAAGGTCTCTGCTGGTCTGTAGAGCTCCATACTGGTCTGAACGCGTCACTACTGGTCCAAACTGGTTTTCGGCATCCCCTGCTGCCCCTGCTCCTCTTTACTGGTCCATACTGTTTTATATTGGTCTGAACAGGTTCATACTGGTCAGAGCAGGGGAAAGTCTCTGTTGGTCTGTAGATATTCATAGTGGTTCGTACTCGTCTGAACTTGATTGTTCTGGTCCATACATATCTGAACTGGTCCCCACTGCTCTGAACAGGTCCATACTGCACTATACTGGTTCATACTGGTCTATACTGGGCAGGGCAGGGGAAGGTCCCACCTGCTCTGAAGAAACTCATACTGGTCTAAACGGGTCTGAACTGGTCCCCACTGCATCTTTACTGGCCCATACTGATCCTTACTGTTCTATAGAGTCTCATACTGGTCAATACTGGTCTGAACTGGTCTGTACTGGTCAGCATAGGGAGAAGTCTCTTCTGGTCCGTAGATATTCATACTGGTTTATACTGGTCTGTACTGGTTTATACTGGTCTGAACTGGTCTATTCTGGTCGATATTGGTCAGGGCAGGGGTGTCACAGTGCAACCAGTCTGAAGCTGCCCCCCTGATTCAACCAGCCTAGAAGTAAACAAGACCCTGAGTGAACAAGGATAGGTTGGATTCAGTTCTATACAAGGACCCTCAGCCAATGTCATTCAGCCCTAAATGCAGACCTATCATTGGCCAGGGAGCTGGACAGTGCTCAGACCCAGCCAATCACATGTGTAAGCGAGGGAAATTTGAAGCTCCTATAAAAGGAGCTGCGAGAATAAACCTGAGGCTGTTTGTTACAAGGACCTTGGAGAGTTGGGCTGTTTGTATGTCGCCAATGAATGGCCCCTACCGTGATACGCAGTGATCCATGAAGTGATGCGACTCAGCCATTTTCTGTGTGCAGAGCAGGGGAGACTCAACCGTGTAGGAGCCGGAAAAAGCCGGTAAGGCAAGAAACCCAGACAGTGAAGGAGGTGAGAATTAACATTAATGCTAAAAAACTGAATGGTATAGGAGTCAGAGAAAGAAAAAAGCTGAAAAACAGAAGGAAAACCTCACCAAAGAAAGAGGCAGATTAACCTCCATAGAGGAACAACCAGTCATTAAAGTATGAACTTTTATTTTACTTCAACGAGGAGAAAAGTATGATCAACAAGCTCTGAAAGCCACTGTGGATGTTATAAAACTTTTGATGTTTATTTCAAACTCTCATGTTCTCATATTTATCTGATGTTTTCCAATAACATCACAGCATAACCTGGAAAGCCAAGAGCACGTTGGAAGCAGAAGATTGTCAATGGTAAGACAATCTGCCCGTCACCTTATTCCAAGACTCAAATATTTACAACCCATGAGTAGTAATGTGTGTGGTTTTAATTGAACTAGTTTTGAGTTGAATTGTTTACTGTTTGTAATGTTAAGTTGGAACTTTGTAACTTCTAAACATTAAGCCTGTGACATGCTAACCTAAAGAATTGTAATGCTGCTGGTTTTGCCTGACAGCTTGTGGATGTGAATGTCACAACCCCAGTGATACATGCGGTACATCACTAGCTGTGGGAGATTGGGCTTGCTGAGTTGGGTGGAAAAAGCCTTATTCAACTAGGCTCATAATTTAATTTTTTAGTCTAACCAAGAGGGTGAGTTGTCACCTTGCAGCTGATCTCAAGCTGCCCCCTAAACTCAACCAGCCCAGAAGAAAACAAGTCCCTGGAAAAGGCAGGGATAGGTTGGAGTCAAACCCAAGCAAAGACTTCAGCCAACCCTGTTCAGGTTTAGATGCAGATACAGCACTGGCCAGAGAGCAGGGCAGAGAGAGAACCCATCCCATCAGCTGTCTTAAGCCAGGAGATTCAAACCCCCTATATAAAGAGGGTCCGAACAATAAATGAGGCAGTTTGTCACAAGGACCTTTGAGAGTTTGAGTTGTTTCTGTGCCTCCAATGAATGATTCCCATCACAACACGTATGAGTGTAACTTTGTGTTTCAGTTGTGGAGTGGGATGTGATCCTTGGATATGGTGTGAGTGTAAAATCTGTCATGAGAGGTGGCACTGCACAGCAACACTAAAGAGTGCCTGGGGCCAGGAGTGGGAAAGAGTGGAATAGAGAGCCAGGAACTGGGCATTGATTTTTTTTAAATTACTGTAGGAAATAATGTGTGGGAAAGTAGCATTTGCTTCCAGGAGCCTGAACAGTACCTGAGAGGGACTGGGATAATACACGTGAAAGGCATAGAGTCAGATTTGCTTGGAAATTAAGAAAGAAGGAAAAAACAAAGGCGTGGGGACAGTGCCAGGATAAGCTGAGAAAATGGGACACAAAGCAAACAAGGAGAAAACCCCCAGGGGAAAGGGGAGCAGGGAAACATCCATGGATACACCTCCAAACAGCCTCCTAGGGATAAAAATGGCACGGTGGCTACATAACCCTGACACAAAGAATGAAAATAGAATCCAAATGAAACATTATTATATGAGAAAATAGACTAACCAGGAGATAAGATCTGATCAGTTATCATTGATCTGATCTGGCCAAAATAGAGTTCCTTTGAGGGGTGGATGTGCCAAACTTTGAATATTCATGTGAATGCCAAAGAACCAGTCAGTCAGGAAAAAACAGATTCTGCTGCCAGTTGGAAGGGCAAGGGTTCCCTGGGGGAGGCAAACACATTTAAATTAAAAGACATTAAAACCTGGGACCCCTTAGAGCATCTGTCCCCTCTATATCTGCCAATGCACCCCCTGCAACCCCTGATGGACCCAGCCGGGATAACAGGGACAGAGCAGTCCAGCGAGAGGAATGGAAAAAATGAGAACCAAGCAGTGGCACTAAACCCCCTCTGGGAAGTGCCATTGGGTGGGGCACACAGGCAATCGGGTTTGTCACTGCCCCGCTTAATTCCTCCAAAGTGAGAGCATTTAAAAAGGAATTAAAAGTTCTACGTGAAGATCCAATTGGATCAGCAGAACAAGTAGACCAATTTTGGGACCCAATGTTTATAACTGGGACAGAGTGCAATCTAGAATTAACCTTTTGTTTACACCTGAGGAAAGACAAATGATCCAACTAGTGAGGATGTGGCTTTGGGAAACGTACCCTGCACAACATAGACCCCATGGGGAGCAGAAAATGCCCCTGCAATGCCCTAATTAGGACCACCATAACCCTGGAGGAAGGTAAAACATGGAAGATTATAGAGCATTAATTATCAGGGGAATTAGGGAGGCTGCTCCACCAACTCAGAACGACCACGGGGCATTTGCTGAACAACAAAAGAAGGATGAGACTCCAACTGAATGGCTGGAGAGGTTAAAAGAAATGCGAGACAATACTCAGGTACAGACTGATACAATAGCTGGACAAGCTTTATTGAAAATAAAATTTGTCATGAATGCTTGGCTGGATATAAGGAAAAGCTGCAAGACTGGGGGAGTGGCAGGATAAGTAATTGAATGACCTGTTAAAGGAAGCCCAAAAGGTCAATGTACAGAGGGAGGGATGATGAGAAAGCCAAGGGGAAAGCAAAGATAATGGAGCCACTATTGATGAGGGGAACCTGCGTACAAGGAGCCACCCCCAGAGGGAAGTGAGACCCTGTCAGGGCAAGGCAAACGGGACCAGGGGGAGGAGAATGGGACCAGAGCTCCCTGGGGCAGAGGCCCTAAAAGGGAAAAGGGCAATTGAACAGCTGAGGCCCAATCTGTCACCAGCACAGGGAAACTGGGCATTGGAGGTGAAACTGCCCAGGGAGGGAAAGGGACCTGAAGGTTTTTGAGGAGGCTTGATAAACAGTCTGCTGTACCTATGGTGGAAAGCTGCTTCATTCATCCCCCCAACCCACCGCTGAGTGGCCCTGAGTGGCCCCGAGTGTCCCAAGAGCAACCCCAGTGACATGACCCCAGGAATTCCCATCAGGATTTGGGGCAAATGTAATGAAAATTCCCAGAAAATTCCCCAATCTTGTCTCAAATCTCACATAGGGAGGAGGGAGTGGACAGGTGACACCAGTGATGTCCCCAATGATTTCACCGCCCTTGATGGCATCACAGTGAAGGCATCACTGTTCCTGCAGCAGCCTCGGGATGTCCTTGATGGCTTTTTGGCACTGCATGGCCACCACAAGGCCACTGAGGCCACCAGGGCGACCAGGGGTACTCGAGAGAAGCCTGCGGATGTCCCTAAGTGTTCCCAGCAGGTGACGCTTGGCCAGGAGGCTGCTCACCTTCCACAGCTGCTGAGCCTCGGCCACTTTGGCCATCAAGGCCTCGGGGACATCAGGGGATGCCTCATTTGTCCCCTTCAGGGCGGCCTCGATGACCCTGAGCCGGCGCTGCAGCTCCCGGGGGAACGCGGTGGCTTCGTCACACGCAGCCACCAAGCGCCCCAGCAGCCCCAGGGCCACCTCTGCTCGCTGTCCCCTCCTGGTGGCCGCCCTCCCCCTGGCTTCTGGCCACCACAGCCTGTTCCATGGCCTTGGTGGTCGCCTCCGTCTCCTTGGCGGTGGCTGCCACCTGGGCCTCGTGCGCAGCCTCCGCCGAGGCCATCTTCTCCTTAGCCAGGGCCAGCAGCGGCTGCCAGGCTTTGGCCACCAGGTTGTCCTGAGCTCTGCCCCAGTAGGTGGCCTTGTCCTGCAGGTCTCCAGCCAGGGCGCTGCTGGTGGCCGCAGTGGTGGCCTCGGCAGTGGCCGCATCCCTGCAGGCTTCACGGAGCTCGGTGGCCTCTCGGGCCAGCTGGGCCCAGCTGTCCTTAAGTGTAGCCACCGCGTCCCGCCAGGCACTGGCTGCGGCTGTCACATGGGCCCAGGTGGCCCCCGGGGTGGCCCCAAAGGCAGCCAGGGCCTCGGCCAGGGAGGCATCACCAGGGCGCTTCAGGGTGTCCTGGAGGTGATCGATGAAGGTCTCCAGGGCCTTGTGCAGGGACCTTGGGGACACATGCAGCAGCACATCCCCGTCCGCCCCGGCCACAGTGGCTGCCAGCACACCAAGCATGGCCACCACATCCACCAGCGCCTCCAACAGCTGTGGAGGGGACAGGGGAGGTGTCAGGGACTTTAGGGCACTTGTGGCCTCCTGTGGTGCTCCCTGTACCTTCCCTGGGTTCCCTTTGTCCCCTCCCTGGAGAGCTCTGCTCTCCCTTCTCTCCTTTTGTCAGCCCCTCGTTGCCTCTGCCACCTCCTGCCACCCTCCACTGTTCCCCCCTGCCACCCTCGGTCCCCTCCACCCCTCTGTCACCTTATCCTCGTCCTGCGACACCCCTGCTCCCTTTGCAATCCCCTGTCCCCTCTCCCTCCCACCCCCCACACCACACCTGGATTGCCGTACCTCGCGGGGCTCCATGGCCTCAGGGGACAGGATTGGGACACGCCCGGGGGACACTTGGGTGACACACAGGAACGTTGCACGGCGGCAGTAAACAGGAAGAGGTGATGTCACACCCCTGGCCCCCCCCCCCACATCGGGGTGCCCGATGTCCCCTTGACGCACCTCCATGTCCCCTCAGGGTCCCCACATGGCCCTAGTGTCCCCTGAATGTCTCCAAGAGGCCTTGATGTCCCCCCATGTCCCCAACAGGGCCCAAATGTCGCCCGATGTCCTGCTGGGGACACTAGGGGACATTGTGGTGACCCAAGACAGGACAGGGGACGTCAGGGTGGCCTGGGGGTCCCCAAGGGAAGGACACAGGGGTGTGTCCAAGGGCCCCAATGTCCCTCAGGGTGTCCCCGTGCCCCAGGGGTGACAGTGCCACCCCCACGTCCCCAGCCTGTCCTTACCCCTGCCCTACCAGTGCTCTATACGCCACCTCCAGCCTCGGTGTCACCTCCTTGTGACCCCCCCGCCATCTCGCCGAGCCCTCTATGATCTCCCTGAGTGACTCGGCCACTCTGTGGAAGCCCTGTCCCCGTGTCCCACACAGCATCACCTCCCTGTCCCGGGTGACAGCAGGCACCAATGTCTCCAGCGCCTCCATCACCTCCTCCAGCTGCCCCAGCACATCCGCGGTGACCTCGTTGGTGGCCGCGGCAGCCTCAGCGCTGGCCCTGGCGGCCGCCACCTGCCGGGCACGGTCATGCAGGCGCTGGGCCATGTCCCGCTGGTGGCCTGCAGCAGTGGCCAGGTGACGCCGTGATGTCCCCAAGCCCCGCCAGGCCACCTCGCAGGACACGGCCACCACGGTCAGGGCCAGCAGCAGTTGACCGTCCTCGGTCACCCCCAGGGCAGTGCGGGCTGAGTCCAGGGACACTGCAGGGACATGGGGACACCGGACATGTGGCACCAGGGATGCCCAGTGCCACCTGTCTAGTGGCACCAGGACTACCCCGGTGTCACCACCCCAGTGTCACCAGCTCCATCCCAGTGCCACCAGTTCTGTCCCACTGTCACCACCTGAGTGCCACCAGCCCAGCGTCACCAACACAGTTGCAGGACCAGTGTCCTCAGTCCTGTCCCAGTGCCACCATCTCAGTGTCCCCAGTTCCATCCCAGTGCTTCAAGTGTCACGCCAGTGCCACCACCCCATTGTCCCCATACCATTGTCACCATCCCAGTGTCACCAGATCCATCCAAATGTCACCATCCCAGTGTCCACAGTTCCCTCCCAGTGTCCCCAGTCCTGTCCCACTGTCCTCCACCCTGTCCTAGTGTCCCTGTCCCAGTGCTCCCAGTTGTGTCCCAGTGTCATCAGTTCCATCATTGTGCCACCAGCCCAGTGTCTCCAGTCCTGTCCCAGTGTCACAAGTCACCTCCCACTGTCCCCAGTTCCAGCCCAGTGTCCCAGTCCTGGTGTCAGCAGCCCAGCGCCGACACGGCTGTCCCGGTGCGGCCAACCCAGTGTCACCAGTCCTCTCCCAGTGCTACCAGCCCAGCACCACCATCCCAGTGCTCCCAGTGCCAGTCCAGTGCTATCAGTTCCAGTGCAGTGCCACCGCCCCATTGTCCCCATACCAATGTCACCATCCCAGTGTCCCCAGTTGTGTCCCCAGTCCCATCCCAGTATTCCCAGTCCCTTTCTGATGTCCCCATCCCAGTGTCCCTTCCCAGTGTTCCCACTTCCATCCCAATGCCACCATCCCAATGTCCCCAGTTCCATCCCAGTGTCCCCAGTTGTGTCCCTGTGTCCCCACTCCCCTCCCAGTGTCCCCAGTTCCATTCCAGTACCACCAACCAAGGGAGTCATCCCAGTGTCACCAGTCCCATCCCAGTGTCACCAGTGCCACACATGGCACCAGCCCAGTGTCACCAGTTCAATCCTAGCATCCCCAGTTTCTGCCCAGTGTCCCCCATTCTGCCCCAGTGTCCCCATCCCAGTGTCACCAGTGCCACCCCAGTTTCCCCAGTCCTGACCCAGTGTCCCCTACCCCATCTCATGTCCCTGTCCCAGCATTCCCAGCCGTGTCCCAGTGTCACCAGTTCCATCCCAGTGCCACTAGTTCTATCCCACTGTTAGCACCCAATTGTCCCCAGGGCTGCCTCAGTGCCACCACACCCATGTCATCATTCCAGTGTCACCAACCCAGTGTCCCCTGTTCCCATTCCAGTGCCATCACACCCGTGTCATCATTCCAGTGTCACCAACCCAGCGTCCTCTGTTCCATCCCCATGCTCCCACTGACAGCCCAGTGCCACCGCCCCATTGTCCCCATACCAATGTCACCATCCCAGTGCCACCGCCCCATTGTCCCCATACCGATGTCACCATCCCAGTGTCACCCGTCCTGTCCCAGTTTCCCCAGTCCAGTCCCAGTGTCCCCAACCCAGTGTAACCAGTGCCATCCCAGTGTCCCCATCCTGGGGCAGGGGAAGGTCTCTATTGGTCGGTAGGGCTCCAAACTGGTCTGAACTGGTTTGTACTGGTTCCCTGCATCCCCTGCTGCCCCATGATGCTCTACACTGGTCCAAACTGGTCTATATTGGTCTGATCTGGCCTATACTGGTCAGGGCAGGGGAAAGTCTCTCTTGGTCTGTAGATATTCATACTGTCCATACTGGTCTGAACTGTTTTATACTGGTTCATACTGGTCTGAACTGGTCCCCACAGCTCTGTACTGGTCCATACTGGTCTATACTGTTAAGGACAGGAGAAAGTTCCTCCTGGTCTGTAGAAATTCACACTGGTCTGACCTGATCTGAACGGGTCTGATCTGCCTCCCATTGTTCTAAAAAGATGTATACTGATCTGAACTGGTTTATACTGGCCTAAACTGGTTCATAATGGTCTCTACTGGTCTATGCTCGTCCACGCTACCTCCCACTGCTCTAAACTGCTCCACACTGCTCTACACTGATCAATGCTGGCCTATAATGCTTTATACTGGTCCATACTGGTGCATACTGGTCCATACTGGTTTTTACTCACGCACAGTCCCACACAGCCCCATCAGCCCCATGGTCAGCCCGTGCCCAGCCCGCAGCCAGCGCTGGCACCGCCGTGCCCGTCGCTCCTCGCGTTCCAGCACCGCTGCCTCCTCCTCAGCCTTGGCCCCGATCTGCCGCAGCCGCTGCTCGTCCTCGTCCCCCAGGGTCCCCAGGGCCACCGCCGGGGCCACAGCGGCCTCCCGGGCCCCCTGCAGCCCCTCCCGGGCCACCCAGGCCTGTCTCAGTGCAGCCTCGGCCTCAGCCAGTGCCGTGGGGATGCTGTCCGGTGTCCCCAAGGCCTCGGCCAGGGCCACCAGGGCCTCCAGGGCCCGGTGCCGTGCGGCCACCGCCGAGGCCACCTTGGGAGGGAGGGCAGGGGGGGACACCTGGGGACAGGAAAAGGGGGTTAGGGGAGGGGGGAGGGGTTTGGGGGGTTCGAGGAGGGGAGTTTGGGGGGTCGCTGGTGGGGATTGGGGGTTCTGGGGAGCTTTTGGATGGTCCAGAGGGGTATTCAGGGGGCGGCCCAGGGGGGTTGGGGTGTCTCAGGTGACATTTTTGGGGCATGGGGGGCCCCAGATGAATTTTGGGGGATCCTGAGGGGGCTTTTGGGGGTCCTGGAAGGGTTTTGGGGGGGCTCCACGTGGGGTTTTGGGGGTCCCAGGTGAGGTTTTGAGGGTCCCAAGTGAACACGGGGCACAGCACAGGGCAGTCAGTGTGGACAGAGGGGTCAAGGGAGTCCCAGGTGAGGTTTGCAAGAGACTGAAGGGGTCCCAGGTGAGGTTTTGGGGGTCCCAGGTGAGGTCTTGGGGCTCTCAGTCAAGGTTTTGGGGATCCCAGCTGATGTTTCCCAGGGATTTGTGGCTTCCCAGTTGAGAATTCTCAAAGATTTGGGGTTTCCCAGATGCCCAGGTGAGGATTTGGGGGAGTCCCAGGGGGCCAGGTGAGGATCCCAAGGGACTCCCAGATGAGATCTGGGTGTCCCAGATAAGAATTCACAAGAATTTTGGGTTTCCCAGGTGTCCCAGGTGAAGCTCCAGGGAGGTTTTGGGGTTCCCAGGTACCCAGGTGAGATTCTGGGGGGTTCCACCTGTATCCCCCCAGGAATCTGGGGAGTCCCCCCTCCTTTTTCCCCCTCCCCGGCCCCTCTGAACTCCCAAGACTCCAGAACTTTCCAGTTCTCTTTGCCCTCCCAGCTGCAGCCCTGGCCCTGGGGATTCCCAAACTTCACCAAATCCCCCCCCCCAAATCCTCCCAGATCCCCTCGGGTGCCCACTGGGGGTGATCCCGGGGTTTTGGGGTTCCCACCTTGAGCTCCATCCTGGTCCCCATCTGGAGGCTGCGGCCGGAGCTCTGAGGGCAGAGGGCGTCGAGGCTCGGAGGAGGGAGGGCCCCACGCCCTGATCCTCCCCCGAGGGGCAGAACTGGGCCTGCCAGGACCTCAGGGAACCTTTCGGGGCTGGCTTTAACCCCTCGGGGCCTGGATCCATCCATCAGGGCTCCATTTCCCTGCCAGGACCCCAGTGACCCCTCACAGCCCTGATTTCCCTGGACAGGACCCTGATTTACCCCCATTCATTCTTTCAGGACCCCACTTACTCCTCAGGGCATTCATTTATCCCTCATGAACCATTTCCCCCTCAGGACCCCATTTATCCTTCCAGGACCCCATTTACCCCCTCAGGGCCCATTTACCCCACACAGGGCTCTGATTTCCCCTGCCAGAACCCGGATTTGGAATTGGTTTTGGGGATTGTTTATGAAGATCCAGCAGGATTTGGGGTCTGGGATTTGGGATTGTTTGAGGACCTAGGACTGGAGATCTTTTAGGATTGGATTTGGGTTATCTGGCAGCATTTGGGATCTGGGATTTTTTGGGATTCAGGGTTTGGGATTTGAGAGCATTTAGAATTGGTTTTGAGTGTCCAGTAGGATTTGAGATTTTTGAGTGCATTGGGGTTGTTTGGGATCCAGGATTTGAGATCATTTGGGACTATTCCTATCACTGGAGGGCCCTGGGGGGTTCTGAGGGGGGGCATGGCGAGTGTGGGGCAGTCCCATGGACTGGGGGGTCCTCGTCAGTGGGGGTGTCTGGTGAGTGTGAGGGGATCCCACGGATGGGGAAGGGGCAGTGAGTGCAGGATCCTGGTGCACTGGAAGGGGTTCATGGACCAGGGGAGCCCAAGCACTTTTAGGGGTTGGTGAAGGGCGGGTCCTGGTGCGAGGGGGGGCCCAGTAAATTGGGGGGGTCCCTGGTGATAACAGGGGGTCCTGGCTGATAACAGGGGGGGGTCACAGGGTCGAGCCCTAAGGGACCCCCCGGTGTTGGGGACCCCCCCTGTGCTCCCCCAGTGCTCAGAGCCCCCCGGTCTCACTCTTGGGCCTGCCCTGGTCCCGGTGCTGTTCCCAGGGGATTCTGCAGCTCTGGGGAGTCAAAGGGGAGGGGGCAGAACCCCTAGGATGGGTGGGGAGGCACAGAGGGGGTTCCAGGCCCGGTGCTTGTGGGGGTTGGTACAGGAGAGGGGGGCTCAGCCCCAGTCCTAGAGCTCGATGATGGGGGCAGTGCTGTCAATGCACGGGGGTGTCCCAGTGCCTGGTGGCACCTGAGTGTCCACAAGGCTCCCCAGTGATGTCATTACCCCAATGACATCAGAGCAGTGACATCACTGTCCCTGCAGCAACATCAGGATGTCCTCGATGGCATTTTTGGCGCTGCTTAGGCGCATGGGCTACCGGGGCCACCGTGGCCACCATAGCAACTGAAGAGGAGTTTGTGGATGTCCCCAAGTGTCCTCAGCAGGTGACGCGTGGCCAGGTGGGCGCTGGCCTCCAACAGTCACTGGGCTTCTGCCACTTCGGCCACCATGGCCTCTGGGACATCGGGGGATGCCTCATTTGTCCCCTCCAGGGTGGCCTCAATGTCCCTGAGCTGGCACCGCAGCTCCCGGGGGAACGCGGTGGCCTCGTCACATGCAGACACCAAGCGCTCCAGGGGCCCCAGGGCCACCTGTGCCTGCTGTCCCCTCCTGGTGGCCACTCTCAACCAGCTGGTGGCCACCATGGCCTCTCATGGCCTTGGTGGCCGCCTCCTCCTCACTGGTGACTGCCACCAGCCAGGCCTCAAGCGCGGCCACTGCCAAGGCCCCCTCCTCCTTGGCCAGGCCACCGACGGCCGCTGGGCCGTAGCCACCAGGTTGTGCAGAGACGTTCCCCAGTGGGCGGCCTTGTCCTGCAGGTTCCAGGCACGGTTGGTGGCGACAGTCGCAACGGTGGCTGCAGCAATGGCAGCAGTGGTGGCTGTGTCCCTGCAGGTGTCACGGAGCTCGGTGGCCAGCTGTTCTGGAGACCTCTGACGAGTCCCACCAGGCCACCAGGCGTTGCCCGCGGTCTCATATTGGCCCAGGTGGTCTCAGGGTGGTGCCAGGGCCTGACCCAGGGAGGGGACACTGGAGTGGCCCAGGAAGGTGACAGCGTGATAGTTGAGGGTCTTATGGAGGTACCAGGTGAATCTCCCCAGGTTTGCACTCAGGGACTTTGGGGACACGCGCTGCCACATGCCCCTCTGTGGCCTGGTCACAGTGGCTGCCACCTTGCCCACGGCCACCACAGCCTCCAGGCACTGGGAAGGGAACAGGAGAGGTGTCAGGGACCTGGTGGCACTTGTGGCCTCGTGGGGTGGCCCCTTTGTCCCCTCCCTGGAGGCGTCTGCTGTCCCCTCTGTCTCTTCGTCAGCCCCCAATGCCATCTGCCACCCCCCGCTTTCTGCCCCGCTGCCGCCCTCAGTTCCCTCCACCCCTCTGTCACTTTCCCCCTTCCTGCCACACCCTCCTGTCCCCTTTGAGACCCCCTGTCCCCTCCCACCACCCTCTGTGTCTCCTCCATTCCCCCGTGTCCCCTCTGTCACCCTCATGTCCCCCCTGTCCCCTCTGTCCGCTGTGTCACCAGTTGTGCCCCAGTGTCACCAGTTCCACCCCAGTGCAACCAGCCCAGTGTCCCCAGTCCCTTCCTAATGTCCCCATCCCAGTGTCCCCTCCCAGTGTCTCCAGTTCCAGTCCAGTTCCCCTGTCCCTCTGCCACCTGTCCCCTCACACTGTCAATAGATCCATCCCAGCGGCACCTGCCCAGTGCCACCAGGGTAGCCCTGGTGTCTCCACCTGTGTCCCCGGTTCCATCCCACTTTCACCACCCCAGTGTCCCCAGGGCTGTCCCAGTGCCACCAGCCCTGTGTCATCATTCCAGTGGTACCAACCTGGTGCCACCAGTTCCATTCCAGTGTCACCAACCCAGTGCCACCAGTTCTGTCCCACTGTCACCAGTGTTTTGGGGGTCTTGGGGGATCCCAGGTGGAGTTTGGGGGCTTCTGGGGGGTTTGAGGGTTCCTGGAAGCATTTTGGGAGGTCTCAGGTGAATTTTGGAGTTCCCAGGTGAGCTTTGGAGTTCCCAGGTGAGGTTTTGGGGATCCCAGGTGAGGTTTCCAGGGAACTGGGTAATCCCAGTTGAGAATTCCCAAAGATTTGGGGTTTCCCAGGTGAGAACACGGGCTGGGGGTTCAGGGGGGCCGAGGGGCTCGGGCCTGGGAGCATTTTGGGGGCTTCAATCAATGGGGAGGGCCTGGGGGGTGCCGAGGGGGAGGCGTGGTGAGTGTGTGGGGGGCTCTCATGGATTTGATGCCTCAGGTTTTGGCTTTTCTATTTTTCAGATTCTGTCCTGCTTTACTCTGTGGGTCTGGGCTTCATATTAAGGGATGCTGAGCTCTGTTCACAGAGCAGGGAGACAAAACAATTCCTTTCCAGCTGTGAACCCAAGGACACATAATCCAAACTTCAGGCCCAAGAGTATAAACAACATGGACTGAAGAGAGAAAAACAAGAAGGATGGGACTTCATCATCTAAAGACATAATTGGTCAATTAACTCCAACAGGCAAATGGAGCAGAACTTATAAAAGTGAGAGACCTCGTGACCGGCCGTCCATTTTGTGGCCATTTTGGTTCATCTTGGGTGTAGCCCTGGCTGGGTTCTTTTTCTGCCCAAGGTGTATCCATGGAGGCCTTTTAACAAATGCCTGCTTTATTGTGTAACCATGTCTGGCCTCTGTTCTAGGTCAGCCTTGTGAAGGCCTCAGTTTGTGGCGAGCACGAAGGGAGCCGAGGCACCTGGGCAGGGCTGGAGCAGAGGCAGAGGAAGGTGCAGCTGCTGCCCCCAGCCCGCGGCACTGGCGGGGCCCAGGTGCGGGGCAGAGGGTGCGGGAGGCCGAGAAGCTCGGGAGGAGCGAGAGAGGCGTGAGCGGCTGCAGGGGCGCTGTGTTTATCGGGTGAGCGCGGTGGGAAGGGGCGTTTTGTGCTCGGGAGCGCAGCGGGTGCGGGGCTCGCTGTGCCCCGGGCCGGGGAGGGCGGGCGCTGTGAGCAGCGGGGTTGGATTGCGGAGCTGGGCTTGGCCTGGGGCCGGCAGTGCTGGCGCAGGGATCGTTCCCGCACCGCCGCTGAAAATTAGGGACAAAGACTCTCTAACTAGTTAAAGTTAGAAAGTGGTATGTTTATTATGCTGGTGGGTGGCCTGGAAGGGGTCATTCTTGAAATGCGTGACTGCACCACACAGGGATTTTTGCCTTCTATTTATTTCCCAAAATAATATATATGCATAACGCCAGCACTTCCGATCCCCGCTTTGTATTAAAATGAGGTTATTAGTCCTTCACGTGTGCGCAATTCTTCTCTTGAATTCGGTCAGTAGTCCCAAATTGGGTCAGTGATCCCAGGGAGGAAGTCAGGAAGGTCTTGGTCAGGTCTCTGTGACCCTCTGGCACAATCCAAGGCCCCCTGCTTCGTGATGGATTGACACAGAGTCCAGGTGCTGGGCATTGTTCTGCTGGTTTCAATATATTCCTATATTGGTTCACTTGCTCCTCTTCCTTCTACGAATGAGCTCCTAATGTAACAATTAACTTTAACTTAAGCATCTAATAATCATTAACCAGTTGTTGGTGTATCTGACTTCAATATGAATTGGTTCTAACCCTCAGCTAAAATCTTAAATTTTTTAAATCATAATTTTAAATCATAATCATAATTTATGAATTAAATTCATAAATCATAATACTAAATCATAATTCCACCTACTCCTTCTTCAAGGTTGGTAAATTCTTTCACTAACATATAGGTTCTTCTTTATTGAGCCAACTTATGTGGTAAGTGTTTCTTAAAACCGTACCATATGTTCTCAATATTGAAGTTAAAGCTGCTACTTGCTGCAACAGTCTCTAATTCTAAATAAGTACTGTAATAGACAAAATCAAACTTGTACTAACCAAGAGAAGTAAAACAATAATTGGATGAACGAAGGTACTGAGCAAGTCAGCTGCCATTGGAGACTGCTCACAAAGCACATCCCACTAATGATGGGATGGGCCTTTTTCCAATCTTTTAAGTACTTTCCGTATAGTCTCTGTGTCATGGTGTATTGTAATCAAAGTTCTTTTCCTTTTATCTTTAACTTTTTTAAGAATTTTCTTGAATTCATAATGTTTCAACAATTTGGTAACCAAAGTTAAGTTCATCCCTATGGGCACAGGCAATATTTCTTGGACAGTGATCAAATTCACCTTTCTATGTTGGTATGATACCACAGGTGCCTGATAGGAAAAAGCACATCCTTTGATTTTGACAAAGTTACAAATGCACAAGTTAAATTGAGTTTCCTTCACTGTGATCTCATCTACTATTATAGTGGGGCATGGTGTTCTGAGGCAGATACAACTTTGTCTTGTATACACAGGCAAGGTTTTCTGGTTAATGGGATGCATTTCAAAGTGAGAAATACTTTTCTCTGTATCTAAGTCTAAACCCAGTGCACTTAATTAAGCATTTGTCACGGTATTTAGGATTCTTGATGAGATTCATGGAATCTGTCTTGGACAAACACATATTTACATCCCCAACCATTTCTTCTTTCTTACACAGTTGCATTTGTAATTTTTAGCATTTGACCCAGAGACTTTTGGGTGTTAAAATCATAGGCTTTCCCTTGGCACTTATATACTGGTCACATGATATGGAAGTGGTGCTGCATTAGCTGTGGTTACAGCAATAATCATAACTGCCACAACTGTCTAAGCTAACTTGATTATCTATTTCAACGACAAGTCGTTCTGTTCTTTGGGGGATTATTACACTGTGCTTATCATTTTACTCACACTCGATTTATTTTCTCGAGAAAGTTTTAATTTCAGTTTGTTGTTACCCATTGTAACTTTCTAAAGTGCCTCAGGAGCCTTCTTCACTCGGGAATGATGGATCTAGGTGCTTTGTTCCTTAATCTTGATTGCAGTAAAGGTGGTGAGGAGCACTTGGGCGGTCACCAGATGTCGCTGTAGGACACGAAAGAACACAAGCACACCACCGTTCTCAAGGTGAAGGAAAAAAGGGAAGTTTATTTTCTGAGTCCAATATTTATCGTTTTAAAAAAGTGACAGCGGATTGGAGGGTGACAGTGACACCTCTCCAATGACACTGGTTAAACCAACAGTCCATCAACTCTCTCCTCCTCCATCAAGGAATGCAAAACAATGAGTTATTTACAGAAAGTGTGTGAGAAAGTTCACTACAAGAATGTCAACATCAGAAGGCATAGAAAATCCTAAAAAACCAGGGTGACACACCCCTTGTAGTTGTATGTCTGTTTTGATTAGTATTATTGTATTATGGCTTACCTTCGAGGAAAATCTCTCCATAATTACCTCACTCTTTGCTGCTTTCTTTGCCTCTCCATCCACCAGCTCATTTCTTTCCTCCAATTTTAAGCTCACTCTCTGGTGTGCCTTAATATGCTTTTTCAGGTAGCTGAACTGCTTCCAGCAGCCGGTTTGTCTCTTCTTCCCTTGTGAGCTGAGCAGTCCCCTCTCCTTCCAGATGGCTCCATGCGCATGCACGACTCTGAATCCCTTTTGCTTTTCTAAGGCATGGGTCCATGCATTTATCTCAGCCTTCTGTGCAGAGGTACCTGTTGGTAAGGGTCCAGACTCTATTACCTCTCTGCAGGTAGTCACTGTGTACTTTGCATGTCGCTTTCCACTGGCAATGTAGCTGCTCCCGTCAGTGAGCCAGGTCTCTGCATCGTCCAAAGGAGTGTCCTTTAAGTCTGAGCAGCAGGAGTAGGTAGCTTCAATGGTCTCCAGGCAATCGTGGTGTACTGCTTCTCCTTGATTCCACTGAGAAAAGAGGCTGGGTTGACAATATTAGTCACCACTATCTCTACATCATCTTGCTCTACCATGATGGCCTGGTATTTCAGAAACCTCTGTGGTGAAAGCCAGTGGCCACCCTTTACTTCCAGTACTGTGGACACTGTGTGGGACACTAGCACAGTCATTTCTGTCCCAGGTAGACTTGGGTGCTTCTTCAATATTCAGCACAACTGCTGCTACACCTCTGAGGCAACCTGGCCATCCTTTGGCTGTTGCATCTAGTTGGTAGAGAAGTAAGCAACTGCCCTTCGGTAGGGACCCAAGTCCTGAGCCAGTATTCCCAGGGCAATTCCTTGCATGGAAAAATAGAAAGAATGGTTTACTTACATCTGGAAGTCTCAAGGCTGGAACTGACATAAGGACACTCTCTAGCTGGTGAAAGGCCCGCGTGGCTCCTTTTGTCCACTGGAGATCTCTGTTTCCATCGGCAATAAGAGCATAGAGGGGTCTGACGAGCAGTGCATAACTATAAACCCACAGCCGGCACCACCCTGCCATGCCTATGAAGGTTGGGAGTTCCTTCGTTGTCTGTGGTTTCGGGGTTTGGCATACGGCTTTCCTGCCTTAAAGCCTGCTGCTCAGCACTCACTTCTTACCCCAGGTAGATTACCTTCTGTTTCACTACCTGTGCCTTTTTCTTTGAGACTCTGCGTCCTTGGAGTCCTAGGAAATTCAGAAGGCTTACCGTCCAGGCTTCCCTCATCCGAGTGGCTACTAGAAGATCATCCACGTACTGCAACAGCCTCCTTTCCTCTTGTGGAGCTTCCCGGGACTCTGGGTCTATGCAAGCTGTTCTCCAATCGGAGTGGGGAATTTTGAAGCCTTCAGGCACATGGACCATGTGAGCTGTGTTTGAATGCAAAAATTTTCTGTCTGGCTTCGTGGATAGGAAGGCAAAAGAAGGCATCTCTTAGGCCTAAAACAGTGAACCAGGTTAGCTCAGGTGTTAAACAAGTTAGTAAAGTATATGGATTTGCTACCACAGGGTATAAATTCTGTGTTATCTTATTGACAGCCCTCAATCCAGTACTATCAATTATTGGGCTGATTCCTTCCCTATCGTCCTTTTGAGGGTACTGCTCAATTCTCACTGGTTGTGTTCTTTCCTTAAGCTTGATTACTATGTGGGGGCATTTTTCACCCTCCCTGCTACAGCAGAGGCCCATACCCTCAAAAACACTTATTTACTTATTCTAGTATCTCTTTACTAATGTCTTCCTTAATTTCAATGGCTGTTAATGTGAAGCCTGACATCTTTATGTCATTTGCCTCCAGAGTAACCTTTCTCATTTGAGAATGTTTAGCAAATGGAGCGAATCGTACAAAAGCTTCTAAGTACACATAGTACACATGTTACTTTAAGGGTTTGCAAAAGTATGCCTTCTCGGACTGGCCAGTTGTACCCCGCACTACAACCTAAACATTTTCCACAAGTACTAAAGCTTTATTTAAAACTGAATATATGGCCCTTGTGTTGACTAAAATTCTACCCTTTTCTTTCTTCTGATCTCACTGCCTCTTGCAGAGGATGTTCTGGATGAAATTGAACGGCCAGGAGGGGGATGGGTTCAAGTGGGTATACTTTTGGAGCCTAAGCCTTCTTCCCTTTTGGGGAGGTCATCTTTATCCTTCCTCCCTTACCTTAGGAGGAGCCTTTACAAATCATATGTACTAATTTTGCGAACTGTAATAATTTTGCATTTCAGCATGATAATCTTTGTTTGACTTCATATGTTGCTATCTTATGCTGTATGCTGAACAACACGTTTGATTTGCTTTCTCTTTGCCTTGTCTTCCTTTTCAAGGGCCAAGACCAGGAGGCGGTCTGATCTCACAGTCTCTTTGCCATTCTGGGTGATTTCTTAAAACAAAAAGACATATCAGCATACAAAACCCCATCCCATTTACCTTCCTATTTTAAAACAGTATTAACTGCAATGAAGTATTATAAACCTTCTTATTTTCTGAGCTGTTCCTACTGGCAGCCTTCTCCCAGTGAGCCCCTCCTAAAAGGGGCTAGTTGAGCAACCTCTTTGCTCTGGTCAGTTCTCTTTATCTCTTTCTCCTTGCCCTATCTCGCTTCCACCCAAACTTGTCTTTACAAAGCTTCACAGTAGTTTCTCAGTCTTCCTCCTACACACACACACAGACACACACACACAGAGCTCCAGGTGGCAGGTATCAGATGTGATTTCCCACACACGAGGTTTAAGATCTTAGGTTCTGAATCAGCTTGATCAGAAACCTTTAATTTACACTCTGGGCATGTGCCCTGACGCTTATTAGAACAGCAATACCAGCGTTTCTCACAAACACCGCACTGCAATAATACTAATGCAGCGTGCCAGCCTCTTGATGCACCGAAGGAATTGCCCACAGAGGCAGGCTATTCTGCTTATTACAGAGAACTCTAAATCCCTACAGCAGGCTGTTCCCAGTCCAGACTTACTATAGTACCAGCTGAAGTCTCATAAACTCATTCATCTCTTCTATCTAAACTCCGTTTTACAAAATATCAGTCCTTCCTAGTTCTCTTCTTGCACAATCTAATTAAGCACTGTGTCTACTTACACTTGTTTTACTGCCTTGCAGAAAGGCTGTGCTTGTCACAGCAGAAACTCTGATACGCCCACAGACACAGACACATGCACCCCCCCCCCTTTATCTCAAATTCACTAGAGCCAGGGCTTGAATTGCTGTGAGGGGAGAATTCTTGGAATTCCTTTAATTTGCTTTACTATAATTAAACATAAATCACCATACCATAGTTCTTCTGTGTAAAATGCTACTCTTGTTGCAAACAAAATCTTAAAATCTCCACAAACACCACTATACAATCCGAGAATCAAATTACCACTATGCAGTGGAAGAAAATCACCACACAAAATCACTGGGAAAGGGCATATCTCTCAAAGTGCCCACTTCTGTCAACACAACATAGCATACCATAATTCAGCATTTACTCACATCAGTTTTCCCTGGACACAAATCAAAAAAACAGCACACAGTCCAGAGATCAAGTCCAAACATTCAGGGCAAAGGAACTCTCTGAGCTCGTACTCACGGTTAAAATGTACCAAATCTACACAAATCACTACATTTAAACACAATAAATACCGTCACTGATGTTTCTCCACCCGCTTCTCCGCGGGGCACTTCTCTCCCTGCCCCCGCAGCCTGCTGCAGCCGGCGCCTCAGGCGTCACTCAGCTGCTTCAAACACGGGTAGTACTCACTCCCCCCGCACTCTCTTAGTAGATCTCTGTAGATCTACTCTCTTTTTTACACCATACACTTATACACTTGCACGATTAGAAACACAGTGCACTGACCACACAATGCATTAACCATACAGCGACACAGTGTTTGACACACACATGCATATAGAGATCCATTCGAGCCACCCCCAGGGTCGCTAGCGGCTGGTCTATCAGACAATGAACCCCCAATACAGTGTCTGGACACTACACACATACACACACATAGACGTCCACTCAACCCACCCCCAGGGTCGCTAGCAGCTGCTCTATCAGAACAATGAACCCCCGTCTCTAATCCAGCTGCTCCACCAGCTACACCCAGACGTCTCTGAGTGATTTACTCCCTAGCTCTCTTTTCTCCTGGGGGCCCCTCAGTACATACCGTATTCTCCTCCGCAGCCAGCAGGTCCTTGTCTGTCCTCGCAGGAGGCAAGTCGAGATGAGCGGAGCCCCACTAGGAAAAATCTTAGGGAGCACCTTGGAGGTCTGTCTATCCCCCCGCCCCTGCAGGGACAGAGAGCTCCTGCCTTGGCTCACCATAATGTTTTGCGGAGAAAAGAAGAAAACTCTACAACTTTGTCAAAGTTGTAAAGTTGGTATGTTTATTACAGCGCTGGATGCATGCGGAGATTGCTCTCTTCAAAAAAGGCATGCGTACCTCTGAGAACTTCAGGTCTCTTTTTATCTCTCTCTTAAATACATATGCATACAGTTTCACAATAGGTTCATACATATTCATTTTTATGGGTTTCGTGTGACATTTACCCCTAGTTCCTTTGTATCAGAAAAAATTCCGAGGTCAGGTTGACTTCCCCTTACAGCAGTCTCTGTCTCCTTCTATCATCTTCTGTATCCCGCCTTTATCTCTGTCCTTTGCTGAAGTAACTCCACTGAGCTTAGACCTTGCAGTCTAGCTAAATAACTATGGTTTCTAACTACAGACTCAACTCAAAAATGTACATTTCACTTAAATTAAAATGGATTTCTATCCTGGAAAATTTTCACTTTGCTTCACTCACCCTGGGCTCTGCCTCGAGCTGTGCAAATTCGATCAGTGCAAGCAGGCAGAGCTTGGGGTGAGGGGCAGAGGGAATCAGCCCAATTCCTGCCCCAGGCAACGGACCCAGGTACATTGTCTACACTTTGCCCAGCAGTGTTCATTTGCATTTCTAAAGCTCCTCTGCAGGCTGCCTGGAATGAAGCTTCTCTTCCAGGGCAGCCATCTGGTGAGTCACATGTGGCCCCCCCAGAATCTGCTTTTTAAAAAAAATGTATTAACTATTTATGTTCAAAGTATTACAGTTAAATCTCTTCGATTTTGCAAAATGCAACATAAAGGCGAACGTGGGAAAACCCAGACCAAAAAGTGATTCTCACACTTCTGTCCAAAACCCACCTGACAATATAAAGTGGGAATAATATGAAAAATTTTTCCCATGTTGTAATTTTGTCACTGAAACTTCAGGGAAAACAAAAACTCTCCAAGAATCTCTTTAGTGTTAGAGAGTCAATACATTCCTTGGTTCTGGCCAGGATGTGCAACAGAAATAATTTCTTTCACAAATAGCCCAACTGTGCAGAGAAAATCATTCCATGCCATGTGAGTTTTACTAAATTTTTCCTAAACTTTATGTAGTCTGGACCAATCTAAATCCACTGGTTTAATGTTCATTGCTTCCAAGTTGTATAAGTTTTTAGTATTTGGTTGCCTGTTGGACCCGGATTTCTTCCCCTCTGATGTGTGAATTCAGTCTCCACACTCCTGGATTTCCTTCTCAGCCTTTTCCAGCACAGGTGTCTCCAGCTCTGCCGGGGGCAGTGCCTGGGGTAGTTGTTGGTTGTTGTTTGCTGATGGGTATTCCCAGTCTGTTTGAATGTTAAAGTCATCTCCATTGAGTGGTATAACACCCTTTAAATAAAAGCTTTAAAATTCATTTCCCAAAGGCAAAGACAAACCAAGCCTGAGGAAAGAAATAAGATTTAAAAGGAACAAACTCGGTACATTTTGCAGCAGCGCAATGGCAGGCAGCCCAGAGAGTGGGTGTCAGTGAGCCCCAGAGCTCAGCGGCTGGAGATGGCAGAGCAGGGTGGCCAGGATTGCAGAGGATTCCAGGCGAGGATCTGTGGGCAGGCGCAGGGGCTTGGCCCGCTGTGGAGCCCTGGCTGCTGCTGCGTTGCCTTCAGGGCAGGCTCAGGGGCGGCCTCCCATCCTCCTGCTGCAGGCGAGAAGTGCAAATCTCTGGGGCTTCAGAGGCCTTGAGGCCAGGCTGAGGGGTCCCCCCGTGTTGAGCTGTGCTGGCGGCTGTTTCTGGCCTCAGGGACACTTGGCATGGACCCCTTGGCCACCAGTGGTGCTGCTTTGCACTCCTTAGGCAGGAGCCGATGTCCTGGCTGGGTGTTGGCAGCAGCAAAGTGCCAGGGCAGGCTCTGTGCCAGCCCAGCTTCCTGTAGGAGAATGTGCCTTGATATCTGCTCCAGTGGTTGCTGAAGCAGTGAGAATTGCTTTCGCTTGCCTGTTAGGTGCCATGGTGTCAGCAGAAGATGTTGAAGCCTTCCTGCTCGGGGCATTTCAGTGCCAGGCTCTCACAAGGACCCACAGCTGCACGGGTTGAGCTGAGCATGGGGTGGTGACCTGTGCTGTGTCTGATTCCCCTTCCTTCCATCCCCTGGAACAGGGTGTTGCTGTTAGACGCCACTTGTCCTGGTTGCTTCAGAGTACTTTGGAGAGGCTCCATATCTAATTTTCCTATTTTCCTGGGGCTGCCAGAACTTCAGGGTTCACTTCAGCATAGGCCTGGCCAGACATTTGACATAGAGGTACAACAGAACTGGCCTCTGTATCCCTTTTTATAATATTAATTTGTGTTACGAGTTCAGCGATCAAATCCCTTCCCAGTAAATCACGATAACAATTAGGAGCAAATAAAAATTCACGCATTTCAAACCCATCTCCCAGATCTACTTACAGTGATTGAATAAAACCATACATCTTTCCCACTCATTCCCTTAACAATTAAAATATTCCTTTACTATTTTCCCCCTTAGGTCTAAGATTCACGGTGGATTGAGAGGCCCCTGTGTCCATCAGGAAATGCCTCCTCTCATTGCAGACCCACCCTGAATGTTCTCAAGGGCTGCAGTGTGGAGGGTCCCTGGTGTGATGGGAGCTGTGACAGCCCTGCCAATCCATGTCCATCAAGGGGTGGACTTGCTGGTCCTGAGGGTGCTGCTGTCTGTGCTTGCAGTGTCCTTGTGCCCTGCAGCTGGAGCCCTGGTTCCTTGCCAGGGGCTGTTTGGGTGGGCTCTCCCCTGCCGAGGAGGGCAATGCCTCTGCCAGGTGCTTGTGGCCGAGCTGTGCCCTGGGTGCTGGGGCCCCCTTGGGCCCTGGGGTTGATCCCTCAGGGGCTGTAGGAACTGTGCCATGGCCTTTGCCTTCAACTTGGCCTTTTGCTGCTCCCTTCTTGCACTCACCTGCTGTGCCTTTGTGCCCAAGTGCTGCAGGGCCTTCTTGTGCCCCTCCTGCAGCCCCCTCAGTGCCTGTGGGTGCTTGTCTTGCTTTACAAGAGAGGTGTCTGCTCAGGAAGGCAGAAAAAGCCTCTCTTGGAATGCAGAATGCAAACCCCCTCCCTCTTAATGTTTAGAATAGTGAAATCAAGGGACTCTAAGGCAAAGATATAGGAATAGGAATACCAGTTCTTTACTAGTGTGTATAATAAAGCAAACAAACACCAACAGCTGCGGCACTGACAGCAAACAGAGCCCGGACCCAGTCCCGGCATTTGGGCTGCGGCGCTTTCCCTTTGGGTGCAGTTCTGGGCACGGCCGGCAGGGGTGCTGGCGGCTCCCGTGGGGCGGGGCAGCACATCCCTCCCATGGGAACCTCTCTGAACGGAAATAGATCAATCCCTTCAGCTAACTCTTTCACTTTTTTACCTTCTATAGCCTTTCTCCCGTGTTTTGGGAAAGAATTTAGAGAGGGCTGCCTTTTAACTGAGCTCCTAGTGTTTCAATAAGGTGCTTCCTGTAGAGAGAGAGAGTTTCCCTGAACAGCCGGAGCTGTGGTTACCAAGGGGACGTAACTCAGAGCAGGACGGGGTCAGGGGAGGATATCCCGCCGAGGCTCGGTGGGAGTGTGAGCAGGGTCTGCTGCTGGAATCACCAGAGGGGGATCTTCCCGTGGAGCCCGAGGCGGAGCGTGGGTAGCCCCTGCATGGCTGATGACAGCTGATCTGGCAGCTCCCGGCAGAGCAAAGGCAGGTGGGAGAGCCCGGCAGCAGCGGCGGTGCCCAGCGCAGGTGGCACGGGCAGGGCAGCCGGGGATGGGATGGCTGGGACTCCCCCTGGGTGCGGTGGGCGCGGTGACCTCGGAGCAGGCGGCAGGACAGAGCAACCCCCATCTTCCCCAGCATGGCCGGCAGAGCAGCCGCGGTCCAGGCAGTGGGAGCAGGGCACACAAATTGAGCGACAGCGCCGGGGCAGGTGGAGCTGCCCTGGGCAGTGAGGCCGCACCTGGGATGGAAACCGGGGCAGGCAGAGCTGAGGCGGGCAGCGAGCCGGGACCCAGGACAGGCACCTGGGCCGCAAACGGAGGGGGCAAAACCTGCAGAGGATCCCACTCTCTCATTTTTCCTCTTGTTCCCTTCCCTTTCATATCCCTTTTTCTTTTCTTGTTTTTTCTTGGAGGTTTCTGATATTTTAAACATTTTTTTCTTCTAAAATCTCGTGTCTAACATATGGCATATTCTCTTCTAGATTTAATGGGTTTTTTTACAAATAAATCCAGAGCCTAGCAAATCTGAACTTCTGCATGGATACTTTGAAATGCTCAATGAGCTAACTCATGACCTCCAAATATTGTTTTTCCCATCACCTCTTTATTTATCCTTTGGCAAATTAAGCATCTTTCAGTTAATTGTTTCCAAATCCAAAAATTCCAGTGCACCCATAGTTCCTTAAAAAATGATCACAAAAATCTTGAGTACCCCAGTGGGTTTTCTGATGCCTGTCTTCTAATATTTTCTTAGAAGCACATTTTATTAAGTAATTATCATCCATCATGAAGTTTCCATTTCCCTGATTTATCTTGTTCACTTCCTGTCCTGTTCAATTCTTTTTTCTCGGCTTCACTAAACTTTGGAATTTCCGGTTTTTCCTCATTTGGAGTTAATATTAACATAACTCTTTCACCTCCATTTTCTGCTGCATCCTTAGCTCTGTGATCTGCCAAATTATTTCCTCTTCTTTCTGGGGTCTTTCCCTTTTGGAGTTCCATTATATGTACTATAGCTATCTCTTTTAGGTAATTGTAATGCCTCTAAAACCTCTAAAATAAGTTCCTCATATACTAATCTTTTTTTTCTTGAATTAAGTAATCTTTTCCCTTTCCAAATTTTTAAAGGTATGTACTACTCTAAAGGCATACCTTGAATCAATATATATAGTTCCTTTATTTTGTGTTAAATATTCTAGTGCTCTTTTTAAAGTATATAATTCACAAGTTTGAGCTTACTAGTTTAAGGTTAATTTCCCTTTTTCCATAGTTTGCATGTTTTTCCCATCGACTACTGCATACCCTGTATTTTCTCCTTTTGCAAGGAGTTGTATCTCTATTTTTTTTTTCTTTTTTTCCCCCTGTGTCCAACTTACAGGTTTTCTGTCTCATTTTTCAAGATCTTATCTATTCATCTTCTGCCTCTGTTTTTCACATTCACTAACAACCTAAATACCACTTTTCTTTCAACTACATGCAGAAAAATAAAAAACTTTTTTCTCACACTACTTTCAGTACAATACACCTCCCTCCAAGGAGATATAGTGAAGCTTAAAATACAGAATCTACATTACCTATACTTTCATTCGTCTACATTCACTCACTTTTATTTCTCATTCACTTTCACACATTCTTTCCCACCCTCAGGACACAGAGTGGATCCCTGTTGACGGAGAATCGCGGGTCCCTGTGGCCCCCCTCACCTTGGGGTTGGCCTCTGGGTCTCAGTATTTCTGGGCCTCCTGGGAGGGCCCTGACTCTGCTGCCTCCGGCGCCGTTCACCTGTGAGGCTGATTTGTGTGTCACTCACACTCTTTAGCCAGGGCCCCCTCACACGCCCTGGGGACAATGGCCCGTTTGCAGGTCACCTGTACCTTATGCCACAGCCCCCACATGCCCAGGAGAACAATGGCTTATTTATGGGTCACACACTCCTCTTTCCACAGCCCCTCCTTCCCACCCACCCAAGAAGCTGAGGCTGATTTTGTTTGTGACTCACTCTCACACACAACAAGACAACAATAAGGTACCTTCTGTTATAAATGATCAAATTGAGAGCCAAACCTATAGGAAAATTTAGCAAAGATTTATTAATTTGTCTGTGAGACTGAAGTTCGGTCGTCAAAACCACCACAGCCAAGGGTCAGCGTCGAGCCTGGGTTCGGTGCTGGGTGAACACGGATCTGAGCTCTGAATGTCAGAGTCTCCCCCTGTTCATAAATGCTGTGTGATGCAGCGAGTTCTTTTACAGTTTATTCTGTTCGAGGCAGAGATGACCGAATGTTCTTTGTGTCTCTTCCCATACATAACCGTGTCTTTACCTGTGCAGAGGTGGACAAAGACTCAGTCCCGGTGTCTGATGTTGTCAGTAGACTCCGGGGAAGTCAGCATTCACATGCATCAGGGTGGGACTGTGTGTGGATCATTGTGGTAGCTGTATAATCGTCGAGACAAAAATCACTCTTGGCTGGACCTGGTGACCCGGGGAAGCCAGCCATTATCGCCCTGGAAGTTTCTATTCTTTCATTAAAAACCCCAATGTTTATCTCAACCAAGTCCAGGAACTAGATGTATATGAATAAGACACTGCTCCTGGCCAGGATGGTCAAAAGACATAATGTAGATTTTACAATATTTTATACATTAATAGCATGATTTATCTCTACCATATACTACAGTTTCACATCACCTATTACAAGTTTAGGTGTTCCTTGCCAGTCCCCGTGCTCTTGGATATCCCTCAACCCAGCTGTGTTGTCCAACCCCAGATGCTCTTGAGCATATCCTCAATCCGGCAGAATTCTGCCCAACCGTTGATGCTCTTGGAATGGTAATTCCTCAATCCAGCAGGTTTTCATTCTGGATGCTCTTGGGCTCTCTTATCCCTCAAACCAACAGCATTTTTAGTAGCCTTTTTTGTCCCGTTTCCTAGTGGATTTGGCTCGGAAACTCCTCTGCTCCCTTCCTCCGAGGGGTCCAGCCCGTCTCTGAGACCCAGTCCCAGTTTCCCGGGGGATTCTCTCACTCCTCTTATCACTCGCTGTGTCTCTTTACTGGCTGCTTCCCTCAAGGAAAGTTGGAAACGCAGCGTGGGAGACTCCAGCACTCACTTGGCAGGTCTGGGACAACCAGCCCTCGTCTCATTCACAGCCCAAAGCAGAGAATGAGGGGAGAAGGGAGCCCGGGAGCCCAAACAGCCCCGGCATCCCGAAATGGGGAGAGCAAAGCGGGGGGAGCTTTTGGCATTGCTGAGACTGCCAGCAGCCTGGGCAGGGTGGGCACTGAGGAGAAGGGTGACCCCCAATCCAAGCATGACCCCCAGCAGCTGGGACAGGGGGGAACCCCCGAACGCCAGAGGGGAGGAGCCAGGGGCGGGGAACTCCTGGGAGGCTTTTTCAGGGCTGAATCTTGGATGTTGGGGAGGTTTTTCTGGAGCCCAGATGGCCAGTGACTTGTAGAGATGGACTTGGGCAGAGGGACTTTGGGATCTCAGCACCTCAGGACAGAGGTGCAGAGTGGCCAAGAACACCCTTGGGGGGCTCGGGAGTCCTGGAATGTTGCCAGAAGTGTCTGGTGGCAGGACTTTGATCCTACACAGGAGATGACACCTGTATTAGGACTGGGAGGATTTCACTGGGGTGAATGGTGAAGGGATAAGTTAATTAGAGTGTAAAACACAGGGTTTAGGATTTCTGTACAGGGGGGGTCTAAAGAAGTAAGATGGAGGAATTGGGGCGTGTCCTGTTCTTCTTCTTCTTCTTCTTGGCCTCCATCTTCTGTGGTGATGGTGGCACTTTGGGATTGGTCTTTACTAGAAGTGCATCGGTTAATAAGAGTAGAAGGTATTGGGGAAAAATTATAAATATTGTATACGTAACTTCGGGTATAAAGATAAGTGGCCGCCCCAGGGGTTGCAGAGTGTGCCCATGGCTGACTTGCTGTGCAGACCTCTGTCGGGCTGAAAGAAAATCTTTTAGATAAACAATTAATAAACTCCGAGACCGAAACAAGATCAGAAGTCTCTCCTCGTCCTTTGAAGTGCCGGGCTGTCCAAGGCCACCCTGGGCCTTTCCAGGCCACCTAAACAGCCAAGAAACAAACCGAGCAAGTGGCATCCCTGAGCTATCTCCGGTCATAAGTCAGCAAAGAGAAACAATGAAAACCGACAAGTGGCGTTCGCTGCGTGGGCTACTCCCCACCAACCCTTTCAGGGGGGGATCAGTCCTGAAGAGCTGAAGAGCTGAAGAGCTGAAAAGCCAAGAGGGCAGCCCCAATCTAGGACGAGTTCCCAGGAGAGCACTGATAGCTCCTGAGGAGAGAAGCCTGAAGAAAAAAGAAAAAGAAGAAAAAAAAACGGCCAGAAGAGTCTGCAAAAAACAGCAGTCACTGAGAATTCCATCTCTCAGCTTCTACCGAAGACAGTTCGTAGCCAAGCAGCCCGGAAAGGAACCAGGAAAGGCCCATCTGGATCCACCCCTCGTGACCCGCTGGACGGACACTGGGAGCCTTCGGACAGCTCTGACGACAGATTCGGTGAGAAGGTCAAAAAATAAGAACATAATTGCACACTCTCCCAAGAACAACGGGAAATTTTGTCCGCCTTACAAGGCGTGGCTCAAACACACACAGAAGGGATCCCAAAGAAAGAATTAAAACAGCTATTGTTGTGGGCAAGGCTTAATTACCACTTGCCGAATCATGCCTGCTATTCGAAGTGGGGTTTTGGCAGGAAATCAATAGGCACTTATATTTCTTAGCGACAAAAAAAGACGAGACAGCGTTAAAGCTGCTCTCGCCGGCAAGAGTAATGCTAGAAAGGCATTTCAGTACAGTCAAAAAGACTGGGAGAGCAATGAAAAGTTGCGGCACCCTCGGAAGGAGGGGGGGGAGCAATGCTCCAGAAAAAAATTAGCTCTGGCCTCAAGAAGCCAGGGGGAAAGGGCTCTCAAGAAAAGAGAGCAGGAAATAATATTAAAACCCCCGGTCCCAAAACCCAGAAACCCCAGGAAGCTCCTAAAGCGTCCTGAAACTCCGGAGAGTACAGGGGAATCAGGATGGGAAGGGGGGGTGCAGGGGGCAGAGAAGGGATCGGGGGGGGCGCTTACTCGCGGGGGGCACGGCGTGGCAGCGGCGGAGCCGGCGAGGAGCGCGGGTGAAGAGATACCGGGAGACACATGTCCCGGTGCGGCTTTTGTCAGCGCGGCGCCGGGGGGTGGCGGCCGCCCTGGCCGGCAGAATAGCGGAGATGCGCGCGGCGAGCAAAACTCGCAAGAACCGGGGGGGGAGTCACATACCAGCGCGGGGGCGGTAAACACGGGCGGCGAAATGGGGGATATTGCGCAGCCCCAAAGGGCCACCGTAGTGAGACGCGGGAGGCGCGCGATTGTGACGTCAGACCCGGTGCGGAGGTCCGCTCGGATTTTGGAACGCGCTTGGGTGCCGGCGGGGGGCGGGCTGTACACACTGGCGGGAGGAGCCAGGGACACAGCGTCAGAGGGGGAAGAGACAGAGTCAGGGACAGACCGAGGGGAGGAAGCCTCGGAGGTGGAACAAGGGGGGGAGAGTGACATCAGCTCGGGAGAGACAGGGAGCGACTCGGAGAGCATGCATGCGCAGAGAGTAGACCGCGGGCGGGGGCGGGCCCGATCCCCTGTGACGTCTCGGGCGAGCAGGGGCCGTGCTCGGGATCCTATGTCCGAGGGGCTCCACACCCTCTTCAGACTTGCTACCTCTGGATGAAAACCCTCGGAGTTCCAGACTCATCCCTTCAAGGGAGACGTTGTGGTGTTCAAGCTCCATTCCCAGCGGAATTAAAATCCAGGCAGACACGGTCTCAAAACGAGATCACGAACACGGCAGTCGACAGGACGAGGGGCAGTCGAGCTCATGCTGTCATCCGAGCTGGGGAGGCCGGTGACAGCGCCGCCTAGTGGGGGGCAAGGGTTTCGCTTGTATCTCCACAGAGCGAAGTCTGACGTGGGTGTCGGCACGACACGTGAAACCATTTTGAGTGCGAGAACATGAAAACGCGGATCCGAGAAACAATGATCCAAGAAACAAAGAGACGAGTACTCAGACAGGAGTCGAGACTCAAACTGCACAAGACGACTCGGAAGACAAATAAAAAAAAGCTAAAGACTTTGGGGGAATTTTCTCTAGGGTCTTGGATGAAAACCAGAATAATGATTTCACGCAGAAGCGGAATTATGGGTTTCATGATGCTTATGTGCATCATTCTTTCATTCATTGCAGTAAGCAATGGGGGTAATTTACCTATTACTCAACCAAGGCAAAATGTATGGGAGACTTTGGCTCAGGCAGCAAATTTAGATAGTATTTGCCTGACACATTCGAGGCCAGGAAAACCATTTTCAGCATGCATGGTTGGGTTGCCAGTGGACGAATGGCCAGTTCCAGGGCACTCCGCAGTTAACATTTCGCAGGTCATTAAAGATCCTGAGAAAGAGTGGTGTGCTTGGACACATCTACTTCCTGTGGCTTCTACAGAACCTCAGGAATTGGAGATTTTTGGGTCCATGACAATGGAACTCTGCATGCAGTTTGAGGCTCCGAATGTCACAAAGGCGAAAACTGTCGATTTGACTCCCATTCATGAATTCTATAAGAATGCGTCAGCATGGTGTAAATATACAGAAAAAAATACCAAAGGATCGGTCCAAGTCCCAGTGCAATTTCCATGGGGTTTGTTTTTAATTTGCGGGGACAGAATTTGGCACGGCATTCCTGCTAATGCCACGGGAGGTCCATGCAGCATTGGGGAAATTTCAATGCTATCGCCTGATTTGAACATGTTAAGGGAGAGAAAACGCAAAGAAAAAAGATCAATAGAACAATATGCGGCAGATTGCAATGATAAAATATTTTCTTGGGACAAGAAAGCGAGTATTGCTACAGCAATCTTCTCACCTCAAACAGCATCAGGGGTGGCCTTGACTCAAGTCGACCGCATGGGTTGTTGGTTGAGCAAACATGCACGGTCTGTGTCTGTCTTATTGGATGACATGTTAAAAGACATCAGTGGTGTAAGACAGGCGACTCTTCAAAACAGAGCGGCGATCGATTATCTATTGCTCGCTCATGGACATGGATGTGAAGAGTTTGAAGGGATGTGCTGCATGAATCTCTCAGATCATTCAAGGCCAATTCATGAAAGTATCAAAAATATAAAAGACAGCATAAATAAACTTGGCGAGATCACAGGATCATGGATCGATCAGCTGTTAGACTTCTTTGACATCTCTCCCATTTGGAGAGGAATTTTAAGAGTAGAGTTGTATGTTTTAATAGTTCTCCTAGTCCTCATACTTGTCGTCCCATGCATATTTGCATGTTTAAAACACGCTATGAATCGGATAGCAAAAGAGGTCTTCCTGGTGCAAACAGAAGGGGGAGATGTGGGATCTCAGCACCTCAGGACAGAGGTACAGAGTGGCCAAGAACACCCTTGGGGGGCTCGGGAGTCCTGGAATGTTGCCAGAAGTGTCTGGTGGCAGGACTTTGATCCTACACAGGAGATGACACCTGTATGAGGACTGGGAGGATTTTACTGGGTGAATGGTGAAGGGATAAGTTAATTAAGGTGTAGAACACAGGGTTTAGGATTTCTGTACAGGGGGGTCTAAAGAAGTAAGATGGAGGAATTGGGGCGTGTCCTGTTCTTCTTCTTCTTCTTCTTGGCCTCCATCTTCTGTGGTGATGTTGGCACTTTGGGATTGGTCTTTACTAGAAGTGCACCGGTTAATAAGAGTAGAAGGTATTGGGGAAAAATTATAAATATTGTATACGTAACTTCGGGTATAAAGATAAGTGACCGCCCCAGGGGTTGCAGAGTGTGCCCATGGCTGACTTGCTGTGCAGACCTCTGTCGGGCTGAAAGAAAATCTTTTAGATAAACAATTAATAAACTCCGAGACCGAAACAAGATCAGAAGTCTCTCCTCGTCCTTTGAAGCGCCGGGCTGTCCAAGGCCACCCTGGGCCTTTCCAGGCCACCTAAACAGCCAAGAAACAAACCGAGCAAGTGGCATCCCTGAGCTATCTCCGGTCATAAATCAGCAAAGAGAAACAATGAAAACCGACAAGGGACCTTCAAACTCAATGTGTTTTGGGGAAGATGAAACAGGAAAGCCTTATAAATACGATTGTCTGGCAAAAGATTTTGTGAAGATAAAAAGTATAAGGAGGATTAAAATGAAAGCAAGCTCTGAGATACTTCAGTTAGTGAACAACTGGAAAACAATGGTGTGGCCAAACTGAAGGTAATGCCCTTTTGATGAAACAATCCCCTCTGCTTGATGACAGATCCAAGGGTCAGAGCAGACCTTACTAGCTCAATGGAAGGGGTCCGAAGAGGAGTTATTAGGGTTTAAAATGTAACACAGTGTGGTGATGTAATGATTTTTACAGGCTGAATGTAAATGCTGTAGGATTTGTCTCTTGTACTAGATTGGTTAGTGAGAAATAGAATATTCAACACAGAAGAAGATTGATTGTATGTTAACGGGAACCTTACTCTCATATACTCTTCCCCTCTTACTCTCTCACCCTCTAACCCTCTCTACCCGTCTCTTCTCTCAGGCCTGCTCCGAGCTGTGCCTGGCAGCTCCAAGCAGGGCCCTGCACCCAGGCCCTTTGCAATGAACCGCAAGTTCCACGACCTGGCTGCAGAGCTCACTCGTCTCTGCCCGTTCCTACCATCCTACCCCCCGACACTCCTACAAATGTGCTCATCCCTTGTTTTCCCCAAACCAGGATTTCCCATTGCCAAGGCCTGGGACGCTGCAAGGAAGAGGAAGATGCCCCGGGACACTGAGACAGGTGAGGAGGAAGTCAGTGCCCCTTTCCCCTCTGTGCTGCTCCATCTCCCAGCCCAGCACGGCCCTGGCTGCAGCTCAGCCCTGGGGGATCTCCTTGCCCTTGCCTGTGGCACGGAGGCAAATCCCATCCTGTCCTTGTCCTTCCTCCCCCAGAGCAGGAGCTGAGCATGGAGAGCAGGGAGGACAAATGCCAGCGGCAGAACCTGGTGGAAGAGGCCGTTTTGAGCGGCTCCACGGCGCAGGAAGCCAACGGGGAGGAAAAGCCGTGGAGATGCCGCACGAGGCGGGGCTGCAAACGCAGCTGGCAGGGATCTGAGGGGGAAAGAGCCAGCCTGGGCCGGGAAGGCGGCCAGAGACGGAGCCAGAGCTCGGAGCTGGTGCTCCATGAGCAGCTCCATGATGGAGAGAAGCCCCACACGTGCGTGGAGTGTGGGAAGAACTTCAGGCGGAACTGCGACCTGATTGTGCACCACAGGATCCACACTGGGGAGAAGCCCTATGAGTGTGGGGAGTGTGGGATGTGCTTCAGCCAGAGCTCCGGCCTGATCACGCAGCAGAGGACCCACACTGGGGAGAGGCCCCACGAGTGTTCCAAGTATGGGAAGAGGTTTAAGAACAGCTCCTGTCTCCTCCAGCTCTTTTGGATGCACAGGGAGGTGAGGCCTTTCCAATGCCCCGACTGTGGGAAGGGATTCAAGCACAACTCCACCCTCATCACCCACCGGCGCATCCACACTGGGGAGAGGCCCTACGAGTGTGATAAATGCAAGAAGAGGTTTCCGACCAGCTCCAGTGTCCTCCTGCGCTATCGGATTCACACAGAGGAGAGGCCCTTCCACTGTCCCGACTGCGGGAAGGGATTCAAGCACAACTCCCACCTCATCAGGCACCGGCGCATCCACACTGGGGAGAGGCCCTACGAGTGTCCCCAGTGTGGGAAGAGCTTCTCCAGCCGCTCTAGCTTGACCCAACACCAGCGGAGGCACCGCTAAGGGAAGCCCTGTGAGTGCCCCGACTGCGGGCAGAGCTTTGTGCGCTGCTCCAGCTCCATCCCCCACTGGAGGAGGCACTTTGGGCACAGCCCTGGTCGCTCACATTCCCTGTGATCCATGTTGACAACACACCTGGCTGCTTCTACTTTTTGTTTGGCCTTAATTTTCCTCTATTCTCCATCTCTTTGCACTGCAAAAGCCAAGAGGAATGGATCTGTCACCTCAAAATCACTCAAATCCCAGTGAAAACAGCTCAATCTGACCCCAAAAAGAGCTCAAACCCACCTCAAAAAACTCAATCCCATGCCAATTTCACTCAATTCCGCAGCCATCAGGCTGAGATGAGGTTGGGAAATGATTTAGAGTCATGGGGTCTCAATCAGAGTGGTGGGATGGAAATTGTGTGGGCTGGGTGTGTGGGATGTATTTGACAGCAAATAAATCTCTGAGACTTATTGATTTCTCTCCCGTTCATGTTCAGTCTGTTGCAGTTCTGTTTGCAGAGTGCCGCCTTCTCAGCTCATTGTCTCTGTGTCCCTTTTCTCTCCTGTCTCTCTTTGCCTGCTCTGTTTCTCTCTCAGTGTCTCCATGGGCCCACGGACCACCAGAACCCTGCCCTGATTTAATTGACCCAGGCACCCGCAGAGACCCTCCCTATATTTAAGTGCCTCAGGGACCACCCAATACCCTCCCCTGATTTATTGCCCCAGTGCCCACCAAAGACTCTCTCCTGATTAAATTGACCCCTCCCCTGATTTAATTTACCTATCCCTGTTTTAATTCCCCTTCCCCTGATTTAATTGACCCCTGCCCTGATTTAGCTGTCCCCTTGCCTGATTTAATTGACCCCTGCCCTGATTTAGATGTCCCCACAGACCCTCCCCTGATTATTTATTATTTTATTTCCCAATTATTATTTTAATTCCCAGTCCCAGGAGCTGAACTCCTGAAGGCTGGCAGGGAAATGTCTCTGTAGGATTTTGCTCCATTTCCCTTCAAGGGCGGGAACATATTTTCCTGGCTCGGAGCTGGAATTGCAAACTTTTGGAATGTGTGCAGGGCAACACGGACTGGGATCAAACATGGACTAGGATCAAATAGGGATTGGGATCAAATATGGACTAGGGCCAAACAGGGACTTGGATCAAATAGGGACTGGGATCAATAGGGACTGGGAGCAAATATGGACTGGGGTCAACTATTCACTGGGATCAATTATTGATTGGAATCCTACAGTGTGAGATAAACTGGACTGAGCTTATATAGACTGGGATCAAATACAGGCTGGGATCAAATATGAATTGGGATAAAAAATGGACTAGGATCAAATATGGACTAAAATCAACTATGGACTGGGATAAACTGGACTGGGATCAAATCAGGACTGGGATCAACTTTGGACTGGGATCAAATATGGCCTGGATCAAATATGACAGATTTTATGGACTGGGATCAAATGTGGACTAGGATAAGCTATGGACAGGGATCAAATATGAACGGGGATCAAATATGGATTGGGATCAAATGGACTGGGTTCCTACAGACTGGGATAAACTGGACTGAGATTATATAGATGTCGTGGTTTGAGAGGAAGTTAGTTTCCTGGGATATGAAGTGGTCAGGCCAATAGGTGCTCACATTTGAATACTGGCACCTGGTTTGGCCACTGGGGACATTGGATACGCCTCTGAGAACACAGGGGTTAAAAAGCAGAGCACTCCCGGGGGAAGCTCTCTTGGGTTCCAGCGAGGGAAGCAGGTTGGACCGCCCCTGCCCAGCTCCTGGCTGGTTTGGGGCTGGGGGCTGGGTGAGGTAGGCCTGGCCCGAGGATGGAAGGGTGGAAGAGCACGGAGAGGCATCGGGCAGCCACACCTCCCCCCCAGGAGACAGAGAGAGAGAGACAGAGCGCCTGTGCCACCGTGAAATTTGATATCCTGTGCTGGCAGCAGAGCTGGAGGAGAAGGGTGGGGGGGGGGGATGCAGCCTCTTGTGGGAGCTTTGGGTGGGCAGAGCCCGAACTTTTAACCCTTTTTTGGACAAGGAAATCTTTGCAGAACATTACCCTTTCCTAGAGCAGACATAAGAGATGAAATGGAGGAAGGAAATGTGCAAGTGTGAAGGTCTGGGCAAGTGAAAGATGTCGGGAGAGTAGAGAAGAATCTTAGGTGGGAAGAGATGATGGAGTGGCCTTAGCTGGACTTTTCCTGTATAGCCATGGACAGAACCATGTTTCCTGTGACACAGAGACTGCATCCAGGGGGAGGCAATGGCTCAGAGCCAAGAGGGTTCAGCGTTGGTACCCCTCGGCCCCAAGGGGTAAAATTTGGGGGGGATAGGTGTCCCAAAGGTAGGACTGTGCCCTTTTTGGAACGGGACAAAGCATCCTTAAAAGGACAACCCTAGAAGCAGCTCTGGTCCATGTGCAGTGGTGAGAGCGCTGGACATGGAAGGAAGATGTCACGACGGCAGATGTTCTCCAGGTGGTGCCACGAGTGACGTGGAAAGACACGAGGTTTCAGTGGTGTTTCCTGGGGAAGCCTATGGCACAAGAGGGACTCCTCCCCTCTTGATGAACTGAGAATTGATTACCTAAAGCATGGTGATGGACCGAGAGTTGGAGATTTGGGGGGTAGATGTATTGGAAATTTGATGGGAGGGGGAGGAAATGTTTTTGGAAAGTTTTCATTTTCCCTGTGTGTTTCTTGTTACTTAGAGTTGTAGTTTAGTTAATAAAGGTTTCTTTTCTTTATTTCTAAGTGGGGGCCTGCTTTGCTTATTCCTGGTCACATCTCACAGCAGACACCAGGGAGCATATATTTTCATGGGGACACTGGCGTTGTGCCAGCATCAAACCATGACACCTACGCTGCCAGTTGGCCTTTTTCCACCTCTCCAGCCATCCCCACAGAACATTGGCTACTGTCCATGAATCAGTGTAGAGGTAGAGCTTTGGCCATTTCTCTCCCTTAGCAATGTCCAGGGCCAGCTGAACAGCTTTGAGTTCTGTAAGTTGACTTGATCCACCTTCTCCTTCAGCAGCCTCTGCAACCTGTCATGTGGGGCTCCATATGGCTGCTTTCCACTTCTGGTTCATCCCTGCAATGTGACAGGAACCGTCAGTAAAAAGAGCGTAGCGCGTTTCCTCTGGGGGCAGTTGGTTATAGGGAGGAGCCTCTTCAGCCCGTGTCACTGGTTCTTGTTGCTCTTCATCAGTAAGACCAAAGTTCTCACCTTCCAGCCAGTTTGTAATTATCTCCAAAATCCCACGGTGATTCAGGTTTCCAGTACGGGTGCACTGTGGGATAAGAGCAATCCGTTTACTCCATGTAGCGTCAGTGGTGTGGTGCGGGGTGGGAACCTTTCCTTTGAACATCCACCCCAGCACCGGTAGTCGGGGTGCCAGGAGGAGTTGTGCTTCTGTGCCAATCACCTCTGAGGCAGCCTGGACTCCTTCATAGGCAGCCAATGTTTCCTTCTCTGTGGGAGTGTAGTTGGCTTCTCACCCTCTGTAGCTTCGACTCCAAAATCCCAGTGGTCGGCCTTGAGTCTCCCCAGGCACCTTCTGCCAAAGGCTCCAGGACAAGCCATGGTTCCTGGCTGCAGAGTAGAGCACGTTCTTCACCTCTGGTCCTGTCCTGACTGGGCTGAGGGCAACTGCATGAGCAATCTCCTGCTTGATCTGTGCAAAGGCTTGTTGCTGCTCAGGGCCCCAGTGGAACTCGTTCTTCTTGCAGGTGACCAGGTAAAGAGGGCTCATGATCTGACTGTACTCAGGAATGTGCATCCTCCAAAAACCTATGGCACCTAGGAAAGCTTGTGTTTCTTTCTTATTGGTGGATGGAGACATCACTGTGATCTTGTTGATTATGTCTGTAGGAATCTGATGCCATCCATTAATAAGGCCTCCGATCAGCCTTATCATGAAGCAGAGCCTTGGTGCTCAGGATCTCAGTCCCTGAGGAGGGACCGGGTCCCGAAGCCAGCTCAGGCCAATGCCGGGGGGCTACCTTTCTAGCAAGCCTGGTGATATTCAGCTCTACAGTGATTAGCAGCTCTTAGGACCTCAGCTCTTTGCTTGCTGGGTAGTGGAGCCCCGGGCTTGAGGCAGCAGCAGACGGAGAGAGGAGAAGGAGAAGGCAGAAGCTGTTCCACTGAGAAGGCTTTATTTGGGGGTCCGCGAAGGGTCTCAGCTCTTCTTCTTCTGAGCTAGTAGGGTACAGCATGCTACTTTTACAGGCTTGGCAAGTATCCCAACTTGACCAATGGCAAGGGATTAGGGGGACCAGAAAATGACAGATAGTTAAAGGCCACCATGGCATTGCCTTACATGGTTATAAAGACAGGTTATAGGGCAGATGTCCATGGAGTCAGGAAGCTTCCTTGCTGCTGTGTCAGCATTCCTTTTGGTAGATTCTCCATGGTGCTTTTGCTAAATGAATGGGGTTTACTACAGTCCATCTTGCCACTTCCCTCCCAGGAACTGAATCTCACGAGCTGGTCCCTTTACCTTGACTTTTTCATGGCAAAACCAGCTCCCAGGGGGATTTGGATGATTTCCTTCCCTTTCTCAAACACATCCACAGCTGTGTTCCCCCACACAATGATGTCATCAATATACTGCAGATGTTCTGGAGCCTCACCCCTTTCTAGTGCAGCCTGGATCAGTCCATGGCAGATGGTGGGACTGCGCTTCCACCCCTGGGGCAGTCGGTTCCGGGTGTACTGCACTCCCCTCCATGTGAAAGCAAACTGAGGTGCATTGTGCTGCCAGAGGAATGGAGAAAAATGCATTGGCAATGTCTATAGTGGCAAAGCACTTTGCTGCCTTGGACTCAAGCTCATACTGGAGCTCTAATATGTCAGGCACGGCAGCGCTCAGTGGTGGAGTCACTTCATCCAATGCACGATAGTCCACAGTCAATCTCCACTCTCCTTCAGATTTTCGCACAGGCCAAATGGGGCTGTTGAAGGGTAAATGTGTGTCTTGCTGACCACCCCTTGGCTCTCCAGCTCTTGGATTATCTTTTGAATGGGGATCACAGCATCTCAAGTGGTTCTATACTGTCGTCGATGCACTATGGAAGTGGCAATTGGCGCCTGTTGCTCTTCTCCCTTCATAAGTCCTACTGCACATGGGTTTTCTGACAGTCCAGGCAAGCTGTTCAACTGCTTGACACCCTCTGTCTCTACAGCAGCTATTTCAAATGCCCATCTGAGTCCCTTTGGGTCTTTGAAATAGCCACTTTGGAGGAAGTCTATACCTAAAATGCATGGGGCTTCTAGGCCAGTCACAATAGGGTGTTTCTTCCATTCATTTCCAGTCAGGCTCACCTCAGCTTCCACCAAAGTAAAATCCTGTGATCCCCCTGTCACACCAGCAATAGAAACAGACCCCGTCCCCACATGTAATCCTTCCGTAAGCCACGAAGGTCCTTCAGGGAAAAGGACTCAATATTTGCATCTGATCTTGCACCTGCTGCTTTGACTCCTGATTTTATGTCAGGAGGCATTGAGGTTCCTTCATCATCATCATCCTCGTCATCCACTGGTCAATTGGTCTTGTCCATGCATTTCCCACTTCTAGTACTGGCAGCAACAGCCATTGGTTCAGGATAATTTTCTGGTTTAGCTGCTGGCTTAGGCTCACTATCTGGTTTGGCTGCTGGCTTCGAGCCTGGGCTGTTGGCTGCAGCCTGAGTCACTGGGATAGCTGCTGATTTATCTCCCTGCCCCCCTGCCTCTGTCTGCTGCCCGACAGGATCTAGCAGTGAGCGATGAGCACAAGCCAGGGCCCAGCTCACTGCAATGACCTTCCTCTCCTTAGGCTCATCCTGGTACTTCTCTTTCAGATATTTTCCCACCTCAGCTGGGTTCTGAATTTGCTCATGGGGAAAATCCCAGACTATAGGGTCAGAGAATTCCTTCAGGATTTGGACCATATCCTTCCATTTCCCACACCACTTAGGATTTTCCACACCGGGGTCTACTCCTGAGTCAGGAGTCTCATCAGCCCGTCTAGAAATCTCAGCCCTCATCCTAGAGAAGCAGCAGGCTGTATAGAGGAAGGTTACCAGATTGAATACCAGAAAGATGGTCTCTTTAACGTTCAGGGGAAACTCAACATCAACTCAACATCTGTTGCAATAGTGATGCCACAGATTCATAGGAGAAGAAGGAAAGCAAAGGCTGAAAAGCCTCATCCCCTGCTGCTCCTCCTCTAATAAACTGGATGCATAACCATAGCCATGAACCATTCATACCTGGGGCAGACCTCAGCATGTTTATAAACTTTTTACACATGATTACCACCAAGCCGATCAGGATAGCTATTCTGGTCACTGCCCCTCTGCTATAAAAACTACATATTAGGGACAATACTAGAGCTATTTCTGGGTAAGAAAATAAACCTAGGGACCACGGAGTTATTAAAATCCCAAAAAACCCTCGGGACCAGAAATGCATGCAAACCTTCACCCCAACAGACATTATGAATTCAAAAAGCATGGCTATTGACTGCTTTATACAAACACAGAGTAATGGCAACCAAAATGCACTCAAAACAGGGTTTTTCCACTCTCGCTCAAGCCCCACGTGTTGGGTGCCAAATTTTGTCCTGGTTTAGGGCAAATTTGGTAGAGAATCTCCAAAGGGGGTCCCTCCAGAAAGCAAACCCACACGGCCCCGCCCCGCAACCGGTTTGGGAAGGATTCCTCAGAGAGAAGTGGAAAGAACCTGTTTATTTAACAGGCACAGCACCCCCAGCACACAGAATGAACAATACCGGATGACACCGCTCTGAAAAAGGTGACAAATTCAGAAAGTCTCTCTCGGGGGTGGTCGCTCTGTTCTCAGTCCCTCCGGCGCTGGGGCAGCTGCTGCAGCCACAAGGTGCAAACTCTCGATGTTCCCAGGTCCCACTCCGGAGCAGGTTTGAGATGGTTGAAAAAGAGGAGAGGACAAACAGTCCAGGAAGGAATTTGGACTGTTTAGCTAAACTAGTTAATGAGCAGGAGCAAAAGCAAGCAGAAGCAAGAGCAGAGAGAGAGAGAGCGAAGCAAAAAGCAAAAGCAGCAAAATCAAGACCTGCAGTCTCTCTGTGTCCCGCCAGGCTGATAAGAATCCCAAACAAAACTTTCAGTCTTCAGAGCCAGTCTTAAAGGAACAGAACATGATATCCAGCATTAAGAGAACACATGAATGGGGACACAAGCATCATAACATCACCCTAGGACACCTTCAAAATCTGGTGCAGGAGCAGTTGGACCCGGGTCATCTGGAGACTTCTACCAGTCCCTGGAACACTCCTATCTTCTGCATCAAGATAAAATACAGGAAATAGAAGTTGTTACAAGGCCTCCAAAAGGTCAATGCCATGATGGAAAGCATGGGAACATTGCAGGCAGGCATGCCATTGCCCACCATGCTTCCTGCAAACTGGCCGGTCCTCATCGTGGATCTGAAGGATTGTTTTTTGCAATTCCTTTGCATCCTGATGACAGACCAAAATTTGCCTTCTCGGTGCCAGCAATTAACAATGCTGAGCCCACACAGCGATATCAATGGAAAGTTTTGCACCAAGGAATGCGAAATTCTCCGGCCATATGCCAATGGTATGTGGCCTGTGTCTTGTCTGGAGTTCACAAGCAGTTTTCTGATGCCCATCTTTACCACTATATGGACGACATTTTAGTGGCTGCATCCAGGACGAGCTGCTGAGGATTAAGCCTCAGTTGCTCAATGCTTTATATCCTCATGGGCTGCAGGTGGCTCCAGAAAAGGTTCAACAACGACCTCCTTGGAAGTATTTGGGGGTCAAAATTCTGGAATAGACAATCCGACACCAGGAGGTGCAATTTGTACATTTGGTGAAGACACTGAATCTGAAGACCCAGAAACTGGTAGGTGTCATCACTTGGTTACGTCCGTACTTGGGACTGACCAACACACAACTGTCTCCTCTGTATGATTTGTGGAAAGGAGACAATGGTCCTGCTTATGCATCACAGAAGATGTGGCAGTTCCTGCAATTGTGGGGTGTGTCGCACAGGTTTGGTATCCCTCATGCTCCGACTGGTCAGGCTATTGTAGAAGATGCTTGTGGTACTCTGAAGGGGGTTCTTCAGAAACAAAAATGGGGAATGTAGGGTAAAACCCCACACAGTCAGTTGGCAAAAGCTTTGTACACCATCAATCATCTTACTGTGCCACAGAACTCAAAAAATCCTGTCATTTTGAATCATCACCTTTCGTTGCAGGCTCTGGATGAGACATGTCAGCCTCAAGCAAAGGTTCAGATGTGGAATTTAGTCACCAAACAGTGGGAAGGTCTCTATGACCTTATCACTTCGGGGCATGGGTATGCTTGTGTATCCACAGATACTGGGCTATGCTGGGTACCTTTGAAGTGTGTTCGTCCTGACCTGCGACTGCAGAGACAGAATCCAGCACACGGGCAAAATGGAAACCGTGACCAAACTGAAAGTCATCAAGTGGATGAATCGTTGAGTGATGACTCAGATACAGATGGTGTGAGTGATCACTCCGATGATTCCTCCATGAGTGTACCCTGAATGTTGTTCATTTTTCCTTTTAACATTGTTTTTCCTTCTTTATTTTTTTTTTAAAGGAAAAAGGGTGAGATGTCACCCTGTTCTTTGAAGGTTCTTCTAAGCCTTCTGATGTTTACATTTTTGTAATGAAGTTTTTTACACACTTTCCATGTAAATAATGATTGTTTTGCAGTCCTTTCTGGAGGAGGAGAAAATTGATGGACTGTTGGTTTGACCAGTGTGGTTGGAGAGGTGGCAATTTCATCTTCCAATCCGTGGATGCTTTTGGAATTTTATAAATATCGAGGTCCAGAAAAAATTGTGCCTTTTTTGCCTTGGACATCTCAGGGTTTGAGTGTCGTTCATTTTGTGTAGTATTGCGACACCCTACCTCTCTAAGCAGCTGGATGCAGCGGCTAAGGGGTGGCCAGGACGCCCCAGAGCTGTTGTGGCAGTGGCAGTGAACATCCAGGAAGCACACAAGTTCAGCCTGGGCCAGAAGATGACAGTGCTGGTGTCCCACACAGTGTCTGCAGTGCTGGAAGTAAAGGAGGGACATTGGCTCTCCCCACAGAGATTCCTGAAATACCAATCCATAATGGGGGAACAGGATCATGTAGAAATTGCAGTAACTAACATTGGGAACCCAGCTTCTTTGCTCAGTGCTTGTATGGGAGAATTGGTGTGTGACAGTGGTCACAATGGTTGCAGGATGAAGAGAGAGGCGAGAATGTTGACCTCATGTTCAGAAGGCTTGATTTATTATTTTATGATATATATTACATTATGACTATACTAAAAAGAATAGAAAGAGAGTTCTCAGAAGGCTAGCTAAGCTAAGAATAGGAAAGGAATGAATAACAAAGGTGCTGTGTCCCGGCAGAAAGCGAGAACAGCTCTGCTGTGAGTGGTCAGTAAATCCAAACACCCACCAGAGACCAATCATGGATCCACCTGTTGCATTCCACAGCAGCAGATAACCATTGTTTACATTTGTTGCTGAAACTTCTCAGCTTCAGCAGGAAAAATCCTAACGAAAGGATTTTAATGAAAAGATGTCTGTGACATGTCAGCTTTTTAATTTAGTTTAATTAAAAAGAAAAAGTGTTTGTAATTTTCTCTGCACAGCAGAGAAAATTATTGTGGTTATCTGTTGCCAATCAAAACTTCACTCAAGTGCTGGTGTGGAATGAACAGGGAATCTCTTCACCTGTAGAACATACAATTCTATCAAATCACCAAAACAATTTTACAATATAAGAAAATGCAAAAACAATGCAAAGGAAGTTCAAGCCCAAACAGCTGAGTTTCAGGAAAAAGTCCATGGACTGAAGATGTTCCTCTTTGCCATCTCTGAAAGTCCTTTTTGGTCCTGAAACAGGCTTGCTGCAGAAAAGTCCATCAATAGTTATCAAAAGCCGTTGACAGTCATCAAACAATTTCAAACAATTTGAGACAACTTCTGGAATGTCCTGCCACAGCCCTTTATTGAATAACTTTGGGCTGAAGCTAATTTTTGGCCCTTCAATGCTTCAGAGCTGCTGCCAGCTATTTCAACGCTTTTCGATTTTTTTTTTGTTTTTTTTTTGGTGATCAAAAAGAGCAGCAGCAGCAGAGCAGCCAAAGAAAGTCCCTGGGGAGCCCTGGCCCATGTGGAGGGATCAGGAACCCCAGATCTGGCCCACAGAAAGGCGGGCCAGGACCGATAGGGAGAAGCAAAACCACCAAACCCATCAGGAGGCCGGGAGGTGGCCCTGGCCCAGGGACCCGAGCCCCACAGCCCAGGCCCAACATGGCAGGCGGGCTCTGCCTTCCCACAGCCTGGCCCCACGCTGCCAATGGAATGGTGACCAAACGCTTCTTTTCCCCAAAATCACCAAGGCATGCCAGCAGCAGGGAAATAGAAGAAGCCCCAAGAACCCTCATCTCGTGTCTAGGAATGTTTTTTCTCCACAGCGAACAAGCCATGATCGCTTCCCGCTGTGCCCTCCTTAATGCAATGCAACAGGTGTGTCTCCCATCTGCCTCACGGCACCACCCCCTCTGGGCTGGGGACCAAAGGCAGAACTCTCGGCACCCACCTGCCCCTTGCCACTGGGGTGTGAGAGGGGCAGCAGAGCGATTTGCACCCCCCAAGGGAAAGCAACCGACCAAACACTCCCCAACCCGCCAAGAATGCTGATTTTGAATGCAGGCCATGCATTCGGGCCATGCAATGCAGGCCAATGTCGGGCCATGCCTCCTCCACAGAAAGGGAGGCCGGCGCCCTCTTCCCCTGTCCCAGCTTCCCCCGCAGGGGCAGCCCCGGGACAGCCCGAAAAACTCGGGGGAGAAGCCACGCTGGGTGCAGGAGCAGCTGTGGGCTGCTCCAAGGGTCCCGTGGGTTCGGTGCCATCTTCAGCATCATCCTGAACAGGCACCGGCTCGGTTTGAGGCGGTGGGGCCGGAGAGGGGGCTGGTGGACGCAGCAGGACAGCCGGGGGGGCGGTGCCGAGTCGCTGGTGTCGCCAAGGGCGTCTCCTACCAACAGCGACGCAGCCGCAGGGAGCGGTGTTCCTGAGCTCTCAGGCGCAGGCGGTGAAGCCACGGGCAGGACCACCCGGGGAGGCAGCTGCGGGGCAGGTCGGGGAGGAGGCCCTGCAGGCCTGGCAGGCGGGACCTCGGAGACCAGTGCTGCCCCCATCTCTGAGCGGGGCAGGGCCCAGGAGGTCGGCCAGGGCGGGGCCTGCAGGGCTGTAAGGACCAGTGCAGCCCACTCCCATCCCCCCGGAGAGAGAGAAGGAGGAGGAAGGGATGGCTGCATCTGACCATGCTCCAAAGACGCAGTAAAATAATCTTCGGCTCCTGGCGAAACTTTCTCCCCCACTGCCGGGATGCAGGGGGGCTGGGAAGCAACAAATCATCCCCCTCCAAAGGATCTTCTCCCACTGGAATCAGAGGAAATGGGACGAGCCCATTGCAGTTGGCAATCCAGGGAAAAACAGCTGCTCTCTGGTTCAAAACTGGAAAGTACATCCTAAATGCTGGATAAATCTGGGGGTATCCAAACCCACGGTCCAAAACAAATTGGAAAATGCAGTCCATGCACTCCCATACGAAAGCATCAAGGGCACAGAGCACATCCGTAAAGAACCCAAAAATCTTTGCCCATCAAAAAAACTCATAGAAATCTGTCTCCAATAGGCAAAGTCCATCCTCTTCACCCCATTTTTGACAGAGGGCAATAAGCTTCTCCTCTGAAGGGGAGAACCGAACCTCCTCCTCTATGGGGGAAGCACACCACATAAGTAGCCACAAACTACAAAGGGCCACATTTTCAGGAAGGGAAAAGCCAACAGTACCTTTTGAAAGAGTCCAGCATGCTCTGGCCAGCCCCACAGTGCTGCTGCACTTTCCAAACATCTTCCTGGAGGCTTTTCAGAAGGTTCTCTTTGTGGTCAGCCTTGCTGTGAACTCCAAATCAGGATCTTCAGTTCTTCAGCTCCTGGCTAGAATCCACTTCTGTGGTCACTTGTGAAGCAACCATCAATGCCACACATTTGGGGTTTACCCAGTGCAGCAATTGTTCCTCTGGGGGTCTCTCCAAGTAATTTGCTCTTCAGACGAGGGGTCACCAATTGATGGTTTTGTCCTCCTCACTCACTCAGGGTTCACCAATTGTCACAGTGGTCACAAGGGTCTTCAGGGTATAAAGAGAGACAAGAATGTTGACCTCATGTTCAGAAGGCTTGATTTATTATTTTATGATAGCTATTACGTTATTACTCTACTACAAAGAATAGAAGGAAAAGTTCTCAGAAGGCTAGCTAAGCTAAGAATAGAAAAGAATGAATAACAAAGGTCTGTGTCCCGGCAGAAAGTGAGATCAGCTCTGCCAGGAATGGTCAGTAAATCCAAACATCCACAGGAGACCAATCACGGATGCACCTGTTGCAATCCACAGCGGCAGATAACCATTGTTTACACTTTGTTGCTGAGGCCACAGCTTCTCAGAAGGGAGAAAAATCCTAAAGAAAGGATTTTTATGAAAACATGTCTGTGACACCCCACCTATCTCTCTAACCCTCAGATGCCTTGCCTGCCTTTTAGCCATGGATCTTGTCCTCTGAGAGTTCTGTCATTGTCCTCGTGTGAGGGTTGCTGTCCGGTCCCACCAGGAGGGTTCCGCTCTGGTCTCGCTGTCAGGGTTGCTGTGTTGTGCTGCTGTTGAGGAAAAGGCTGTGCTGTTGTTAGGGGGGCTGCTTAGGCTGAGCTTAGGGCTGGGCTGAGGGCTGGTGCACCTGTACCCTAACTTGCCTCCTAAACTGTTCCCTGTAGCCCTGATCTCCAGTGCACTGTGCAGCCCTCAAGCCTTCTCCCTTGACCCCTCAAGCCCTCCCTCAACCCCTCAGGCTCTGTCTGTCACCCTCAAACCCCCCCTCTGCCCCTCAAGGTCCCTCTCAGCTGCCCCTCATCCTGTGTGTCACCCTTAATCCCTCTCCTTTGCCTCTCAGCCCCCAGCTTCTCAGTGTCACCCTCCAGCTGCCTCTGCCACCCTCAGCATCTCTGTGTGTCACCCACTGTGCCCTCTCCCTGCTCCTCCCTCAGCTCCCAGCCTCTGCCACCCTCCAGCCCCCACAGTACCCCTCAAGCTGCCCCTCAGCCTCTGTCATGCCCTGAAAGGACCCTAAAAAACCCTCTAAATTCCCTAAAAAAGGCAGTTTTCAAAGTGTCCTAAACACCCCTCAAAAACATCGAAATAACCTCAGAATACACTAAAAATACCTTACTTTTAAAAAGCCCTGAAAACATCCCTAAAAATCCCCAAAGAACCTTTTGGGACTACTTAGAGATTTTTTAAAGAGCTCTGAGAATACCCCTAAAATCTTGAAAATGCCCTGATAAGACCCTAAAAAAGCCTGAAAAAATTCCCCCAAAAACCCTAGAAATCCCCTAGTCCTAAAAAAGTTCTCCATATACCCTCAATACTCCTCAAAAAGCCCTAAAACCTTTTAAGTAGTCCTAAAAAAAACCCCCAAAATATCCCAAAACACCCCTAACAATTCCAATTAGTAGTAAGACAGCCCTTAAAATGCCCTAAAATGTTCTTTTAAAAGTCCTGAAAAAGCCCTAAATGTTCCTAAACATTGCCAGAGAATTGCTAAAAAATTCCTGCAAAAAGCCCTCTAAAATATCCTTTAAAAATCCTGAAAAAAAAACCTAATAAAACCTCTAAAAGGCTGTTCAACTCCTACCTGTAACTCTGTGGCCTCCAACCTCATCTCTGCCTTCCAATTGGGGTAACTGCCTGCAGCTGCTGGGAGGGCTCTGGGGCTGTCCCACTATGAGGGTGGCATGTGTACCCTAACCCTGTGTGGTACCCCGTGTCCTGTGCACCCCAACCCTCAGGGTCAGCTCTCCAGCTGTCAAGCCGCCCCATCTTTGCTCCTCAGCAATGTCTGTGTGTCTCCCAGAGCCGCGTTCAGGATCCCACGTGCTGCTGCAGGGAGTCACCGGTGGGCAGTGGGGGAAGTGAGGGATGGGGCAGGGGCGACCTGGATTTCAGAACCCCAGCAGATGGCCGGGCACTCAGCACCACAGGCACCCGAACACCAATGCCACCATTGTTCCTTGCCCACGAAACTCATCAGGCCAGGTTGCTGATGGCAGATTGCAGGAGCCACTTGGCACTGTCAAACCAACCCAAGTGGACACTGGTGCCAGCTTGAGTCTGGGAGGCATCCTGTGCAATGTGGAATTTCAGCAGCCAGCTGGCCACTCCGGGACACAGGCCCCTGAACAGCAACGCCAGCCATTTTCCCTGGAAACAAAACTCACCTGGCCAGGTCCCTGATGGCAGATTGCAGGAGACAATTGACACTGCTAAACCACCCTTCCATCCTGCAGGGGCCTTCACCTCCCTTCTCTGTCCAAGGCCCGGCTCCCCTCACCCGGCCTCATGGCTTCCCCTCCCGCACCCAGCCCGCAGCCGGGCAGGGCAGCTCTGAACCTTTCACCCACCTGAACCAAGAGAGCTTTCCCTGGGAGTTCTCTGCTTTTAACCCCCTGTGTGCTCAGAGGCATATCCATGTCCGCAGTGGCCACACCAGGTGCCAAAATTCAAATCTGAGGACCTATTGGTTTGACCTATTAGTTTGATAAAACCACACATTGGTTTGATCCCAAAAAACTCACTTCCTTTTCAAACCAGGACAGCGGGACAAAGGGATCCGAACAGAAAATCCTGAACGAGCTCAGTAACCAAAAAATTGGGGTTAAATATGAAAAGAACGGCTCTGATTGGCTGGTCCACCACAGCCCGCGTCTCTCCATCCCCGCCCCACCTGCCCAGCGCCTCAAGGTTCCCCCTTCCCAAAAAACCCCCAGCCCGGGGCTGCAGCGTCCCGGAAAGGCCTCAGCCAATGGGAGCGCAGGCAGGAGGCGTCTTAGCCAATGAGAGCTCGGAGCGTTGTATTGCCTCATCGGTTGCCGGGCAGAGCCCGTGGCCGATCGCTGCCCAGAAGCGGCGGCAGCCAATGAGAGCGCGCGGCGCTGCCGAGCCCGCCCTGCTCCGGACTGGCGCTCCCAGCGCAGCGCGGCTGCTTTGGGGCTGCTGCTCCCTGCCCGGCCCCGGCCATGGGGCGAGGGGCGGCAGCCGGGGCCCTGCTGGTGGCACTGGTGGTGCTGGGAGCCCCCCCGGCTGCGGGCGCGGAGCTCTCGGGTGAGCGGGGGGCGGGAGGCGCTGGGACACGGGGGAAAATGGGTAAAAGGGGGCGAAGGGGGGAGCCCGGAATGGAGGGGGAGGAGGAGGGGACTCCCCAAAGGGAGAGCGGGAGAGGCTGAGGGGTGAGGGGAGGTGAGGGAGGGGTGGGAGAGGGTGGGCAATGGGGGAAAATGGGAGGTGGGACACCATATCTGAGCATGAGGGGTCTGGGGTTTGGGGAATTTTTGGGAAAATGGGGAATAGGGACCTAAAATTGATTTTGGTGCGGCCGGAGTGGGAGGGGAGAGGATGTGGAAGGGGAAATGGGGGAAGGGTGGCAAAGAGGAAGCGGCAGCGCGGGCAGGAGAGTCCCATGGCGGCCGTGGGGCACAGCGGGTGTGGAGCGGGGAATCCAGGGTGACCCCCGGAGCTCTGCGGGTGCTAGGGGTGCTGGGGCACCCCCTGAGCTGTGTCCTGCACTTACAGCGGTGTTCCTGCACATGGGAAAGCAGGAATGTTACTTCATTAACGGCACGCAGAAGATAAGGTCCGTGGAGACGCTCGTCTACAATCGGGAGCAGTATCTGGTGTACGACAGCGACGTGGGGCTGTACGTGGGGTTCAACCCGTACGGGGCCATGAATGCCAGGCGTTTAAACAACGACCCGATGTGGCAGGAGTACCAAAGGACTTCGGGGGAGTGGTTCTGCAGAGTCTGGTACGAGGGGTCTACCCCATTCATCACGGAGCGCCGAGGTGAGCACGGGGCCGAGCGTGTCCCCTCGGGCCCTGCCCTGCCAATGACCCTGAAGCCCCTCAGAATCTCCCTGGGAATCGCCCCAGAGCCCTCAGCCCTCCTTGTGCCCATCCCCGGGGCCCCTTGTCGCCCTCAGTGACCCCCTTATCCCTCCCAGTGTCCCCCTCGCGCGTCCATTTAAGAGACGCGTAAAGCTGACGCTTTTCAGCCAATCAGGTCGCGTCTCTATGATAACTCATCTGTTGCCGGGCAGATCCGCAGCGCCGAGTGCCCCGCGCTGGACTCGGCCTCCCAGTGCCGCGCACTTCATCCCAGTTCTATGAAAGTTCCTCCAAGGCCGTCCCAGTCCCTCCCAGTCCATTCCCAGATCCCTCCCAGTGCCTTCTCAGTCCCTCCCACTTCTACTCAGGTCATTCCTTGTCCATTCCCAGTTCATTCCCGGATCACAATCCTCAATCCCTTGGCCCCTCACCCCTTCCTATTTCTCTCAATGCTGCCCCAGTCCCTCCCAGTCCTTCCGAGTTCCACCCAGCCCCTCCAAGTCAATATCCAGTCAATCCCAGTTAATTCCCAGTTCATTCCCAGACCTCCACCCTCTCTCCAACTACCCCCCATCCCCTCCCACCTCTCTCAGTGCCACTAATCTCCCTCCCAGTCTATTTCTAGTGCCTCCGAGTATATTCCCAGTCCATTCCAGTCCCTTCCAGTCCATCCCCAGTCTCTCCCACTCCATCCCAGTCCATCCCCAGTCTCTCCCACTCCATCCCCAGTCTATCCCCAGTCTCTCCCACTCCATCCCCAGTCCATCCCCAGTCCCTCCCAGTCCACTCCCACTCCCTCTCCAGCCCATCCCAGCCCTCCCCTCTCTCTCCCAGTGCCCCCCAGCTGGTCCATCTCGCTGGTGCCCCCCTCGAGCTCACAGCCCGATCCCGGCCGCCTGCTCTGCTCCGTGATGGATTTCTACCCTGCTGCCATCCAGGTGAGGTGGTTCCAGGGCCAGCAGGAGCTTTCAGAGCATGTGGTGGCCACCGACGTGGTCCCCAACGGGAACTGGACCTACCAGCTGCTGCTGCTGCTGGAAACGCCGCCCCGGCGCGGGCTCAGCTACAGCTGCCAGGTGGAGCACGTCAGCCTGGAGCAGCCCCTGAGGCGGCACTGGGGTACGGGGGAGCCCCTGGGGGCGCTGGCAGAGCCGCTGGGCTGTGCTGGGAGGCACTGGGAGGGAGCTGGAGAGAGCCGGGCTGGGACTGGGAGAGGGGCTGGGGGCTTGGAGAGGGCTGGGAAGGGATTTGGGGGATGCTGGGGAGGGTGGGATGGGCTTGGCGGGGTCCTGGTGGGCACTGGGAGGGAGTTTGGGGATGCTGGGTGTGACTGGGAGGGAGTTTGGGGGCGCTGGGTGTGACTGGGAGGGATCGCAGTGAGCCCCGAGGGGCTGGAAGGAGATCGGTGATGGCAAAGCGGGGCTCGCCATGAGCTCGGTTGTGCTGGGCACAGCCTGGGAGGGCTCTGGCTGAGTCCTGCTGGGGCTGCCAAGGGACTGCGAGAGGCTTTGGGGGTCCTGGGGCGCTGGGGGCACCTGGGAGGGGGCTGTGGGATGCTGAGAGGGACGGGAGGGGCTTTGGTGGCTCCTGGCCAGGACAAAAAGGGATCGGGGGGAGGTTTCAGGGGGCCCTGGCTGGGCCGGGGGCCACAGGGAGGGCTGGGAGGGGCTCGGGGTGTCGGTGCGAGGTTTTGGGGGTGCTGAGCCCTGCGGACCCCCCAGAGATGCCGCCGGACGCCTCCCGCAGCAAGATGCTGACGGGAATCGGGGGCTTCGTCTTGGGCTTCGTCTTCCTGGCGCTGGGGCTCGGCTTCTCCCTGCGCAAGAAGGTGAGGGCGGGTGCCGGGGGTGGCGTCCCCGCCGTGGCGGAGCGTGTGCGCTCCCGTCGGGGCCCCCAGCCCGGTGTCACCCCCTTTTCTCTGCCAAAGGAGCTCCTGAGCCGGCGGCGGCCGCAGCCCCTCCCCCTGGGCTCGGGCCCGGCCGGGACCCCCCGCTCCGTCCCCGCTCCGCTGATTTTGGGGGGTCCCGTGTCCCCCCCAGCCCCGCTGGCGCTCTGCCCCCGCCCAGTGCCTGCTCCCAGTGCTCCCAATAAAGCTTCCCAGTTGGGCCCGGGGCCGTTTATTGGGGGGCGATGGGGAGGGGTTTGGGGGGGGGGGGGCGATGGGACGGATTTGGGCAAAGGGAGGGGGACAAAGGGTGGGGGCTGGGCCCGGGGGGAGGGGTCGCTGCCCGCGGATCCCGCAGTGCCCGGTGCGGGACGAGCTCCGTGCGCCGCTCCATCTCCATCCCCCGTGGGAGGATCCACGCTGGATAATCCCGGGTGACCCCCATAGTCAAACACCTCCGTGTTGGGAACACACCTGGCTGCGTGTTCCACATCTTCCTGGCTCCCCCTGGACACCTCGATGAAGGCCGGGGGGTCCCCGCTACTTTTCTTTTTTCTGCTCCTCTCCTCATCTCCCCCTTCTCTTCCCCCGGGTCAATCACTCCCCGCCCCCGCTCCTCCTCTCCACCCTCCCTGCTCCTCCTCCCGCCTCCTTCCCCTCTTCTCTCTCACATACCCCACACCTTCCTCAATGGTTTCTTGAAGGGTCCGGTTCCATCTTTGCTTGGCTACAGCCCTGAGGGCTTTTCCAGCTGACTTCACGACTGCACTCTCAGAGTAAGAGTGGGGAATCTTGGTGCTTGGTTTCCTCATTCCAGCTGCCTTTGACAGGGTTTGTTTCTGTCCTCAGCTGATTTTGGCCTCTGCGCTCAGCTCAGCCCTGAGCAGGACCAGCGCAGCTCCATGGTGGGCACTGCTCACTGGATGGCCCCAGAAGTTGTGACCAGATCTCCTTATGGCCCCAAGGTGGACATTGGGCCTTTGGCACTGTGACCATCGGGATGGTGGAAGGAGAACCTCCTTACTTTAGGGAAATGGCAGCCATGGTAAGAGGCAAATTCTCCAGGAGCTGCAGAAGCCTGTGAGCACAGGGGGACCCTGCACTGGGAGCAGCAGCTGGAGGTTTCTGCACATGGGAAGGGAATTCCCAGAGGACTCCAGCCTCACCACAGATGAAAATTCTGCAATCTCCAGCAACAATTTGCTTTGGGATTTATGTTGTTGCAGCTCATCTGGCTGTGAGGATGAGCTGGAAATATAAAGCAAGTGCATCAGGTCTAATGTTACCTTGCAAGAAAAACCCAAACCAACCCCACATCCCGGGCCCAAACAAAACAAGGTTTCTGCAGGAGCTACTAAAAGACATTTTGCAAGATGATCTCCCCACTGATTCTTCTCACTGGGAAACTTGTCTAAAATCTGAAGATGATTGTTTAACATCCTCATAGTCTAACGTATTTCTTTCCTAGTCCAAGCTACTTTCTCTGTGTCACCAAGCCTGAGCTTTCAGCATCACAAACCTCCTGTTTCGTGCCTGGCCGTTTCTGGGATGGGGCATCAGGAATGCATTTACTTGAGTGTCAGTGGCACTGCAGAGATGCACCTGATGTAAGAATCCTCTGAAATAACACAGGTGGACCACACTGACTCTGGAAAATGGCCTTTAAAGCTGGTGTCCCCATTTGGAGAAGCAAAATCTGCTATTTCTGATGGAGGTTCCTACTGACAGAGTCAGCCAATGGAACTGGCTCTCAAGGCGAGATCATTTGGATGTTGCCGTGGCTGTGGCAGCCCCAGGGTTTGGGTTTTTTGGCTGGCATAGCAAAATGAGCTCTGAGCAGCATCTGTGGCAGGGAGGAAAGTGCCCCTGGAGCTGGGGCTGAGGCCCCGGGGTGGATGTGAGCCCGTGTGGGTGGGAAGGGAGCTGGCAGAGCGCTGAGTTTGCTTTCCCTGCAGGCTCGCGCTCTGATCCGGCAGAACGGGACCCCGCAGCTGCAGGAGCCCCGGCGCCTGTCGGCTCTGCTGCGGGACTGCCTCAAGTGCAGCCTGGAGCCGGACGAGGAGCGGGGCTGGGCTGCCCAGGAGCTGCTGCAGCTGAGGACCAGGGGCTGCAGGGGAAGCAGCAGCGCCAGGGAGGGGTTTTCTTGTGGGGCCCCCTCCGACAGTCTCCAGTCTGGCTGCGTTCCGCACGCAGAGCAAGCAGAATCCTCGCCTGCTGTGGCTTGGCAGGCGCCTTTGGAGCTCATCTGGGCCTGGTGCCCCACAGCGAGCAGGGACATCTTCAAGCAGCTCAGGGGGCCCAGAGCCCTGCCTGACCTGAGCTTGGATGTTTCCAGGGAGGAGACACCTCCCACATCTCTGGGCACCTTCTGTCAGTGTTTCCCCATTATGCTGGTTAAAAAATTCTTCCTTGGATCTAATCTGAGCCTTCTTCCCTCTCCTGAGTTTCAAAGCATTTCCCTTTGTCCTGTTGCAACAGAGCCTGTGAGGAACTTGACTTTGGAAAGTAACAGTTCATTTCTTTCCTTTCTATCCTTTGGGCAGCACCCATTTTTATCATCAGCCAAGCCTCTCTCTAGCCTGACCCCTCTGATCACTGCAGCAAAGCAACTGAGGGAGCAGCGGAGGAGATGAAGCCCTTGAGGACAGCTTTCAGTTATAGTAGTCAGGACAACTAGTTAGTTATGGTAGTTAGCACTGGTAGTTAGTAATCGTTGTTAGCACTAGTAGTTAGTTATGGTAGTTAGGACAGCATGTTTGTTATGGCAGTTATTTGAATAAAAACTCTCTTAACCCTCAACTGCCTTGCCGTGTCCCTTCCTTCTCCCGCTGTGCCTCAGCTGCCCGGAGCAATGTGAGGGGAGAGCGGGCCCAGCCTGGCCCAGAGCTGAGCCCCAGCAGAGCCCTGGCAGAGCCCAGAGCAGCCTCGGCCCCTGCAGAGTCAGCCTGGAAGGAGGCGCTTGGAGCCTTCTCGGCTGCACCCGGCTCTGGGTTACAAACTGGGTGTGCTGGAAAATGCCACCGGCTCTGCACGAGGGCGGAAGGGGCCCAGGGAAGGCCCAAGTGCTCCATGCAAGGGAAAAACCTGCCCTGGGATTGTTATAAATAACTGGGTAGTGTTGGCTTTTGCTATTATGTATTGACTTCTGCAATCTATTCTTAATCACACTGATTTTGATAGAGTGCAGTTTGTAATCACTTTTAACTGCTTTTGCTATAGTATAATTTGCCAGCTTTTTGTGGCCAATGCCCTGGCCCCTGTGCAGCTCATATCCTCAGAACATCATTTATGGATGATATTTTAGTTTGTGGAGAGCGTGAAAAACATACATTATAGTTTTGGCTTTTGAAAAATATTACAGTGGATGCCATGTGTTGTACATTAGAATGTTAACTTTTGCAGAAGTAGCTGTAGTTGTGAAATAATAATTAATGCTTTTATTTTTGTAAATAACTGACAATAACACTTCAGAAATATTTGTGAAATAGCTAATGTTCATTTCAAGTACTTGTGGAAATAGCTAAAACCATCTGCATGGTCAGATAACATTTAAGGAAGGGATGTGATGAGGAGCCCTGCCACTGACCCTTCCACTGTCAATAACTGTCACCTGCTGAAACCACAGAACCGGGGCCCTTATGAGGGAGTGACACACAACCCTCAAAACAGCAATCCACGATTCCTGCACGTGCTCTAAAAAGACAGGTTGGGGGTCAAACCAACCTAAAGAATTCCTGGAACATATAAACGACTTCAAAGAAATGTTTGAATATGTATAATCATTATGAATATGAATTTGAACAATACAATGGGAAAACGACACAAGAAGAGTTGCTGTGGTTAACCAGTGTGCCTCTGGCCATTGCCGAGCACCCAGTGCTGTTACTGATTTGCCCCTTATTATTCCTTATTAAACTTTCAAAAATTCTAAAGAGTGAGGCTCATTTCTCACAAAACCCAAGGTGCTCACCCCTTGTTCTTCCCCCAAAGCCAGGATTTGTCAATCCTAACCTTTGTCTGGACGGAGGAGAAGGAGGCTGCGAGGAAAAGGAAGATGCACTGGTGTGGAGGCACATGGGAGTCTCAATCTCCCAGCCGTGGGGGACTGGTCCCCAATAAGAAGAATAGATTTCAAGGTTATGGCAAGAAACTTGCTTCTCCCATAGACCTCTGCAGGCACATGCTGATTTATGGAAAGTTATGTTACTCCATTGACCTGTTTGCCTAAATACCCCAGTTCACCCCCTATTACCCATCCCTGGTTAGTCCCTAGAATGTTTTCCCTCTCTGTCCCTCCATTGGCCCTAATTTACTGCATTCCTCTGCCCCTGTTTCCCTATTAGCTGACCCGACCCTTAACCCCTCTTTGGCACCATTTTCCCCCATATCCATTGGACCCTGACCCTCAGCTCCACCCTCACTACCCCATATAAAAACCCCCTCTGCCCTCAGCTTGCACCCTGTCTTTATCCCTGGGCCCTGTTCAGCTCTGTGCCCTGCTCCAGTACGAATAAACCCAGTTTGCTGAGATCATACCCAGACCCATCCTGCCGACTTTGTCAGCTTTATAAAGCAGCCGTGAGCTTCGGACTCCGGAGTGCCGGACGCTCCAAGGGCCTCGGCAGCGCCAGGACGCTCCAGGCTGGGACAGCCAGGCAGGGCAGGAGGAATCACTGCCCCTTTCCCCTCTCTGCTGCTCCATCTCCCAGCCCAGCATCGCTGCAGGACAGCCTCACTGCCAACGCCATCCTGCCAGGGATGGACTGGGGGGATCTCCTTCCCCTTCCCTCTGGCATGGAGGCAAATCCCATCTTCTCCTTGTCCACCCTCCTTCTTCTCCTCATTCTGTCCTACATCCATCCATGTTCCTTTCCCATCTCCTTCCTCCCTTGTTCCTTCTTGTTCCTCTCCTCCTGCCTTTTCCTTTTCCTTTCTCCTTGTCTCTTCCTCTCCTTGTCCTTCCTCCCGCAGGTCCTAAGCTGCGGACAGAGACCAGAACAAATCCCTGCCACAGAACCTCGTGGAAGAGGCCATTTGAAACGGCTCCACGGCTCAGGAATCCAACGGGGAGGAAAAGCCCCAGAGATCCCTCATGAGGAGGGGCTGCAAACGCAGCCTGGGGAGCTGTGAGGAGGCAAAACCCTCCCTGTGCTGGGAAGGGTTTGGGGAATGTGAGAAGAGCTTCAGGCAGAGCTCAGCCTATTCCTGGTGCCTCCAGAAACGGCGCTGCCAGATGCAGAGATCCATGGGGACACAGAGATCACCCATCAGATCCACGGGGATGCAGAGATCTCCCTGCAGATCCATGGGGATGCAGAGATCCCCCTGCAGCCCCCGGAGCAGCCACGCTGGAGCACGGCGATGCCTGAGAGGAGGCTGTGACCCCGCGGCCAGAGGGCCCCGCTGGAGCAGCCTGTCCTGGCAGGACCGACCCCGGGGCACAGTGACCCACGCTGCAGCACTTGGAGGGGGCTGTGCCCCGTGGGATGGACTCAGCTTGGAGAAGTTCCTGGAGAAGTCTCCGGTGGGAGAGAGCCCAGGGTGCAGCAGGGGAACGACTCCTGTCCCTGAGCAGAGGGAGAAGCCCCGGGGCATGAACTGAGCCCGGCCCCATTCCCTGTCTGCGGCACTGCCGGGGTAGGAGGTGCAGCTGGAAGGAGGGAGGCGTGGGGGAAAGCTGCATTTAAGGCTCTTCACTTACTTCCCATTATCCTGCTCTGAGTTTTAGGAGTTTTCTGTCAGAAAGCTTTCCCCTCTCCCACTCATCCACAGGGCTTTGGGGCGGTTTTCTCTTTTTGAGGGAAATCAAAGCGATGCGTTGATGCTCTCCTAATTAGGGGTAGGAGAAGTGAGGCTCCAGGGCCACCCGCTGAGCCGGAGCCACCGGAGCGGCAGTGCCGGGAAAGCCGTGGCGGGAGCTGCGGAGAAGTTTGTTTGTGTTTTCAGCTCAATCCCCTCGGGCCCAGGTCCGTTCCAGGGCTGTTCCTCAGCTCCGGCTCTGCCCTCACGCAGCCCGGGGGGCCCTGAGAGCGCGGGGCGGGGCTGTGCCGCGTGCAGAGCCCGCCCCTGGCTGGGATTGGGCGGCGGTGCCGTCAGTCGTGGTTGTGGCGCGCTGATTGGTGGGAGCGGGGCGGAGCAGGGCCCCCGTGGCGGGCTGAGGGCGGCCGTGGCTGGGCAGCGGTGCCATTGTCGGAGCGCGTGTGCGGTGCCGTGAGCGGCGGCAGCGGCCGGAGCGCGGTGAGGCGGCGGCGGAGCTCGGAGGCGGCCGCAGCGCAGGTGGGAGCCGCGCTGGGTTGTGCGGGGCCTCGGGGCTGGCTGCGGGCCTCGGGGGCGGCAGGAGGCTCGGGCGGGTTCGTTGTGCCGTGTCCGGCCCGTGTTGCCGCTGGCGTGAGGGCGCTGCGGGAGCGGCTGCCCGCGGTCTCCTTGCGGCCGCTGCCTCGGCAGGAGCCGCTGCCGGAGCAGCGCTGGCTCGGCTCGGTTGCTGTGGCTGGGACAGAGGGGGTTGCCCCGTGCCCGGGGCTGTGCGGGGAAATTGCCGTGGCCGGAGGTTTCTGTGCCCAGAGGAGACAGAGGCGTCCTGTAAAAGTGACTTTATTGCTGAGCAGAGGGAGAGGCCGTGGGGCATTTGCCGTGCGCTCTCTGCCATTGTTGTAGTTCGCAGCCTCCTTTTTATCCTCATTTTCCCGGCTCATCTCCCTCTCCCTTTGCCCACTGGCTGAGGTATTTGGAAGGTTCAGACGTCCCGGTCCGCCAACTGCATGTCCTCGTTAATGTGCACCCCCACTTTTGTATAACAGCCGATATTCACGGCTCTGTTAAGTCTTTGTTCTTCTGGAAGTTCAGGAATTTAGCGGGACTTTGTGTGAGCAGCAATCCATGTTAATTAGTAACGTTTATTGTAGCTGATGGTTTCGCCCATCGCTTCCTGATCTACAAATCCCTGACCCCTCCCTCAGCTGGTGAATGAGCTGCACTCTCAAGGTGTGGAGCATGGTAAAAAGATGAGAGTTGCTGTGGCACATCAGAGGAGAAACAGCATTGGTTTAACCCATGGTCTGCCAGGGAGCCACAAAACCGTGTCCCATTCCCATCCTTTCCACGTTTGGGCTGGAGCATGAGGTGCTTTCTTACTTCCTTTGTTATCTGTTTCACCACTTTTTCTTTGTCGTCTCTTTGCCAACAGCAGTTTGAGTCGTTTACTTTTCCACAAACTCCTCTTTTTTTCTGCTAACAGATGATCTGATCCCATCCCATGGTTAAGTGTTGTGTTCCTCATTTCAGTGGGTTGGTCAGCAGGAAGGTCAGGAGCTGGAGCTGTCTGGTTGGTTATTATTGCGAGGACAGCTTGGTAATCTACTGATGCCATTGAAATGAGAAATGAGTTCTTTGGCTACTGATATGAATTGCTTCGGGTTCCCAAGGGCTGGTCCATGGTGTTGTAGGATTTGTTCTGCTTGCCGTTCATCTTTTCCCCATTTTGGTCGCTCTCTTCAGCCAAGACTTCATCAATTTACCACTTTTATCTAATTGAATCATGAAATACTAGATTCCCAACTGATTTCCCTGAACTTGTGGCAGTAAGAATTTCTCGGTGCTCTGATCCACCCTATATAACACAGACAGTGACAGCACATGTTGGAGTGGGCAGAGGGATGATTCCCCCACTTATTTATAGTGAAGTTTTCGCAACGTTCTCCATTTGCTATTTCCCTTTGCAGCTTCATCAGTTTGTGTTTCAGGGTCAGATATCCTCCCCCTGGGCTCTGCCTTGAGCTGTGCAAATTCCATCAGTGCCAGCAGGCAGAGCTTGGGGTGAGGGGCAGAGGGAATCAGCCCAATTCCTGCCCCAGGCAAGAGACCCAGGTGCATTGTCCACACTTTGCCCAGCAGTGTTCATTCGCATTTCTAAAGCTCCTCTGGAGGCTGCCTGGAATGAAGCTTCTCTTCCAGGGCAGCCATCTGGTGAGTCACATGTGGCCCACCAAGAATCTGCTGTGTTTTAAAAAAAAGTATTAACTATTTACGAGTTCAAAGTATTACGGTTAAAGCTCTCCAGTTCTACAAATGCCCTATAAAGGAGAACTTGGAAAAACCCAGACCAAAAATTGATTCTCACACTTCTGCCCCAAACCCACCTGACAATATAAAGTGGGAATTATTATGAAAAATTATTATCATGTTGTTATGTTATCACTGAAACTGCAGGGAAAACAAAAACTCTCCAAGAATCTCTGTAGTGTTAGAGAGTCAAGGCATTCCTTGGTTCTGGCCAGGATGTGCAACAGAAATAATTTCTTTCACAAATAGCCCGGCTGTGCAGAGAAAATCATTCCATGCCATATGAGTTTTACTAGATTTTCCTAAACTTTATGTAGTCTGGACCAATTAAATCCACTGCATTCATGTTCATTGCTTCCAAGTTTCCTAAGTTTTTAGTATTTGGTTTCCTGTTGGATCCGGATTTCTTCCCCTCTGATGTGAATTCGGTCTCCACACTCCTGGATTTCCTTCTCAGCCTTTTCCAGCCCAGGTGTCTCCAGCTCTGCCGGGGGCAGTGTCTGGGGTAGCTGTTGGTTGCTGTTTGCTGCTGGGCAATGTTGATGTTTTGTTGCTGGTCGTTATCTCTGTGGGTGTCTTTTGGGCTGTTCCCAGTGTGTTCAGATGTTAAACTCATCTCCATTGAGTGGTGTAACATCCAGTAAATAAAACCTTTAAAATTCCTTTCCCAAAGGCAAACCTTTGAGTAGAGAAACCTTTCTGAGAAGAGAAATAAGATTTGAAAGAACCGAAATCGGTACATTTTGCAGCAGTGCAATGGCAGGCAGCCCAGAGTGTGGGTGTCAGTGAGCCCCAGAGTGGAATTGTGCCGTGGTGTTCCCCAGCAGCTGTGGCAATGCAGGCCCAGCCAGCGCTGAAGCTGCAGCAGTGGCAGCAAGGCTTGGCCCCAGTGGCTGGAGATGGCAGAGGAGGGTGGCCAGGATTGCAGAGGATTCCAGGCGAGGATCTGTGGGCAGGCGCAGGGGCTTGGCCCTCTGTGGAGCCCTGGCTGCTGCTGCGTTGCCTTCAGGGCAGGCTCAGGGGCGGCCTCCCATCCTCCTGCTGCGGGCGGGAAGTGCAAATCTCCGGAGCTCCAGAGCCCTTGAGGCCAGGCTGAGGGGTCCCCCCGTGTTGAGCTGTGCTGGCGGCTGTTTCTGGCCTCAGGGACACTTGGCATGGGCCCCTTGGCCACCAGTGGTGCTGCTTTGCACTCCTTAGGCAGGAGCCGATGTCCTGGCTGGGTGTTGGCAGCAGCAAAGTGCCAGGGCAGGCTCTGTGCCAGCCCAGCTTCCTGTGGGAGAATGTGCCTTGAAATCTGCTCCAGTGGTTGCTGAAGCAGTGAGAATTGCTTTTGCCCCCCTGTTAGGTGCCATGGTGTCAGCAGAAGATGTTGAAGCCTTCCTGCTCAGGGCATTTCAGTGCCAGGCTCTCACAAACACCCACAGCTGTGTGGTTTGAGCTGAGCATGGGGCGGTGACCTGCGCTGTGTCTGATTCCCCTTCCTTAATACCAGCCTGTCTTGTAGCTCTTTTCCCTTCTGCTGCCCTTGCAGAGCCATCCACAAACACATTTTCTCCCTCAGGCCAGGGAATGTCCCATCATCAATCTCTCCCAGCCTGGGTCTGGAGCTCTGTCCCTTGAGTGCAGTCGTGGGTTCCTTGCCAGCCCCTCTCCAGGCTGTTCACACAGGAGGCTGGGTTAAACCCTTTCCCTGTCCTCAGTTCTAAATCCTCCTGTGCCATTGAACAAGTTTCATACTGTAATAACCGAGCCCGGCTCATCTGTTTAGAGGCTGTTTAGGTTGTCAAACCTTTACCTTGATGCCAGACTTGAACTATAGGAGATCCTCCTGTTGTCATCACTTTTCAGGCGAGGCCACTCTCTGGCCACTGGGTTAAACATATTAGCGCAAGAATTCCTTTGACTAGACCCTTTTTAAAATCCACCTATAATTCAAATTCTTTTTCCCTTTTGGAAGGCCCAGGAAAACTGCCTCATTTAATCTTCATTTTAACACTTGAAAATTCTGTGTTTCCTCCTGCTGTCCATCTATCCAGTTTGTTGACTGGCTGGATAGGAGTGTTGTAGGGAGACATCCTTGGCTCTAAAAGCCCTGCCTTTAACAGGGACTCAATACCAGGCTGTGAGCCCTTCCTTCCCTCTCTTGGAACAGGGTATTGGTTTTAGAAACCACTTGTCCTGGTTGCTTTAAAGTAATTTGTAGAGGCTCCACATGTAATTTTCCCTCTTTCCCTGGGGCTGCCCACAATTCTGGGTTCACTTCAGCATGGGCCTTGTCAATCTTTTCACACAAAGGTAGAATAGAACTGGCCTCTGTTTCCCCTTTTACAGTATTAAAATCCAGCTCACAAATTCCTTCGCAGTTAATTACAATCACAAGAGGAAGAAAAAGAAATTAATTTTATTCAAACCTATGCCCCACATCTTCTAATAGTGGTTGAACAAATCATACCTGCTCATCTTTCCCACTCATTCCCTTAACAATTAAAATATTCCTTTACTATTTTCCCCCTTAGGTCTAAGATTCACAGTGGATTGAGAGGCCCCTGTGTCCATCAGGAAATGCCTCCTCTCATTGCAGACCCACCCTGAATGTTCTCAAGGGCTGCAGTGTGGAGGGTCCCTGGTGTGATGGGAGCTGTGACAGCCCTGCCAATCCATGTCCATCAAGGGGTGGACTTGCTGGTCCTGAGGGTGCTGCTGTCTGTGCTTGCAGTGTCCTTGTGCCCTGCAGCTGGAGCCCTGGTTCCTTGCCAGGGGCTGTTTGGGTGGGCTCTCCCCTGCTGAGGAGGGCAATGCCTCTGCCAGGTGCTTGTGGCCGAGCTGTGCCCTGGGTGCTGGGGCCCCCTTGGGCCCTGGGGTTGATCCCTCAGGGGCTGTAGGAACTGTGCCCTGGCCTTTGCCTTCAACTTGGCCTTTTGCTGCTCCCTTCTTGCATTCACCTGCTGTGCCTTTGTGCCCAAGTGCTGCAGGGCCTTCTTGTGCCCCTCCTGCAGCCCCCCTCAGTGCCTGTGGGTGCTTGTCTTGCTTTACAAGAGAGGTGTCTGCTCAGGAAGGCAGAAAAAGCCTCTCTTGGAATGGAGAATGCAAACCCCCTCCCTCTTAATTTTTCAACTAGTGAAATCAAGGGACTCTAAGGCAAAGATATGGGAGTAGGAATACCAGTTCTTTACTAGTGTGTATAATAAAGCAAACAACCACCAACAGCTGCGGCACTGACAGCAAACAGAGCCCGGACCCAGTCCCGGCCTTTGGGCAGCGGCTCTTTGGCCTTGGGTGCAGTTCCGGGCACGGCCGGCAGGGGCGCTAGTGGCTCCCGCGGGGCGGGGCAGCGCATCCCTCCCATGGGAACCTCTCTGAACGGAAATAGAGCAATCCCTTCATCTAACTCTTTCACTTTTTTACCTTCTATAGCCTTTCTCCTGTGTTTTGAGAAACAATTTGGAGAGGGCTGCCATTTAACTGAGCTCCCAGTGTGTAATAAGGTGCTTCCTGTAGAGAGAGAGAGTTTCCCTGAACAGCTGGAGCTGTGGTTACCAAGGGGATGCAACTCAGAGCAGGACGGGGTCAGGGGAGGATATCCCGCCGAGGCTCGGTGCGGGTGTGGGCAGGGTCTGCTGACGGAACCGGCAGAGGGGGATCTTCCCGTGGAGCCCGAGGTGGAGCGTGGGTAGCCCCCACATGGCTGATGGCGGCTGATCCAGCAGCTGCCGGCAGAGCAAAGGCAGGTGGGAGAGCCTGGCAGCAGCGGCGGTGCCCAGCGCAGGTGGCACGGGCAGGGCAGCCGGGGATGGGATGGCTGGGACCCCCCCTGGGTGCAGTGGGCGCGGTGACCTTGGAGCAGGCGGCAGGACAGAGCAACCCCCATCTTCCCCAGCATGGCCGGCAGAGCGGCCGCGGGCCAGGCAGTGGGAGCAGGGCACACAAATTGAGCGACAGCGCCGGGGCAGGTGGAGCTGCCCTGGGCAGTGAGGCCGCACCTGGGATGGAAACCGGGGCAGGCGGAATCTGAGGCGGGCAGCGAGCCGGGACCCGGGACAGGCGCCTGGGCCGCGAACGGAGGGGGCAAGACCTGCAGAGGATGCCACTCTCTTTCTGATTTTTCCTCCTGCTCCTCTCCCTTTCATTTCCCCTTTTTCTTTTCTTGTTTTTTTTTTTTTTTCCTCGGGGCTTTCTGATACTTGAAAGATTTTTATTCTCCTAAAATCTCCTGTTTAACATATGGCGTATTCTCTTTCTTCTAGATTAAATGGTTTTTTTTTTACAAATAAACTCAGAATGTAACAAATCCAGAGTTCTGCTTGGATACTTTGAAATGGCCAACGAGCTAACTCAGAACCTCCTAATGTCCTTTTTCTCGTCACCTTTTTATTTATCCTTTGGCAAATTAAGGATACATCCTAAATCCAAAAATCCCAATGCACCCATAGTTCCATAAAAAATGATTACACAAAGCTTGAGTGCCCCAGTGCGTTTTCTGATGCCTGTCTTCTAATATTTTCCTAGAAGCACATTTTATTAAGTAATTGTCTTCCATCAAGAAGTTTCCATTTCCCTGATTTATCTTGTTGACTTCCTGTCTTGTTTAATTCTTTTTTCTCCACTTCCCTAAACTTTGGAATTTCCAGTTTTTCCTCATTTGGAGTTAATATTAACATAACTCACTCAGCTCCATTTTCTGCTGCATCCTTAGATCTGTGATCTGCCAAATTATTTCCTCTTCTTTCTGGGGTCTTTCCCTTTTGGAGTTCCCTAATATGTACTATAGCTATCTCTTTTACGTAATTGTAATGCCTCTAAAACCTCTAAAATAAGTTCCTCATGTACTAATGCTTTTCTTCTTGAATTAAGTAATCTTTTTCCTTTCCAAATTTTTTACAGGTATGTACTACTCTATAGGCATACCTTGAATCAGTATATATAGTTCCTTTATTTTGTGTTAAATATTCTAGTGCTCTTTTTAAAGTATATAATTCACAAGTTTGAGCTTACTGGTTTAAGGTTAATTTCCCTTTTTCCATCGTTTGCATTTTTTCCCATCAACTTCTACATACTCTGTATTTTCTCCTTTTGCAAGGAGTTGTATCTCTGTTAGCTAACATAACTCCCAAAGGACTATTTTTTTTCTTTTTTTTTTCCTGTATCCAACTTACTGGTTTTCTGTCTCATTTTTCAAGATCTTATCTATTCATCTTCTTCCTCTGTTTTTCACTTTCACTAACAACCTAAATACCACTTTTCTTTCAACTACACACACAAAAATAAAAAACTTTTTTCTCACACTACTTTCAGTATAATACACCTCCCTTCAAGGAAATATAGTGAAGGTTAAAATACAGAATCTACATTACCTATACTTTCATTTGTCTACATTCACTCACTTTTATTTCTCACTCACTTCCACACATTCTTTCCCACCCTCAGGACACAGAGTGGATCCCTGTTGACAGAGAATCGCGGGTCCCTGTGGCCCCCCCTCACCTTGGGGTGGCCTCTGGGTCTCAGTATCTCCGGGCCTCCTGGGAGGGCCCTGACTCTGCAGCCTCCGGTGCCGTTCACCTGTGAGGCTGATTTGTGTGTCACTCACACTCTTTAGCCACGGCCCCCTCACACGCCCTGGGGACAGTGGCCCCTTTGCAGGTCACCTGTACCTTATGCCACAGCCCCCACACACCCAGGAGAACAATGGCTCATTTGTTGGGCACACACTCCTCTTTCCACAGCCCCCCTTCCCACCCACCAGGGAAGGGCTGATTTTGTGTGTGAGTCACTCTCACGCACAACAAGACAACAATAAGGTACCTTTTGTTATATATGATCAAATCGAGAGCCAAACTTATAAGAAAACTTAGCAAAGATTTATTAATTTGTCTGTGCGACTGAAGGTCGGTTGTCAAAACCACCACAGCCAAGGGTCAGCGTCGAGCCTGGGTTCGGTGCTGGGTGAACACGGATCTGACCTCCGAATGTCAGAGTCTCCCCCTGTTCATAAATGCTGTGTGATGCAGCGAGTTCTTTTACAGTTTATTCTGTTCGAGGCAGAGATGACCGAATGTTCTTTGTGTCTCTTTCCATGCATAACCGTGTCTTTACCTGTGCAGAGGTGGACAAAGACTCAGTCCCAGTGTCTGATGTTGTCAGTAGACTCTGGGGAAGGCAGCATTCACATGCATCAGGGTGGGGCTGTGGATCATCTTGGTTGCTGTAATGATAGAGGTAATAATCACTTGGCTGGACCTTGTGACCCGGGGAAGCCAGTGATTACCGCTCTCTAAGCTTCTATTCTTTCATTAAAAACCCCGATGTTTATCTCAAACAAGTCCAGGAACTAGATGTATATGAATAAGATGCTGTTCCCTGCCAGGGTGGTCAAAAGACATAATGTGGATTTTACAATATTTTATACATTAATAGCATGAATTTTCTCTACCATATACTACATTTTCACATCACCTATTACAAGTTTAGGTGTTCCTTGCCAGTCTCTGTGCTCTTGGATATCCCTCAACCCAGCTGTGCTGCCCAATCCCAGATGTTCTTGAGCATATCCTCAATCCGGCAGAATTTGGCTCAGCCGTGGATGCTCTTGGAATGTTAATTCCTCAACCCAGCAGGTTTTCATTCTGGATGCTCTTGGGCTCTCTTATCCCTCAAACCAACAGTATTTTTAGGAGCCCCTTTTGTCCCATTTCCTATTGGATTTGGCTCGGATACTCCTCTGCTGCCTTCCTCTGAGGGGTCCAGCCCCTCTCTGAGACCCAGTCCCAGTTACCCCGGGGGATTCTCTCACTCCTCTTATCACTCGCTGTGTCTCTTTACTGGCTGCTTCCCTCAAGGAAAGTTGGAAACGCAGCATGGGAGACTCCAGCACTCACTTGGCAGGTCTGGGACAACCAGCCCTTGTCTCATTCACAGCCCAAAGCAGAGAATGAGGGGGGAAGGGAGCCCAGGAGCCCAAGCAGCCCCGGCATCCCGAAATGGGGAGAGTGAAGCAGGGGGAGCTTTTGGCATTGCTGGGACTGCCAGCAGCCTGGGCAGGGCGGGCACCGGGCACAAGGGGGACCCCCAATCCAAGCGTGACCCCGAGCAGCTGGGACAGGGGGGAACCCCCGAACACCAGAGGGGAGGGACCAGGGATGGGGAACTCCTGGGAGGCTTTTTCAGGGCTGAATCTGGGTGTTTGGGAGGTTTTTCTGGAGCCCAGATGGCCAGTGACTTGTGGAGATGGACTTGGGCAGAGGGACCTTCAAACTCAATGTGTGTTGGGGAAGATGAAACAGAAAAGCCTTATAAATACGATTGTCTGGCAAAAGATTTTGTGAAGATAAAAAGTATAAGGAAGATTGAAATGAAAGCAAGCTTTGAGGTACCTTAGTTAGTGAACAACTGGAAAGCAATGGTGTGGCCCAACTGAAGGTAATCCCCTTTTGATGAAACAATTCTCTCTGCTCGCAGACAGATCCAAGGGTCACAGCAGACCCTACAGCTTGGCAGAGGGAGTCCAAAGAGGAGTTTTTAGGGTTTAAAATGTAACACAGAATGTTGATGTAATGATTTTTACAGGCTGTATGTAAATGCTATAGGATTTGTATCTTGTACTAGATTGGTTAGTGAGAAATATAATATTTAACACAGAAGAAAATTGACTGTATTGTAACGGGACCCTTCCTCTCTTACACTCTTCTCCTCTTACTCTCTTACCCTCTCACCCTCTCTACCCCTCTGTTCTCACGGGCCTGCTCCGAGCTGTGCCGGGCAGCTCCAAGCAGGGCCCTGCACCCAGGCCCTTTGCAATAAACCGCAAGTTCCATGCCCTGGCTGCAGAGATCTCTCGTCTCTGTCTGTCCCGACCGTCCTACCCCCCAATGCTCCTACAAGCGTGCTCATCCCTTGTTTTCCCCAAACCAGGATTTCCCATTGCCAACCCCAGGGAGGCTGCGAGGAAGAGGAAGATGCCCCGGGACACTGAGGCAGGTGAGGAGGAAGTCAGTGCCCCTTTCCCCTCTGTGCTGCTCCATCTCCCAGCCCAGCATGGCCCCTGGCTGCAGCTCAGCCCTGGGGGGATCTCCTTGCCCTTGCCTGTGGCACGGAGGCAAATCCCATCCTGTCCTTGTCCTTCCTCCCCCAGAGCAGGAGCTGAGCATGGAGAGCAGGGAGGACAAATGCCCGCGGCAGAACCTGGTGGAAGAGGCCGTTTTGAGCGGCTCCACGGCGCAGGAAGCCAACGGGGAGGAAAAGCCGTGGAGATGCCGCACGAGGAGGGGCTGCAAACGCAGCTGGCGGGGATCTGAGGGGGAAAGAGCCAGCCTGGGCCGGGAAGGCGGCCGGAGACGGAGCCAGAGCTCAGAGCTGGTGCTCCATGAGCAGCTCCATGATGGGGAGAAGCCCCACACGTGCGTGGAGTGTGGGAAGAGCTTCAGGTGGAACTGCAACCTGATTGTGCACCAGAGGATCCACACTGGGGAACGGCCCTACGAGTGTGGGGAGTGTGGGAAGAGCTTCAGAGAGAGCTCCCACCTGATGAAGCACCAGAGGATCCACACTGGAGAAAGGCCGTACAAGTGTTCTGAGTGTGGGATGTGCTTCAGCCGGACCTCCGGCCTGGTCCAGCACCAGAGGACCCACACTGGGGAGAGGCCCTATGAGTGTTCCAAGTGTGGGAAGAGGTTTACGACCAGCTCCCATCTCCTCCAGCACTATCGGATTCACAGAGAGGAGAGGCCCTTCCAATGCCCCGACTGCGGGAAGGGATTCAAGCGCAACTCCACCCTCGTCATTCACCGGCGCATCCACACTGGGGAGAGACCCTACGAGTGTGATAAATGCAGGAAGAGGTTTTCGACCAGCTCCATTCTCCTCCGGCACTATCGGATTCACACAGAGGAGAGGCCCTTCCGCTGCCCCGACTGCGGGAAGGGATTCAAGCGCAACTCCACCCTCATCACCCACCGGCGCATCCACACTGGGGAGAGGCCCTACGAGTGTCCCCAATGTGGGAAGAGCTTCTCCAGCAGCTCTAGCTTGACCCAACACCAACGGAGGCGCCACTAAGGGAAGCCCTGCGACTGCCCCGAGTGCGGGCAGAACTTCGTGCGCTGCTCCAGCTCCATCCCCCACTGGAGGAGGCACTTTGGGCACAGCCCTGGTCGCTCACATTCCCTGTGATCCATGTTGAGAAGACACCTGGCTGCTTCTCCTTTTGGTTTGGCCTTTATTTTCCTCTGCTTCACCTTCATCCTTTAAAAACACCCAAAACTGGATTAAATGAAGGAAATTGATCGAATATATCTGACGTTGCATAATTTCTCAGTTGTTTTAGAGGGAATTTAGGTTTTGGGGACAGGTTCTGTGTGGAGTGCTGCTGTTGCTAAGAGGCAGGAATTTGATCTCACCCTTCTTGTTTTGCTAAGAACTCCTCCCCTGACCCCAACCCCATTTCCACCCTTGGGATATCCTATAAAAACTCCACGGCTCTGCCTTTGCCCTGTCTTTGGGTTTGGGCGTCCCATCCCCCTCCGAGGTAAATTTGGGGGTCCCATTCCCCTCCCAGCTCTATTTTGGGGTCCCGACTCTCTTTTCCCCGCTGTCTCCTTTCCAGTCGTTCCCCCAGTCCCTTCCCCTGTGTTTGGTTTTGGGTGCTCCAGGCCCCTCCTGCTCCATTTTGGTTTCCTGACCCCATTTTGGATTAATTTGGGGTCCCCAGCCCATCCCCAGGGTCACCTTCCCCCTCACACCAAATTCCGCTCCTGGCAACTGATGAGTCATCAGCGAGACACGCTCTGATTGGCTGGAAATTACCCTGCGCGGTCTCTGAGTATTTACTGCAGCGAGAGGCCTTGGTCTGTGGCTGGCAAGTGATGAGTCGGTGTCGGGGCCCTGATTGAGTGAAAATCGCTGGGCGGGGCCAGTGCTCTGAGCTTGTTCCCAGCAAGTGGATCGTCATCAGTGCCTCGCGTTGTGATTGGTCGGGATCTTTTTTGGGGTGGGGTTCGGAGGAACTGGGGTTTCTTGAGGTTTATTTGGGTTTATGTAGGGTTTGTTTGGGATTAGATATGGAGTCTTTAGGGTTTTTCTTGGGTTTTACTTGGTTTATTTCTGTTTATTTGGGGTTATTTGGAATTCTTTGTGTTTATTTGGAAGTATTTGGGTTTGTTTGTGTTTATTTGGGCTTATTTGGAATTATTTGGGGTTCTTGGGAGTTATGTTGGTGTATGTGGGATTTTTTTCGGTGTACTTGAAATCATTTGGGGGTCTTTGAGTTTAATTTGGGGTTTTTTGTTTGTTTTTTTTTGGGTTATTTGGATTTGTTTGGGGTTATTTGGGGCATTTTCAGGTATTTGGAGTTTTTGGGTGTTCTTTGGGGTTTATTTCGATTGTTTTGGGGTTATTTAGGTTTTTTGGGGTCATGTGGTGTCAAAAAACCCGGGAATGTTTTTCCTGCAAAGATCTGGGAATTTTTCCTTAAAAATCTGAGAGGTTTTCCCCAAAAAACCGGGAAAGTCCTTTAAAAATCCCAGACTTTTCCCAGCCAATAGCAGCGCGCCCCACCCCAAACCATTCAATCACCACGCTTTATCTCTCAAACTAACGAATCATGCCGCACCCCACCCCAAACCAACCAATCACCGCGGGTATTCCCTCAGGAACACCGGCATTCCCGTGCGCGGATCCAACCAATCACCGCATGCCTCCCCACTGCCCGCCTCTCGCACGCCGAGTCAACCAATCACCGCAGGTCTCTCCTCAGCTACTCCCGCCTCTCTTGAGCTGAACCAACCAATCACCGCGCGCCTCCCCTCGGCAAAGCCCGCCTCCCTCGCCCGTCTCCTGTCAATCACCGCGTCCTCTCTCAAACCAACCACTCACCGGGCATCTCCCCTCAGCAACTCCCGCCCTCCCCGCGCGTCTCCAACCAATCGGAGTCGAGCCCAAAGCAGCGCCCCCTGACCACGGGCCGGGCATGGAGCGGGCGCCCCCTCCCCCCCCCACCTCGTCTCCGGGACCCCCTCAGAGACCCCCGGGAGCCGCCCCGGGCTCGGGCGGGTCCTGCGGGAGGCGCTGGAGAGCGGGGGAGGCGCTGGGAGAGGACGGGGGGCTCCGGGAGCTGCTGAGGAGGTGCAGGGACAGGTGAGGGGTCCTGGACGGGTCGTGAGGGGAATTTGAGGAGGGGTCTTGAGGACACTTGGGGGGGATTTGGGGAGGGTTTGGGGGGAACTTGAGGGGGTTTTAGCAGGGTCTGGGGGTGCTGGGGGGGCTATGGGGGGGAATTTGGGGAGGGGTCCTCGGGGGGTGTCACGATCCGTCCTCACGGATGGGTTTCGTGTTGGTTCATGGATTTGATCTTAGGGTGCAAAAAGAACTGACACGGTACAAGGAGTTTTGCAATGATAATTGAAACAAATGCACCTTTATTGAATGACCACAGCAAAATGCGATAGAGGGATTAAGGGAGAGAAAAAGACAGAGGAAGAGAGGGAATAGGGCTGCCAAACGTAGAGACAAAGTCCTTTGGTCCAGTCCAGTCGAGGACCCGCCTGTTGCGTCGGGGAGATCTCAAAGTCTCTCGCTAACTCAGAGGTTTTTATTATGATAACTCTATTGGAAATTGCGAGGCAGGAGGATACAGATACAATAAGGAATAGAAGTAACAGGTAGTCCATGCTCTCAGCAGTAAAGGAGAGCCATTGTCTTCTTGGTGCAGGGGTCACAACCTGCAGGCAAACATCTCGCTTTGGTCAGCTTGCCTCCCCCACACACCTGCCTCGGGCTGGGGGTTTCAGTCCCGGTCCTTGGAAGGAGCAGAGGGGCCTTTTCACATGGGGGTTCCATGTCTCAGTCCTTGATGGAGAGGCTCCTTCCATCTCAGTCTGTCTGTCCCGGTGGTTGTAAAACAGGTGAGGGTCTTCTGTGGGGGGACCACCTGAAACTCAGGAGAAGTCCAGCCAGGCTGAGAGGTGGGACAGCTTCCAAGGCTGTTGTTGCAAAAAGGGCACAGTGCCCCGTTCTTCTTCTCATTGGGCTCAGCGTAGCATACAGCAAACAACACCTGTGAGAACAATGGCTTCGCAACGCTCTCAGGTCTCAGGCACATGACTTTCTCCCTTGGAGCCAGAGATTCAAGACAGGGGGATCTTCAGTGGTCCCCCAATGACAATCGTGAGGCAGATGAGGGAAAATTCAGACAGACTCTCACAAGCAGAAACTGGCAGGATGTGTCTGCTTCCAGTGCTTGTCTTGGGTGTTCCTTCGCAGTGCTGGCAGCATCATCAGAGACACACCACACGTTCTCTCATGCCAGGGTCATCCCAATCTTCTGCACTTGCCCAGGGGCCTCCCAGGTTCACCAGGGAAAATGGCTGCTCGTGCCAGTTCATCCCCTTGCCCAGAAGGCACCCGCTTGTGTTTGGGCACGAGCTGCTGGCCACAGCCAGATGGGCAGCACCCGCAGCATTGGCCATCAGACGCTGGGCTGATGTTTTTTTCCAGAGAGCAAGAAAAGCAGCCAGAAGCACACAAGGCAACTTGACAGTATCTCTGTAAGAATGTCATTGTCCTGTGAAAGTCAATAGTGGATGGTGGTTTTGTGCTGCAGATAATCACTTCTGAGCAAAACTCATTCCAGGAAGGGTCAACAGCTTCTGCCTTCTGATGGATAAGTCAATTTGCCACTGCTGTCCAGGCCCATGGCCCCTCCCAGTCTGACCAAGTTTTGGTCTGCGGGTATTATTGGGGTTAGTCTGGAGGCAAAGATCACACTGCCACTTGAGTAATAGTGGCATGTAAATTCCAGGCAACGATTCTTTCAATCAAGTAGGTGTTCAGGGCATCTATTCCCCAGTGTGTTTTCTGGTGCTCCTCCCTTACTAGTGACTACATGAAATGGGAAGGGATTACCAGCTTCCCTTCAATGGTTGCCCACCCTTCTTGGTTGTAGGTCCCGTTTTGATCTTTGATTAGTTTTCTATCTTTCTCATTGTATTCTGGCTTACCTTCAAGGGAAATTTGCCCATCTAAAATCAGAGCTCCTTCAATAGTTACCTCACCTTTTGCTGCTTCCTTTGCCTCTCTATCCGCCAGCTCATTTCCTTCTTCCAATTCTGAGTTCACTCTCTGGTGTGCCCTAATAAGCATAATTGCTGCCTTTTCAGGCAGCTGAACTGCTTCCAGCAGCCCGATTATCCCGATCATCTCTTATGCATGTTTGATGTTCTTTCCTTGTGAGGTCAGCAGTCCCCTCTCTCTCCAGGTGGCTCCATGTGCATGCACAACTCCAAATGCATACCATGGCTCTGTATAGATTTTATTCTCTTTCCGCCTGCCATTTCTAAGCCAAAAGGAAAGAGAATCAGTGCAATTATTTTGGTCTTCTGTGCAGAGGTGCCTGTTGGTAGGGGTCCAGATTCTATTACCTCTCTGCAGGTAGTGACTGCATATCCAGCACGTCGCTTTCCACTGGCAATGTGGTTACTCCCATCAGTGAACCAGGTCTCTGCACCATCCAAAGGAGTGTCCTTCAAGTCCGGGTATCTGGAGTAATTAGCTTCAGTGGTCTCCAGGCAATCGTGGTGTGCTGCTTCTCCTTGATCCCACTGAGAAAAGAAGCTGGGTTCACAAGGTTAGTGACTACAGAGTCTTTTGCCCAGCACTGACCTCATACCCCAGGTAGATTATTTTCTGTTTCACTGCCTCCGCCTTTTTCTTTTTTTTTTTCTTTGATACTCTGTGTCCTTGGAGCCCTAGGAAATTCAAAAGGCTCACGGTCCAGGCCACACATGCTTCCCTTGTCTGAGTGGATCTCAAGAGATTATCCACGTACTGTAATAGCCTTCCTTCTTCTTGTGGAGCTTCCTGGGGCTCTAGGTCTTTTGTAAGTTCTTCTCCAAACAGAGCAGGGGAATTTTGAAACCTTGAAGGCCTTGAGGCCTTCACAATCTATGTGAGCTGGGTTTTGCACCTGCTTTTAGGGTTTTCTCATTTGAATGCAAAAATTTTCTAGTTGGCTTTATGAATAGGGAGGCAAAAGAAGGCCTCTTTCAGATCTAAAACAGTAAACAAGGGTAGCTCAGGTGCCAAACATGTTAGTAGGGTGTATGGGTTTGCCACAAGTTGTACTGCCTGACCCTAGCCCGTTGTTTTCCTTAACTTGTACAGAAGGTGCATTCTCTGCCCTCCCTGCCATGTTAGAGGCCCATACCCCAGGAAACATTGGATCCATTCTTTTCTTGTTAATTTCATCCTTATTTTCAATTTCAGTTTCACTAATTGTTAAAATTAAGCTCAATATATCTCCATATTCTTGATCCTTTACCTCTAAAATAATCTCTCCATCTTTAAATGTGATCTTTGCTTCCAGCTGCTCCAACAAGTCCCTACTCAACAGGGCCTTTGAAGAGTTGGGCATATACAAAAAACTATGACTATTTTGATGGTTTGCAAAATATGATTTTTCAGATTGGCCAGTTGCCCCCTTACCATAACATCTGTTACAGGCATTGAGGCTTTATTTAACACTGAGTTTGCTGCCCCCGTGTCTACTAAAAATTCCATTTTCTTAGCTCCCATCTTTCTACCCCATCCCAGCCTTTTGCCTTAATTCAAAGTCTTGGGGTATAAAATAAGCTGAACGCACTCAGCTTTAATTATTTCTGCTGGGTTTCTTAAATTACATGAAACTCTCTTTTCTAATAATTCAACATCCTTGTTCTTCTTTGCTTCTCGTTACCAGTTGCCACTAAATTCTTTAGAGCTCTCTGAGTAGCCTTGGTTTCCTTAGAATAACATAAATTATAAAGTGCCTGTCTTGGTCTCTTCCGCCTAAACTCTGCTTTACAAAATCTCATTCTTTCCCAGTTCTCTTCCCACACAACCTAATTCAAGCATTGTTTCTATTGACACTCACTTTGCTGCCTTGCAAAAAGCTGTGCCTCTTACAGCAAAAACTCTGATATGCCCACAAACACAGACACAGACACACACACACACCCTGCATCTCAAATTCACGAGAGTCAGGGCTTAGGTTGCTGTGGGAAGGGAATTCCTGGAATTCCTTTAATTTGTTTTATCACAGTTAAACATAAATCACCATACTGCAGTTTTTCCATGTAAAATGCTACACTTGTTGCAAACAAAATCCTAAAATCTCCACAAACACAAGCCTACAATACCGAGAATCAAATTACCACAATGTGGGGGAGGAACCACACAAACTCACTGGGAAAGGGGTATCTCTTAAGAGTGCCCACTTTCCTTGACACAACCCAACATACAACACTTCATCATCTACCCACATCAGCTTATCCAGCCTCTTCTGGTCCTCACACACTCTGGACACAATCAAAATAACAGCACACAGTAAAATTCCAGGGACCAAGTCCAAACTGCAGGGGCAGAAGAATCCCCTGAGTTCATCTAGCCCCGGTTAAAACATGCACAATCTACACAAATCACACATCACCACCTTTAAACACAGTAAATGACTAAATGTCCTCACCCAGGTTTCTCCACTTGTTCCACTACTCCACGGGGTGTTCCTGCCCTCACAGACTGCCCCAGCCAGCGCTCCGGGCCTCACCTGGCTGCTTCAGACACGGGTAGAACTGCCCCTGCACGCCGTGGGTACACTCACTCACTCACTCAGTCTGTTTTATACACCACGCACTCACACGATTACAAACACGCCAACATTAACCACACAATGCATTAGCCATACAATGTCTGGACACCACAAGCACACAAAGTTCGGGTTCACTCGGCTCACCTCAGAGTCACTAGCGGCCGCTCCATTGAACAATGAACCCGTTCCCAGTTGCGCTATCAACCGGGAACCTCTGCCGCTGACCGTGCTCTTGGTCGATGGCTGCCTGCAAGCACAGGGACGAGGCTGTGCACTCAGACGTCTCTGAGTGACTTATCAGCAGCCCTATCTCCCCCAGGCCCTTTGACAGACTTACCGTCTATCTGCACACCAGCAGGTCATTGTCTGTATCTGCAGGAGGCAAGCCGAGATGGAGCAGAGCTCCTCCAGGAAAATCCCAGGGAGCGCCCAGGAGTCCGTCCTCCCTTCCGCCCCTGCAGGGACAATCGCCTGGCTGGCTCGCCAAAATGATTAGTGGAAAAAAAAGAGAAACTCCACAACTTTGTAAAAAGTTGTAAAGCCAGTATGTTTAGCACTGGACGCATGTGGGAATCGTTGTTCCCCCTAAAGGACACGTGCACCCCTGAGAATTCCCCCCGTTGCTTATACATATGCATATGGTCTCATTCATATTCATTTTACAGATTTCACATTACAAGCTGCAATTAGTTTTTATCAGTCCTTGCCTTTTGCGCAGAGAGCTCTCTGGTCAGCCTCAGCCTTTGGCCCTGACAAAGGGGCCTCCATTTATCTTGGGAATTTGAATTCCTTCTCTTGGTCGAGGCCATTCTGTGAGCACAAGATTTTTTCTTTGTTTTTTTTCCTCTCTTGTGAGAACAGGGAGTCTTAAGCACAGATAAACAAGTTACAGGCTCAGAACAGCACTTTTCACCTCAATCCAAAAATGCATTTCTATCCTGTTAAATTTCTACTTTGTCTCACCCATCCAAGGAAATATGTGCTCTGACTCCACGATTTTAAAGGCTGAACAGATGCTTTATTCTATACTATATTATACTACATTACACTACTGCTATACTAAATCTATACAAAATTACATACTAAAGAAAAACCTCTGACCCTTTCCAGACAGTCACGACTCAGCTTTGACCTAATTGGTCAATCAGTCCTAACAACCATCACCACAGTCCAATTAACAAATCACTCTCAGTAAACAATCTCAATAACACATTCCACATGTGCCAAACAACAGGTGCAGCAAGTGAGATAAGAATTGTTTTCTTCCTTTCTGAGCTTTCTCAGTCTTTCCACAGCTTCCCAGGAAAAATCCTGGGAGAGAGAATTATGTCTCTATTCAAAGAAATGTGAACACCACAGGGATTTGTCCTCCCTGGTCTCCATCTGCAGCTCAGTGCCTGGGGTAAGGAAAGAAAAGGAGAGGAAGGAATGAGGAAGGAAGAAGGACAGAAAGAGAAGAGGAAGGAGCTGTGGACAAGGAGAGGATGGGATTTGCCTCTGTGCTAGAGGGAAGGGATCCCACCAATTCATCCCTGGCAGGACAGTGTCAGCTAAAATAAACAGGGCAGGAGACTTTTTCTCCTTTTAATGCCTGTATTAAAAGTGATTAGCTCAGGATTGGGAAGCTCGACGGGTCTGCAGTCTCCGTTGTCCCTCCCAAGGTGACTCGCAGGAGGATATTTGCAGCTTTGTCCACTAGGGACAGAGCCGGCGGTCCAGTCCTCGTTGGAGCTTTTTTTGGGCGTGACCCAGATGTTGACTTTCCCAGCTTCACTCCCTTCGGGACCCGGTCCGAGAGGATCCCCACACCCAGGGTGAGGGGCAACAAAGGCCCCCAGCGTCCCCGCAGGTCCAGCACTCTGCTCCTCACGTTCGGACATCACTCCAATTTCTCAACTCTATATTGGCTCGTTGTTTTGGGGGTCTTTTCAGTAAGTTTGGAGTAGTAGCTTCTCATGGCATGCTGGTCCTGAAGTTATTTAGCACGTCCCCTCTCCCACGTTTAGTCTTTTCTCCTCACTGTCTGGGGAGGTCCCTGCCCTTCACTGTCTCCGGAGAAGAGCCATTAACTTAGTCTTGGCCAGGGCCTTTACTGATCCAAAAAAGAACCATTAACGACAACGACTTGTAATTATCATAACAAACAGGTAGCGCTTCAGCAGCAAGAGTGATCTGACTAGTTTTTGTAACCTTTTTCTCACAAAAAAAAATTGGCGGATTTTTGTTTATAACATCAGCAGTGGGATTGTCCTGCAGCCAGGGGCAATGCTGGGCTGAGACATGGAGCAGAGGAGAGGGGCAAAGGGGCAGTGACTTCCTCCTCGCCTGCCTCTGTGTCCCAGGCCATTTTCCTTTTCCTTGCAGCCTCCTCCAGCTTCATCCAGACAAAGTTTGGGATTGACAAATCCTGGCTTGGGGGAAAAACATTGGGTGAGCCCTTGGTCCTGCTGTCCCAAGTCCATCTCCAGAAGTAACTGCCCTGTTCACAGTCGGATGGGCCCAGACCCTGCTCATCTCCAGCTTCCCCCACCCCTCCAGGCTGCCGGGATCCCTCAGCTCTGGGATTGGCCTTTGCTGCTCTCCCTACTCTGATGCCAATGTCTCCCCCCCCCAAACTGGTACCACCTCCCCAGCCAGTTTGCCACTGGAACCCTCCACAAGTCTCCAAAGCGGCATCTGCGTCTCACCCTTGGGGACCTGCAAGATCCAAACATCCCCTACTCCGCAAACAAATCCTCCCAGAGGCCCCCCCAGTGGATTTGGGGTGAGTTCCCCCTCCCCGCTCACCTGTGGGATCTGGGGGATCAATGCTGCCAGGGCCAGGGGAGCTGCAGACTCAGCAGGCAGGCGGGAAAAGCGTGGTTCTGCTGGGGCTCCTCCTCTTCCTCCTCCTGTTCCTGCTCCTCCTTTTCCCCATCCTCCTCCTCCTCTCCCTCCTCTTCCTATTGCGCCCCCTTCCAGATCCACTCCAGATCCCACCTCTCCCCCATGGCTGCAGCACCACCAGCATTTGGGTGGAGGGAACCCCCCATGAACCCCCCAGGGATGGGCAGGGGGCTTGGGGACCCACCCAGTGCGGATCCATTCCCCCCCAGAGCCCCAGGGAATCACTCCAGGAATCGAATGATGGGGACACAAAGGGATCCCCATGGAACCGCTCTTTTTCTGTTCCATCCCCACCGTTCCCTTCCCTCACTCATCATTCCTCCAACCCAAAGACCCCTCCCAACTCAGTCTGGGGGTGTCATCCCTCTCGCGCTCTGAATCCTCTTTTCCTCTGCTCTTCCACCCCTTCCCCATTGTGCCCCCAGCCCCAGCCCTCACCCCTGTGTTTGGTTTTGGGGGATGCAGGCCCCTCCTGCTCAGTCTGGAGAGTCACATCTCCCCTTTCCCTCTATTCTGGCAGCTCCTGGCTGCTTTTTCCTGGGAGGAATCCCTCAGTTTTGGGACTTTTGAGGTTTAGCTTAGAAGTGTGACAGCTCTGTCTGGCTTTCCTCTTCTGTTGTGGCCCCTCAGCTGCCCCTGACACCCTGGGGGTGCTGGGATTTCCCTCCTGGGGACAAGGACGTTCATCCCCTTCCAGGAGCCCAATGCCTGGCTGGGGCTCCAGGTCAGGGGGTCCTTGAGCAGCTGCCCCAGAACCTCCCCCAGGGTCTCCCAGCACAGCTGGAGCTGCTCAGCCTGGGGTCCCCAAAGGCCTCAGCAAGACCCAAGTCCCTCCCAGGAACCCTCAACTCCCTCCAACCCTGCATCCCCCACATCCTCTGCAAGTTCCCCCCATGGCACCGGCCATGGCCATGTCCCCACATGTCACTGCCCATGTCCCACCATGTCCTCACCCATGGCTGTCTCCCTGTTTCCATCCCTGTCATTGTCCCCCACATCTCCATCCATGCCTGTGTCCCCCCATGTCCCCCACAAATGGCCCCATCCCTGTTAATATCCATGCATCCCCAAGTCTCTCTCCATGTGTCCATGTGTCCTACCATGACCACATCCAAGTCTTAGTTCAATGTCTGTTTTTACCTCAATATTGGATATTTTGAAGGGATAAATAGAAATTAAAACAAAATCAAGGCCAAAAGAAAAGGATTTCCTTGTCCATACCAGCTGAGGATCCACTGCTTAGGTGGAAGGGAAGAACCTCTTTTGGTGGGGTTTCTACCCCACTGTCTCCAAAATCTTGGTCTTTTCCCCAGTTTTTCACCATTTGGCTACAGAAGACACCCTTGGGAAATAGGAAATCAAAACTGTGGAATCCCTGAAGTTGGAAAAGACCTTGTCCTGGTTCAGGGCAAATTTGGGAGAGAACCCACAAAGGGGTTCCTTTAAGACAGCAGATTCAATTGGCCCTTCCCCCAACTGGTTCAGGAAAAATAAAATACCTCCTTGGAGAAAAGCGGAAAAAACTGTTTATTAAACAATAAAACCTCTTGCCGCTCTAAAAGAGACACAAACTCACAAAGTCCCTCCATGGTCTCTAGGCTCAGCTCACTCAGTCTCTTATCAATCCCTCTGATGCCAGAAATGTCACAGGCCAGGCCCAGCCCGGTGGGCCACAGGTGTGAGCTGCCCATGCTCTTCTGGTGTTCAGGCCAGAGCAGGTTTAAACAGGTCCAAAGAAAGGGGAAAAACCCCACAGTCCAGAGAACTTGTTTGGTTCAGCTAGCTAAAACTAACTAAAAGGAAAGGAGAGCTCTGTCCCGCTGTCTGTCTATCCACAGACAACACAGTGCAGGAACATGAATGTGGAGGAGTGAGTGCGGTTTCTGAAAACAAACTCCGTGCTTCTTCTCTCCCCCTTCACTCTCAGGACAAGTCTTGAAGGTGCAAAACTTGTTATTCAGCATAAACAGAACAGACTGGGGATACAAGCACCAAACAGTAACCCAGAATATACCTCCAAGACCATTCAATACTCCTTGATGTCACAGGAAGATAGAATTGAATGCAAAAGATTTTATGGGGTTGAAAGTCGACAAATCTGCTCTCCCCATGGAATTCCCATTATAGGTCTGCATCCTGATGGATGTTCCTGCTGCTGGGCTTATCTAGGTACCCTCAGGGAACCAGGAAGATGTGGAGCCCCCCAGACAGATGCCTTCCAACTTGGATCACCAGGACCACAGATCACCAGGGCTCTGCCCAACAGGGGTCACTGGCGATCATCCAACGTGGATCCTCCATGGGGGATGGAGCTGGAGCAGCACACGAAGCTCTTCCCACACTCAGGGCACTCACAGGGCTTCCCTTAGTGGCGCCTTCGTTGATGTTTTGTCAAGATTGAGCTCGATGAGAATCTCATCCCACACTCCCCACACTCGTAGGGCCTCTCCCCCGTGTGGATGCACCGGTGCAGGGTGAGGTGGGAGTTTAGCTTGAAGCCCTTCCCACAGTCGGGGCAGCGGAAGGGCCTCTCCTCCCTGTGACTCCGCTCATGTATGAGGAGATCGGAGCTCCTGTGAAACCTCCTCCCACATTGGGGACACTTGTAGGGCTTCTCCCCAGAGTGAACACGCTGGTGGTGTTTTCTCAGGTCAGTGTGCCACCCATAGCTCTTCCCACATTCCAAGCAGGTGTAGGGCCGTTCCCCCATGTGGATCACCTGGTGCCAAATCAGGGCCGAGCTTTCTCTGAAGCTCCTCCCACATTCCCCACACTTGTAGGGCTTTTCCCCAGAGTGGATCTTCTGGTGTTCCGTCAGCTTGCATTTCATGCTGAAGCTCTTCCCACACTCCCCACACTCATAGGGCTTTTCCCCAGTGTGGATCCTCTCATGTCTCCTCAGGCCGGAACTCTGGCTGAAGCTCTTCCCACATTCCACACACTCATAGGGCTTTCCTCCTGTGTGGATCCTGTGGTGTTGCATCAGGTGGCCCTTCTGGCTGAAGCTCATCCCACATTCCCCACACTTGTAAGGCCGGTCCCCGCTGTGGATCATCTGGTGTTGCATCAAGCTCCCCCTCTGCCTGAAGCTCATCCCACATTCCCCACATTCAAAGGGCTTTTCCCCAATGTGGATCCTCTGGTGTTGCATCAGGATGGAGCTCTGGCTGAAGCTCTTCCCACACTCCTCACACTCAAAGGGCCTCTCCCCAGTGTGGATCCTCTGGTGCCGCGTCAGGCTGGAGCTCCAGCTGAAACGCTTCCCACATTCCTCACACTCGTAGGGTTGTTCCCCAGTGTGGATCACCTGGTGCTGGATCAGTTCTAAGCTCCGACTAAAACCCTTCCCACATTCCAAGCACTTGTGGGGCTTCTCTCTGCCATGGGGCTTCTCCACCAGCTCTGAGCTCTGGCTGCATCTCCGGCCGCCTTCCTTGCTCAGGGGGGCTCTTTCCTCCCCGCAGCTCCCTGGGCTGGGTTTGCTGCCCCTCCTCGTGTGGAATCTCCAGGGCTTTTCCTCCTGCTCCATTCACACACGTCCTAGGAATGAAAAATCCTGGTTTGGGGAAAAGAACAAAATGAGAGTGCCTTGGACTGGGAGCTCCTCCTTGCCCAAGTTCATCGCATTAAGTCATTGGGCATCTTGTGTCTCTAAGAACCTCCAAAACACCAAGATTCAGCAAAAAAGTCCTCCAAACATCAACACACAGATCAAAAACATCCCAAACATCAAGATTCAACAAAAGCACCTTCCAAATATAAAGATTCAGCCCCCACAAAAAAACAAAGCACAAGCAATTAGCCCAATAAAGCTCAGAAACACCAAGATTCACCCCCGGGAAAATCGTGGATCCCAATTCCCGGTCACCTGCTGCATGGTAGGGGGGGAATGCTACTGGGGCTGGCAGGGAAGTTGCGGATACAGGGAGAAGTGGAACCTTGTGGTGCCTCCTGTTTCTGCTCCTCCTCCACATCCAGTGTCCTTGCTCTTTCTCCCACTCCTCTTCCTCCTTCTCCTGCACAATCCCACCTTCTCCTCCCTCATGCATCGTTTGACCCTTTTGTTCCTCAATTCTGCTTCTCCTTCCCTTCTCCTCCTGCCCCAGGCCCAGCACCCACTGCCGGCTCCCTCTTCCCCCCAAACCCACAGCATCCCGCGGCAGGGGCAGGGATGGAGCTGGGGCAGGTCGGGCTGGGGCAGCGCTGGGCTCTCGGCCGCTCCCGCCCACACTCGGTCCCCACTGCAGCCGCTCCCGCCAGGAGAGTGCGGGGGGGCCCGGCCTTGGTGCTGCCCCACTCCCACCTCCCCAAATTCCCCTCGCATTTGGACAACAGGGCATGGATGGTGTTGGTGTGCTGCAAAGGGATTGCGTGAAGGGGAGTGTGCAGCAATATGGTTAAGGCAAAAAGCTGCAGCAGGAATCTATGTGGTAAGGAAAAGGATGATGGAAAAGCGGAGGAAGAGAAAAATACTGAGGATTGGGATGTTTATCAGCAGGGTCTTAGCCTCAAAACTTGTCAGCTGATTCAGATCTTTTGTATCCCCGGTTTCCAGGCCAGGAAAACAAGGAGGTCAGGGTTTCAGGGGGTTTCTCTGTGGGAAGCAGCAGCAGCACCGGGCGCAGAGCTGCGGCACCGGGAGCACGGGCTGGGGGCCTGTGGGGAGCTGCGGGGCCGGGCCGGGGCTGTGGGGCAGCCGGGGCTCAGCGCCGGGCGCTGCCTGACCCCACCAGCCCCGGGCAGGGCCGGCAGCGGCCCCCGGCCCCCAGGAGGCTGCGGGACGCCCCGGCCGCTGCCCGGCCCCGTGGAGCTGCCGGCCCTGCCCGCCGGGGGCGCCTTTGGACATTGCGGCAGGACAGGGAGCGGCTCTGGGATACGGGCTGGGGAGGGCACCCTGAGCACAGGGAGGAGGAGCAAGGAACACCTGGGAAAGGCAGATTGTACATTTTAGCAAGGAGATTATCTTTTAAGGATTTTATTAGGGTTACTGGAGAGACAAATGATTTTGCAGAAAGCTCAGCAGCTGTCAGAGGATGAGCACCCACAAGCACTGAGGGGGCTGTAGGAGGGGCACAAGAAGGCCCTGCAGCACTTGGGCACAAAGGCACAGCAGGTGAATGCGAGAAGGGAGCAGCAAAAGGCCAAGCTGAAGGCAAAGGCCAGGGCACAGTTCCTACAGCCCCTGAGGGATCAACCCCAGGGCCAAAGGGGGCCCCAGCACCCAGGGCACGGCTCGGCCACAAGCACCTGGCAGAGGCATTGCCCTCCTCGGCAGGGGAGAGCCCACCCAAACAGCCCCTGGCAAGGAACCAGGGCTCCAGCTGCAGGGCACAAGGACACTGCAAGCACAGACAGCAGCACCCTCAGGACCAGCAAGTCCACCCCTTGATGGACATGGATTGGCAGGGCTGTCACAGCTCCCATCACACCAGGGACCCTCCACACTGGAGCCCTTGAGAACATTCAGGGTGGGTCTGCATTGAGAGGAGGCATTTCCTGATGGACACAAGGGCCTCTCAATCCACTCTGAATCTTCGACATATGGGGAAAATGCTAAAAATATGTTTGATTAGTGAGGAGATAAGTGGGAAAGATGTATGGTTTTATTCAATCACTGGTAGTATATCAAGGAGATGGGTTTGTAATGCATGAATTTTTACTTGCTCCTAATTGCTATCATGATTTCCTGGGAAGGGATTTGATCGATAAACTCGTAACACAAATTAATATTATAAAAAGGGATACACAGGCCGGTCCTGTTGTACCTCTGTGTCAAATGTCTGGCCAGGCCTATGCTGAAGTGAACCCAGAAATGTTGGGAGCCCTAGGAAAATAGAGAAAATTAGATATGAAGTCTCTCCAAAGCACCCTGAAGCAATCAGGACAAGTGGTGTCTAAAAGCAACACCCTGTTCCAGGGGAGGGAAGGAAGGGGAATCAGACACAGCGCAGGTCACTGCCCCATGCTCAGCTCAACCCGCGCAGCTGTGGGTGCTTGTGAGAGCCTGGCACTGAAATGCCCTGAGCAGGAAGGCTTCAATATCTTCTGCTGACACCATGGCACCTAACAGGGGGGCAAAAGCAATTCTCACTGCTTCAGCAACCACTGGAGCAGATATCAAGGCACATTCTCCCACAGGAAGCTGGGCTGGCACAGAGCCTGCCCTGGCACTTTGCTGTTGCCAACACCCAGCCAGGACATCGGCTCCTGCCCAAGGAGTGCAAAGCAGCACCACTGGTGGCCAAGGGGCCCATGCCAAGTGTCCCTGAGGCCAGAAACAGCCGCCAGCACAGCTCAACACGGGGGACCCCTCAGCCTGGCCTCAAGGGCTCTGAAGCCCCGGAGATTTGCACTTCCCGCCTGCAGCAGGAGGATGGGAGGCCGCCCCTGAGCCTGCCCTGAAGGCAACGCAGCAGCAGCCAGGGCTCCACAGCGGGCCAAGCCCCTGCACCTGCCCACAGATCCTCGCCTGGAATCCTCTGCAATCCTGGCCACCCTCCTCTGCCGTCTCCAGCCACTGGGGCCAAGCCTTGCTGCCACTGCTGCAGCTTCAGCGCTGGCTGGGCCTGCACTGCCACAGCTGCTGGGGAACACCACGGCACAATTCCACTCTGGGGCTCACGGACACCCACACTCTGGGCTGCCTGCCATTGCACTGCTGCAAAATGTACCGATTTTGGTTCTTTTAAATCTTATTTCTCTGCTCAGGCTTGGTTTGTCTTTGCCTTTGGGAAAGGAATTCTAAAGGTTTTTTTTAAGGGGTGTTACACCACTCAATGGAGATGAGTTCAACGTCCCAACAGACTGGGAATAGCCCAAAAGACACCCACAGAGATAACGACCAGCAACAAAACATCAACATTTCCCAGCAGCAAACAGCAACCAACAGCTACCCCAGACACTGCCCCCGGCAGAGCTGGAGACACCTGGGCTGGAAAAGGCTGAGAAGGAAATCCAGGAGTGTGGAGACCGAATTCACATCAGAGGGGAAGAAATCCAGGTCCAACAGGAAACCAAATACTAAAAACTTACACAACTTGGAAGCAATGAACAGTAAAGCAGTGGATTTAGATTGGTTCAGACTACATAAAGTTTAGGAAAAACTCACATGGCATGGAATGATTTTCTCTGCACAGCTGGGCTATTTGTGAAAGAAATTATTTCTGTTGCACATGCTGGCCAGAATCAAGTAATGCCTTGACTCTCTAACACTAAAGAGATTCTTGGAGAGTTTTTGTTTTCCCAGCAGTTTCAATGACAAAATTACAACATGAGAAAAATTTTTCATAATATTCCCACTTTATATTGTCAGGTAGATTCGGGACAGAAGTGTGAGAATCAAGTTTTGGTCTGTGTTTTTCCATGTTCGCCTTTATATTGCATTTTGCAAAATTCAAGAGCTTTACCGTAATACTTTTAACTTAGAAATAGTTATATACTTTTTCTACAAAAATCAGATTCTGGGGGGGCCACATGTGACTCACCAGATGGCTGCCCTGGAAGAGAAGCTCCATTCCAGGCAGCCTCCAGAGGAGCTTTAGAAATGCAAATGAACACTGCTGGGCAAAGTGTGGACAATGCACCTGGGTCTCTTGCCCGGGGCAGGAATTGGGCTGATTCCCTCTGCCCCTCACCCCAAGCTCTGCCTGCTGGCACTGATGGAATTTGCACAGCTCAAGGCAGAGCCCAGGGGGAGGATATCTGACCCTGCAACAGAAACGGGCTAAGCTGCAAAGGGAAACAGCAAATGGAGAATGTTGGGAAAACTTCACTATAAATAAATGGGGGGAATCAGCCCTCTGCCCTCTCCAACATGTTCTGGCACTGTCTGTGTTATATATGGCATAGTAGAGCACCCAGGATTTTTTGCTACCAAATATTCAGGGAAATCAGTTGGGAATCCAATTAGTTGATGATTTAATTAGAGAAAGGCAGTCAATTGATGCAGCCCTGGCTGCATCCTGGAGAGCGGCCAAAAATGGGGAAAACATAAAAGGCCAGCAGAACAAAATCTATAACACCCTGGGAACCCGAACCAATTCATATCAGGAGCCGCAGAACCCATTTGTCATTTCAATGGCATCATTAGATTACAAGCTGCCCTTGCAATAACCAACCAGACAGCTCCAGCTCCTGACCTTCCTGCTGACCAACCCACTGAAATGAGGAACACAACATTTAACCATGGGATGGGATCAGATCATCTGTTAGCAGAAAAAAAGAGGAGTTTGTGGAAAATTAAATGACTCAAACTGCTGTTGGCAAATAGAGGACAAAGTAAACGTGGTGAAAAAAAAAAAAAAAAAAAAAAAAACAACGGAAACAAAAAAGCAGCTCATGTATTGGTCCAAACGTGAAAAGGATGGGAATGGGACACGGTTTTGTGGCCCCCTGACAGACCATGGGTTACACGAATGCTATTTCTCCTCTGATGTGCTACAGCAACTCTCATCTTTTTACCATGCTCCACACCTTGAGAGTGCAGCTCATTCAGCAGCTGAGTGAGGGGCCAGGGACTCGTCGATAAGGAAGTAAGGGGCGAAACCACCAGTTTCAATAAATGTTACTAATTAACATGGACTGCTACTCACAGGAAGTCCCGCTAAATTCCTAAACTTCCAGAAGAACAAAGACTTAACAGAGCCGTGAATATCGGCTGTTATACAAAAGTGGGGGTGCACATTAACGAGGACATGCAGTTGCCGGATCGGGAGGTCTGAACCTTGCAAGTACCTCAGCCAGGGGGCAAAGGGAGAGGGAGATGAGGTCGGGAAAATGAGGATAAAAAGGAGGCTGAGAACTACAGCGATGGCAGAGAGCGCACGGCAAATGCCCCACGGCCTCTCCCTCTGCTCAGCAATAAAGTCACTTTTACAGGACTCCTCTGTCTCCTCTGCGCACAGAAACCTCCGGCCACGGCAATTTCCCCGCACAGCCCCGGGCACGGGGCAGCCCCCTCTGTCCCAGCCACAGCAACCGGGCCGAGCCAGCGCTGCTCCGGCTGCGGCTCCTGCCGAGGCAGCGGCCGCAAGGAGACCGCGGGCAGCCGCTCCCGCAGCGCCCTCACGCCAGCGGCAGCACGGGGCGGACACGGCACAACGAACCCGCCCGAGCCCCCTGCCGCCCCCGAGGCCCGCAGCCAGCCCCGAGCCCCCGCACAACCCAGCGCGGCTCCCACCTGCGCTGCGGCCGCCTCCGAGCTCCGCCGCCGCCTCACCGCGCTCCGGCCGCTGCCGCCGCTCACGGCACCGCACACACGCTCCGACAATGGCGCCGCTGCCCAGCCACGGCCGCCCTCAGCCCGCCACCGGAGCCCTACTCCGCCCCGCTCCCACCAATCAGCGCGCGACAACCACGACTGACGGCACCATCGCCCAATCGCAGCCAGGGGCGGGCTCTGCACACGGCACAGCCCCGCCCCGCGCTCTCAGGGCCCCCCGGGCTGCGTGAGGCCGGAGCCGGAGCTGAGGAACAGCCCTGGAACGGGCCCGGGCCCGAGGGGATTAGGCTGAAAACACAAACAAACTTCTCCGCAGCTCCCGCCACGGCTTTCCCGGCACTGCGGCTCCGGTGGCCCCGGCTGAGCGGGAAGCCCTGGAGCCTCACTTCTCCTGCCCCTAATTAGGAGCATCAGTGCATCGCTTTGATTTCCCCCAAAAAGGGAAAACCGCCCCAAACCCCTGTGGATGTGCGGGAGGGGAGAGTGCGGGAGGGGAGAGATTTCTGACAGAAAACTCCAAAAACTCAGAGGAGGATCATGATAAGTGTGGTAAATATGTATGATCCGTGCTGACAAAATTGATACAGTAATTGATATTGATACAGTAATTAATATTTGGCAATAATAAAACAGTTAAAAGGTGTAATGCCTAGAAAGAAAGGGAGAGGAGGGGTTCCATCCCTGCCGCCCCATTCCTGCAGATGTTCAAGGATAGAAGGAAAAGCAAGAGATAACAGTTACTAAAAATTAACAGAGAGAAAGGAAAATCTGGTTGGGTCTCAGGAAAATGCTAGGTATAAGAGATTTATTCCTTTGGTGCTTAAATATAATATTATGTTCGTTTTGGCTTACATTATACTGGCTTGGTGCACATGTGCAACCCAAAGGTGAATGAAAGGACACCGAGGAAGAGGAGAGGCCTTCATCAGTGAGGACCCCCAAAGACGGGTGTGACCACCAAACCAGCGGTGGAGCATGCGCAGTAAAGGTGGTGATGAGGGCGGAGGTAGAAGTGTGATGATTCGAAAATGGGAGGAGATGGCATTGACATATGGCACAAAAGGGGGAATTTTTGCTTGGCAGGCTTGCATGTGAGGTGGCAGGGGTCCAAGGGCCCTGCACTCCGTACCCCTCACTCTATGGGTTTTTTTGCTTATGCGCTATTATTGGAACCAGATTATCCCTTATTTTAACCAAATTACATTGTCAATATTTCAAGTGTATCCGATTTTATATATTCTAAGCTATTCAATGAAAATTGCTGCTACCTTTAATAGTGTTTGGTCTTTTTGATGACGGGATAATTGGGCAAATATAACACCACTCTTCTCCCTCTCTCGGGCCTCCTCCAGCTGTGCCTGGCAGCTCCAAGCAGGGCCCTGCACCCAGGCCCTTTGCAATAAACCGCAACTTCCATGACCTGGCTGCAGAGATCTCTTGTCTCTCTCCATCCCGACCATCCTTCCCCTGTTGTCCTACAAAAATACCCCCAAAAAACCCCCAAACCCTAGTGAGAGATCACAAAATTACTCCAAAATAACCCAAAAAAAATCCCCAAACTCTGGTCAGGCACCATGAAATTACCCCAAAATGGCCAAAATCTGGTGAGGAACCCCAAAATAACCCGAAAAAACCCGAAAATTCAGTCAGGTATACCAAAATATCCCAAAATCAGGGCAAGGACCCCAAAATCTGGTCAGATAGCCAAACTTACCCCAAAAACACCTGAAAATACCCCAAAGCCCCTCAGGGACTCCTAAATTACCCCAAATCTTCCCAGAATCCAGTCAGGGACCCCAAAATTATCTGAAAATACCCCAAAATTCAGCCAGGGATCCCAAAATTCTCCAAATGCGCCCAAATCCAGTCAGGGACCCCAAAATAACCCCAAATCACCCCTAATCCAGTCAGGGACCCACAAAATCTACTCGGGGATCTCCAAACTTCCCTCGGGATTCCCCAAATCTAGTCGGAAACTCCCAAAATCCTCCCAAACCCACTCAGAATGCCCCCAAATGCCCACACAACCTCCGAAGTACCCTCAGTACCCCAGGTCCCCCGCAGGGCTCCCATATCCTCCTTAGGACCCTCGAAAATCTCCTCAGAATCCCCCCAGATTTCCTCATGAGTTCCCCATATCCCTCAAGACCCCCCCCAGATCTCCTCAGAGCCCCACAAACCCCCTCAGGATACCTAATTCTCCCCCAGGACCCTGCACATCCCCTCACCACGTCCCAAACCCCCTCACAACCCCTCAGCCCCCTCACAATCCCCCCAAATCCCCTCAGGACCCCCCAAATACCCTCAGGATCCCAAATTCTCCCTCTTTCCCCCTCACAACCCCTCCAATCCCCTTAGGAGACCCCAAATGTCCTCACGATCCCCAGTTCTCCCTCTCGATCTCCCCAAACGCCCTCAGGACACCCCACATCCCCTCAGGACCCCCAGTTCTCCCTCAGTCCCTCCCAATCCTTTCATAACCCCTCCAAACCCCCCCTCATCGCCCCTCCCCCTCTCCCCGCTCCCGGTGCTGACCGCGGTCGCTGTCGCCCATCCCGCGCTGCCGGGGGGGGTCCCGGGGCTCCCTCGGCGCCCGCAGATTCCCGCCCCGCCCCCTCCCCCCCGCGGCCTCAGCCCCGCTCCGCCGCCGCTGGGCCCCACGGGGACCACAATACCCACAATGCACCGCGGATTCGCCGGAAGCAGCTGCCGACGCCGAAGCAACGGGAACTTCTGCCAGTACTTCTGGCCGGCGCGGCTTCTGATTGGTCCGCGCCGCCTTTGGGGCTTCTCGGCAGAAGTCTCGCGAGAGAAGCAGTGCGGCCCTGTTTGTTGAGGGCAACTCTGCGGGCTCCTCAGAGCCCTCCGCGTTCCCTCGTAAATCCAGCCGGGAACGGCGAAATGAATCCGCCTAGAAATGGTGGCATGGAGCCTAAATCCCCTGGGGATGGAGCCTAAGTACCCTTCTACTGAGCCTAAATCCCCTGGGATTCAACCAAAACGGCCAAATCCAGGCGCTTTCCATGGATAGGGGCGGTACTGGAAAGGGCGGGCGGTGACGTCACCTCGCCCAACCCCTTTTCCGGCCCCTCCTGAGGCGGCTCTGACTTTTCCCGGCGCCGGCCCCGGGGCCTGTTCTGGGCCAGGGCCGGAGTTGGTGCCGGGGCTCCTTCGCCAGCGGAGCGTCCCCAAGGTGTTCCCAGTGAGCATGGAGCCCCAAGAGGTGCGACGGGAGGGGGGAAAACGTGGGTTGCTGAAAGAGGGAGAGGATACCGGGGCGGGTGGGGAGGTGGCAGAGGGGACAGCAGTGAGGGCAGGAGGGTGCCAGACGCTACGAGGGAAGTGGCAGGGGTGGCAGCGGGAACAAGGGAGGGACAGACGGGCAGCAGAGCCCTCCAGGGAGGGGCAAAAAGGGTCCTTCGGGGGCAGGGGGCCACCCCAGGAGGCCGTAAGTGCCACCAGGTCCCTGACACCTTCCTTTTTCCCTCCCCAGCTGTCCCCGGCCCTGCTGCAGCCACAAGTCACCGTGGTGGCCATCCTGGGTGAGCTGCTGGACGCCCTGAGCAGTCAGGACGAGATGATGCAGCCCTGGTCCCCATGGTCCCTGTACTGGGACCTGGAGTTCTTCACCAGGGAGCTCTGGGTCACCCTGCACCGCATTGATAACGCCTGGTGGCCCCAAGATGTCACCTCCGATGATGATAGCCCTTTCAACGCCCTGAGGCAGACCCTGGCCGCCTACAAGAGCACCCCAGGGACCACCTTGTTACCTGTGGGATTGGCGGTTGGTGAGTGGCTGTGGTCGGTGTCTGCGCTTGTGAACAGCTGGGTCCGGCTGGCCAGGGCAGCCACCAAGCTCCGCAAGGCCTGCAGGGATCTGGCCACCAAGGCGGCCGACAGGGTGGCCACCACCGCCGCCCGGGCCAGGGAGCTGCAGGACAAGGCTGCACATTATGGGACAGCTCAGGAAAACATGGTGGAGCTGGGTCAGGCCCTGGGCGGGGAGGAGAGGGCCAAGGTGGTGGCCGGGCATGGAGCCCAGGTGAGGAGAGAGGCCAGGCTGACTGCCAGTGAGGCAACAAGGGCCACCATGGTGAGACAGCGGGTGGAGGTGGCCCTGGGGCTGCTGGAGCGCTTGGTGGCCGCATGTGACGAAGCCACCGCATTTCCCCGGGAGCTGCTGCGCCTGCTCAGGGACACCAAGGCCGCCTTGAAGGGGACAAATGAGGCATCTCTCAATGTCCTCAAGGGCTTGGTGGCCAAGGTGGCCCAGGCCGAGCGGCTGTGGGAGGCCAATGCCCGCCTGGCCAAAGATCACCTGCTGGGGGCAGTTGACGACATCATCAAGGTCTATTTCACCGGTGGTTGCGCCAGACCCAGTGCCTGTGAGGTGGCTGAGCGGTGTCAAAGAGCCATCGAGGACATCCCAAGGCTCCTTCGACCCCCAGAGCATCCCCAGAGTGTCCCCAATGTATCCCCAGTGACCATGGAGCCCCAAGAGGTGCGATTGTGGGGAGAGGGGAACAGAGGGGACACTGGGGGGGACATGGGGGATGGCGGGAGGTGGCAATGGGGACAAGACGCTGACAAAGGGACGGAAGGGCAGAGGGGACTACTTGAGGGCACTGAGGCCACCGCAGGAGGCCAATAGTGCCACCAGGTCCCTGACACCTCCCCTGTCTCCTCCACAGGTGTCCCCTCCACAGCTTCAGGTGCTGGTGGCCGTGGTGGCCACCCTGGGCAAGCTGCTGGCCACCATGACTGGGCCACACAGCGACAAGTCCCCAAACTCCTTACATGAGGACCTGAAGAACTTCACCCGGAGCCTTCGTGCAATCCTGAACCACGGCAATGTCACCTCCCTGAGCCACCCTGGTGTCGCCTCCGTGGGCCGGGCCCTGGCCACCCTTGGGGCCACCCCTGGGACCACCTGGGCCAATGGGAGAGCCGTGGCCAAGGCCTGGCGGGAGTTGGTGGCCAGGCTCGTGGACCGCTGGGACTGGCTGTCCAGGGAGGCCACCAAGCTCCGTGACAACCACAGGAAGGTAATCGCGAACCAGCAGCTGATGATGGCCCTGGACAAGGAGGAAGTGGCCAGGGAAATGGCCACATACGATGCCCAGGTGGCGGCAGCCACCAATGAGGGAATGGGAGAGGCTATGGTAGCCACCAGGAGGGGACGTTGGGCAGTGGTGGCCCTGGGGCTGCTGCAGCGCTTGGTGGCCACATGTGACAGAGCCACCTTGTTTTACTGGAACATGGAGTGGCGGCTCAGGGACATCGAGGCCATCCTGAAGGGGACAAACGAGGTGTCCCCTGATGTCCTCCAGGCCTTGGTAGCCAAAGTGGCTAAGTTTGAGTGGCTGTGGGAGGCCAGCACCCGCCTGGCCAAGGATCACCTGCTTGGGACACTTGGGGTCATCGACAACATCCTCTTGAGTCCCTATGGTGGCTGGGGTGGCCCTGGTGGCCCTGGCAGCTGTGCAGTGGCCAAGCAGTGCCAAAAAGCCATCGAGGACATCCCGAGGCTGCTGCAGGAAAGTTTCACATGGGAGCACTGACATCATCAGGGACATCGCTGCTGTCACCTGTGCCCTCCCTGTGCAGTATTTGAGACAGATTTGGGCAATTTTCTAGGAATTTTCAATGATACTGTCCCAAATCCTGATGGGAATTCCTGGGGTGACATCACTGGGGACACTCAGGGACAGGGGACAGGGGTGTATGGGTCCCCTCAGCAGCTTCCAGCTTTCCACTGTGCCTGCAGCACAGCCAGGTCATAAATGGCAATTTAATAATTGCCTTTTGCACTCTTGTATTGCCTTCTACACATTGTTATTGATCACCAGCAATTTGATACAGTGTTTGATACCGATATTGATTATCGATTCATTGTAGCTGCTGGTTGGTGCAATATAATCTCTTAGTTCATGTGTGCACCATACAGCCTATTAATAATTAAATAAATGAATGAATAATTGAATAAATAAATGAATGAATGAATAAATATATAAATGCCCTCTGTATGAATCACACCGGGCTGATCTGAAGTCTGTGTCAGACACATCACTTGACCATTGTCACTGCCATATTTTCTGAAAAAATCCTCTTTGCCCAGGATTCTTCTCCTGGGAAGCCGAGAAGCCTCAGTGAAAAAAAGAAAATAATTATCTGATTTGCTTCTTCTGTGCTTTGCTGCTTTGGGATGTGGTTGGAGATTGTTTATGCAACATGTGAATTGTTTTTACTTAATGACCAATCACCATCCAACTCTGTCGGGACTCTGGAAGGAGTCACAAGTTTTTATTATTCATTCTTGTTAAGCCTTCTGTCTGTATCCTTTCTCTATTCTTTAGTAGAGTTTTAGTATAGCATTCTGTAATATAAAATAATAGCATAAAATAATAAATTAGCCTTCTAAGAACATGGAGTCAGATTCTCAGTTCCTCCTTCATCCTGGGGACCCAGCAAATACCACAGACCCCACTGAGGGACAAGTGGTCAACAAATCCACCTCAATGTTCCTTGAGGGGAGCACAGCGAGGGAGCTGCTTCAAGGTGCTGTCACTGAGATATTTCCCCTTGGAAACCCTGGGTGGGATCCAAATACACCCGAGCAGATGGCAAAATTAAAATGATATCAAAGCCTCGTGGAATGTGGGTTAAAACATGGGGTCTCTAAAACTGTAAATTAGTCAAAGTTTTACCCAGTGAGGCAAAATTATGATGAATCACCCACTGATTTTTGAACAGATGAAGAGATCTGTCATCAAATAGACTGATCTAGATTCTGAATCAGTTGATGGTAAAGCACATCTGGTTTTGTTTTGTGTGGGTCAGGCTTCAAAAGACGTAAGGAAAGATAAAGGGAGTTCAAGACAGGGATAAACTGCTGGAGGTTGCCTGGAAGGTGTTTTGAGAGGGGCCCAACTGAAAGAGTTAATCCCAGCCTAGCAAGAAGGCAACTCGGGAAAAGTCACCCAAGAAAGCTTCCCCTCTGGAGAAGGCTCAGAGAGCATCCTGTAAGAAATGGGGGCATTGGAAAAAGGACTGTCCAGCGCTGAAAGAAAAATCATCAGTCCCTGTCGTAGCAGCGGTGCCCAGCGGGGAATAATGAGCATTGACTCCATGATTGCAGCAGGCTGATCAATCGCTTTGTTATACCATACTTTACTACTAAGAACAACCCATGGCCCTTGCCTGACAGTCACAACACACACACATGGATCCAATTGGTCAATCAAGCCAAACAACCATCGCCAGTGGCCAGTTGTTCTGGTTTGAAAGCAAAACCAGTGAGAGACTCCAAGTCAGAAATACAATTTATTAGGAAAAGGGAAAAAAACCAAAAATACATGCAATAGTACAAAATGAAACCACTGACAGAGTCAGAATAAAACCGGACACCCTGCTAGTTAGGGTGGTGGTGGCAGTCCAGATGAAACGGTCTTGTTGATGTGGTGATCCTGTAGAAAAGATCTGGCAGCTCTTGTCCTCTGGAAACCAGTGGGTAAGGGCTGCCTGTTCTGTCCCAAAGCCCAGATGATATCCAGGTGGGGATGCTGAGCTCCTCCCCACTGGGCAGAGCATCTCCCAATGGGCTGATATCGGTCTGAGTCATGATTGGTCCTTGATTTCCCATCAAACAGAAATGGCTCCTGGAGGGAGTTCTCTCTGAGTCATGGGGCAAGGCACTGATGGGCCCATACAGTAAGGGTGTGATAGCTCTGAATCCATATGCTTGCCTTCTAGTGGAAGTTAAAAATCCATTAATTCCTCACCTTATTAACCTGTAAAGCGAACCAGACAACAGCCTTGGTTATAGGACCTATGTTTAGATGAGGGCGTGCGAATGGGACAAATACAACCATGGTCACATGCCACCCAAACTAGGACCACATGGTGACACCTAACAAGGTTTCTGTATCAGCACACAAAATTAGATTACTCAAGAACTGTTATCCTCTTTTTGTTTCTATGCCCTTGAGCTTCACATTGGGTGCCAAAATCTGTCTTGGTTTGGAAAGACAGGAGTCTGCTAAGGAAGGCAGGAGCCTCCCCTGAAATGGAGAATGTAAACCCTCCCCACCCCTCCAAATTGCTATAAATTTGGAATTAAGAGACCCTCCGGCAAAAATATGGGAAATAACAGTTCTTTACTAGGCAAGAAAATAAAAAGATAAAATAAACAAAACAGTGCACTAGAACAACACTGACAGAGTCAGAACACAACCTGACACCCTGTTGGCCAGGTTGTTGGTAGCAGTCCCATTGGAAATGTGGCTGCAGTCCTCCTGGAGTGTCAGGTGTGGTTCTGTTGGAGCAGGGATCCTGTAGAAAGGTGCAGTCTTCCTCTGAGATCCAGTGGAAGGAGAGGCAGCTGCTGTTCCTCTGGGGATGCAGTGGAGAAAGCCATGCTGGTGGTCCAGAACCTCAAGATTATATCCAGGTAGGAATGCTTGGCTCTCCCCTCTGGGCGGAGCATCTCACACTGGGATGCTGTAGTTCTTATCAGTCAGGCAGTGACATTCAATAGCCTGTTATCGACAGATATCTCCCCGGTTGTAGAAGAGATAAGGAAAACTGCCTACTTAACAGAAAACAACTGCCATACAGATGGTAAATAGAGTGCAATTTGCGTGACAATCCAGGACATTGCCCAAAGCAGGATTTATTGCCACAAGTAGATTTATTGCCCAAAGCAGGATAATTTCACACCAGAATTAAAGCATTGTAAATATTTGTGGTTCTTGCCTTTAAAACACTGGGAAATGGAAAACTGGAAATGAATCCGTTAGAAAGACCTGTGGGGTGGGTGGGAGCAGCAGGATCAGCTCTGGTGGCAGCTCTCAGCTTTCCTGGGAAGAGGGAAGGGGCCGGATCCAGCTCCATGGATCACTCAGGCAGCGATTCCTGCCAGGATGAGAGAAGGTCATGGTGTCACCCTGTCCCTGTCCCCATTCCACAGGGTAGACCTGGCTGGAGTCCATGCAGAGCAGGAGCTACTCCAGGATCCCACATGATCCTACTCGAATCCTGCCACAGTCCTGCTCCATCCATCCCACCCAATTCAGAACTGGAATCCTTCCCTGATCTCACTCTATCTATCCTGGACCGATCCTGCTCCAGAATCCATCCCACCTAATCCTGCTCCAGAATCCAGCCCCAGTCCCACTCTACAATTCCCCCTAATCCCACTCTGCATGGACCCCTGCCCTGATCCAGAATCCTTCCCTGATCCCAGTCCATCCATCCTGCCCCAATCCCCCTCTGGAATCCCACCCTGATCCTGCTCCATACCTGTGCTGAAGCTGTTGGTTCCCATGTCCCTTCCTGCAGAAAGAGAAGATCCATGAGATTCCAGCACAGATCACACACTGGGATTAACCCCTGGATCCATCCTGGGATCTGCACAGAGGGGATCCAGAGCTGGATCCACCATTGGAACTCACCAGCTGCTGGGTTGTATCCATTCCTGTCCCTCCTCCCTGTGGAAACAAAGTGGGATCAGTGTCAGTGGCACACGCTTCCCAGAACAGCGCCGGGTGGATTCGTGTCCCCTCCTGACCCCCATCCCATGTGTTACCGGATTGGAGCTTCCAGACGCCGAATCCGATGAGGACGATGAGGATGAGGATGAGGATGGCAGCAATGACGGACACAGCAACCACCACGGTGAGATTCCCGCCAGATGTTGGCCCTGGGAAACGCAGGATAGTGAGGAGGGTGAGGGGGATGCTCATTTGGGAATTCCAAATTCCCAATCCCCACATTCCCAGCCTCACCCCAAGCGAAGATCCCAGGCTCTGGCATTCCGGGATGCTCCACCCTTCACCGGTACTGCTCCCGCTCCTCCGGCAGCGCCTCAATCCTGGCCCAGGTGTGGAAGGTGCCATCGCTGTTGGGAACGATCCCACCCCACTCCGTCTCCTGATCCAAGGTTTCACCCCCCTTCATCCAGCTGACTGCAATGGTGTTGGGGTAGAATCCGTACAGGACAGGATCAGCATCTTGTGTTCCTCTTTTCCAGACACATGGACATCAGGGGGCTCTGGAATGGGATAATGGTGATAGACATCATTGGAATTCCATGAGTGGGACTGGGGTGAGTTCTACCTATGGAATTCCCACAGGAACGGCATGAGAGTGAGATCTACCCATGGAGTTCTCACTGCAGATGAGATGTATCCATAGAATTCCCACAGGAATTACTGTGTTCCCAAGTCCCCTATCCCCAAATCCCAAATCCCCACAGGAATTCTGATCCCACCTTGGCGCTCCAGCTCCTTCTGCCCGTATCTGATGTATTTCTGGAGCCATTCGGGGCATTCGTGCTTCAAGTAATTCGTCCAATACTCAGCCACGGTCCCATCCTGCTCCCAGCGCCTCCTGATGATCTCACCAACGCTGTCGGCCGCCACAAATCTCCTGAATTCCAGGTCAAAGGAGATTAAATCCCGCCCATCGTAGGCATTCCGGTGGGATCCATGGATGCTCCCATCGGACAGGAGGTCACAGCCGGAAACTCGCAACCTCGTGTGGAGACCTGGAGGGATTGTACCCACAGAGACCCATGGAATTGTGTCCCAGCCCCACAGAGCCCCAGAGTCTGATGGAGACCCACAGAGCCTCATCCCAGCTCCTCAGAGCCCCATGGATGCAAATCCTAACTCCACAGATTCCAACCCAAGCCCACAGGTCCCATCCCAGCTTCACAGATCCCATCCCAGCCCCATGGATCCACATCCCAGCCCCATGGATCACAAGATATCCCATCCCAGCCTAATGGATCCCTATTTCAGCCACTTGGAGCTCTGTGAATCCACATCCGTAACCTATAGATCCGATCCCAGCCCTATGGATGCTCACCCCAGCCCTACAGTTCCCATTTCAACCCTACAGATCCCATCCCAGCCCCATGGATGCACATTCCAGCCCTACAATTCCTATCCTAGCCCCACAGATCCCATCCCAGCCCCATGGGTCCCCATCTCAGCCCTACAGTTTCTATCCCCGCTGCATGGATCCCATCCCAGCCCCACAGATCCCATCCCAGCCCCATGGATCCACATCCCAATCTATGGATCACAAGATATCCAATCCTAGCCTAATGGATCCCCATTTCAACCACTTGAACCCCATGAATCCACATCCAACACCTATAGATCCCATCCCAGCTCTGTAGATCCCATCCCATCCCATCCCACCCCCAGAGATCCCCCCACTCACCCCCGCTCTGGTTGTATCGCTCCTGCAGTGTCTCCAGGTTCTTGGCATCCATGTGCTGGTTCCTCATACTGTTCCGGGTCTGCCACTCCCAAAATCCTGGCTCGACTCCATCCTTCATCCACTGTGTCAGCGGCTCCAGCCGGCCCTGCTCGCTGTCGTAGCGCACAAAGGAGATCCCATCCATGAACCCCATTTGCATGTACTGGGGGATCCCTGGGCTGGGCTCTGACACCGCCACGTGCAGGTAACGCAGGAGTGGAGAACTGGGGGGACACAGAGATTTGGGGGGGTTGAGGGGATCATGGATCAATGAAAGGGGAACTGGGAGAGCTGGGAAGGGGGTTGGGGATCCTGGGGCCAAGGAAAGGGTGTGCATGGTGGGAGAGGTGGAATGGACAGGAAAGGGCCTGCAGGGGGTCCTGGTGTCCAGGAACAGGGGCTCAGAAGGGGGAGGGGGTGGTGCAGGGACTGGGAGAGTGGGATGGGGGTTCCAGGGGATCCCTGTGCCCAGGAAAGGGGGTCCAGGGATCCCCAGTCCCAAGGAATGAGGGGTCAAAAGGTGGGAGGACCTGGGAATAGGAGTCTTGGGGATCCTTGATGCAGAGGAAAGGGGAGTTGGGAGCTGAGAAAAGCAGGAATGGGTGTCCAGGGGGTCTCAGGGTCAAGGAAAAGGGGGGACTGGGGAAGGCAGGATGGATGAGAAAGGGGGTGCAGAGGGGGATTGGTACTGGATAAGGGAGTGCAGGGGGGTCCCAGTGCCCAGACATGAAAATTCAGGAACCCCCTGCCAGCAGGACACACGGGTGAAGAAATGGGGGGACGCAGAGACTGGGGGCTCTGGGAGCGTCCAAGGGTCGGGAAGCGGAACCGGGAGAGCCAGAAAGGGTCCAAGGTCCAATGAAGGGACTGGGAGAGGCGGGATGGGGGATCCAGGGGTCCCCGGTGCCCACCAAAGGAGGTCCAGGGGTCCCCGGTGTTGAGGGCAGTGGGGTCTGGGAGCTGGGAAAGGCAGGGATGCGGCTCCAGGGGGTCCCTGGGTCACGGAAAGGGGGGTCTGGGGCTGGGAGAGGCGGGCGGATCCCGGGGACGCAGCTTGGGAGACGCGAAAGAGAAAAGACCGAGGGAACGCCGGGGGAGGGGACGAGGGAAACGGGGAATTCCAGGGAGTTCATCTGGATCCCTCTGGATCCGCCCTGGGACCCTCTGGGGCCCCGTTTCGGAAAGCGGTGGGAGTGGAAAACGGGGGAGAAACGGAAAGTTGGGAGATCTGGGGGAATCCAAAGGTCAAGGAAATGGTCCAAAGGGTCTGAGAAGGGCGGGATGCCCGAAAAGGGGGGCAGGGGGATCCCAGAGCACTGACGGGGGTGTGGGGGGGATCCTAGTCCCGGATAAGGGGGTGAAGGGGGGTCCTGGTGCCCAGAAATGGAGATTCAGGGCTGACCCAGTGCCCAGGAATGGGGGTTCAGGGGGGTTCCCGTGCCGAGATTCAGGGTTCAAAGGGATCCTGATCCCCAGGAATGGGAGATCCGGTGGGTCTCGGGGCCAGATAAGGGGGCGCAGGGGGTCCCGCTGCCAAGAAATGAACGTTCACGGGGATCCCCGAGTCCAGGAATGGAGTTCAAGGGGGTCCCGGTACCAGATAAGGGGAACAGGGGGTCCCGGTGCTGAAGGAGGGGATGGAGGGGGTCACAGGACCCAAAATGGGGCTATGGGGATTCCTGTGCCCGGTAACAGAAGTTCAGGAGGGTCCCGGTGCCCGGAAATGGAAGTTCAGGGGGTTCCCGGTTTCGGGGTTCCCACTCACCTTTGGTCGCGCCCCCCGGGTCCCCCAGGAGCCCCCAGAGCAGCTCCAGACCCAGCGCTGGAGCCATGGCCCTGCTCGGCTGCGGCCCCGCCCCAGCCATGGCCCGGCTCCCACAGCCGCCTCCGGCCCCGCCATTGGCCCCGCTGTCTCCTGCCCGCCAATGGCAGCCCGATCTGTCAGTGACGTCACCGGTCGCCGGGCAGATCCCGGTCTCGCAGGTTGGGACGCGGAAGCGAAAGGGACCGAGGAGGGCGGGGCGGGGAGGGGACGGAGGATTTGCAGAGAATCCCTCTGGATCCCGCTGCGACCGCCCTGGAGCCCTCTGAGAACACCTGGGAACCCCTGGGACCCCCTTAAGGAAGCGCCTGGAGGGGAGAACTGGGGGGATCCGGAAATTTGGGAGATCTGGGGGTGCAAAGGTGAAGGAAAAGGGCGGGTCTGGGGTCTGGGAAGGGCGGGAGGGCCGGGCAGGGGTGCGGGGGGTCCCAGAACACGTGAAGGGGGTCCAGGAGGGGTCCCAGTCCCGGATAAGGGGGTGCAGCGAGGTCCCCCTGCCCAGGAACGGAGGTTCGGGGGGTCCTTGTGCCCAGGAATGGGGGGTGAGGGCAATGGGGGTTCCAGGGGGTCCCTGTGCCCAGGAAAGGGGGTGCAGGGCCCCCGGTGCTGAGGAAGGTGATGGGTGGGGGCTGGGGAAGGCAGGAGGGGGGGTCCAGGAAAAGGGGGTGCGGGGGGGCATTGGGGCTGGATAAGGGGGTGCAGGGGGATCCCCGGGCTGGATGAGGGGAAGCAGGGGGATCCCGGTGATGGATAAGGGGGTGCAGGAGGGCCCTGTGCTGGATAAGTGTTTCATTTTTGTTGTTATTCATATTTCTCAAGTCCCATACTGTAGCAAGCTGTTTTTTCTGCAGCACAGTTCTTCATGTGTCTTCTTAGGGGCTCCTCCTGGGCTCTCGACCCACCCCTTTTATCCCAGCTATCTTTACGAGCCACAGCTGCTGCCCGACCAAGGACTTCGCAGCTGTGACTCATTTAGAATAGCTAGGACCCACTTATGTAACACGTAGGACTCTCACTACATTTCAGTTGTTGTATTCTTATTGCTGTTATAACAATACATATATTCACAGATAAGATATATCCACAGATAAGGGGGTGCAGGGGGGTCCCTGTGCCTGAGAATGGAGGCTTTGGGAGGGTTCCAGTCCCGGATATGGGGGTGAACAGGGGTCCTGGTGTTGAATAAGGGCATGCAGTGGGGTCCTGGTACCCTGGAATGGGGGTTCAAGGGGAGTCCCTTCCTGGGAATCAGGGTTTGGGGGGGTCCCGGTGCTAGATAAGGGCCTGGCTGGGATCCAGTGCAGGGGGTCCTCGTTCACAGGAATGGGGGACTCAGGGGGGGTCCTGATCCTGTTCAGGGTGTGAAAAACAAAATTCACTGCTTAGAGTATTTAAAAGTTTAATAATAATAGTAAGAGTAAGAGTAAGAGTAAGAGTAGTAATAATAATAATAATAAGAATAATAACAATAACAATAACAATAAAAATCCAGAAAAGGACGATATTTCCCCCCCCCCTCCCATGCGCTGGAGTGCTCTTGGCAAACAGCCAAAGAACACAGGGGTGTACATAGACAATGTTATCTTTATACTGTTACATTGCTGAGATATATGCACATTCATGTGTTTCATGCATTATTCAAAAATTCTTGTGAACTTTCTGATGTTTTGGGAAGTTCTTTGACTTCTTCACACTCCAGCTTATCTGCACAACATCCTGTGTGTCAGGTCAATATATTTTATTTCTTTTTGTGTCTCCATCCTGCTGTTTCACATCCTCTGATAAGGATGCAGTATGGCCTCCCTAATTTTAACATGGTATTGTCTAATTGTCCTCTGGTGCTCTGCTTTGTGTCACGGTTATCTTATTACTTGGACAGGCTGGTCAGTGGATGGCCTTACACTGTTTTTAGTTACACAAAAGCCTTTTTCACATCTTATGTTTTGCTAAGTCCTATTGAATCATGATTTTAAAGGGTTAGGATTTTAGCTGAGTGTTAGAACCAATTCATATTGAAGTTAGATACACCAATGTTAGGTTAATGATTATTGGATGCTTAAGCTAAAGCTAATTGTTATATTATGAGCTCATTTGTAGAAAGAAGTGGAGCAAGTGAACCATTATAGGAACATACTGAAACCAGTAGAACAATGCCCAGCACCTGATGAAGACCTTCCTGACTTCATCCCTGGGACCACTGGCCCAATTTGAGACCACCGACCCAATTCAAGAGAAGAATTGCGCACGCGTGAAAGACTAATAATCTCACTTTAATACAAAGCAGGGATGGGAGGTGCTGGGGTTGTGTTTATGTATTATTTTGGGAAATAAACAGAAGGCAAAAATCCTTATGCAGTGCGGTCATGCATTTTGAGAATGACTCCCCTGTGCTGCCCACCAGTGTAATAAACATGCAACTTTCTAACTTTTGACTAGTTAGAGAGACTTTGTCCATGATCCTGTTTTAATGATTCAGTTACAAAGCCAGCCAGGAGGAGGCTCTGCTGGGCTGTGATACCAGCTCAGGTCATGGACCCCCTTGGTGCACCCTGTGGAGAAATGGCTACATGACAGAAGTCACGTAGACATTCGCTTGTTAGCCGACCAGGAGTTGGGAAAGTACTGAACACAGCTAGTTGGAGTTTTCGCACCTGCAAGATAGCGTGTCCTTGGGCCTAGCTGGGTATGATAACAAGTGGACAGAGAGACGTGGGAAATAGAGAATGTAGGCCCAAAGGAATGAGGAAGAGTTGATGGTATAGTTTAACCAATAGTTCGCTTGGCTTACAGACTATTCATAAGCTTATTACTTGCTGTATAAGTGTCTGATGCTCTCTTCAATAAACGGAACTTGCTGTTGACTCACATTGAGCCCCGAGTTTTCCCTGCACCTGACAAATGGCTCATCCCCGACAAAGGCCGCATTCTGCAACAGCACCCCCAGGATATTCCTGGAAGAGTGGGCTCTGCTGCACAGACTGTTCATCCAGCAGCAGACAAGGACCCCTGACTACTAAAACTCCAGACAAAATGGTATGTTTAAAAATTGAGACAGTTTTAAACAGTGACCGGTAAGGCGTGGTCAGGAGAGGCCCTTTGGTAAGTCGTGGGAGATGTCCATGTGCAATTTGTGCCTCTGTAGTGTGCTTGCAAGCTGAAGTTGCAGTTGAAATCTGGTTGCCAGCAGAAAGAGTTGTTGAACTGTTGTACTGAGCTCGGGCTTTTGGTGCTGCCATTTGTTTCAGCATAGAGAGCTCAGTTTGCCACCAACTGGGGCTAGCAGTCGTAAGGGCAAATGCTGGTCTAAGGTTGTTATAACTGAGTTGGTGTGTGTGGAAAGAAATACCCCTTTCACAGTGAGTTTGTGTGTGTGAACTTTCTAGTTTTGGGGAGCAGCATTCGCTGCGACACCTGGTGTTTGAGTATAACCATTCTTTCATAAGGCTTTGTGTTCAGGTGTTAACCAATCCTTTGCCTGTGGGACCTGGGAGGCGAGGATCAAACACTGTAACACGGTGTCTTTGTGGTCCCTGTCCTTGTGGAGTTTGCAAAGATGCAACTTTGGATTCATCTGGTGTAGTGTGAGATTTTGCTGACTATTGTGTAAAAGTTACAATTGTAACAAGCTGGTAATTTTTGTTGTGTGTCATCTGTGTTAAGCTGTGTATTAAGCTTGAGCCTGAGTCAAGAGGGTTAAGCCACCCTTTTAGAAGGGTTTTAACTTAAACTGGTGTTTGTGGGTTGTCAGAGCTGTAATAGAGACAGCTTGTTATAAGTTGATTCCCAAGACTTGAGGTACAGGAGAGCTGTGTGGTTTTTTCGGCTGCATTGTGTTAATTTGATTCTTGGGACTGTATAGCTCTGTGAGATTTTAAGATTTTGTTTGCAACAAGTGCAGCATTTTATGTGGAAAAACTAGTGTGGTGATTTATGTGCATTAAAGCAAATTAAATGAATTCCAGGAATTCCCCCCCGCGCCCATTTGTGGTGTTTGTGGGCATATCAGATTTTTTGCTGTAACAGAGACAGCCTTTTTATTTATTTTATTTGTGGTTAGACAGATTAAAGGAATCCCTTTACCTTGGCAGTGTGAAAAGTGCATATTATACGTCTCTATGCAGATATAAAATACTATATGTATTTTGTTGTGATTAATAGGGCAGTATCAACATTTTAACAGTGTGGTAAATGCAGTTTTCTAGTTAAGGTAGGAACTATGTATGTGGGATACTTTTTTAAGAAAGGAATGAGGTACTTGCACCAGATGGCAGCCACAGGACACCTAAATCTTTCAGAGAAAGAGAATTTACTGCTCTCTTATCAGAAGAAACGAACTTCTTCCTGCCTTGCTCAGCCATGAAGACGCCGCTGAGGATTAGGAGGCAGAAGCTGACACTGACCAGACAGAATCCTTTGTTTGAATGGAATTTATGCATCATGTATGAGGTGTATGAATATGCAACAGGCTATTGTTTTTAAGGGTTAATCCTCTGTTAATGGGTGTCCTTTTTCGGGCTTATTTTGCCCAGAAAAGGTACCCGGTCCTCCGTAACTTTCTTCTTATTGTCTCGTATTGTCCTAATCTCAATTGTTCAAATTTTTATTACTCTAATTATATTACTATTTTTATGACAATTTTATTACTATTAAACTTTAAATTATTTTTTTAAAGTGATGGGCGTTTTTCACAATGGAGGCATGGGAGGAAAAGTGGATTTAAGGGTCTTCACTTAGTTCTCATTATTCTGGTCTGAGATTTTGGAGTTTTCTGTCAGAAATCGCTCCCTTCCCCCACTCATCCGCAGACCTTTGGGCAGTTTTCCTTTTCTTGCGGTAAATTAAAGCGGTGCACTAATGCGCCTAATTAGGGGCAGGAAAACTGAGGGCTTTCCTCGGAGCCGGAGCCACCGGAGCCGCAGGGGAAAGCCGTGGCGGGAGCTGCGGAGAAGTTTGTTTGTGTTTTCAGCTCAATCCGCCTCGGGCCCGGGCCCATTCCAAGGGCTGTTCCTCAGCTCCGGCTCTGCCCTCACGGCCCGGGGGGCCCGGAGAGCGCGGGGCGGGGCTGTGCCGTGTGCAGAGCCCGCCCCTGGCTGCGATTGGGCGATGGTGCCGTCAGTCGTGTTTGTGGCGCGCTGATTGGTGGGAGCGGGGCGGAGCAGGGCCCCGGTGGCGGGCTGAGGGCGGCCGTGGCTGGGCAGCGGCGGCATTGTCGGAGCGTGTGTGCGGTCCCGTGAGCGGCGGCAGCGGCCGGAGCGCGGTGAGGCGACGGCGGAGCTCGGAGGCGGCCGCAGCGCAGGTGGGAGCCGCGCTGGGTTGTGCGGGGGCTCGGGGCTGGCTGCGGGCCTCGGGGGCGGCAGGGGGCTCGGGCGGGTTCGTTGTGCCGTGTCCGGCCCGTGTTGCCGCTGGCGTGAGGGCGCTGCGGGAGCGGCTGCCCGCGGTCTCCTTGCAGCCGCTGCCTCGGCAGGAGCCGCTGGCGGAGCAGCGCTGGCTCGCCCCGGTTCCTGTGGCTGGGACAGAGGGGGCTGCCCCGTGCCCGGGGCTGTGCGGGGAAATTGCCGTGGCCGGAGGTTTCTGTGCGCAGAGGAGACAGAGGAGTCCTGTAAAAGTGACTTTATTGCTGAGCAGAGGGAGAGGCCGTGGGGCATTTGCCGTGCGCTCTCTGCCATTGTTATAGTTCGCAGCCCCTTTTTTATTCTCATTTTGCTGGCCTCATCTCCCTCTCCCTTTGCCCACTGGCTGAGGTGCTTGGAAGGTTCAGACCTCCCGATCCGGCAACTGCATGTCCTCGTTAATGTGCACCCCCACTTTTGTATAATAGCCGATATTCACGGCTCTATTAAGTCTTTGTTCTTCTGGAAGTTCAGGAATTTAGCGGGACTTTCTGTGAACAGCAGTCCATGTTCATTAGTAACAGTTATTGAAGCTGGTGATTTCGTCCCTTACTTCCTTATCTACAAGTCCCTGGCCCCTCACTCAGCTGCTGAATGAGCTGCACTCTCAAGGTGTGGAGCATGGTAAAAAGATGAGAGTTGCTGTAGCACGTCAGAGGAGAAACAGCATTCGTTTAACCCATGGTCAGCCAGGGAGCCACAAAACCGTGTCCCATTCCCATCCTTTCCACGTTTGAACCAATACATGAGCTGCTTTCTTGTTTCCGTTGTTGTTTTGTTTTTCACCACGTTTCCTTTGTCATCTGTTTGCCAACAGCAGTTTGAGACATTTAATTTTCCACAAACCCCTATTTTTTTGCCAAGAGATGATCTAATTTCATTCCCATGGTTAAGTGTTGTGTTCCTCATTTCAGTGGGTTTGTCAGCAGGAAGGTCAGGAGCTGCAGCTGTTTGGTTGGTGATTATTGCGAGGGCAGCTTGTAATCTAATGATGCCATTGAAATGAGAAATGGGTTCTGTGGCTCCTGATATGAATTGGTTCGAGTTCCCAGGGGCTGGTCCATGGTGTTGTAGGATTTGTTCTGCTGGCCGTTCATCTTTTCCTGGTTTTGGCTGCTGTCTCTAGCCAGGGCTGCATCAATTGACTGCCTTTCTCTAATTAAATCATCAAATCCTTGGATTCCCAACTGATTTCCCTGAATTTTTGGTAGTAAAAAATCCCCAGTGCTCTAATATATCCTACATAACACAGACAGTGCCAGCACATGTTGGAGTGGGCAGAGGGATGATTCCCCCCATTTATTTATAGTGAAGTTTTCCCAACATTCTCCATTTGCTGTTTCCCTTTGCAGCTTCACCCTTTTTCTGTTGCAGGGTCAGATATCCTCCCCCTGGGCTCTGCCTTGAGCTGTGCAAATTCCATCAGTGCCAGCAGGCCGAGCTTGGGGTGAGGGGCAGAGGGAATCAGCCCAATTCCTGCCCCAGGCAAGAGACCCAGGTACGTTGTCCACACTTTGCCCAGCAGTGTTCATTTGCATTTCTAAAGCTCCTCTGGAGGCTGCCTGGAATGAAGCTTGTCTTCCTGCTGCTGGGAAATGTTGATGTTTTGTTGCTGGTCGTTATCTCTGTGGGTGTCTTTTGTGCTGTTCCCAGTCTGTTCAGGTGTTAAACTCATCTCCATTGAGTGGTGTAACACCCCTTAAATAAAAGCTTTAAAATTCCTTTCCCCAAGGCAAAGACAAACCAAGCCTGAGCAGAGAAAGAAGATGTAAAAGAACCAAACTCGGTACGTTTTGCAGCAGTGCAATGGCAGGCAGCCCAGAGTGTGGGTGTCAGTGAGCTCCAGAGTGGAATTGTGCCGTGGTGTTCCCCAGCAGCTGTGGCAGTGCAGGCCCAGCCAGCGCTGAAGCTGCAGCAGTGGCAGCAAGGCTTGGCCCCAGGGGCTGGAGATGGCAGAGGAGGGTGGCCAGGATTGCAGAGGATTCCAGGCGAGGATCTGTGGGCAGGTGCAGGGGCTTGGCCCGCTGTGGAGCCCTGGCTGCTGCTGCGTTGCCTACAGGGCAGGCTCAGGGGCGGCCTCCCATCCTCCTGCTGCGGGCAGGAAGTGCAAATCTCCAGGGCTTCAGAGCCCTTGAGGCCAGGCTGAGGGGTCCTCCCCCGTGTTGAGCTGTGCTGGCGGCTGTTTCTGGCCTCAGGGACACTTGGCATGGGCCCCTTGGCCACCAGTGGTGCTGCTTTGCACTCCTTAGGCAGGAGCCGATGTCCTGGCTGGGTGTTGGCAGCAGCAAAGTGCCAGGGCAGGCTGTGTGCCAGCCCAGCTTCCTGTGGGAGAATGTGCCTTGATATCTGCTCCAGTGGTTGCTGAAGCCGTGAGAATTGCTTTTGCCCCCCTGTTAGGTGCCATGGTGTCAGCAGAAGATGTTGAAGCCGTCCTGCTCAGGGCATTTCAGTGCCAGGCTCTCACAAGCACCCACAGCTCCGTGGGTTGAGCTGAGCATGGGGCGGTGACCTGCGCTGTGTTTGAGTGCCCTTCCTTAATAACAGCCTGTCTTGTAGCTCCTTTCCCTTCTGCTGCCCTTGCAGAGCCATCCACAAACACATTTTCTCCCTCAGGCCAGGGAATGTCCCATCATCAATCTGTTCCAGCCTGGGTCTGGAGCTCTGTCCCTTGAGTGCAGTCGTGGGTTCCTTGCCAGCCCCTCTCCAGGCTGTTCAAACAGGAGGCTGGGTTAAACCCTTTCCCTGTCCTCAGTTCTAAATCCTCCTGTGCCATTGAACAAGTTTCATACTGTAATAACCAAGCCCTGCTCATCTGTTTAGAGGCTGTTTAGGTTGTCAAACCTTTACCTTGATGCCAGACTTGAACTATAGGAGATCCTCCTGTTGTCATCACTTTTCAGGCGAGGCCACTCTCTGGCCACTGGGTTAAACATTTTAGCACAAGAATTCCTTTGACTAGACCCTGTTTAAAATCCACCTATAATTCAGATTCTTTTTCCTTTTTGGAAGCCCCAGGAAAACTGCCTCAGTTAAGCTTCATTTTGGAACTTGATAGTCCTGTGTTTCCTCCTGCTGTCCATCTATCCAGTTTGTTGACTGGCTGGATAGGAGTGTTGTAGGGAGACATCCTTGGCTCCAAAAGCCCTGCCTTTAACAGGGATTCAATACCAGGCTGTGAGCCCTTTCTTCTCTCTCTTGGAACAAGGTATTGCTTGTCCTGGTTGCTTTAAAGTAATTTGTAGTGGCTCCATATCTAATTTTCCCTCTTTCCCTGTCCCTGCCCGCACTTCTGCGTTCACTTCAGCATGGGCCTTTTCAATCTTGTCACACAAAGTTAGATCAGAACTGGCCTCTGCAACCCCTTTTACAGTATTAAAATCCAGCTCTCAAATTACTTCCTAGGTAATTACAATCACAGGAGGAAGAAAAAGAAATTGATTTTATTCAAACCTATGCCCCACAACTTCTAATAGTAGTTGAACAAGTCATACCTGCTCATCTTTCCCACTCATTCCCTTAAAAATCAAATATTTCTTTACTCTTTGCCCCCTTCGGTCTAAGATTCAGAGTGGATTGAGAGGCCCCTGTGTCCATCAGAAAATGCCTCCTCTCAATGCAGACCCACCCTGAATGTTCTCAAGAGCTGCAGTGTGGAGGGTCCCTGGTGTGATGGGAGCTGTGACAGCCCTGCCAATCCATGTCCATCAAGGGGTGGACTTGCTGGTCCTGAGGGTGCTGCTGTCTGTGCTTGCAGTGTCCTTGTACCCTGCAGCCTGAGCCCTGGTTCCTTGCCAGGGGCTGTTTGGGTGGGCTCTCCCCTGCCGAGGAGGGCAATGCCTCTGCCAGGTGCTTGTGGCCGAGCCGTGCCCTGGGTGCTGGGGCCCCCTTGGGCCCTGGGGTTGATCCCTCAGGGGCTGTAGGAACTGTGCCCTGGCCTTTGCCTTCAGCTTGGCCTTTTGCTGCTCCCTTCTTGCACTCACCTGCTGTGCCTTTGTGCCCAAGTGCCGCAGGGCCTTCTTGTGCCCCTCCTGCAGTGCCCCTCAGTGCCTGTGGGTGCTTGTCTTGCTTTACAAGAGAGGTGTCTGCTCGGGAAGGCAGAAAAAGCCTCTCTTGGAATGGGGAATGGAAACCCCCTCCGTCTTAATTTCTAGACTAGTGAAATCAAGGGGCTCTCAGGCAAAGATATGGGAGTAGGAATACCAGTTCTTTACTAGTGTGTATAATAAAGCAAACAAACACCAACAGCTGCAGCACTGACAGCAAACAGAGCCCAGACCCAGTCCCGGCCTTTGGGCTGCGGCGCTTTGCCCTTGGGTGCAGTTCCGGGCACGGACGGCAGGGGCGCTGGTGGCTCCCGCGGGGCGGGGCAGCGCATCCCTCCCATGGGAACCGCTCTGAACGGAAATAGAGCAATCCCTTCATCTAACTCTTTCACATTTTTACCTTCTATAGCCTTTCTCCCGTGTTTTGAGAAAGAATTTGTAGAGGGCTGCCTTTTAACTGAGCTCCTAGTGTTTCAAAATGTTGCTTCCTGTAGAGAGAGAGAGTTTCCTTGAACAGCCGGAGCTGTGGTTACCAAGGGGCCGTAACTCAGAGCAGGACGGGGTCAGGGGAGGATATCCCGCCGAGGCTCGGTGGGAGTGTGGGCAGGGTCTGTTGCCGGAATCGGCAGAGGGGGATCTTCCCGTGGAGCCCGAGGCGGAGCACGGGTAGCCCCCACATTGCTGATGATGGCTGATCCGGCAGCTGCCGGCAGAGCAAAGGCAGGTGGGAGAGCCCGGCAGCAGCGGTGGTGCCAAGCGCAGGTGGCACGGGCAGGGCAGCCAGGGATGGGATGACTGGGACCCCCCCTGGGTGCGGTGGGCGCGGTGACCTCGGAGCAGGCAGCAGGAGAGAGCAACCCCCATCTTCCCCAGCATGGCCGGCAGAGCGGCCGCGGGCCAGGCAGTGGGAGCAGGGCACACAAATTGAGCGACAGCGCCGGCGCAGGTGGAGCTGCCCTGGGCAGTGAGGCCACACCTAGGATGGAAACCAGGGCAGGCGGAGCTGAGGCGGGCAGCGAGCCAGGACCCGGGACAGGCGCCTGGGCCGCAAACGGAGGGGGCAAGACCTGCAGAGGATCCCACTCTCTTTTAGATTTTTCCTCTTGTTTCCTTCCCTTTCATTTCCCCTTTTATTTTTCTCGGAGGTTACTCATACTTTAAAGATTTTTATTCTTCTATAATCCTCTGTCTCACATACTGCATATTCTCTTCTAGGTAAATGTTTTTTTTACAAATAAATCCTGAGCCTATGAAATCTAAACTTCTGCTTGGATACATTGAAATGGTCGATGAGCTAACTCATGACCTCCTAATGTTGTTTTTCTCATCACCTTTTTATTTAACCTTTGGCAAATTAAGCGTCTTTCAGTTACTTGCTTTGCAACTCCAAAAATCCAAGTGCACCCATAGTTCCTTAAAAAATAATCGCACAAAGCTTGAGTACCCCAGTGGGTTTTCTGATGCATGTCTTCTAATATTTTCTTAGAAGCACATTTATTAAGTAATTGTCTTCCATCAAGAAGTTTCCATTTCCCTGATTTATCTTGTTCACTTTGTGTCGTGTTTAAAACTTTTTTCTCGGCTTCCCTAAACTTTGGAATTTCCAGTTTTTACTCGTGTGGAGTTAATGTTAACATTACTCTTTTATCTCCATTTTCTGCTGCATCCTTAGCTTTGTGCTCTGCCCCCAGTTTGCCTCTCCTTTGGCCCGGGCCGGGTTCCCCCCACCCGCAGTGTCTGGGAGCAGCCGAGAGCCCTGCGCTGCCCATCCTGACCTGTCCCGGCTCCATCCCCGCTCCTGCGGCGGGCTGTGAGGGCTGCGGGAACGGGGCACCGAGGGTGTGGCTGCTGCTGGGGGAGGAGGAGGAGGCAGGGAAGGGCAGGGATGAAGGGGGAGGAGGAGGCAGGGTTAGAGGGGAGGAGCAGGGGGAGGGATGGAAGAGGAGAGAGAGCTCGATGGAAGGAGCGGAAGGAGGTGGGGTTGGCGAGGAGGAGGAGGAGATGGGATGGAAGGGGAGGGATGGAAGAGGAGCAGGAGTTGGGGATAAGACAGAGGGGGAGGATGAGGGGGGAAGAAAGAGGAGGAGCGGGAGGAAGCGGAGGGTCAAAGGCAGATCGAGGCTGAGGCTGAGCCGAGGTAGGGAACCACGCTGTTGATCCCTGCCTGAATTCGCAGCCCCCACCTGTGGGATCATCGCCCCCCCATCGCACCCATGAGCGGGGAGAGGGAGCTCGACCTGAATATCCCGGGGGGTCCCTGGGTTGGGGCTGTTGGGGATGTTTGGAGAATGAAGCAGTCCAAGGCTGAGCGGAAAAGGCCCCTTGGGGGGACATCGGGGGGTGGCGGTGGCGGCTGCCGGCAGAGGCAGCCTGGAGGAGCAGAGCCCTGTGTCCCCCAGGAGCCCAAAGGGGGGAGCCCAGAGAGGGGGGAGCGGCGCCATTGGCGGGAGCCTCAAGAGCCTGGAGAGGGGCAGGGGGGACTCCTTGGAGCCGCTGCAGCCCAGAGCAGAGAATGAGGGGAGAAGGGAGTCTGGGAGCCCAAACAGCCCCGGCATCCTGAAATGGGGAGAGCGAAGCAGGGGGAGCTTTTGGCATTGCTGGGACTGCCAGCAGCCTGGGCAGGGCGTGCACCGGGCACAAGGGGGACCCCCAATCCAAGCGTGACCCCAGCTGGTGGGACAGGGGGGAATCCCCGAACACCAGAGGGGAGGGTGGAGGGACGGGGAACTCCTGGGAGGCTTTTTCAGGGCTGAATCTTGGTGTTTGGGAGGTTTTTCTTTAGCCCAGGTGGCCGGTGATTGTAGAGATGGACTTGGGCAAAAGGGACCTTCAATCTCAATGTGTGTTGAGAACGATGAAACAGGAAAGCCTTATAAATATGATTGTCTGGCAAAAGGTTTTGAGAATATAGAAAGTGTAAGGAAGATTGAAATGAAAGCTAGGTTTGAGATATCTCAGTTAGTGAACAACTGGAAATCAATGGTGTGGCCCAACTGAAGGTAATCCCCTTTTGATGAAACAATTCCCTCTCCTTGCAGGCAGATCCAGACCCTACTAGTTCAGCAGAAGGGGTCCAAAGAAGAGATTTTAGGGTTGAAAATGTAACACAGTATGGTGACGTATTGATTCTTATAGGCTGTATGTAAATGCTCTAGGATTTGTATCTTGTACTAGATTGGTAAGTGAGAAATAGAATATTCAACACAGAAGAAAATTAATTGTATTGTAATGGGACCCTTACTCTCTTACGCTCTTCCCCTCTTACTCTCTCACCCTCTCATCCTCTCTACCCCTCTCTTCTCTCGGGCCTGCTCCGAGCTGTGCCTGGCAGCTCCAAGCAGGGCCCTGCACCCAGGCCCTTTGCAATAAACCCCAAGTTCCACGCCCTGGTTGCAGAGATCTCTCATCTCTGTCCGTCCCAACCATCCTACCCCCCGACAGTCCTACAAACGCTCTCATCCCTTGTTTTCCCCAAACCAGGATTTCCCATTGCCAGCCCTAGGGAGGCTGGAAGGAAGAGGAAGATGCCCCGGGACACTGAGGCAGGTGAGGAGGAAGTCAATGCCCCTTTCCCCTCTGTGCTGCTCCATCTCCCAGCCCAGCACGGCCCCGGCTGCAGCTCAGCCCTGGGGGGATCTCCTTGCCCTTGCCTGTGGCACGGAGGCAAATCCCATCCTGTCCTTGTCCTTCCTCCCCCAGAGCAGGAGCTGAGCATGGAGAGCAGGGAGGACAAATGCCTGCGGCAGAACCTGGTGGCAGAGGCCGTTTTGAGCGGCTCCACGGCGCAGGAAGCCAACGGGGAGGAAAAGCCCCAGAGATGCTGCACGAGGAGGGGCTGCAAACGCAGCCGGCGGGGATCTGAGGGGGAAAGAGCCAGCCTGGGCTGGGAAGGCGGCCAGAGACGGAGCCAGAGCTCGGAGCTGGTGCTCCATGAGCAGCTCCATGATGGGGAGAAGCCCCACACGTGCGTGGAGTGTGGGAAGAGCTTCAGGTGCATCTCCAACCTGATCAAGCACCAGAGGATCCACACTGGGGAGAAGCCCTACGAGTGTGGGGAGTGTGGGAAGAGCTTCAGCGTGAGCTCCAGCCTGATCAGGCACCAGAGGATCCACACTGGGGAGAGGCCGTACAAGTGTTCCGAGTGTGGGATGTGCTTCAGAGAGAGCTCCAGCCTGGTCACGCACCAGAGGATCCACACTGGGGAGAGGCCCTACGAGTGTTCCAAGTGTGGGAAGAGGTTTCCAACCAGCTCCAGTCTCCTCCAGCACTATCGGATTCACAGAGAGGAGAGGCCCTTCCAATGTCCCGACTGTGGGAAAGGATTCAAGCACAACTCCCACCTCATCACCCACCTGCGCATCCACACAGGGGAGAGGCCCTACGAGTGTGATAAATGCAGGAAGAGGTTTGTGACCAGCTCCCATCTCCTCCGGCACTATCAGATTCACAGAGAGGAGAGGCCCTTCCGCTGTCCCGACTGCGGGAAGGGATTCAAGCGCAACTCCCACCTCATCAGGCACCGGCGCATCCACACTGGGGAGAGGCCCTACGAGTGTCCCCAGTGTGGGAAGAGCTTCTCCAGCAGCTCTCACTTGACCCAACACCAACGGAGGCACCAGTAAGGGAAGCCCTGGGAGTGCCCCGAGTGCGGGCAGAGCTTCGTGCGCTGCTCCAGCTCCACCCCCCACTGGAGGAGGCACTTTGGGCACAGCCCTGGTCACTCACATTCCCTGTGATCCATGTTTGGAACACACCTGGCTGCTTTGCCTTTTGGTTTGGCATTATTTTTCCTCTGCTTCACCTTCATCCTTTAAAAACACCCAAAACTGGATTAAATGAAGGAAATTGATCGAATATATCTGACGTTGCATAATTTCTCAGTTGTTTTAGAGGGAATTTAGGATTTGGGGACACGTTCTATATGGAGTGCTGGTGTTGCTAACAGGCAGGAATTTGATCTCACCCTTCTTGTGTTTCTCAGAACTCTTCCCCAGACCCAAACCTCAACTCTACCCTTGGGATACTGTATAAAAACTCCACAGCCCTGCCTTTGCCCTGTCTTTGGGGGGTAAGAAATGGATTCCCAAAGGATCAGCCGTTTTCCATCTGGATTCCCAGAGGATCAGCCCTTTTCACACTGGATTCCAAGAGGATCAGCCTTTTTCACTGAATTCCCAGAGGATTCTGATTCTGTCACTGTTTCTTTTTGTTTCTATTACTGCATTTGTATTTTTAATTTTTGATAATAAAGTACTGGTTTTTCTGCTCCCATATCTTTGCCTGAGAGCCCCTTAATTTCAAAATAAATTATTGTTGTTGTTGTTGTTGTTATTTATTATTATTATTATTATTATTATTATTATTATTATTATTATTATTATTATTATTATTATTATTATTAATTATTGTTATAATAATAATAATAATAAGGATGATAATAATAATGGTAATAGTAATCAAAGGGAGGGCGTTTACATTTTCCATTTCAGAGGAGGGTCCTGAAATGGGGAGACACCCCCAAGGCTGGGCCATGTCAAATAGTTCCTGTAAGATGTAAATTCATTTATGTATATGCATGAAGGTCTATGAATATGCAACAGGGTAATGTAATTAAAATCAAATTAATGAAGGGGTGTCCCTGAACATAACTGGGGGATCTTGGTGGCCATAACAGCCTTTGCTTGATGGTCCTTGTCTCCCATTACATCAGTCCGTTGCATATTCATGGCCTTGTTGCATATCCATGAAGTACTTTCCATATTCCAGGAAGAAAATTGGCTTAATCCTGTCTGGGGGTTCAACCCCCCTCCCAGCTCAATTTGGGGTGTCCCATCCTCCTCCCAGCTCAGTGTTGGGACCCCATACCCATCCCAGCTTAATTTAAGGGTTCCATTCCCCTCCCACCTCAGTTTTGGGGTCCCATTCCCCTCCCAGCTAAATTTTGGGGTCCCGACACTCTCTTCCACGCTCTCTCCTTTCCGATCGTTCCCCCAGTCCCCTCCCCCGTGTTTGGTTTTGGGGGCTCCAGGCCTCTCATGCTCCGTTTTGGGGTCCCGACCCCATTTTGGATTAATTTGGGGTCCCCAGCCCATCCCCGTGGTCGCCTTCCCCCCCCCCCACACCAAATTCCGCTCCTGGAAACTGATGAGTCATCAGCGAGACACGCTCTGATTGGCTGGAAATTACCCCGCGCCGTCAATGAGTATTTACCTCAGTGAGAGACCTTGGTCTGTGCCGGTCAAGTGATGAGTCAGAGTCGGGCCGGGCGCTGATTGGCTGAAAATCGCTGAGCGGGGCCAGTGCTCTGAGTTTGTGCCCAGCAAGTGGATCGTCGCCAGTGCCGCGCGTTTTGATTGGTCGGGATCTGCTTTGGGGTGGGGACGTGAGGAACTGGGGTTACTTGGGGTTTGTTTGGGGTTTATTTGGGGTTATTGATGGACTATTTGGCATTTATCTTGGGTTTTACTTGGTTTATTTCTGTTTATTTGGGGTTATTTGGAATTATTTGAGTTTATTATGAAGTATTAGTGTTTGTTTAGGCTTATTTGAGTTTATGTGGGTTTATTTGGAATTATTTGGGGTTCTTGGGGTTAATGTTGGTGTATATTGGTTTTTTTTTCGCTGTGCTTGATATCATTCGGGGTTTATTGGCTTTCACTTGGGGGGGGTTTTTTTTTTCGGTTTTTGGGGTTATTTTGATTTATTTGGGGTTATTTGGGGGATTTCTAGGTATTGTTTGGGTTTGTTTGGGGTTATTTAGGTTTTTTTCCAAGTGTTTTGGGGTTATTTGAGTTATTTGGAGGCCGGTAGGGTCAAAACCTCAGCGAATGTTTCCCCTGCAAAAATCGGGAATTTTTCCTTAAAGCTCCGAGTTTTTTTCCCCAAACAACCGCGAATGTTCCCTTAAAAAACGCGGACTTTTCCCAACCAATAGCAGCGCGCCCTGCTCCAAACCATCCAATCACCGCGGGTCTCCCCATAGGAACACCCGCCTCTCTGTGCACCTATCCAACCAATCACTGCATGCCTTACCTCAGACACGCCCGCCTCTCACCCCGAACAAACCAATCACCGCGTTCGTCCTCTCAGCTACTCTCGCCTCGCTCGACCTGAACCGACCAATCACCGGGCGTCTTCCCTCAGCAATTCCCTCCTTCTTTGCCTCTAGCCAACCAATCACCGTGCGCCTCCCATCGGCAAAGCCTGCCTGCCCAGCCCATCTCCTGTCAATCACCGCGCCCTCTACGAAACCAACCAATCACCGGGCGTCTCCCCTCACCAACTCCCGCCCTCCCTGCGCCACTCCAGCCAATCAGAGCAAAGCTGGAAGCAGCGCCCCTTGACCTCGGGGCCGGGCATGGAGCGGGCGCCCCCTCCCCCCCCCCCCCCCCCCCCCGGGCCCCCCTCAGGGACCCCCGGGAGCCGCCCCGGGCTCGGGCGGGTCCTGCGGGAGGCGCTGGAGAGAGCGGGCGAGGCGCTGGGAGAGGACGGGGGGCTCCGGGAGCTGCTGAGGAGGCTCAGGGACAGGTGAGGGGTCCTGGAGGGGTCGTGAGGGGAATTTGAGGAGGGGTCTTGAGGAGGGGGGGGATTTGGGGAGGGTCTGGGGGGAACTTGAGGGGGTTTTAGTGGGGTCTGGGGGTGCTGGGGGGGCTATGGGGGGGAATTTGGGGAGGGTTCCTCGGGGGGTGTCACGATCCGTCCTCACGGATGGGTTTCGTGATGCTTCATGGATTTGATCTAAGGGTGCAAAAAGAACCAACACGGTACAAGGGGGTTTGCAATGATAATCGAAACAAACGCACCTTTATTGAATGACCACAGCAAAATGTGATAGACGGATTGAGGGAGAGAAAAAGATGGGGGAAGAGAGAGAGACAAAAGAGAGAGAGAAAGAGAGAGGGGATAAAGCTACCAAACGTAGAGACGAAGTCCTTTGGTCCAGTCCAGTCGAGGACCCGCCTGTTGCGTTGGGGAGGTCGCAGAGGCCCAGTTCATCTGGACCCCAATTATACTCTTTTTCTTTGGGGCAAGGGGGATGGATTTTGCAGCCGAAACAAAGGCAGTTTATTGTATCATCGGGGGGTGGGAAAAAAGGGTACACACAGTCCAAGTTTGGAAGCAGGCGAGAGTCATTGATTTCATTGTCCACTGCCTACACCTGCAACATCCACCTTGCTTTGGGCAGCTTTCCTTCCTCGCCCTGTACACCTCCCCCGAGTTGGGGCTTTCAGTCCCAGTATCTGGAAGAGGGTGACAGGGGCCTTCTCACATAGGGATTTCATGTCTCAGTCCTTTGAAGAAGAGGTTTCTTACATCTCTACTTGTCTGTCACAGTGGTTATGAATGGTCTTCTCTTGGAGGAGGGGACCACCCTAAAGCTCAAACCAGCCAAGCTGAGAGGTAGGGAGGATTCCAGAGCTATTGTGCAAAAAGGCAGGATGCCCTGTGAGCTCAGTGTAGCGTATAACAAACAACATCTGTGAAAACAGCAACTTAGCAATGCTTTCAGGCCTCAGGCACATGAGATTCCCGGCCACCAGATCAGCAAACCGGGGTTTTAATTTTTTGGTTGTCTCTCTCCATGACAGTCGTAAGGCAGATGAGGGATATTTCAGACAGACTCTCACAACACGGAACACATTTGTTCCCCCAGCTCCAGAAAACTTGATGCAGGAACAAAACCATTCCTGCAGGAACCACCAAAGGCCAAGGGGAGTTTGGCCACTTTCACTTCCACACCGCACGCTCGGGCAAATTGCACAGACCAAGCAGCCTTTCCCCTCTTCCCCATTGGCCTGAAGACACTCTGCACCAAGAGAAAGCTCCTGGACACCCGGCTATCCAACACAGCAATTTAATGTTCCTCTAGTGGGTGAAGGGAAAGGAAGTGCTGGCAGAGGAGAGGTGTTCCCCGCAGGCTCAGGCGGCCCCAGCAGACGCAGCCTCCCGGATCAGTTCTGCACAGCGCCGCGGCAGGACACTCAGCCACGGGCACACAGGAAAGGCCGCAACTTCCAGAGGCGGCGGAGTTGGTCTTGCATCCTCTGGAGCCGGGAGGAGGGAACGCTCTGTACAGCTAAAAGGATGTGCAGAGCTTGAAGCGCCAGACATGAGATGTCAGGGCTGGTGTCATCCGTCATGTCCTGAAGGGCTGCAGAGAGAGAAACAGAGGCACAGTCAGAGGCTGGATCTGCGGGGAGCTGGGCGGAGCCTCCAGCCTCGTCTGTGCCACGCAGCTCCTGGCTCGGCCTGGAGGAAGCAGGAGCCAAGAAGGACGAGCTGGCAGCTGCTGGCCAGGAATGTCCCGCAGGCCCCTGCAAGTTGTCTGTGCTGTGGCCCCGCTGCCCTTGGGGCGCACAGGGAGCGGAGCCGTCGGCGGGCGGGCCAGGGAACGCAGCTGCCAGCGGCAGCCCCCGCCGAGAGCCCGCGGGCCTCACTCACCGCTGCAGATGATGCGGAACTGCGGCTGCTGCCCTGTCAGGTAGCGCCCGGCCATCCCTGGGGAACACAGAGCGTGTCCTGCCTTCAGAGGCACAGCTGCCGCCCACGGGCGCTGCCAGCCCTGAGGCCACACGCCCTGCTGGCCCGGCAGGGCTCAGCCCGGGCCCCTGGCGCACGCTGCCGCCCCAGGGCACGGCTGTCAGAGGGCGGCAGCAGCAATGCCCAGGCCAGCGGGGGCTGCCCATGCCCGCGCCCGGATCCTGCTGCCGGCACAGCAGGCGGGGCCGGGGCCGAGCTGCGGCAATGGGGCGGGCCGGGGAGGGAGCCGGGCTTGGCGCTCACCCATGAACCTGACGGCCGCCTCTCGCAGGGGCTCCTGTGCGCTCCGCAGGTACGGCAGGGCCCGGCGCAGGTGCTCAGCCGCTCGGCTCCTGTCCTCTGCCAGTTGCAGAGAGCGGCAGGGCACGGAGGGAAAGGGTTGATGCGGGCCCTGCCCCTGGGCCGGGCGCTCCCCACGGCCGGCGCTGCTCCCCCTGCCCACAGAGCCCCGAGGCCCGGCCAGCAGCCGCAGGCGCCGGGCTCGGCACGGGGCACAGGGCCCGGCAAGCCGCGGTGCCGCCCCGCAGCAGAGCCCGGCTGGCTCGGGGCTCCGTCGGCACCGGCCGTGGGGCCACAGGAGCCTGGAGCAGAGCCCGCACGGCCCAGGGAAGGGAGTGGCGTGTGGGGCGCAGGCCGGTGCCCCTGCGTGCGGCACTGGGCAGGGGCCACAGCTGCCAACCCCACAGACTGGGCACCGTGGGCAGGCTCCGGGGATTGGGCTGGGCATTCCAGGCTGTCCTTACCAAGCACTCAGCAAATCTCCACATCTGCTCCATCTGCAGTGGCTGCTTGAGATCCTTCCTCTTCAGGAACCTCACTGCAGAAAGCAGCGTTTCCCGAGAGGCCTGCAGAGCAGCAGAGACCCAGAGATGGCACCACAGCCCAGGGCACAGGAGCCGAATCTCTGTGCCAGGGCTGGGAGGAGGCTGGAGCCCGTCAGGTGCCAGGGGGTGGGGAGACAGCTGAGCCCCTTCCATGGGGACACCCAGGAGGCCTCACCTGTGCCACACACTGGTTCTCATCGTGGCAGTGGAAGAAGAGTGGGAGCAGGCTCTGGCTCACAGGCTTCTTCAGGGGCTTTTCTCCCTTTGCCACTACAAAGGCGATCACGTCTTGGAAGAGGCGAATGGAGAGCAGCTGCACAAGGCTGTTGGCCTCTTGGAAAGGAAGCCAAAGCCCTCCACATCCGCTGCTCCAGGCCCCCTGTGCCCAGGCCCAAGGCAGCACCCAAGTGCCCGTGGCTGGGGGCACAGAGCCTCACATTGTCAAAGAGGTGCCAGAGCGCCTCAGCCAGCTGCAGGGCGATGGGGCTGGCTATTGCCAGGTCTTCCTGCAGCATCAGGAGGATGAGCACAATGAGGGTCTTCTCCACGATGTCTTCATCCCTATCCCACAGTAGCTTCACAAGGCTTTCAGTAAGGCTGTATATGCTTGGATCCTGTGTACAAAACAAGGCTGGGCAACCCCATGCTGCTGCTGCTGCTGCTGCTGCAAGGCTCAGAGGCCGAAGGCCTGTCCCGAAGTGTCGAAAGAAGGGAGACCAGGACACCAGATGGTCATCAACAGGTCCTGTTTATTGCAGAAAGCATCAAACACTTATACAGCAAATAATAAGCTTATGAATATTCTGTAAGCCAAGCGATCTATTGGTTAAACTATACCATCAACTCTTCCTCATTCCTTTGGGCCTACGTTCTCTACTTCTCACGTCTCTCTGTTCACTTCGTTATGATACTCAGCTAGGCCCAAGGAAACGCTATCTTGCAGGTGCAGGACTTGGAATTAGCCATGGCCTTGTACTTTTCCAGTCTCTAGTCAGCTAAATTCCCAACCTCAAAGCACTCAAGCAGCTGAACAGCGAGCCTGGAGAGCTGGGAGCAGCTGCCACAGCTGCCAAAGCCCAGCTAAGCCCAAGGGGCTGCTTGCCCCAGCCCCACGCTGCCAGCACAGCTTCAGCTGCTGCCTCCTTCTCACCATCGAGGTGAGCACCACGAGGCCTCGGAGCGCCACGCGACGCATCTCCCTGGACTGGCTCTGCAGGTGCCTTGTCAGGATCTCCAGGACTTGTTCACAGCATTTGCTCAAGTCCAGGCAATCCAGGAGCTGCAAGGCACAGAGCAGGCACAGAGGTGCCAGCTGGCAGGAGCTCAGAAGTGCACAGGGCCGAGCCAAGGCAGCAGCACAGGGCACAGGCAGCGTCCCAGGCAGCTGCGGCTACGAGAGGGCAGAGGGCTGGGAGGCAGCTCAGCCAGGCAGCGCTGGCCATGGGGCTCACCTCCACCAGGAAGGCCAGGGCGGGCAGTTCCCAGTCTGAAACGCCTTCGCTGAGCAGCTCAAAGAGGCAGGATGCCATGCTGCAGCACCAGATGGTGGAGACACGGCGCATCTCCCTGGCAGGGAGGAAAAGGCACCATTGCTCCTGGGCCGGGCGGGCAAACCTCTCCCAGGGCTGACTGGCAGAGCTCTGCTCTGCTCCCGAGCTCCCCGGGGGCGCTTTGAGAGGCGGCTGTTCCCGGGCACCCTCCTCTGCCGGCCCTTTCCAGTCTGCTCATCCCTCCCTTGGTGACAAGGCCCTGCCGCCCAGGAGCACGGGGACTGTGTGGGGCGTTGCGGGCACAAAGGAGAGGGGCGGTGGGGAGAACGAGGTCTCACCTGGCCAGCAGACCCACTGCACAGTGGTGGGTGTCGGCACGGAGCAGCGTGTCCCAGGCACGCTTGCGTTCCATGGACAGCACCACATGCTCATAGCGCATTTGGCAGAGCAGGGCCTTCAGGGTCTGCAGCGCAAAGCTGTGTGCAGAGCAAAGGCCAGGTCACGCTGGGAGCCCCGGCTCCTGCCCTGGGGCATGGGAGGGATGGGGAGACTGGGAGGACTGGCACGGAGCACCTGTTGGGGTTGGTGGAGAGGCTGTGTTGCTCCTGGCATCCCTGCCCCAAGGTCTCAACCTCTTCTGGCATCTCCTGTGTGCTGATGTAAGCTTGGAAGAGCAGATGCAGAAAGAGACTGGGGAAATACTCCAGCACAGCAGGCGAGCGCCAGGCCAGATTGAAGATTTTCCACAGTGCCACTGTTCCCTGCAAGAAATAAAACAGCCAGAGACAACACTCAGTGGCCAAGACATCCACGTGGCAGGGCCCGAGCATGCGAGGGAGAGACCAGGGGAGACACGGGGGGAGCAGCCGGCCTGGTGCCCCTGAGCCCTGCCCCTAAGGCAGGATTCAGCCCAGTGCTTGAGGCAGGGAGATGCAGCTGGGGGGAGCACAGAGAGCTGGCTGCTGGAGAGGCGGCCTGGGGGCTGGCAAAGGCCGGCACCAGAAACTCACAGCCAGGGCAAAGACTCCTGCGTCGTCCCCATCGGAGGTGCACACGCTGTGCACTGGCCAGGCGCTCAGCACATGGAGGAGCAGCTGCAGCGCCGGCTCCGCAGTCCTGCTCGAGGACATGATGGTTCCCCACATGGTGGCGGCAGCTCTGTGGGGTCAGAGCTCTGTGTCAGGGCGGGCTTGGCCACAGCGCCGTGGCCTGGGCAGCTGCAGGGCCCTGCGCTGGCCCTCAGCCCTGCCTCTGCCCACTGCCCCTGGCCGGCAGCGGCCAGCCAGCCCACGTGGGTACAGGCCCGGAGGGGCAGGGAGGGAGCGTGGCACCAGGCTCAGGAGCTGACATGGCAGCACTGGAAAACAGAGGAGCCAGAGGATCCTGGAACTGCCCGCCTGTCCGGCAGTCAGCAGGGACAGGCTCTACAGGGTGATGGCCGGTGAAGCCTAAGCCCTCAAGGCACGTGAGGCTGCCCTACCTGTCACACCATGGGGCCCAGCGGAAGAGGGTGATCAGCACGTCACAGGGGTGTTCCTGGGTCAGCTCCAGAAGGGCCTTGTCCAGCCTGTCCCCAGCAGACTCATTGGCCGTGAGCCAGTGGTGCAGGTACCTCACCATCAGGGCCAGGGCCCTCAGCCCGCCTTCGGAACAACCCCGGGGCCTCCTGTCCCACCCAGTGACCCCCGTGGCTCTCCCAGTCCGTCCCAGTCCATCCCTGGGCCTGCCCGGCGTGTCCATCCCGTGTAGGTTGTCCGTGTAGCCGGCTCCTTTCAGCCAATGAGAGCGCGTCTCTCTGGTGACTCATCAGTTGCCACGCAGAGTCCCTGGCGCTGAAATCCCGAGGGCCCGCGCTGGACTCGGCCTCCCAGTGCCGCGCACTTCATTCCCAGTTAATTCCAGGGCCACCAAAATCCCTCTGAGTGCCATCCTAGTCACTCTCAGTACTTCCAAAGTCCCTCCCTCCTCTTCTCAAGCTATTCCAAATCCATTCAAAATTAATTCTCAGTTCATTCTCCGTTCAAGCCCGGACATCCAACATCTGTCCCAGCGCGTCCCACCCTGTCCCATCTCTCTCAGTGCCACCCCAGTCGTTCCCAGTCCCTTCCAGCCCATTACAGTCCCTTTCCAGCCAAACCCAGCCCTCTCCTCTCTCTCTCCCAGTGCCCCCCAACGTGTCCATCTCGCTGGTGCCCCCCTCGAGCTCCCAGCCTGGCCCCGGCCGCCTGCTCTGCTCCGTGATGGATTTCTACCCTGCTGCCATCCAGGTGAGGTGGTTCCAGGGCCAGCAGGAGCTCTCGGAGCACGTGGTGGCCACCGACGTGGTCCCCAACGGGGACTGGACCTACCAGCTGCTGGTGCTGCTGGAAACGCCGCCCCGGCGCGGGCTCAGCTACAGCTGCCAGGTGGAGCACGTCAGCCTGGAGCAGCCCCTGAGGCGGCACTGGGGTACGGGGGAGCCCCTGGGGGCGCTGGCAGAGCCGCTGGGCTGTGCTGGGAGCCACTGGGAGGGAGCTGGAGAGAGCCGGGCTGGAAGTGGGAGAGGGGCTGGGGGCTGGGCAAGGGCTGGGAAGGGGTTTGGGGGATGCTGGGGAGGGTCAGATGGGGTTGTGGGGGTGCTGGTGGGCACTGGGAGTTTGGGGGTGCTGGGTGTGCCTGGGAGGGAGTTTGGGGGTGCTGGGTGTAAATTGAGGGAATTTGAGTGAGCCTGGACGGGCTGGAAGGAGATCGCGAATGGCAAAGCAGGGGTTGGGTTGAGGTTGGTTGTGCGGGGAAGAGACTGGGAGGGGTCTTGGTGCGTCCTGGAGGGGCTGGGAAGGGACTGGGGGGAGGTTTCAGTAGCTCCTGGCTGGGCTGGGGGCCACAGGGAGGGCTCTGGGAGGGGCTCGGGGTGTCGGTGAGAGGTTTTGGGGCTGCTGAGCCCTGCGGACCCCCCAGAGATGCCGCCGGACGCCGCCCGCATCAAGATATTGATGGGGATTGGGGGCTTCGTCTTGGGCTCGGTCTTCCTGGCGCTGGGGCTCGTCTTCTCCCTGCGCAAGAAGGTCAGGGCGGGTGCCGGGGGTGGCGTCCCCGCCGTGGCGGAGCGTGTGCGCTCCCGCCGGGGCCCCCAGCCCGGTGTCACCCCCTTTTCTCTGCCCACAGAGCTCCTGAGCCGGTGGCGGCCGCAGCCCCTCCCCGTGGGCTCGGGCCCGGCCGCGACCCCCCGCTCCATCCCTGCTCCGCTGATTTTGGGGAGGTCCTGTGTCCCCCCAGCCCCGCTGGCGCTCTGCCCCCGCCCAGTGCCTGCTCCCAGTGCTCCCAATAAAGCTTCCCAGTTGGGCCCGGGGCCGTTTATTGGGGGGCGATGGGGAGGGGTTTGGGGGGGGGCGATGGGACGGATTTGGGCAAATGGAGGGGGACAAAGGGTGGGGGCTGGGCCCGGGGGGAGGGGTCGCTGCCCGCGGATCCCGCAGTGCCCGGTGCGGGACGAGCTCCGTGCGCCGCTCCATCTCTATCCCCCGTGGGAGGATCCACGCTGGATAATCCCGGGTGACCCCCAGGGTCGGAGCCCCCCGTGTTGGGAACACTCCTGGCTGGGGGTTCCACATCTTCCTGGCCCCCCCTGGACACCTCGATGAAGGCCGGGTGTCCCCGCTACTTTTCCTGTTTCTGCTCCTCTCCTCATCTCCCCCTTCTATTCACCCGGGTCAATCGCTCCCCCCCCTCCCCGCTCCTCCTCCCGCCTCCTTCCCCTCTTCTCTCTCACATACCCCACACCTTCCTCAATGGTTTCTTGAAGGGTCCAGTTCCATCATTCCTTTCCTTGGCTACAGCCCTGAGGGCTTTTCCAGCTGACTTCACTACTGCACTCTCAGACTGAGAGTGGGGAGTCTTGGTGCTTGGTTTCCTCATTCCAGCTGCCTTTGACAGGGTTTGTTTCTGTCCTCAGCTGATTTTGCCCTCTGCGCTCAGCTCAGCCCTGAGCAGGACCAGCGCAGCTCCATGGTGGGCACTGCTCACTGGATGGCCCCAGAAGTTGTGACCAGATCTCCTTATGGCCCCAAGGTGGACATCTGGGCCTTTGGCACTGTGACCATCGAGATGGTGGAAGGAGAACCTCCTTACTTCAGGGAAACGGTGGCCATGGTAAGAGGCAAATTCTGCAGTGGCTGCAGAAGCCTGTGAGCACAGGGGGACCCTGCATTGGGAGCAGCAGCTGGAGGTTTCTGCACATGGGAAGGGAATTCCCAGAGGACTACAGCCTCCACACACAAGAATATTCCTCAGTCTCCAGCAACAATTTGCTTTGGGATTTATGTTGTTGCAGCTCATCTGGCTGTGAGGATGACCTGAAAATGTGAAGCAAGTGCATCAGGTCTAATGTTACCTTTCAAGAAAACCCCACATCAACCCCACATCCCGCCCCCAAACCCAACAAGATTTCTGCAGCAGTTTCTAAAAGAGTTTTGTGAGATGATTTCCCCCCTGATTCTTCTCACTGGGAAACTTGTTGAAAAAATGAAGATGATTGTTTAACATCCCCATAGTCTAACATATTTCCTTCCTAGTCCAAGCTACTTTCTCCCTGTCACCAAGCCTGAGCTTTCAGCATCACAAACCTCCTGTTTCTTGCCTGGCAGTTTCTGGGATGGGGCATCAGGAATGCATTTACTTGAGTGTCAGTGGCACTGCAAAGATGCACTTGATGTAAGAATCCTCTGAAATAACACAAGCAAACCACACTGACTCTGGAAAATGGCCTGTAAAGCTGGTGTCCCCATTTGGAGAAGCAAAATGGGCTATTTCTGATGGAGGCTCCTACTGACAGTTAGCCAATGAAACTGGCTCTCAAGGCGAGATCATTTGGATGTTGCAGTGGCTGTGGCAGCCCCAGGGTTTGGGTTTTTTGGCTGGCATAGCAAAATGAGCTCTGAGCAGCATCTGTGGCAGGGAGGAAAGTGCCCCTGGAGCTGGGGCTGAGGCCCTGGGGTGGATGTGAGCCCGTGTGGGTGTGAAGGGAGCTGGCAGAGCGCTGAGTTTGCTTTCCCTGCAGGCTCGCACTCTGATCCGGCAGAACAGGACCCCGCAGCTGCAGGAGCCCCGGCGCCTGTCGGCTCTGCTGCGGGACTGCCTCGAGTGCAGCCTGGAGCCAGACGAGGAGCGGCGCTGGGCTGCCCAGGAGCTGCTGCAGCTGAGGGCCAGGGGCTGCAAGGGAAGCAGCAGCGCCAGGGAGGGGTTTTCTTGTGGGGCCCCCTCCGACAGTCTCCAGTCTGGCTGCGTTCCACACGCAGAGCAAGCAGAATCCTCGCCTGCTGTGGCTTGGCAGGCTCCTTTGGAGCTCATCTGGGCCTGGTGCCCTCCAGCGAGCAGGGACATCTTCAAGCAGCTCAGGGGGCCCAGAGCCCTGCCTGACCAGAGCTTGGATGTTTCCAGGGAGGAGGCACCTCCCACATCTTTGGGCACCTTCTGTCAGTGTTTTCCCACTCTCCTGGTTAAAAAATTCTTCCTTAGATCCAATCTGAGCCTGCTTCCCTCTCCTGAGTTTCAACGTATTTCCTTTTGTCCTGTTGCAACAGACCCTGTGAGGAACTTCACTTTGCAAAGTAACAGTTCATTTCTTTCCTTTGTATCCTTTGGGCAGCACCCATTTTTATCATCAGCCAAGCCTCTCTCCAGCCTGACCCCTCTGACCACTGGAGCAAAGCAACTGAGGGTGCAGCGGAGGAGATGACAATTGACAATTTGGGTGATGTTGGGGGTAAACAGCGTCACTCTGCCAAAAGTGCACGGCCCTCTGATCAGACCAGAGGGGAAGCCTGCCCACGCTCAGTGGCCAGAAATCAGAAACAGTCCCCTAGGAAGGGCATAAGGGATCTGTCCAGTGGTAGTGGGACCGCTGATCTTTAATACGGCTCTGCACCACTGATTCGCTTGATATTCTTTTTTAGTTTGCTGGACCACCTCCACGCCCTTCTTTATAGGAGCTAAAGTATAATCGAACTGAAAACAGATAGAGGAGTTGGCAGAACCGAGAAGATGTAATTCTGTGGGCTCGGAGGCTAAAGGATCCAGCCTAAACACTCCGTCGCTCCAGGCGTTACTAGAATCAAAACTGGGGAGGATATTAAGGCTCCGGGGCAAAATAGGGGAAAAGGCTGACTGAAAGGCAGGGGGAAACTCGCCTGGAGCGAAAGGGATCCCCACAAGACAAGACGACATCGGGTCCTCTACTGCGCTGGTGTTGAGGCAAATGTGGTCTTGTCCTAAAGACTGAGCCAAGGCACGCCAGACATTGACCTGTGGCTGGGGGATGACCCACGGTTTCGAAGATGGCAGCAGGAGTCCGTAGGTTGACAGCAGTAGCAGTAGAATGCCCGGGTTGGGAGCCGTTGGTGACGATGCGGGGGCCATCGGGGAGATGTACTAAAACAAAAGAGAAATGGTGAAAGTATAAGGAAATCACTCTGATGGTTTTGCCCCAAACAACCAACTTAAATGTGAAGAAGACGGGGAGGAAACATGAGATGAGGGTTGAGACTCATAAACTAATGGAAAATCGGAAGGAGAAGGAGAAGAGGGAGAAGAGGGCTCTGCTTCAGGAATGGGAGAAAGTTCAGAGAAAAAGGAAGATGTTATAGTGGAGGGTTTCCTCCACCGCCGCCAACACACTACCTGGACCTGTGGCACAGCCCCTTTCTGCGTCCCCTGCTTCGGGACGAAGGGCCTGACCCATTTTGAGGGTATCCAGCGGGGGCCTGAGGGAGTGGACACGCAAGCGTATTCTCTCCCCCAGGTCACCAGGTCAAATGGCCCCTCCGTCCGCCAGGTCTCCGGATCCTTGATAAGGACCGGCGGCCTGGCTTTAGGCTGCAGCTGCTGGTGACTGCCGAAGTGCTGGACCACCGGAGGGTTGGGGTTGTCAAAAGAGCAATTGAGGAAGTTGAGGGTGTAAAGTGCTCTTGACAACCGGATGTGGGGGGTCTCCACCTTCACAGCCACTTGCTGCCAATCTAAGATCTTCTTCAGGCTCTGGTAGGCCCTCTCCACCATGGCTTGGGCTGTTGGGGAATAGGGGATGCCGGTCTTATGTTCCATTCCCCATTGCTGCAGGAAGCTCCGCAGTTCCTTGGACATATACACTGGGCCATTGTCAGTTTTGATGGCCCTAGGGATGCCCAAGACAGCGAACGCCAGAAGCAGATGCTCCTGGACATCCGCGGCCTTCTCCCCTGTGTGGGCAGAGGCATAGATAGCTCCGGAGAAGGTATCCACTGAGACATGGACGTAACACAATCTACCAAAAGAAGGGATGTGTGTCATGTCCATCTGCCACACCTCACAGCTTGCCAAGCCCTGGGGATTAGCCCCCAAGGCAATGGTGGGCATCTGGTCTCGCTGGCATTGGGGACATGTGGCCACGATCACCTTGGCCTGGTCTTGGGTCAGATGGAATTGCCGGACCAGGCCAGGCGCGTTCTGATGGAAGAGCTGGTGGCTGATCTTAGCCTGGCCGAACACGTCTGGGAGCGGGCCCACCGTGACTGCAGCCGTGGCCAGGGAATCGGCATGATGGTTGCCCTCAGCAATGAACCCAGGCAGGTCAGTATGCGATCTCACATGCATTATAAAGAACGGATGCTCGCGGTAGGAGACTAAATCGACGAGCCTCGTAAGTAGTTCAAATAATTTTTGGTTTGAGACCTCCTGCAGAACTGCTGATTGAGCTCTGGACACTACACCAGCGACATACGCAGAATCTGTTACCACATTGAAAGATCCCTGGAACCTCTGGAATGCCCTGATGACTGCGTCTAACTCAGCAATTTGTGGAGAACCCTCCACGATAGCAACATCTGTCTCCCACTGCTGAGTCTGAGGATCCTTCCAAGTCATAACTGACTTTGTGGGATGCTCCCGACGCCTCTGTAAAAACTGTCACGGCACCTAGAGGCTCCTTACTTTGAACCTTTTTGAGTGATAATTTAAACTCCGAATTAAACAATTTGTGGGCCGGCCAATTTACTGCAATACACCCAGTGTAACTGTCCAACACAAACTGAAGGTTCTCATTAGTTTGCAGCAGTTCATTGAAGGTCTTAATTTTTAGTTGGCCTGACTCCAATTCAATTGGTATGTAAATGCATTCGAAATCGCATCCTGCCAACTCCCTGATCCTCGATATTGCTTTGAGGATCAGTTCGGCTACCAGTTCCTGTGGCCTTGTCATTCTTTTGGACCGATGGTGGCTGAGAAAGACCCACTCTATGAATAAGAGCTTATCTCCCCAGCCTTGGTCCTTCAGCGTCCTGTCCCACTGGTGGATAATGCCATGGAGGTGTGGCAATTTTCCCAGTATTATGAATTTGAATGGCAAGCCCGGGTGATAACGGTGGGCCTGCCTGGCCGAAATAGCCTTTTGGATCTTCTCCAGAGCTACCTGAGCCTCTAGGATGAGAGTCCTAGGGGAACTAAGCCCCTCTCCCCCTTTCAACAAATTGAAAAGGGGGGCCAGGTCCTCGGTAGAAATGCCCAGCCAGGGTCTCACCCAATTTAAAGACCCACACAGTTGATGGACATCCGCAATGATCTGGACATTAGTCCTTATCGCCAATTTCTGCAGCACAATGGTCCGCTTGGTAATTTCAAGGCCCAGGTACCTCCAAGGTGGCATCCGTTGAATCTTGTTCTGCTGGAGCTTGAACCCTGCAGCAACCAACACATTGGTTGTCAGGTCAAGTGCATGGGCAAGGAGACTATCGTCGGGCGCACACACGAGGATGTCGTCCATATAATGATGAATCGCGACGGCATCCCCGAGGGCTGCAAAAATGGGGGACAGCAGAGAAACAACATACCACTGGCAGATCACTGGAGAGTTCTTCATTCCTTGCGGAAGGACCCGCCAGTGGTAGCGCTTGTCTGGGGACTCACAGTTGATGGAAGGAACTGTGAACACAAAACGCGGGGCATCGTCAGGGTGTAGGGGAATTTGGAAGAAACAATATTTGATGTCAACAACAGCCAAATTCCAGTTTCGGGGGACCATTGCCGGGGAGGGCATCCCTGGTTGGAGAGACCCCATGTCTGCTATTTTTTCGTTAATTTGGCCGAGGTTGGTCAGGAGCCGCCACTTATGTTTATTGGGCTTCTTGATCACAAAAACTGGAGAATTCCAGGGAGACATAGTCTCCACGATACTGCCCTTAAGTAACTGCTCCTGAATGAGCTCGTTGAGCGCCTTCAATTTTTGTTTGTTTAGTGGCCACTGCAAGACCTGTACTGGTTCATCAGTCCGCCATTCCAGCTTCCAGGTCCGGCACTCTTCAGTGGCCACTGCCCGAAAAACCTGGGGAGCCTTGGGAAGGTCAATTAGGTCAATTTTGGCTCCCCACTGGGCTAAAAGGTCTCTCCCCCAGAGAGGCTCGGTGTAATCTAATACGAACGGGCGCACAGAAGCCAATTGCCTGTCTGGTCCCATAATTTGTACAATGCTCCTTGATTGCTTGGCCAATTGGAGACCCCCTACACCTTGGATGGTTCCAGCCGCGTTTTGCAAGCCCCAATGTGACAGTCACTCCCGAGAGGGAATGATCGTCACATCTGCCCCTGTGTCCCACAGATCCCTCACTGTTTTTCGATCTCCCCCTAAAGAAAGTTGACAAGTTAGTTGGGGTTTCTCCCTCCCCACTACCTGTGCCCAGGCCACAGTTGGAGGCGATGTATCTTGGATGATCTTTGCCAGTGCGTCTCCTCTGGCACTGGAATGGCCTGGGCAATAATCTGACCTTTGGGGAGGAAGAGTGGGGGTCAGACACAATACAGCCCCACCACGCAATGGTCCCGGTCTGTAGTAACCAGCCCCAGGACGATGTGAAGGTAACGCGGTGTGTGCTTTGTATCACCAACAATGGTCCACCTGCACCGTCCTAATTTCCTCCAGAGACCGAGATGTTGCAGATTGGCAGACACCAGCTGAAAATCGCTGTTGGGAAGATAGATTTCCCTAGTTAGCTGCGGCCTGTAAGGGGAAGCAGAGACAAGGTGGTAAGATCAGGTTTAGGCTACAACTCACAGGTGCTAAATGCCAAATCCGATAATAGAAAAGTCAAATCTGGTAGCGTGTATGGTGGCTCTCCCTTTACTCCTCCCTCCCCGCTGGATGTTAATTGGCCCGCCTTATTTTTGTCCTGGCGCAGCAGGGAGGGGCTGCGCTCATAAGTTAGTTTTTTTGTTCGCTACCTCCCTCCCCATCCTTTTTTCTGAACTCAAGAAACCTGTGCCGCAGGGGACATTGCAGCATCCAGTGCCCCATCTTGACACAGAGACGACAAGGATGGGTTGCCATCGTCCTCCTGCTGGAACCTGGTGTTAAACGTCCGTTCGCAGCAGCAGCTTCGGCTTCAGGGCATTCAATGAATGGAAACTCTGCAAAAGCCACTGATGTTCTCTTGGGGCACATCTTCGGATCCTGAAGGGGAACCTTCCTCGCACAGACTTCTATCATTTGTTCGACTGTAGGTCGAGGGCTCAGGGGGAGAGACCGGATGGCCCCCCTGCATGCCACATTGGCATTCAGGTAGGCCATCAGCCTCATAACATCCTCTCTCTCTCCCGCTCTCCCAGACCCTGAGCCCCTACAAACCAATACAGTCTATCAACAAACACGAGATAAGGCTCCTGTGTGCCCTGCTTCACCTCTTCCACTTCTAGCTGTGATGTGGCAGAGGGAAGCTTGTAAAAAGCACGCTCTGTGGCCTTGCAGGTTTCCAATAGCTGAGCAGAGAACAAAACTTTTGCCTGCATCGCCCTGCTTGCCCAAGCCCCAGTGCCCACCAGATGGTCCGTGGATAGTACCAAGCCGTCCGCATCGTGAGACATGGCCTGGCTTCCCCAGAGCACTGGGAGAACCTCCACAATCTCCCTCCCCCATTCTGCCGCCCAGACCCTAAACTCCATGGGCCCCAAAAGGCTAGAGAAGAGAGCCTTCAGGTCCGCCGGCCCCAGGTCTTCTGGAGCAAGGACTGAGCGAAGGAGACCCCGGAAATACTCCGATTCCCGGAAGAGCTCCCTCTGGGCCTTGCACAGTTCCTTGATCTGGGTCTGTACATGTGGCACAAATTGGGCCTGAGAACTCCCCTCCCCGCTGAGGCGGTATATAAAGCTTCCAATAAAGGTGCTTGTCCTGGCTTCCGGGCATCCCCCCCCCCCTTCCCGAACACAAAGCGTGGGAACCGGAAGGAGGAGCGTGGGAACCGGAAGGAGGAGCGTGGGAACCGGAAAGGAGGGAGGCTGAGGCGGGGCTTGGCACTTAGGAGGGGCACTGGCAAGTTGGTTTTCTCCACCTCTGGGGTAGAGTTCGGAGGCGGGGTGGAATAGGGAGGAGGGTTTAGGGAGGAGTTTGCAGGAGGCAGAGCCATGGGCGGAGTAGGGAGAGGAGCAGGGGGAGGAATGGAGGGAGGGGAAACAGGACAAGGGGATGGATCAAAGGAAGGATTGTGGGAGGGAGAAGGGGTCGTGGCGGGAAAAACCATGAGGTCTCTGCCATTTTGTGCTCCCTGTGAGCCATCTTGAGCCAGTTCATCGAATCTGACAAACTTAGGAGTGGCAACTGGGGACTTAGGGAGAGGGGCAGAGGGATAGGGAGGAGGGCTCCGAAGAAACTGGCCAGGACTCTTCGGAGGAGGTGGCTGAGCCGGTCGAGAGGGAGCAGGGACAAGGTGAACCCCCTGCTTCTTGTTGGCCTTAAGAATCCCTCCCAAGGGCTCCTGCCTGAGGGAAGAGGGTCAGGAATGAGGGATAGGAACACAACAACTAGGAGAACTGGGGACCAAACTTTAACGCGATGGACTTTCCTTCAGTTCCCCGGGCGGTCAGAGTGAGGTTAACACTCTGCCCACCCAGTATGCCATGACAGATAATTGAGTTTCCCCAGAGTCGACCGCCTGCTCTAATTTTGCTACAATAGCTGCCCAAAACCGTGGCTCCTTGTGGGAGTCAGGGAAAGGCGCTGCAGAAGAAGTCGCGATGTTAGAATGGCAGGACCCTCTGTTCCTCGTAGATAAGACCCTCTGTTACTCATAGATAAGAAATTAACATAGGAATGTAGCCTCCCTTAACCGAATAGCAGTAACTTTCCATTCCTTACCCAGTACTTTTCCATTCCCTACTAACAATAGATAAGAAGGACAAACCCCCTTTTGACGTAGAGACCCCTAAAACTATAAGACCCCATGAGAAGAAGTAATAAACGCCTTTTGACCGTCCATCATATTGATGTCTGCGTGTGTCATTGGCCCGAGCGGCCCTGGAGAGTGGGCCGCCGTGCTGTACCTCAGAACCAGGTCGCCTGCCTTGATCCAGAATGCAACATTTTGGTGCCGGTACCCGGGAGCCGATCTGCGCCTGGGGAACGGGGATTCTCCTGGAAAGAGGACGGCGGCTGTGGCAGCAGGTCTGACCACAGTAGGGGGGGACGCCTCCGGACCAGTGTGGACCATGGAATCCACAGCGAAGGTCGTAAGTCAGGCTCATGAACAATGGGGAATTAAAGGTGAGCTCAGGAATTCTAATCTTGCTATTGCAAGGCTCCTAGAGCTGGGGACGATCGAACGTCCGGTAAATATATTATATTGGGAAGCGCGGGAGAAGTGCACTGCCGCCTCAGCAGAGGACTCTACGTCTGCAGGCAGTGGTAAAAACCTCAAAGCGTGGGGGAAAGTAGAAGAGGCCCTACGCAAGACGTTAGAAGAACAGGAGACGCAGGAAGCCGCGCGTATACGTTTATTAGCTACACCAAAGCCGGGGGTGGGGGCCGCGATGCAGACCGCCTCTGAGAGCGATCGGATTGAAGGCGGGAATATGCGAGGGCCGGGCGCGTTCCACCCCTTCCCGAGCCCGAGCCCAGACCCCCCGGAGCCCCCAGGAGACCCCCCGGAACCCCCAGGGGATCCCCCGACCTTCCCGCGGAGCCCGCCGGGTCCTAGCTGCCCCGCGGAACCGTCCGAAAAAAACGCGGTTTCTCTATCCGTCTCTTCCCTGCCGGTCACCAGTCCGGCGCAAGAAACAGAGCAGCGCGCGCGATGCTTCTGGCAGGGACTCGCGGAGGAGGCGCGGAACGAGGCCGGATTGTCGGACCCCGCCAGGATCGGTAAAAACTCGCCCCAGCCACGTGCGTTTAAAAATGGCGCCGAACCACATGGCGAGGGCGGAAGGGAGGAGGCGGGGGGCAGAAACGGAGTCAGCCTGCTTAACATGGCATGCGCGGGCGAGCAGGGAGATGGGGCGGCCCCCGCGGAGGAGCGTAAGACCAACCAGAGCACTCTATTCAAATTAGGTCCTTATAGGGCAAGGACCTCCCCCGGCAGGAGGCGGGGGGACCCCAGGGGGAGGGAGCGGCACCACCCCCGAAGGGAGGAGCGGGGTCGAAGCCGCACAAAACGGCACGGAGCGCCGGAAGTGTACCGGCAGTCAGCTTCCGGCTCAGAGTCAAGTAACAGCTGCTCAGACAGCTCGGAAGAGCTGACCGAGTCCGGCTGGGACTCGGAAACCGAGAGAGCAGAATTAATGTGGTTTCGAGCGAAACCGAATAAAGCTTTAAACAATATCGGGAAACAATCGCAACACAAACTCACTGATTGGGGAAAAATAAAAGCAGCCTGTGGGGACCGGGCACCGGCAGCCCCCATGCACGCTTTCCCGGGGGGGGTTGCCGGAGCGCGGGGGGAACAATCAAAGGGCATATACCCCAGTTAACCCAAAAGAAGCCAAAGCGATTTCAGAAATAGGGATCAACTCAGCTGTAGTACCCACTCTTGAGGACGACCTTTCTAGCAATAACGATCTGCTCACTTTTGATATTACGCAAATAAGCCGCATGATTTTTGATGGGGCGGGGCGGACTGTATTTAAGCAGGAATGGCAGGACGACCGCATTAGCCCAGGCTTCCAGGGAAGGGCAGCAACTCAGCGAGCTGTCCCCAGCTGGCACAACTTTCCCTGGCAGCACCCTCACTCCAAGCATCCCGGCCCCGGAGAAACGGGATGTCCTTTTCATGCTAGGATTTCGGATTACAAATTTATCCTGAGGGCCACTGCCGTACACCCCCCGCTGCCAATCAAATTGACTTGGAAATCATCAGACCCCGTATGGGTTGAGCAGTGGTCTCTGACAGAGCCTCGAGTGGCAGCCTTGCTGGAACTGGTTGACCGCGAACTGCAAAAAGGTCACATAGAACCCTCCACCAGCCCATGGAACACCCCTGTATTCGTGATCCCCAAGAGGTCCGGACAAGGCTATCGTCTCGTCCACGACCTGAGAGAGGTGAACAAGACGATCCGGACCCTGGGTCCAGTCCAGACACTGCTACCCGCAAACTCAGCCATCCCCACAGGGCAGCCGTGTGCAGTACTGGACATCAAAGACTGTTTCTTTTCAATACCCCTGCACCCTGAGGACAGAGAACGATTCGCCTTTTCTGTGGCGTTTCGGAACGGCGAGCGGCCCAACCTTCGCTTCCAATGGAGAGTGCTTCCCCAAGGCCTGGTCGACAGCCTGACCATATGCCAGGTCACCGTGGACAAAGCACTGATGCCAGTCCGACACTCCAACCCCACCGCAACCATCATCCAGTACATGGACGATATCCTGGTCGCAGCACCATCGACAAGCCAAGTGGATCACCTGGTGTCCACAATCACGGAAACCCTTCAGGCCAACGGCTTCGAGATCGCGAGCGCAAAGATCAAGAGAGGACCCTGCGTGACCTTCCTGGGAGTGGGGATCACAAGCTCCTACATGACACCCCCCGAGATGAAGGTCAACCGAGACGTCGAGACGCTCCATGACGTGCAACGCCTGGTGGGATCGCTGCAGTGGCTTCGCAACATTGTCCTGATTCCTCCCGAGGTCATGGACCCTCTGTACGACCTCCTGAAAGGAAAGAATCCCTGGGAACCCAAGGAGCTGATGCCGCAAGCAACGAGCTCCCTCGACTTCATCGAAAACCAGATGTCCACTGGCATACTTGCCAGGTGGAACCCAGCCATGCCACTGGACTTGTATGTCCACTTTACACCGAAGGGGGGAGTGGGAGCACTGGCCCAAGGACCTTCTGAAATGGCCCGACCGATCCAATGGGTGGTCCTCGGAAGACCCGCTCGTGCATTTTCCCCAGGAATCGAATGCATCGCCAGCCTCATCATGAAAGGCAGGAGACTCGCCTTGAAACACCTAGGGACAGAGCCGACAAGCATCCACCTTCCGTTTCGCATGCGACCGCGGAGCCAGCCACAATATCGGAGTACCTGGCCCTTGCCCTCTCCGGCTTCGGAGGAGAAGTCTCCTACTCCTCCAAGCCACCCTGGACTCAGCTGCTGACCGTAGTCGACATGGACATGCCGCCAAAGGTCAAGGACAGACCGCAGCCAGGACCAACGGTCTTCAGAGACGCTTCCTCCACAACTTCAACCACAGCAGCAGTGTGGCAGGCAGGAGAGCAATGGCATTGCGTCAAAGCGTGTGACCCCACACTGTCGGTACAACAACTGGAGGCAGCAGCAGTGGTTTTGGCGTGCGGACTCTTCCAAGAAGAACACCTCAACATCGTAACGGACTCTATATTCGTGGCAAGGCTTTGCCTAGCCATGGCAGGATCAGGAGTGTCAACATCAGCAGCAGCCCTAATGCTGGAAGAAGCACTTTCCTCGCGACAGGGCACCGTGTCAGTCATCCACATCAACAGCCATGACCCAGTCAAAGGTTACTTCCAGATCGGCAACGACAAAGCGGACGCGGCAGCGAAAGGCGTTTGGACCTTGCAAAAAGCTTGTCAACTGCACGAGTCGCTCCACATCGGAGTCAAAGCACTGGTGAAGACATGTGGAATCTCGACAGCGGACGCAAAACATGTGGTAGCCACCTGCCCTTACTGCCAGAAGTCACCCCTATGGACCTACGGAGTCAACCCGAGAGGTCTCGAGCCCCCAGAAATCTGGCAGTCGGACTTCACCTGGTGCGAACTGATGAAGCCCCGAGCATGGCTTTTAGTGACAGTAGACACTTATAGCGGGACGATCATAGCCACACAGCACCCCAAAACTAACTCCAAAAACACAATTCAGCACTGGCTGACAGTCATGGCTTGGCTTGGTATTCCCAAGCAGATCAAAACGGACAACGGCTCCAATTTCACCTCTAAACAAGTACAGGAATTTGCCGCGAAATGAGGCATCACGTTAGTGCAAGGCATCCCATATAACTGTACTGGGCAGGCCATAGTTGAGAGAGCAAACCAGACCCTGAAAACCAAGCTAGAAATGTTGGCAAAAGCAGAGGGCTTTGCCAATGCCATTCCCCCAGGAGATCAGGCACGTATGCTGGCAACCGCTCTGCTGGCACTGAATCAATTCCCGAGGGGAGATGAAACAAACAGTCCCGTCCAAAAACACTGGACCACTTGAACGCTAGAAGAGGGCCCACAGGTGGTAATCAGAAACGAGCTAGGTGAATGGGAACGGGGTTGGAGGCTGATGCTCACAGGGAGAGGGTACGCGGCTGTCAAAAAGGACGGCAAAATCAGGTGGTGTCCACTTAAGTCGATTAAACCGGACCTTCATAGCGAGCAGAATGATACTGGCGAGAATTGCGAGTCTTTGTTTACAGGACCTGCTCGTGGGACGTCCTCGTGACACGTACATCCCGGTTCCAGACGAAAGCGACAGACCACCAAGCCGTCAGGCAGCACCCGAGAGACCCGTACGGGTGAGACCCAACCACCAAGGGTGTTTCTGTGTGATTTTGCTGTTGGGGCTTGTCGCCAGAGGGCAAGCCAGCCCAGACCACTACCCCCATCGGCCCTTCAGGTGGGTCATGCGACACCTTAGTAGTGGCAAAGCACTCAGAGAAATCACCACACCGAACACCCCATCCTTTGTGCTCCGCATCACCGACCTGTTTCCAGGACAGCCAAGGGTAAACCCCTATTCCCCACGCGTCACGCAGTCGTACCTATCCTACTGGTGCCCAGCTTCAAACCCTGGGAAAAGCTACTGCAGTCACCCAGGGTGGGGATATTGTGGGCACTGGGGATGCGAAACCATAGTTACAGATGCCAGACCGTCGGGGCCTGGGTGGGACCCACAAGAGCCAGACAAATTCTTACAGTTCACCTGGGCACCCATCGGCTGCAAAACACCCTTCTTCTTTCACGGAAACTTCCATCGAAACCAACATAAAATCCCTAGATTTCTGGCATGCACTGATTACAACATGACGGTCTTGCAGCCAGATCACCCTAGCTGGGCCACAGGCAGAACGTGGACAGTAGTCCTTCGAGGGTCAAAAGAGAGGGTGAACGTGCAAATTATCAGGCTCCAGCCATCAGCACCCCGAGCAGTCGGACCCAACAAAGCGATTAAAAGCGTGCCGAAAGGGAGAAACATAACCTACCCCAAAACCTTACCCACAGGGGTCAGCAATGTCCCGACCGGTCAAGCGGAAACCTTTCAGATGAGCCGCTTAACCGAGTCAGACTCGGACCCAATCCTTCGTATGTTAGAGGCTACCTTTGTATCCCTGAACGAATCCAACCCTAACCTAACCGAATCCTGCTGGCTTTGTTACGATGTCAAACCCCCCTTTTACGAAGGAGTCGCTTTAAACACTCCCTTCAGTTATTCCTCAGCCGACGCCCCTCACCAATGCAGATGGGACACCCCTCGCAAAGGAATCACCCTGAGTCAAGTCACAGGCCGAGGCAGATGCTTTGGCAATGCAACCCTAGCTAGGCAGAAAGGCAACATCTGCACCAAAGTAGTCAAGCCTAACAGGAAAAACAATAAGTGGGCAGTCCCATCGCATCGGGGATGTGGGTTTGCCAGCGATCCGGAGTGAGTCCTTGTGTGTTCCTTCCCAAATTCAATGACTCTAACGACTTCTGTGTCCAAGTTCTGATTGTTCCTAGGGTCCTGTACCACTCAGACAAAGAAATGTACCATCTTCTTGAGGGACTCAGCCGGCTCCACAGAAGAGAAATAATGACAGGTATAACTATCGCAATGCTGCTCAGCCTGGGAGCAGCAGGAACGGCCACAGGTGTCTCAGCCCTAGCGACCCAGCACCAAGGACTGTCCCAACTGCAGGCAACGATTGACGAGGACCTGCAGAGGATCGAGAAATCCATCTCCTATCTAGAGAAGTCGGTCTCCTCACTCTCAGAAGTGGTCTTGCAGAACAGGCGAGGCCTGGACCTCCTGTTCATGCAGCAAGGGGGCCTGTGTGCCGCCTTGAAAGAGGAGTGCTGCTTCTACACAGACCACATGGGAGTCATGAGAGACTCCATGGCAGAACTCCGGAACCAACTGGCTCAGAGGCAGAAAGACAGGGAAACCCAACAGGGCTGGTACGAGTCCTGGTTAAATCAATCACCTTGGCTAACCACTCTGATTTCTGCCCTGATAGGTCCATTGGCGATGCTGTTTCTAACAGTCACCTTCGGACCATGCCTGCTGAACAAGCTAGTCTCGTTCGTTCAGAGCCGCCTGGAACGGACCAGCATCCTGTTTGTAGGGCGACGACAATTGCTGTGAATTCAACCAAGGAATTCAACCAAAGAACACTGTCAGTCACAAGATTTTCTAAACTTGTCTGGCAAAAGCTTACTCAGGTTTCCCAAGACCCCTTTCCCTTGTCAAGTTACAACCTTATACCTCATTCAGTACCTATGTACATGACTACATCATTCATTTGTGAAAAGCGGGGGGGGAGATGTGGTAGCTAGGGAAGAGGCGCTGCGGAAGATTGTTGCGATGTCACGGAAAGCCAGGACCCTCTGTTCCCCGTAGATAAGACCCTCAGTTACTCATAGATAAGAAATTAACATAGGAATGTAGCCCCACTAACAGTAGGAATGTTGCCCCACTGAAGCCAGTAACTTTCCACTCCTTACCCAGTACTTTTCCATTCCCTACTAATCATAGATAAGGAAGACAAACCCCCGTTTGACGTAGAGACCCCTAAAACTATAAGACCCCAGGAGAAGAAGTAATAAACCCCATTTGACCGTCCACCACATTGGTGGCTGCGTATGTCATTGGCCCGAACGGCCCTGGAGAGTGGGCTGTCGAGCTGTACCTCAGAACCAGGTCGCCTGCCTTGATATAGAAGGCAACATCTTCCGAATCCAGCCATGATCCCACAAGATTGGCCACTTCTAATCATCGACTTAAAGGATTGTTTTTTCACTATTGGCTGCATCCCGATGACATGAAGAGGTTCGTCTTTACCCTACCAGCAATAAATCGTGGAGAACCAGACAAAAGATTTGAGTGGACGTCACTACCACAGGGGATGCGCAATGCCCCTATGTTGTGCCAGCTTTATGTTGACGCTGCATTATAGCCATTGCGTCAGCAGTGGCCAGCTACCGTAATATATCATTACATGGATGATATCTTGTTTGCGCAGCAACAGCCATTTTCCCCTTTGCAGGTTGACAGGATCAGAGACACTCTTGCAGTGTCTGCACTGGTTATTGCCACAGAGAAAATTCAGACCACGAAACCATGGAAGTATTTGGGATGGACTTTAATGGATCAAACAGTGGTCCCCCAAAAATTAGAACTGCGCTTGGACATTAAGACTTTGCATGATGCTCAGAAGTTGCTAGGAGACTTACAGTGGTTAAAACCCATTGTGGGAATACCAAATCATTTGTTAGAAACCCTATGACCCTTGTTAAAGGGCACTGATCCCTCTACCCCCGTGTGCCTCACAAAGGAGCACCATCTTGCCTTGCAGCAAATCAGTAACTGTGTGCAACAAGGATATGTGTCTCGTCGACAACTAGATTGCCCTATTGACCTCACCGTTTGGAATAGCCCTTGCCACTTGCTTGGCGCTCTCTCCCAATGCAAAAAGAAAACGGGGGAGATACGGGCATTGGAATGGCTGTCACCATCATTACAACATAAAAGAACAATATTCTCAAAAATTGAACAATTGGCTGCGTTGATCAAAAAAGGCCATCTCAGAGTTACTGAAGTGGACGGTCGAGAACCTGCCACCATTAGGCTACCCATGGAAAAAGAAACGCTGGACTGGTACCTGGTTAATTCAGCGGACTTACAGGAAGCATTATTGACATCATCTGCAAAAGTGGAGACAAGCAAGTTAGTGCCCAGCGTCCTGCAATGGATGACAGAATGGGACTGGATCACTTGGCCGCTGAGAAGAGAGCGCCCCATAGAAGGAGCCACCACTGCCTTTACAGACGCAGGGAAAAAATTGAGACGTGCTGCTGTCACCTGGCAAGAAAAAGGACAATGGAAGCATCAACTTCTTACAGCAGACCCTGCAGACAGCCTACAAACCTTAGAGTTGTTAGCAGTAGTTGGGCAATGTCCAACCTGCATGAGCCCTTGAATGTGGTCACAGACTCTCTGTATGTCGCTGGAGTAGCCAGACGTATAGAAGGAGCAGCGATTAAGGAAGTGAATAACAAACGGCTGTATGAGTTACTGGTTCAATTAAGGAAAGCTCTCTGGGATAGAAGTGCAGTGTACTCTGTAATCCATATCAGGAGTCATAAGTGGTCCAAGGGCCTAGGAGAAGGGAATGAGCGTGCAGATAAATTGGTTACCTTACCCATTGATAACTCTTGTCCTGTTGATAAGCATACATTTGCAAGAGAAGCCCATAGTAGATATCATCAAAATGCAAAAGAGATGGCGAGGAACTTTGATCTGGGCTTATCAGAAGCTAAGGCCATTGTCAGGGCATGCCCAATATGCAGTTATCAAATGGGGGAATAGGTCTGGGCTGCGAAGTTAATCCTCAAGGTTTAGAAATGAATGAAAAATGGCAAATGGATATCATGCATGTAGCTAGATTTGGTAGGCTCAAGTATGTGCATGTTACTATAGATACATATAGCCATTACATATGGGCTACAGCTCAGAGAGGAGAGAAAGCGATACATGTGATCAGGCACTTATTGACCTGCTTTGCTGTCATGGGAGTCCCAAGAGGTATCAAAACGGATAATGGTGTGGCTTACACAAGTGCTAGAGTCCCAAAGTTTTTGAACCAATGGTCTGTCAAGCATGTGACAGGTATTCCACATTTCCCCACCGGACAGGCGATAGTAGAAAGAGCAAATGGTACCCTCAAATAACATATCGACAAACACCAGGATTTAAAGGACCCACAAGCATGCCTGGCTAAGGTTTTGTATGTGATCAATCATTTATGTATTTTTGGGGAGGACGATGCCCCCCCTGCAGTTAAACATGACCCGAGATCAAGTCAGGAAACTATTAAGGAAACAGAGGTCTGGGTGAAGTATAAGAACCCAAGCACAGGGATACTGGGTGTGATTTTGATGCTTTTGCTTATTTTGCCTTGTATCTTAAATTGTATTCAAAATATGGTCAGCCGAATGATAGAAAGATCCTGGCAGTCTAGCCTTCTTGCCCAAGAACAAAACGGGGGAAGTGTGGGGAGTTTTGTCGAAGAGTGGCTTGAGGAAAGGGGACACAGCCTAATCAATTTGGTAAAAAATCTTAACTAGAGCAGAGGCCCCCTTCAAGGCTAGGGTGTCCTTGTGTATAAGAAGAATACAGAAGTTGCTGTGTTTGCTAACCACAGGAATGTGCCTAAAGGCTAGATTAGGCGAGGCTGACATGTAGCTGAATAGCCAATCCTGAGCTCAGCTTTTGCAATATGTATGAGACTCATTAGACACTGTATTTAAGTTGCCGAATCAATCAATAAATTGGACCTGTGATGAACCATCTGGTGTCCTGGTCTCCTTCCTTCGACACACATCCACCCCAGGGCCTCAGCCCCAGCTCCAGGGGCACTTTCCTCCCTGCCACAGATGCTGCTCAGAGCTCATTTTGCTATGCCAGCCAAAAAACCCAAACCCTGGGGCTGCCACAGCCACTGCAACATCCAAATGATCTCGCCTTGAGAGCCAGTTTCATTGGCTGACTCTGTCAGTAGGAACCTCCATCAGAAATTCTGCTTCTCCAAATGTGGACACCAGCTTTACAGGCCATTTTCGAGAGTCAGTGTGGTCTGCCTGTGTTATTTCAGAGGATTCTTACATCAAGTGCATCTCTGCAGTGCCACTGACACTCAAGTAAATGCATTCCTGATGCCCCATCCCAGAAACTGCAAGGCAAGAAACAGGAGGTTTGTGTTGCTGAAAGCTCAGGCTTGGTGACACGGAGAAAGTAGCTTGGACTAGGAAAGAAATACTTTAGACTTTGGGAATGTTAAACAATCATCTTCATTTTTTCAACAAGTTTCCCAGTGAGAAGAATCAGGGTGGAGATCAACTTGCAAAATGTCTTTTAGAAACTCCGGCAGAAAGCTTGTTTTTGGGACTGGTATTTGGGGGTGGTTCGGGGTTTTCTTGCAAGATAACATTAGATCTGACGCACTTGCTTCACATTTCCAGGTCATCCTCACAGCCAGAAGAGCTGCAACAACATAAATCCCAAAGAAAATTGTTGTTGGAGATTGAGGAATACTCTTCTGTGTTGAGGCTGGAGTCCTTTGGGAATTCCCTTCCCATGTATAGAAACCTCCAGCTGCTGCTCCCAGTGCAGGGTCCCCCTGTGCTCACAGGCCTCTGCAGCCACTGCAGAATTTGCCTCTTACCATGGCCGCCGTTTCCCTGAAGTAAGGAGGTTCTCCTTCCACCATCCCGATGGTCACAATGCCAAAGGCCCAATGTCCACCTTGGGGCCATAAGGAGATCTGGTCACAACTTCTGGGGCCATCCAGTGAGCAGTGCCCACCATGGAGCTGCGCTGGTCCTGCTCAGGGCTGAGCTGAGCACAGAGGCCAAAATCAGCTGAGGACAGAAACAAACCCTGTCAAAGGCAGCTGGAATGAGGAAACCAAGCACCAAGACTCCCCACTCTCAGTCTGAGAGTGCAGTAGTGAAGTCAGCTGGAAAAGCCCTCAGGGCTGTAGCCAAGGAAAGATGGAACTGGACCCTTCAAGAAACCATTGAGGAAGGTGTGGAGGATGTGAGAGAGAAGAGGGGAAGGAGGCGGGAGGAGGAGCGGGGGGGATGGGAGGGGAGGCATTGAACCGGGGGAAGAGAAGGGGGAGATGAGGAGAGGAGCAGAAACAAGAAAAGTAGCAGGGACCCCCGGCCTTCATCGAGGTGTCCACAGGGGTACCAGGAAGATGCTGAACCCCCAGCCAGGTGTGTTCCCAACACGGGGGGCTCCGACCCTGGGGGTCACCCGGGATTATCCAGCGTGGATCCTCCCACGGGGGATGGAGATGGAGCGGCGCACGGAGCTCGTCCCGCACCGGGCACTGCGGGATCCGCGGGCAGCGACCCCTCCCCCCGGGCCCAGTCCCCACCCTTTGTCCCCCTCCCTTTGCCCAAATCCGTCCCATCGCCCCCCCCAAACCCCTCCCCATCGCCCCCCAATAAACGGCCCCGGGCCCAACTGGGAAGCTTTACTGGGAGCACTGGGAGCAGGCACTGGGCGGGGGCAGAGCGCCAGCGGGGCTGGGGGGACACAGGACCCCCCAAAATCAGCGGAGCGGGGACGGAGCCGGGGGTCGCGGCCGGGCCCGAGCCCACGGGGAGGGGCTGCGGCCGCCGCCGGCTCAGGAGCTCTGTGGGCAGAGAAAAGGGGGTGACACCGGGCTGGGGGCCCCGGCGGGAACGCACACGCTCCGCCACGTGGGGGGACGCCACCCCCGGCACCCGCCCTCACCTTCTTGCGCAGGGAGAAGCCGAGCCCCAGCGCCAGGAAGACGAAGCCCAAGACGAAGCCCCCGATGCCCGTCAGCATCTTGCTGCGGGCGGCGTCCGGCGGCATCTCTGGGGGGTCCGCAGGGCTCAGCACCCCCAAAACCTCTCACCGACACCCCGAGCCCCTCCCAGCGCCCGACCTGTGGCCCCCAGCCCAGCCAGGGCCCCCTGAAACCTCCCTCCGATCCCTTTTTGTCCTGGCCAGGAACCACCAAAGCCCCTCCCGTCCCTCTCGGCATCCCACAGCCCCCTCCCAGTTGCCCGCAGCGCCCCAGGACCCCCAAAGCCTCTCGCAGTCCCTTGGCAGCCCCAGCAGGACTCAGCCAGAGCCCTCCCAGTCTGTGCCCAGCACCACCGAGCTCATGGCGAGCCCCGCTTTGCCATCGCCGATCCCCTTCCAGCCCCTCGGGGCTCGCTGCGATCCCTCCCAGTCACACCCGGGACCCCCAAACTCCCTCCCAGTCACACCCAGCACCCCCAAACTCCCTCCCAGTCACACCCAGAACCCCCAAACTCCCTCCCAGTGCTCACCAGGACCCCCCAAACCCATCCCACCCTCCCCAGTATCCCCCAACCCCTGCCCAGCCCTTGCCCAGCCCCCAGCCCCTCTCCCACTTCCAGCCCGGCTCTCTCCAGCTCCCTCCCAGTGCCTCCCAGCACAGCCCAGCGGCTCTGCCAGCGCCCCCAGGGGCTCCCCCGTACCCCAGTGCCGCCTCAGGGGCTGCTCCAGGCTGACGTGCTCCACCTGGCAGCTGTAGCTGAGCCCGCGCCGGGGCGGCGTTTCCAGCAGCACCAGCAGCTGGTAGGTCCAGTCCCCGTTGGGGACCACGTCGGTGGCCACCACGTGCTCCGAGAGCTCCTGCTGGCCCTGGAACCACCTCACTTGGATGGCAGCAGGGTAGAAATCCATCACGGAGCAGAGCAGGCGGCCAGGGCTGGGCTGGCAGCTCGAGGGGGGCACCAGCGAGATGGACACGCTGCGGGGTACTGGGAAAGAGGGTGGAGGTCTGGGGGTGAAGTGGGAATGAACTGGGAAAAGAATGGAAATGGACTGGGAGGGACTGGGGAGGAATTGGAGACGGGCTTGGAGGGACCCCGGTGGCGCTGGGCGGAACTGGGAATGAGGTGCCCGGCACTGGGAAGGTGAGCGCAGAGAGGGCCACTCGGCACTGCAGGTCTGCCTGGCAACAGATGAGTCATCAAAGGGTCGCGTTCTGATTTGATGAGAAGTGTCAGATTTACGCGTGGCTGAAATGGACGCGCGGGGGGCACTGAGAGGGACTGGGATGGACTGGGGGAACCATGGTGGTCAGTGGCAGGGACAGGAGGCCCCGGGGATGGGCACAAGGAGGGCTGAGGGCTCTGGGCTGATTCCCAGCGAGGTTTTGAGGGGCTCCAGGGTCATTGGCCGGGCAGGGCCGGAGGGGACACGCTCTGCCCCGCGCTCACCTCGGCGCTCGGCGCTGAACGGGCGAACCCCCTCGTAGTTGTACGGACAGACCATGTCCACCACAGACCGTGCGTACGCCAGTGTGGCCGGGTTGCTGTTCCAGTCACTGGCCCACCCTTCCCCATAGGGGGTGAACCCCACGTAGTACCCCACGTCGCTGACGAACATCACGAACTGCTCCCGGTTGTAGATGTACCTCTGCACGAACGTCATCTTCTGCGTGCTGTTAATGAAGTGACACTGTGACACTGCCCAGAACTGGAACACCCCTGTGAGAGCAGGACACAGCTCCGGGTGTGCCCACCCAGCACCCCCCAGCAGCACCCCCAGAGCTCCGGGGGCCACACCGGATCCCCACTCCGCACCCCCTGTGCCCCACGGCCGCTATGGGACCCTCCTGCCCGTGCTGCCGCTTCCTCTTTGCCACCTTTCCCCCATTTCCCCTTCCACATCCTCTCCCCTCCCACCTCCAGCCGCTCCCGAAATCACTTTTGGGGTCCATTTCCCCATTCTGCCAAAAATCCTCCAATCCCCAGCACCCTCCCGCCCAATTTTGGGGGCCCCTCTCCCCTTTTCCCCCTTCTCCCCCCTGTCCCAGCGCCTCCCGCCCCCCGCTCACCCGAGAGCTCCCCGCCCGCAGCCGGGGGGGCTCCCAGCACCACCAGTGCCACCAGTAGGGCCCCAGCTGCCGCCCCTCGCCCCATGGCCGGGGCCGGGCAGGGAGCAGCAGCCCCAAAGCAGCCGCGCTGCGCTGGGAGCGCCAGTCCAGAGCAGGGCGGGCTCGGCAGCACCGCGGCTCCTGCCAAGTGGCTCCTGCAATCTGCCATCAGGAACCTGGCCTGATGAGTTTCGTGGGCAAGGAACAATGGTGGCGTTGGTGTTCGGGTGCCTGTGGTGCTGAGTGCCCGGCCGTCTGATGGGGTTCTGAAATCCAGGTCGCCCCTGCCCCGTCCCTCACTTCCCCCACTGCCCACCGGTGACTCCCTGCAGCAGCTCGTGGGATCCTGGACATGGCTCTGGGAGACACACAGACATTGCTGAGGGGCAAAGATGGGGGGCTGGACAGCTGGAGAGCTGACCCTGAGGGTTGGGGTGCACAGGACACGGGGTACCAGGCAGGGTTAGGGTACACGTGCCACCCTCATGGTGGGACAGCCACAGAGCCCTCCCCACAGCTGCAGGCAGTTACCCCGATTGGAAGGTAGAGAAGAGGTTTGGAGGCCAGAGTTACAGGTAGGAGTTGAACAGCCTTTTAGGGGTTTTATTAGGGTTTTTTTTTCAGGATTTTTAAAGGATATTTTAGGGGGCTTTTTGCAGGAGTTTTTTAGGAATTCTCTGGGAATGTTTAGGAACCTTTAGAGCTTTTTCAGGACTTTTAAAAGAACTTTTTAGGGCGTTTTAAGGGCTGTCTTACTACTAATTGGAATTGTTAGGGGTGTTTTGGGATATTTTGGGGTTTTTTTTAGGACTACTTAAAAGGTTTTAGGGCTTTTTGAGGAGTATTGAGGGTATATGGAGAACTTTTTTATGACTAGGGTATTTCTAGGGTTTTTGGGGAAATTTTTTCAGGCTTTTTTAGGGTCTTATCAGGGCATTTTCAAGATTTTAGGGGTATTCTCAGAGCTCTTTAAAAAATCTCTTAGTAGTCCCAAAAGGTTCTTTGGGGATTTTTAGGGGTGTTTTCAGGGCTTTTTAAAAGCAGCATGTTTTTAGTGTATTCTGAGGCTATTTCTATGTTTTTGAGGGGTGTTTAGGAAACTTTGAAAACTGCCTTTTTTAGGGAATTTAGAGGGTTTTTTTACGGTCCTTTCAGGGCATGACAGAGGCTGAGGGGCAGCTTGAGGGGTACTGTGGGGCTTGAGGGTGGCAGAGGCTGGGAGCTGAGGGAGGAGCAGGGAGAGGGGACAGTGGGTGACACACAGAGATGCTGAGGGTGGCAGGGGCTGCTGGAGGGTGACACTGAGAAGCTGGGGGCTGAGGGGCAAAGAGAGGATTAAGGGTTACACACAGGAGCTGAGGGGCAGCTGAGAGGGGCCTTGAGGGGCACAGGGGGGGCTTGAGGGTGACAGACAGAGCCTGAGGGTTGAGGGAGGGTTTGAGGGGTCAAGGGAGAAGGCTTGAGGGCTGCACAGTGCACTGGAGATCAGGGCTACACGGAACAGCTTAGGAGGCAAGTTAGGGTACAGGTGCACCAGCCCTCAGCCCAGCCCTCATCTTAGCCTAAGCAGCCCCCCTAACAACAGCACAGCCTTTTCCTCAACAGCAGCACAACACAGCAACCCTAACAGCAAGACCAGAGCGGAACCCACCCGGTGGGACAGGACAGCAACCCTCACACCAGGACAAGGACAGAACTCTCAGAGGAAAAGATCCACAGCAAAAAGGTAGGCAAGGCATCTGAGGGTTAGAGAGATAGGTGGGGTGTCACAGACATCTTTTCATAAAAATCCTTTCTTTAGGATTTTTCTCCCTTCTGAGAAGCTGTGGCCTCAGCAACAAAGTGTAAACAATGGTTATCTGCTCCTGTGGAATGCAACAGGTACATCCGTGATTGGTCTCCTGTGGATGTTTGGATTTACTGACCATTCATGGCAGAGCTGCTCTCGCTTTCTGCCAGGGCACAGACCTTTGTTATTCATTCTTTTCTATTCTTAGCTTAGCTAGCCTTCTGAGAACTTTTCCTTCTATTCTTTGTAGTATAGTAATAACGTAATATATATCATAAAATAATAAATCAAGCCTTCTGAACATGAGGTCAACATTCTCGTCTCTTTTTACACCCTGAAGACCCTTGTGACCACTGTGACAATTGGTGAACCCTGAGTGAATGAGGAGGACAAAACCATCAATTGGTGACCCCTCGTCTGAAGAGCAAATTACTTGGAGAGACCCCCAGAGGAACAATTGCTGCACTGGGTAAACCCCGAATGTGTGGCATTGATGGTTGCTTCACAAGTGACCACAGAAGTGGATTCTAGCCAGGGGCTGAAGAACTGAAGATCCTGATTTGGAGTTCACAGCAAGGCTGACCACAAAGAGAACCTTCTGAAAAGCCTCCAGGAAGATGTTCGGAAAGCACAGTAGCGCAATGGAGCTGGCCAGAGCATGCTGGACTCTTTCAAAAGGTACTGTTGGCTTTTCCCTTCCTGAAAATGCGGCCCTTTGTAGTTTGTGGCTGCTGATGTGGAGGGCTTCCCCCATGGAGGAGGAGGTTCGGTTCTCCCCTTCAGAGGAGAAGCTTATTGCCCTCTGTCCAAAATGGAGTGAAGAGGACGGACTTTGCCTGTTGGAGACAGATTTCTGTGAGTTTTTTCGATGGGCAAAGCTTTTTGGGTTCTTTATGAATGTGCTCTGTGCCCTTGATGCTTTCTTATGGGAGTGCATGGACTGCATTTTCCAATTTGTTTTGGACCGTGGGTTTGGATACCCCCAGATTTATCCAGCATTTAGGATGTTCTTTCCAGTTTTGAACCGGAGAGCAGCTGTTTTTCCCTGGATTGCCAACTGCAACGGGCTCGTCCCATTTCCTCTGACTCCAGCGGGAGAAGATCCTGTGGAGGGGGATGATCTGTTCCTTCCCAGCCCCCCTGCATCCCAGCAGTGGGGGGGGACGTTTCGCCAGGAGCCAAAGTTTTTTTACTGCGTCTTCAGAGCATGGTCAGATGCAGCCATCCCTTCCCCTCCCTTCTCTCTCTCCAGGGGGATGGGAGTGAGCTGCACCGCCCCTTACAGCCCTGGCCGGCCTCCTGGTCCCTGCCCCGCTCAGAGATGGGGGCAGCACCGGTCTCCGAGGTCCCGCCTGCCAGGCGTGCAGGGCCTCCTCCTGGACCCGCCCCGCGGCCGCCTCCCCGGGTGGTCCTGCCCGTGGCTTCACCGGCTTCCCCGCCTGCGCCTGAGAGCTCAGAAACACCGCTCCCTGCGGCTGCGTCGCTGTTGGTAGGAGACGCCCTCGGTGACAACAGCGACTCGGCACCGCCCCCCCGGCTGTCCTGCTGCGTCCACCAGCCCCCTCTCCGGCCCCGCCGCCTCAAACCTAGCCGGTACCTGTTCAGGATGATGCTGAAGACGGCGCCGAACCCACAGGACCCTCGGAGCAGCCCGCAGCTGCTCCTGCACCCAGCGTGGCTTCTCCCCCGAGTTTTTCGGGCTGTCCCGGGGCTGCCCCTGCGGGGGAAGCTGGGACAGGGGAAGAGGGCGCCGGCCTCCCTTTCCGTGGAGGAGGCATGGCCCGACAGCTGGCTGTGGGTGCAGCCCGTCTGCCTGCGTTCAAAATCAGCATTCTTGGCGGGCTGGGAGGTGTTTGGTCAGCTGCCTTCCCTTGGGGGGTGCGAATCTCTCTGCTGCCCCTCTCGCGCCCCAGCGGCGAGGGGCAGGTGGGTGCCGAGAATTCTGCCTTTGGTCCCCAGCCCAGAGGGGGTGGTGCTGTGAGGCAGATGCGAGACACACCTGTTGCATTTGCATTGCAGAGGGCACAGCAGGAAGCGATCGTGGCTTGTTTGCTGTGGAGAAAAAACATTCCTAGACACGAGATGAGGGTTCTTGGGGCTTCTTCTATTTCCCTGCTGCTGGCATGCCTTGGTGATTTTGGGGAAAAGAAGCAATTAGTCACCATTCCATTGGCAGTGTGGGGCCAGGCTGTGGGAAGGCAGAGCCCGCCTGCCATGTTGGGCCTGGGCTGCTGGGCTCGGGTCCCTGGGCCAGGGCCACCTCCCGGCCTCCTGATGGGTTTGGTGGTTTTGCTTCTCCCTATCGGTCCTGGCCCGCCTTTCTGTGGGCCAGATCTGGGGTTCCTGATCCCTCCACATGGGCCAGGGCTCCCCAGGGACTTTCTTTGGCTGCTCTGCTGCTGCTGCTCCATTCCAGAAGTTGTCTCAAATTGTTTGAAATTGTTTGATGACTGTCAATGGCTTTTGATAACTATTGATGGACTTTTCTGCAGCAAGCCTGTTTCAGGACCAAAAGGGACTTTCAGAGATGGCAAAGAGGAACATCTTCAGTCCATGGACTTTTTCCTGAAACTCAGCTGTTTGGGCTTGACCTTTCTTTGCATTGTTTTTGCATTTTCTTATATTGTAAAATTGTTTTGGTGATTTGATAGAATTGTATGTTCTACAGGTGAAGAAATTCCCTGTTCATTCCACACCAGCACTTGAGTGAAGTTTTGATTGGCAACAGATAACCACAATAATTTTCTCTGCTGTGCAGAGAAAATTACAAACACTTTTTCTTTTAATAAACTAAATTAAAAAGCTGACATGTCACAGACATCTTTTCATTAAAATCCTTTTGTTAGGATTTTTCCTGCTGAAGCTGAGAAGCTTCAGCAACAAATGTAAACAATGGTTATCTGCTGCTGTGGAATGCAACAGGTGGATCCGTGATTGGTCTCTGGTGGATGTTTGGATTTACTGACCACTCACGGCAGAGCTGCTCTTGCTTTCTGCCGGGACACAGCTCCTTTGTTATTCATTGCTTTTCTATTCTTAGCTTAGCTAGCCTTCTGAGAACTCTCTTTCTATTCTTTTTAGTATAGTAATAATGTCATATTTATCATAAAATAATAAATCAAGCCTTCTGAACATGAGGTCAACATTCTCGCCTCTCTCTTCATCCTGCAACCCTTGTGACCACTGTCACACACCATTTCTCCCATACAAGCACTGAGCAAAGAAGCTGGGTTCCCAATGTTAGTTACCGCAATTTCTACATCATCCTGTTCCCCCATTATGGATTGGTATTTCAGGAATCTCTGTGGGGAGAGCCAATGTCCCTCCTTTACTTCCAGCACTGCAGACACTGTGTGGGACACCAGCACAGTCATCTTCGGGCCCAGGGTGAACTTGTGTGCTTTCTGGATGTTCACTGCCACTGCCACAACAGCTCTGGGGCATCCTGGCCACCCCTTAGCCACTGCATCCAGCTGCTTAGAGAGGTAGGCTGTTACAATACTACACGAAATGAACTACACTTGCACCCTCAGATGTCCAAGGCAAAAAATGCAGATATTTTTCTGGACCTCGATATTTATAAAATTCCAAAAGCATCCATGGATTGGAAGATGAAAGTGCCACCTCTCCAACCACACTGGTCAAACCAACAGTCCATCAATTTTCTCCTCCTCCAGAAAGGACTGCAAAACAATCATTATTTACATGAAAAGTGTGTAAGAAACTCCATTACAAAAATGTAAACATCAGAAGGCTTAGAAGAACCTTCAAAGAACAGGGTGACATCTCACCCTTTTTCCATTAAAAAAAAAAAAAAAAGAAAGAAATATGAACAATGTTAAAAGGAAAAATGAACAATGTTCAGTGTCCACTCATGGAGGAATCATCGGAGTGATCACTCACACTATCTGTATCTGAGTCATCACTCGACGATTCATCCACTTGATGACTTTCAGTTGGCCACGGTTTCCATTTTGCCCGTGTGCTGGATTCTGTCTCTGCAGTCGCAGGTCAGGACGAACACACTTCAAAGGTACCCAGCGTACCCCAGTATCTGTGGATACACAAGCATACCCACACCCTGAAGTGATAAGGTCATAGAGACCTTCCCACTGTTTGGTGACTAAATTCCACATCTGAACCTTCGCTTGAAGCTGACGTGTCTCATCCAGAGCCTACAACGAAAGGTGATGATTCAAAATGACAGGATTTTTTGAGTTCTGTGGCACAGTAAGATGATTGATGGTGTACAAAGCTTTTGCCAACTGACTGTGTGGGGTTTTACCCTACATTCCCCATTTTTGTTTCTGAAGAACCCGCTTCAGAGTACCACAAGCATCTTCTACAATAGCCTGAACAGTCGGAGCATGAGGGATACCAAACCTGTGTGACACACCCCACAACTGCAGGAACTGCCACATCTTCTGTGATGCATAAGCAGGACCATTGTCTCCTTTCCACAAATCATACAGAGGAGACAGTTGTGTGTTGGTCAGTCCCAAGTACGGACGTAACCAAGTGATGACACCTACCAGTTTCTGGGTCTTCAGCTTCAGTGTCTTCACCAAATGTACAAATTGCACCTCCTGGTGTCGGATTGTCTATTCCAGAATTTTGACCCCCAAATACTTCCAAGGAGGTCGTTGTTGAACCTTTTCTGGAGCCACCTGCAGCCCATGAGAATACAAAGCATTGAGCAACTGAGGCTTAATCCTCAGCAGCTCGTCCTGGATGCAGCCACTAAAATGTCGTCCATGTAATGATACAGACGTGCATCAGAAAACTGCTTGTGAACTCCAGACAAGACACAGGCCACATACCATTGGCATATGGCTGGAGAATTTCGCATTCCTTGGCTCAAAACTTTCCACTGATATCACTGTGTGGGCTCAGCATTGTTAATTGCTGGCATCGAGAAGGCAAATTTTGGTCTGTCATCAAGATGCAAAGGAATTACAAAAAACAATCCTTCAGATCCACAATGAGGACAGGCCAGTCTGCAGGAAGCATGGTAGGTGACGGCACGCCCGCCTGCAATGTTCCCATGCTTTCCATCATGGCATTGACCTTTCGGAGGCCTTGTAACAACTTCCATTTCCCATATTTTTCTTGATGCAGAAGATAGGAGTGTTCCAGGGACTGGTAGAAGTCCCCAGATGACCCTGGTCCAACTGCTCCTGCACCAGATTTTGAAGGTGTCCTAGGGTGACATTATGATGCTTGTGTCCCCATTCATGTGTTCTGTTAATGCTGGATATCATGTTCTGTGCCTTTAAGACTGGCTCCGAAGAGTGAAAGTTTTGTTTGGGTATTCATATCAGCCTGGCGGGACACAGAGAGACTGCGGGTCTTGATTTTGCTGCTTTTGCTTTTTGCTTCGCTCTCTCTCTCTCTGCTCTCGCTTCTGCTTGCTTTTGCTCCTGCTCATTAACTAGTTTAGCTAAACAGTCCAAATTCCTTCCTGGACTGTTTGTCCTCTCCTCTTTTTCGACCATCTCAAACCTGCTCCGAACTGGGACCTGAGAACACCGAGAGTTTGCACCTTGTGGCTGCAGCAGCTGCCCCAGCGCCGGAGGGACTGAGAACAGAGCGACCACCCCCGAGAGAGACTTTCTGAATTTGTCACCTTTTTCAGAGCGGTGTCATCCGGTATTGTTCATTCTGTGTGCTGGGGGTGCTGTGCCTGTTAAATAAACAGGTTCTTTCCACTTCTCTCGGAGGAATCCTTCCCAAACCGGTTGGGGGGAGGGGCCGTGTGGGTTTGCTTTCTGGAGGGGCCCCTTTGGAGATTCTCTACCAAATTTACCCTAAACCACGACAAAATTTGGCACCCAACACGTGGGGCTCGAGAGAGAGTGGAAAAACCCTGTTTTGAGTGCATTTTGGTTGCCATTACTCTGTGTTTGTATAAAGCAGCTAATAGCCATGCTTTTTGAATTCATAATGTCTGTTGGGGTGAAGGCTTGCATGCATTTCTGGTCCCTAGGGTTTTTGAGATCTTAATATCTCCGTGGTCCCTTGATTTATTTTCTTATCCAGAAATAACTTTAGTATTGTCCCTAATATGTAGTGTTTATAGCAGGGGGGCAGTGACCAGAATAGCTATCCTGATGGGCTAGGTGGTAATCATGTGTAAAAAGTTAATAAACATGCTGGGGTCTGCTCCAGGTATGAATGGTTCATGGCTATGGTTATGCATCAGTTTGTTAGAGGAGGAGCAGCAGGGGATCAGGCATTTCAGCCTTTGCTTTCCTTCTTCTCCTATGAATCTGTTGCATCACTATTGAAGGATGTTCAGTTTCCCCTGAACATTAAAGAGACCATCTTTCTGGTATTCAATCTGGTAACCTTCCTCTATACAGCCTGCTGCTTCTCTAGGATGAGGGCTGAGATTTCTAGATGGGCTGATGAGACCCCTGACTCAGGAGTAGACCCCGGTGTGGAAAATCCTAAGTGGTGTGGGAAATGGGAGGATATGGGCCAAATCCTGAAGGAATTCTCTGACCCTATAGTCTGGGATTTTCCCCATGAGCAAATTCAGAACCCAGCTGAGGTGGGGAAATATCTGAAAGAGAAGTACCAGGATGAGCCTAAGGAGAGGAAGGTCATTGCAGTGAGCTGGGCCCTGGCTTGTGCTCATTGCTCACTGCTAGATCCTGTCGGGCAGCAGACAGAGGCAGGGGGGCAGGGAGATAAATCAGCAGCTATCTCGGTGACTCAGGCTGCAGCCAACAGCCCAGGCTCGAAGCCAGCAGCCAAACCAGATAGTGAGCCTAAGCCAGCAGCTAAACCAGAAAATAAGCCTCAACCAAGGGCTGTTGCTGCCAGTACTAGAAGTGGGAAATGCACGGACAAGACCAATCGACCAGTGGATGATGAGGATGATGATGAAGGAGAAGGAACCTCCTGACATAAAATCAGGAATCAATGCCTCCTGACATAAAATCAGGAATCAAAGCAGCAGGTGCAAGATCAGATGTAAATATTGAGTCCTTTTCCCTGAAGGAACTTTGTGGCTTACGGAAGGATTACATGTGGGGACAGGGTCTGTTTCTATTGCTGGTGTGACAGGGGGATCACAGGATTTTACTTTGGTGGAAGCTGAGGTGAGCCTGACTGGAAATGAATGGAAGAAACACCCTATTGTGACTGGCCCAGACGCCCCATGCATTTTAGGTATAGACTTCCTCCGAAGTGGCTATTTCAAAGACCCAAAGGGACTCAGATGGGCATTTGGAATAGCTGCTGTAGAGACAGAGGGTGTCAAGCAGTTGAACAGCTTGCCTGGACTGTCAGAAAACCCATGTGTAGTAGGACTTCTGAAGGGAGAAGAGCAACAGGTGCCAATTGCCACTTCCATAGTACATTGATGACGGTATAGAACCACTCGAGATGCTGTGATCCCCATCCATAAGATGATCCAAGAACTGGAGAGCCAAGGGGTGGTCAGCAAGACCCACTCACCCTTCAACAGCCCCATTTGGCCTGTGGAAAATCTGAAGGAGAATGGAGATTGACTGTGGACTATCGTGCATTGAATGAAGTGACTCCACCACTGAGCGCTGCTGTGCCAGACATATTAGAGCTCCAGTATGAGCTGGAGTCCAAGGCAGCAAAGTGCTTTGCCACTATAGACATTGCCAATGAATTTTTCTCCATTCCTCTGGCAGCAGAATGCAGGCCTCAGTTTGCTTTCACCCGGAGGGGAGTGCAGTACACCTGGAACCGACTGCCCCAGGGGTGGAAGCACAGCCCCACCATCTGCCATGGACTGATTCAGGCTGCACTAGAAAGGGGTGAGGCTCCAGAACATCTGCAGTATATTGATGACATCATTGTGTGAGGGAAACACAGCTGCAGAAGTGTTTGAGAAAGGGAAGGAAATCATCCAAATCCTCCTGGGAGCTGGTTTTGCCATTAAAAAGTCAAGGTAAGGGCACCAGCTCGTGAGATTCAGTTCCTGGGAGGGAAGTGGCAAAATGGACTGTAGTAAACCCCATTCATTTAGCAAAAGCACCATGGAGAATCTAACAAAAGGGATGCTGACACAGCAGCAAGGAAGCTTCCTGACTCCATGGACATCTGCCCTATAACCTGTCTCTATAACCATGTGAGGCAATGCCATGGTAGCCTTTACCTATCGGTCATTTTATGGTCCCCCTAATCCCTTGCCATTGGTCAAGTTTGGATATTTGCCAAGCCTATAAAAATAGCATGCTGTACCCTACTAGCTCAGAAGAAGAAGAGCTGAGACCCTTCGCGGACCCCCAAATAAAGCCTTCTCTGTGGAACAGCTTCTGCCTTCTCCTTCGCCTCTCTCCATCTGCTGCTGCCTCAAGCCCGGGGCTCCACTACCCAGCAAGCAAAGAGCTGAGGTCCTAAGAGCTGCTAATCACTATAGAGCTGAATATCACCAGGCTGGCTAGAAAGGTAACCCCCCGGCATTGGCCTGAGATGGCTTCAGGCACCCGGTCCCTCCTCAGGGACTGAGATCCTGAGCACCAAGGCTCTGCTTCATGATAAGGCTGATCAGAGGCCTTATTAATGGACGGCATCAGATTCCTACAGATGTAATCAACAAGATCACAGCGATGTCTCCACCCACCAATAAGAAGGAAACATAAGCTTTCCTAGGTGCCATAGGCTTTTGGAGGATGCACATTCCTGAGTACAGTCAGATCGTGAACCCTCTTTACCTGGTCACCTGCAAGAAGAAGGAGTTCCACTGGGACCCTGAGCAGCAACAAGCCTTTGCACAGATCAAGCAGGAGATTGCTCGTGCAGTTGCCCTTGGCCCAGTCAGGACAGAACCAGAGGTGAAGAACGCGTTCTACTCTGCAGCCGGGAACCATGGCTTGTCCTGGAGCCTTTGGCAGAAGGTGCCTGGGGAGACTCGAGGCCGACCACTGGGATTTTGGAGTCGAAGCTACAGAGGGTGAGAAGCCAACTACACTCCCACAGAGAAGGAAATCTTGGCTGCCTATGAAGGAGTCCAGGCTGCCTCAGAGGTGACTGGCACGGAAGCACAACTCCTCCTGGCACCCCGACTACCGGTGCTGGGGTGGATGTTCAAAGGAAGGGTTCCCACCCCCCACCACACCACTGATGCTACATGGAGTAAACGGATTGCTCTTATCCCACAGTGCGCCCGTACTGGAAACCTGAATCGCCCTGGGATTTTGGAGATAATTACAAACTGGTCGGAAGGTGAGAACTTTGGTCTTACTGATGAAGAGCAACAAGAACCAGTGACACGGGATGAAGAGGCTCCTCCCTATAACCAACTGCCCCCAGAGGAAATGCGCTACGTTCTTTTCACTGATGGTTCCTGTCACATCACAGGGATGGACCAGAAGTGGAAAGCAGCCATATGGAGCCCCACGCAACAGGTGGCAGAGGCTACTGAAGGAGAAGGTGGATCAAGTCAACTTACAGAACTCAAAGCCGTTCAGCTGGCCCTGGACATTTCTAAGGGAGAGAAATGGCCAAAGCTCTACCTCTACACTGATTCATGGATGGTAGCCAGTGCTCTGTGGGGATGGCTGGAGAGGTGGAAAAAGGCCAACTGGCAGCATAGTTGTCATGGTTTGATGCTGGCACAATGCCAGTGCCCCCATGAATATATATGCTCCCTGGTGTCCGCTGTGAGATGTAACCAGGAATAAGCAAAGCAGGCCCCCACTCAGAAATAAAGAAAAGAAACCTTTATTAACTAAACTACAACTCTAAGTAACAAGAAACACACAGGGAAAATGAAAACTTGCCAAAAACATTTCCCCCCCCTGCCACCAACTTTCCAATACATCTATCCCCCAAATCACCAAATCTCGGTCCATCACCACCCTTTAGGTAATCAATTCTCAGTTCATCAAGAGGAGAGGAGTCCTTCTTGTGCCATAGGCTTCCCCAGGAAGCACCGTTGAAACCTCGTGTGTTCCCACGTCACTTGTGGCACCGCCTGGAGAACATCTGCCATCATGACATCTTCCTTCCATGTCCAGTACTCTCACCACTGCACATGGACCAGAGCTGCTTCTAGAGTTGTCCTTTTAAGGATGCTTTGTCCCATTCCAAAAAGGGCACAGTCTTACCTTTGGGACACCTGTGCCCCCCAAATTTCACCCCCTGGGGCCGAGGGGTACCAACACTGAACCCTCTTGGCTCTGAGCCATTGCCTCCCCCTGGATGCAGTCTCTGTGTCACAGGAAACATGGTTCTGTCCATGGCTATACAGGAAAAGTCCAGCTAAGGCCACTCCATCATCTCTTCCCACCTAAGATTCTTCTCTACTCTCCTGACATCTTTCACTTGCCCAGACCTTCACACTTGCACATTTCCTTCCTCCATTTCATCTCTTATCTCTCTTCCAGGAAAGGTTAATGTTCTGCAAAGATTTCCTTGTCCGAAAAAGGGTTCAAAGCTCGGGCTCTACCCATCCAAAGCTCCCACAGAGGCCGGACCCCTTCTCGCTGCATCCCCCCCGCCCCTTTCCGCCAGCCCGGCTGTGCTGCCAGCACAGGATATCAAATTTCACGGTGGCACAGGCGCTCTGTGTCTCTCTGTCTGTCTCCTGGGCAGAGGTGTGGCTGCCCTATGCCTCTCAGGGCTCTTCCACCCTTCCATCCTCGGGCCAGGCCTACCTCACCCAGCCCCAAACCAGCCAGGAGCTGGGCAGGGGAGGTCCGACCTGCTTCCCTCGCTGGAACCCTGGAGAGCTTCCCCCGGGAGTGCTCTGCTTTTTAACCCCTGAGTTCTCAGAGGCGTATCCAATGTCCCCAGTGGCCAAACCAGGTGCCAGTATTCAAATGTGAGCACCTACTGGCCTGACCACTTCATATCCCAGAAAACTAACTTCCTCTCAAACCGTGACATCTATATAATCTCAGTCCAGTTTATCCCAGTCTGTAGGAACCCAGTCCATTTGATCCCAATCCATATTTGATCCCAGTCCATATTTGATCCCTGTCCATAGCTTATCCTAGTCCACATATGATCCCAGTCCATAAAATCTGTCATATTTGATCCAGGCCCTATTTTATCCCAATTCATATTTGATCCCAGCCCATATTTGATCTCAGTCTATATAAGCTCAGTCCAGTTTATCCCACACTGTAGGATTCCAATCAATAATTGATGTCAGTCCATATTTGACCCCAGTCCATATCTGATCGCAGTGAATAGTTGATCCCAGTCCGTATTTCATCCCAGTCCCTATTTGATCCCAACCCCTATTTGATCCCAGTCCATGTTTGATCCTAGTCCATATTTGATCCCAGTCCATATTGCCCTGCACACATTCCAAAAGTCTGCAATTCCAGCTTCCAGCCAGGAAAAGATGTTCCTGCCCTTGAAGGGAAATGGAGCAAAATCCTACAGAGACATTTCCCTGCCAGCCTTCAGGACTTCAGCTCCTGGGACTGGGAATTGAAATAATAATAGGGAAATAAAATAGTAAATAATCAGGGGAGGGTCTATGGGGCCAGAGGGGTCATCTAAATCAGGGCAGGGGTCAACTAAATCAGGGCAGAGGTCAATTAATTCAGGGCAGGGGTCAATTAAATCAGGGGAAGAGGAATTAAAACAGGGAAAGGTCAACTAAATCAGGGGAGGGTCTTTGGTGGCAGGCGTCAATTAACTCAGGAGAGGGGTCATTAAATCAGGGGAGGGTCTTTGGTGGTCACTGGGGCAATAAATCAGGGGAGGGTATTGGGTGGTCCCTGAGGCAATTAAATACAGGGAGCGTCTCTGGTGGTGCCTGGGTCAATTAAATCAGGGGAGGGTCTCTGGTGGTCCGTGGATCCAGGGAGACACTGAGAGAGAAACGGAGCAGGCAAAGAGAGATAGGAGAGAAAAGGGACACAAAGACAATGAGCTGAGAAGGCGGCACTCTGCAAACAGAACTGCAAAGACTGAACATGAACAGGAAAGAAATCAGGAAGTCTCAGAGTTTTATTTCCTGTCAAATACATCCCACACATCCAACCCCACACAATCTCCATCCCACCACTCTAATTGAGATCCCACGACTCTAAATCACCTCCCAACCTCATCTCAGCCTGATGGCTGCGGAATCGAGTGAGTTTGGCATGGGATTGAGTTCTTTGAGGTGGGTTTGAGCTCTTTTTGGGGTCAGATTGATCTGTTTTCACTGGGATTTGAGTGATTTTGAGGTGACAGATCCATTCCTCTTGGCTTTTGCAGTGCAAAGAGATGGAGAATAGAGAAAAATTAAGGTGAAATTAAAAGGCGAAACAGCCAGGTATGTTCTCAACATGGATCACAGGGAATGTGGCTCACCTGGGCTGTGCCCAAAGTGCCTCCTCCAGTGGGGGATGGAGCTGGAGCAGCGCAGGAAGCTCTGCCCGCACTCAGGGCACTCGCAGGGCTTCCCTTACCAGTGCCTCTGTTGGTGTCGGGTCAAGCTAGAGCTGCTGGAGAAGCTCTTCCCACCCTGGGGACACTCGTAGGGCCTCTCCCCAGTGTGGATGCACCGGTGCCTGACGAGGGTGGAGTTGTGCTTGAATCCCTTCCCGCAGTCGGGGCATTGGAAGCGCCTCTCCTCTCTGTGACTCAGATAGTGATGGAGGAGATCGGAGCTGGTCTGTAACCTCTTCCCACACTTGGAACACTCATAGGGCCTCTCTCCAGTGTGGGTCCTCTGGTGCGTGATCAGGCCGGAGCTCTGGATGAAGCACATCCCACACTCGCCACACTCGCAGGGCTTCTCCCCAGTGTGGATCCTCTAGGGCACAATCAGGTTGTAGTTCCACCTGAAGCTCTTCCCACACTCCCCACAAGTGTGGGGCTTCTCCCCATCATGGAGCTGCTCACGGAGCACCAGCTCTGAGCTCTGGCTCTGTCTCCGGCCGCCTTCCCAGCCCAGGCTGGCTCTTTCCCCCTCAGATCCCCGCCAGCTGCGTTTGCAGCCCCTCCTCGTGCGGCATCTCTGGGGCTTTTCCTCCTCATTGGCTTCCTGCACCGTCGAGCCGCTCAAAACAGCCTCTTCCACCAGGTTCTGCCGCGGGCATTTGTCCTCCCTGCTCTCCATGCTCAGCTCCTGCTCTGGGGGAGGAAGGACAAGGACAGGATGGGATTTTCCTCCGTGCCACAGGCAAGGGCAAGGAGATCCCCCCAGGGCTGAGCTGCAGCCGGGGCTGTGCTGGGCTGGGAGATGGAGCAGCACAGAGGGGAAAGGGGCACTGACTTCCTCCTCACCTGCCTCAGTGTCCCGGGGCATCTTCCTCTTCCTCTCAGCCTCCCTGGGGTTGGCAATGGGCAATCCTGGTTTGGGGAAAACAAGGAATGAGCGTGTTTGCAAGAGCATCGGGGGGTAGGACGGTCTGGACCGACGGAGACAAGAGATCTTTCCAGCCTTTTCGTGGAACTTGCGGTTTATTGCAAAGGGCCTGGGTGCAGGGCGTTGCTTGCAGCTGCCAGGCACAGCTCGGAGCAGGCCTGAGAAAAGAGAGGGGTAGAGAGGGTGAGAGGGCAAGAGAGTAAGAGGAGAAGAGCATACAAGAGGGAGGTTCCCGTTACAATACAATCAATCTTCTGTGTTGAATATTCTATTTCTCACTAACACATCTAGTACAAGATACAAATCCTACAGCATTTACATTCAGCCTGTAAAAATCATTACATCACCATACTATGTTACATTTTAAACCCTAAAAACTCCTCTTTGGACCCCTTCTATTGAGCTAGTGGGGTCTGCTCTGACCTGTTGTGGTGTGCTGTAATGTCCCATTTTGGCCTTCCAGGTCATTTCCCTACGTGTGCCTATGCCTCTCTCCATTCCCCCTTGCCCCCATGCTTAGTGAGTCCTGTCAATCAGGCTTAACATTCCAGCAACGTGTCATGTGGTTCGTCAAGTTCAAAGGATGTCCCTATGCCCAGAGGTCATTGGCCTTTCTGGGTGTCATCTTCCCCTGAGACCCTGCCCCTCTCACCTGGTTGGTGGCTCACCTGTACCTCCCCTTCCCCTGTCCCTGAGCTTAAAAAGGTGATCAGACCATGCAGCCGAGATTCTGTTGGAGCAGTTGCTCACGTTCAGACCTCTGTAACCATGGAATAAACCTCTGGACATTAAACCCTCCAGCAGAATCCTCTCCTTTTTCTCTTCACCATTGCCTGAAGCTATTCCTCCTGAGGTAAACGGGGTTCCTAAGAAGCCTGGACTTGTTCAGTGCCCAGCTGCAACCACCAGCAAGCCAAGGTATCTCTGGGGTGATACACCGCAGTTGCTGCCTTTGGCCCAGCAGCGAGCGTCAGACTGGCCCAGGCGCAATCTAACTGGTAATATTGGGAGCCTTTTTCCAATATTTGGCGTCCCTGAGGCGGGCTAAGCGACTCTGCAGCCTGAGACGGACTCGCAGCACCTTGGAGAAGCTTCTAGCAGCCATGCATCCAGCTGAAAGGGGCTTTGGTTGCATCGCCCTCAGCTAGAGACTTTGGGAATATTCCCAGAAGAAGTTTCATGGACTGTTTGGTGCCTCTGGAAAGCCCAGCTCCTTTCTGGTGAGCAGATTTTCCAGAGGGAGGACAGGGTAGCCTCTCTCGCCCACAGAGAGGTCCTTTCCGGTTAAGAGACCTGCCTGTACCCAGCCAGCTACAGCTTCCATTTCGGGTGAGTATCTCTGCTCTCGGTGGAGCAGGAGCTCAAAAACAGACTCTGCCGTGAGTTCTGTTCCTTTTTGCCTTTGCATTTTTCACCGCGCAGCCCCACAGACGGGAATTCATTGCGTTCTAGCTATTAGCTTTCTGCCGCATGTGTTACTCTCTTTTGAAATTCACGCCGGAGTGGGAGCTCCCTGCCCTTCCCCCCGGCTCTGCAGCGCAGCAGGCTCGGCTCTCTCCACGTGGTCAAGGGATATCTCTCTCTCTCTCTCAGCTCTCTGTGCGGGGGAGGGGGGTTCTCTGCACACGCGGTGCGGGGGGCCCTGGTTTCGGCTTGCCACGTGGCGTGGCTGCTCTCTCTGCTCCGCGGGGGGGCTGCATTCCACGGCGGGGGAGGGTTTGTTTCTGCCTCAGCTGGGCAGGGCGTGCCCTGCTGCTGCTGCCCGGGAATTTTAAAAGCAGTATATACAGCTGCATTGTGAAGCTTTTGTCGGCTCGTTATCGCTTTCCTATCTGTGTTGTTTTTTTAGAAATCGGTAGCTGATTTTAGCTTTGTTTTTGGTCAGACGGGATCTGGTACTTTGCTTTTTACATCTAACATGGGTTTGAAACTCAGAAATGTACAAAAAGGAGTGTTTTATAATATTGTTAGCACTTTAGACAGTGGTAATGTGAAGTCCTCAAAGGGAAAATTGAAACAGTTTATAAGATGGATTTTCCTCCACTTCCCACAAATCTCCCCTGAAGAAATCCACAATATTCAATTCTGGGATAAAGTTGGGAATGAATTGATAACCTTAGGACAATCTGGCAATGCACCCTCAGCTAAATTTGTGTTTTGGAGTTTACAAATTCGAACAGCATTGCTCAAACAAAAAGAAATGGAGAAAAAGCCAAAAGTAAAGCCATGTACCTCTGCTCTCCCTGTTTCTCCCTCTCCTAGCTCTAAAACCCCTAAACCTCTTTCCCCAAAACTTGGTATTTTAAACAGAGCACACTCATTGGGAAGTTGACTCCCAGAGTCTGTTGAAATGCCTGAGTTGCCCTGTCCACAAGGCCCTGGCCAGGCTGCGTGGAACCTTTCCCAATCCCCTGTGTCCCCTCCTCTGAAACCCACAGCACGTGTTAGCTTTCCAGAGAGCAGTGATGCCCAAAATGGCCCCCAGTCCCTAGGGGGTCCACATCCTAGGTGGATGCCACGTGGCATCTTCCCAAACCTGGTCTTCTTCTTCCCAAAATCCTCTTAAGCATCCCAAAACTCCAGCCCCATCCCCCTCTCCTCTTGTTCCTCGTGACACCTTCCCCCCTCCCCCTCCCTTTCCTGCAATACCCTCAGCTCCACCCCTCTACCCCTCCCAGGGGGCGTCTGCTGACGTGATGTCACCAGGTGTCCCCGCCCCCTGCCTGCCCCTTGACCCCGCCCCCTGTTCCCACAGTTTCCCCGCCCCCTGCCGGCCCCCTGTCCCCGCCCCCTCCCCGGGCTCCCACGGTGGGGACACACCCACTGCCTGTCCCCAAACCTGTATCTGTGATCCCAATGCTTCCAATTCAAGGGATACAGAGCAGAGAACAGCAGATTCAATGCATAGTCCCATGTTGTCACTGGCTCCTGTTACCTTTCAGCCTGCAGCTCAGGGGGGAGCAGCTCCAACTGCTAATTGGAGTTCTTTTGGACGACAATTGATTAAAGAGATCTGTAAATCTCATAAAGAATATGGTCCACACAGTCCATATTTCCGTGGCCTTTTAAATTCTGAACTGAGTAGGACTGTGGTGATTCCACATGATTTAAAACAACTTTTTTCCTGTCTCATGACCTCCACGGCATTCAAATTATGGGAAATAGCATGGAAACAACTGCTAAAAGATGCTCTCCCAGGCTTGCATTCTGATCCAAACACAGCCAAAGACAACAGTGGTAACCCTATCACCACTGAGCACCTCTGTGGTGAGGGCCAATGGTCTTCTCCCTCAATCCAAGCTACTGCAATTCCTGCAGAAACACTTGAGAAAGGAAAAGAAGCAGCTGAAAAAGCATTCTTTTCCCTACAACCTGAGGGGCCTTTTGAGCCCTATAGTAAAATTAAACAGTAAAGATAGTAAAGCTATCATCAGAGCCTTTTTTGAAATTTGTAGAAAGGTTAACTAGAGCTATTGAAATACAAGTTAAAAAAGAGAATGCTAGAGAAGCAATTTTAGAGGAAATGGCATTTACAAATGCAAATGAACAGTGTCAAGCGGCAATCCTGAGCCTTCCTATAGAATCTCCCCCTACACCCTAAAAGATATGCTCCTAGTGTGTAACAGGAAAGTGCCTCTGATGAGTTTGGCTGAAGACACCAGACCAAGGCTGCTGCCAAGACCACCTCAGCGTGTCGCCATTGCCAGCCCTGCGCCTTTTCCCTCAGCACAGCAGTACCCTGGGCAGCAGCGGAGACCAGCAATGGTTGAGCCCACAAAACCATGCCTGCTTTGTAACAACCTAGGGCACTGGAGTAACCAGTGCCCCCTGAAAAAGGAATTTGATGAATTTAGAAATGGCAGGGGAGGAGAACTACAAGCCCTCCCTGGGGGTCAACGACAACAAAAAAACTGAAAAGGGAGCGCCGGCCTGCCAGGCGCGCAGACACAAAAAGAGCAGGCCAAGGGAATAAGAGTAGCAAAACAAATCAAGCGCGCGGTAATATTAATGGTTGTGTAAGTGAAGCAGGTGTATGATTTAAGTGATCCTGTGTTAACCATGTCTTCTGTCAATGAGCCTTACAGGTTGCAGCTGACTGAGTCACTCCATCTGGAGGACACTGATTGGCATTTTGTGTCTGTAAATCCTGAACTGAAAGGTACTTGGAACCAGATTCGTTGTAAGTACATCGTCATTGGGGACACCAAACACACACCACAAGAGATTGAAATTGCTCCGGGAATGACAACATCAGATCTTGAGCAATTTGTTCTCGGCCTGCACTGTTTCCACCCACCCCTGTTTCTTCCCAAGGGAAAAATTGTTGCACAAGCTATCCCTGTGCCATCTTTACCTGAAAATATTGATAAACAAGGGCCCACAGTCACCCAAGTACAAGTTATTGGGAAAGACAAACCCAAATTATGGTGTAATGTCAGTGGGGGTGGGGAGTCTAAACGCATTGAGATGCTTGTAGATACAGGTGCAGACTGCACAGTGATTCCAGTACAAGACTGGCCAGCACATTGGCCTTTGCAAAATGTTGCTGGTCATCTTCGAGGTGTAGGAGTCCTGCAATTGGCAAGACAATCCAAAAGCATTATTCAATTCGAGGGACCAAACGGACAATTGGCAAATATCCGTCCATTTGTGTTAGATTATTCAGAACCTTTGTTAGGGAGAGATTTAATGGCCCAGTGGGGTTTCACAATTGATATTCCAGACTCTCCACAGCATATTTGTACAGCAGTCATTGAACAACAGCGCCCCACCCAAAAACTGAGGTAGAAAACAGACAAACCAGTTGATGTGAAACAGTGGCCGCTCAGTAAACAAAAAATAAAGGTGCTTGAGGAACTAGTGGAAGAGCAACTAAAAAAGGGCCACATTGTGGAGACCGTGTCCCCATGGAACTCTCCAGTGTTTGTCATCCAAAAAGCTGACAAAAAGAGATGGCGGCTCCTCTGCGACCTCCAACAAATTAATAATGTAATTGAAGATATGGGTTCTCCCCAACCTGGTATGCCATCCCCAACAATGCTTCCCCAAGACTGGAAATTAGCTGTTATTGATATTAAAGATTGTTTTTTCCAAATCCCCTTGCACCCTGACGATGCACCACGTTTTGCATTCTCCGTCCCTTCTATTAATATGGAATCCCCTATGAAAAGGTACCATTAGACCGTTCTTCCTCAGGGATTAAATGTATCTCCTGCTATCTGCCAGTGGTATGTCTCTTCCCTGCTTTCCCCAGTATGTGCAGCCGCAGAGAAGGCCATCATCTATCATTATATGGATGATATCCTTGTGTGTGCCCCCAATGATGATTTACTCACACATGCGCTTGACATAATGATCGATGCATTGATTGTTGCAGGGTTAGAGCTCCAGGAAAAGAAAGTTCAAAAGATGCCACCTTGGAAGTATTTGGGCTTAGAAATTGGAAATAGGACCATTGTTCCTCAAAAATTAGAAATCAATCCAAGGATCAAGACCCTTGCGGATGTCCACAAGTTGTGTGGGTCTTTGAATTGGGTAAGACCATGGCTCGGTCTGACTAATGAACACCTTGCCCCTCTTTTCAATTTATTGAAAGGGGGAGAGGACCCAGGTGCTCCTAGGTCTATTACCCCAGAGGCACAGAAAGCTCTAGAAAAGGTTCAGATTGCAATGTCCACAAGACAGGCCAACCGATGCCGGCCTGACCTGCCATTCAAATTTATCATCCTAGGTAAGTTGCCACACCTCCATGGAATTATTTTCCAGTGGGAGGAAAAACAAACACCTAAGGCAAAGAACACACCAAAAAAGGACCGGGACCAGAGGGACCCTCTCTTGATCATAGAATGGGTTTTCCTCAGTCACAAAAGGTCCAAGAGACTGACAAAGCCTCAGGAGCTGGTAGCAGAACTGATCAGAAAAGCAAAGACCCGGATCAGGGAGTTAGCAGGATGTGATTTTAAGTGCATTCACATTCCAGTTGAGTTAAAATCAGGTCAAAATACTATGAAAATACTGGAACAATTGTTTCAAGAAAATGAAGTGTTGCAGTTTGCTCTGGATTCCTACTCAGGACAAATTTCGGTAGCGCGGCCCGCTCACAAATTGTTCGAACAAGATGTTCAATTTACCTTAAAACTGAGAAGTGCTCTAAGTAGGAGACCTTTAAAAAGGGCTCTAACTGTCTTCACAGATGCATCCGGGAGGTCCCACAAGTCCGTTATGACTTGGAAGGATCCTCAAACCCAGCAGTGGGAGACAGACATTGCTGAGCTGGAAGGTTCACCTCAGGTTGCTGAATTGGCTGCGGTTGTTAGAGCCTTTGAAAGGTTCTCAGAACCATTTAATCTGATTACAGACTCTGCATACGTGGCAGGAGTAGTATCCAGGGCAGATCAAGCAATACTGCAAGATGTGTCTAACATCACACTTTTTGAATTGCTCTCAAAACTGGTAAAGTTAGTCACTCACCAAGAGCAACCATTTTATGTGATGCATGTCAGGTCACACACTGACTTGCCAGGGTTTATCGCTGAAGGCAACAGAAGGGCAGATGCTCTTGCTGCAGTGATGGCCACTCTCCCAAATGTTTTTGAACAGGCAAAAATCAGCCACCAGCTTTTCCACCAAAATGCACCTGGCCTGGTTCATCAGTTTAACATCACTCGAGAACAGGCCAAAGTGATTGTGGCCACATGCCCAAATTGCCAACAACATGCACTCCCTACAGTGAGTACGGGAGCAAACCCAAGGGGACTGAACAGTTGTGAACTGTGGCAAACAGATGTAACACACATACAGTCTTTTGGACGGCAGAAATATGTTCACGTTAGTGTAGATACCTTTTCTGGAGCGGTCTATGCTTCTGCCCACACAGGAGAATCATCTATTGATGCTATTAAGCACCTCTTACAGGCTTTTTCTTTCATGGGCATCCCCAAGGAGCTGAAAACTGATAATGGGCCTGCTTACAAATCCAAGGAATTCGGGATCTTCCTGCAGCAATGGGGAGTAGAGCACAAAACTGGCATCCCCTACTCCCCTTCAGGTCAAGCCATTGTAGAAAGAACTCACTGTGATATTAAAAGGGTCCTGGACCAGCAACAACAGGTTCTGAAGGTAGAACCTCCCCACATCCGGTTATCCAGGGCGCTATTCACAATCAATTTTCTGAATTGTTCTTTTGACAGCCTGAACCCACCCATCCTACGCCACTTTGGGGGGAGCAGTCATAAGTTAATGAAAGAAAAGCCTCCGGTTGTAGTAAAGGACCCTGAGACTTGGAAAATGGTGGGACCTTACAAATTGGTTACTTGGGGACGTGGATACACCTGTGTGTCCACCCCCTCTGGTTTAAGGTGGGTTCCTTCCAAATGGGTAAAACCCTATGTTCCCAAGGTCTCAGAGAAATCTACAGAAGCACCCCAGGTTGCTCATGCTGCCTGGAGAAGAAAACGCCGCACGCTTTCTCTGGAGGAAATTCCATTTAAGCCTCCTATCTGGAATAGTTTATAATATATGTTTGTTTCAAGTTTTTGTACCAGTTTAGATCCCACTGTTCGTGTGTAGCCTCGAGATGCCACGAGACCGAGCCTGCTTCTCGTCCTACTCGTGATCATCCCACCTGTGATCTCCTGCATAGTGCCTCCGCCCAAACCACATATGGACTACCTTGACAAAGGCTCTCGGCCATCAACAGAGAAACTGACAACTAGCTGAATGGACCGTTCAAAGGCTGGGGACTCTCGGGCTGGTTGAGATCTATTCTGAAAACTGTGTTTTAGTGCTGTTTGTTTTTCTATAGTTGTGTAGTTGTTAGCATTGTTTTTGGACTAATCAAACGCATGGTTCTCAAGTTAATTTCAAACTCATCTCCCCCTCCTGAGGTCTACCATTTGGAAGCCCTCAGTGCTCCAATGGATGACCTAGAAGCCTCAGTGGAAAACACTGACCCTCCTGTAGAGGAAGATCTGATTTACCAACCATGGTTTTGCAATCATTCAGCACCACAAACACAGTCCTCTTCTTTTTAAACAAAACTAGGGGGAGATGTTGTGGTGTGCTGTAATGTCCCATTTTGGCCTTCCAGGTCATTTCCCCAAGTGTGCCTATGCCTCTCTCCATTCCCCCTTGCCCCCATGCTGAGTGAGTCCTGTCAATCAGGCTTAACATTCCAGCAACGCGTCGTGTGGTTCGTCAAGTTCAAAGGATGCCCCCATGCCCAGAGGTCATTGGCCTTTCTGGGTGTCATCTTCCCCTGAGACCCTGCCCCTCTCACCTGGTTGGTGGCTCACCTGTACCTCCCCTTCCCCTGTCCCTGAGCTTAAAAAGGTGATCAGACCATGCAGCCGAGATTCTGTTGGAGCAGTTGCTCACGTTCAGACCTCTGTAACCATGGAATAAACCTCTGGACATTAAACCCTCCAGCAGAATCCTCTCCTTTTTCTCTTCACCATCGCCTGAAGCTATTCCTCCTGAGGTAAACGGGGTTCCTAAGAAGCCTGGACTTGTTCAGTGCCCAGTTGCAACCACCAGCAAGCCAAGGTATCTCTGGAGTGATACACCGCAGTTGCTGCCTTTGGCCCAGCAGCGAGCGTCAGACTGGCCCAGGCACAATCTAACTGGTAATATTGGGAGCCTTTTTCCAATACTGACCCTTGGATCTGTCTGCAAGCAGAGGGAATTGTTTCTTTAAAAGGGGATTACCTTCAGTTGAGCCACACCATTGTTTTCCAGTTGTTCACTAACTGAGGTATCTCAAAGCTTGCTATCATTTTAATCTTCCTTATACTTTTTATGTTCACAAAATCTTTTGCCAGACAATCGTATTTATAAGGCTTTCCTGTTTCATCTTCCCCAACACACATTGAGTTTGAAGGTCCCTCTGCCCAAGTCCATCTCTAAAAGTCACTGGCCATCAGGGCTCCAGAAAAACCTCCCAAACACCAAGATTCAGCCCTGAAAAAGCCTCCCAGGTGTTCCCCGTCCCTGGTTCCTCCCCTCTGGTGTTCAGAGGTTCCCCCTGTCCCAGCTGTTGCGTGTCACGCTTGGATTGGGGGTCCCCCTTCTTGTCGTTGGCTGCCCTGCCCAGGCTGCTGGCAGTCCCACCAAAGCCAAAAGCTCCCCCCGCTTCGCTCTCCCCATTTCGGGATGCCAGGGCTTTTTGGACTCCCGGGCTCCCTTCTCCCCTCATTCTCTGCTTTGGGCTGTGAATGAGACGAGGGCTGGTTGTCCCAGACCTGCCAAGTGAGTGCTGGAGTTTCCCACGCTGCGTTTCCAACTTTCCTCGAGGGAAGCAGCCAGTAAAGAGACACAGTGAGTGATAAGAGGAGTGAGAGAATCCCCCGGGGTAACTGGGACTGGGTCTCAGAGAGGAGCTGGACCCCTCGGAGGAAGGGAGCAGAGGAGTTTCCGAGCCCAATCCACTAGGAAACGGGAGAAAAGGGGCTCCTAAAAATTCTGCTGGATTGAGGGATAAGAGAGCCCAAAAGCATCCAAAATTAAAACCTGCTGGGTTGAGGAATAAACATTCCAAGAGCATCCACGGTTGAGCAAAATTCTGCCGGATTGAGGATATGCTCAAGAGCATCTGGGGTTGGACAGCGCAGCTGGGTTGAGGGATATCCAAGAGCACGGGGACTTGCAAGGAGCACCTAAAGTTCTAATAGGTGATGTGAAAGTGTATGGTAGAGATAATTAAAGCTATTAATGTGTAAAATATTGTAAAATCCACATTATGTCTTTTGACCATCCTGGCCAGGAGCAGTGTCTTATTCATATACATCCAGTTCCTGGACTTGGTTGAGATAAACATCAGGGTTTTCAATGAAAGAATAGAAGCTTCCAGGGTGATAATCGCTGGCTTCCCCGAGTCACCAGGTCCAGCCAAGAGTGATTATTGCCTCATCGATTACAGCTACCACAATGATCCACAGCGCCACCCTGATACAAGTGAATGCTGACTTCCCCAGAGTCTACTGACAACATCAGACACCGGGACTGAGTCTTTGTCCACCTCTGCTCAGGTAAAGACATGGTTATGCATGGGAAGAGACACAAAGAACATTCGGTCATCTCTGCCTTGAGCAGACTAAACTGTAAAAGAACTCGCTGTGTCAGGCAGCATTTGTGAACAGGGGGAGACTCTGACATTCGGAGGTCAGATCCGTGTTCACCCAGCACCGAACCCGGGCTCGACGCTGACCCTCGGCCGTGGTGTTTTGACAACCGAACTTCAGTCTCACAGACAAATTAATAAATCTTTGCTAAATTTTCTTATAAGTTTGGCTCTCGATTTGATCATTTATAACAGAAGGTACCTTATTGTTGTCTTGTTGTGTGTGAGAGTGAGTCACACACAAAATCAGCCTCAGCTTCCATGGTGGGTGGGAAGGGGGGGGCTGTGGAAAGAGAAGTGTGTGACCCACAAATAAGCCATTGTTCTCCTGGGCGTGTGGGGGGGCTGTGGCATAAGGTACAGGTGACCTGCAAAGGGGCCATTGTCCCCAGGGCGTGTGAGGGGGCCGTGGCTAAAGAGAGTGAGTGACACACAAATCAGCCTCACGGGTGAACGGCACCGGAGGCAGCAGAGTCAGGGCCCTCCCAGGAGGCCTGGAGATACTGAGACCCAGAGGCCACCCCAAGGTGAGGGGCGGCCAAAGGGACCCGCGATTCTCTGTCAACAGGGATCCACTCTGTGTCCTGAGGGTGGGAAAGAATATGTGGAAGTGAATGAGAAATAAAAGTGAGTGAATGTAGATGAATGAAAGTATAGGTAATGTAGATTCCGTATTTTAAGCTTCACTATATTTCCTTGGAGGGAGGTGTATTGTAGTGAAATTAGTGTGAGAAAAAAGATTTTTATTTTTGTGTGTGTAGTTGAAAGAAAAGTGGTATTTAGGTTGTTAATGAATGTGAAAAACAGAGGCAGAAGATGAATAGATAAGATCTTGAAAAATGAGACAGAAAACCAGTAAGTTGGATGCAGGGAAAAAAAAGAAAAAAAAATAGAGATACAACTCCTTGCAAAAGGAGAAAATACAGGGTATACAGTAGTCGATGGGGAAAACATGCAAACTATGGAAAAAGGGAAATTAACCTTAAACTAGTAAGCTCAAACTTGTGAATTATATACTTTAAAAAGAGCACTAGAATATTTAAGACAAAATAAAGGAACTATATATACTGATTCAAGGTATGCCTTTAGAGTAGTACATACTTTTAAAAAATTTGGAAAGGGAAAAGACTACTTAATTCAAGAAGAAAAGGACTAGTACATGAGGAACTTATTTTAGAGGTTTTAGAGGCATTACAATTACCTAAAAGAGATAGCTATAGTGCATATAAGGGAACTCCAAAAGGGAAACACCCCAGAAATAAGAGGAAATAATATGGCAGATCACAAAGCTAAGGATGCAGCAGAAAATGGAGTTGAAAGAGTTATGTTAATATTAACTCCAAATGAGGAAAAACCGGAAATTCCAAAGTTTAAGCTGAGAAAAAAGACTTAAACAAGACAGGAAGTGAACAAGATAAATCAGGGATATGGAAACTTCATGATGGAAGACAATTACTTAATAAAATGTGCTTCTAAGAAAATATTAGAAGACAGGCATCAGAAAATGCACTGGGGCACTCAAGCTTTGTGTGATCATTTTTTTAGGAACTATGGGTGCATTGGGATTTTTGGATTTGCAAACAAGTAACTGAAAGATGCTTAATTTGCCAAAGGATAAATAAAAAGATGATGAGACAAACAACATTAGGAGGTCATGAGTTAGCTCATTGACGATTTCAAAGTATACAAGCAGAAGTTTAGATTTGCTAGGCTCTGGATTTATTTGTAAAAAAACACATTTAATCTAGAAGAAAGAGAATATGCCATATGTTAGACAGGAGATTTCAGGAGAATAAAAACCTTTAAAGTATCAGAAAGCCCCGAGAAAAAAAACCAAGAAAAGTAAAAGGGGAAATGAAAGGGAAGGGAACAAGAGGAAAAATCAGAGAGTGGGATCCTCTGCAGGTCTTGCCCCCTCTGTTCGCGGCCCAGGCGCCTGTCCCGGGTCCCGGCTCGCTGCCCGCCTCAGCTCCGCCCGCCCCGGTTTCCATCCCAGGTGCGGCCTCACTGCCCAGGGCAGCTCCACCTGCCCCAGCGCTGTCGCTCAATTTGTGTGCCCTGCTCCCACTGCCTGGCCCGCGGCCGCTCTGCCGGCCATGCTGGGGAAGATGGGAGTTGCTCTGTCCTGCCGCCTGCTCTGAGGTCACCGCGCCAAACCGCACCCAGGGGAGGTCCCAGCCATCCCATCCCCGGCTGCCCTGCCCGTGCCACCTGCGCTGGGCACCGCCGCTGCTGCCGGGCTCTCCCACCTGCCTTTGCTCTGCCGGCAGCTGCCAGATCAGCCGCCATCAGCCATGTGGGGGCTACCCACGCTCTGCCTCGGGCTCCATAGGAACATCCCCCTCTGCCGATTCCGGCAGCAGACCCTGCCCACACTCCCACCGAGCCTCAGCGGGATATCCTCCCCTGACCCCGTCCTGCTCTGAGTTACGGCCCCTTGGTAACCACAGCTCCGGCTGTTCAGGAAAACTGTCTTGCTTTACAGGAAGCACCTTATCGAAACACTAGGAGCTCAGTTAAAAGGCAGCCCTCTCCAAATTCTTTCTCAAAACACACGAGAAAGGCTATAGAAGGTAAAAAAGTGAAAGAGTTAGCTGAAGGGATTTCTCTATTTCCGTTCAGAGAGGTTCCCATGGGAGGGATGCGCTGCCCTGCCCCACGGGAGCCACCAGCGCCCCTGCCGGCCGTGCCTGGAACTGCACCCAAGTGGAAAGCGCCATCACCCAAAGGCCGGGACTGGGTCCGGGCTCTGTTTGCTGTCAGTGCCGCAGCTGTTGGTGTTTGTTTGCTTTATTATACACACTAGTAAAGAACTGTTGTTCCTATTCCCATATCTTTGCCTGATAGTCCCTTGATTTCACTAGTCTAGAAATTAAGAGGGAGGGGGTTTGCATTCTGCATTCCAAGAGAGGCTTTTTCTGCCTTCCTGAGCAGACACCTCTCTTGTAAAGCAAGACAAGCACCCGCAGGCAATGAGGGGTGCTGCAGGAGGGGCACAAGAAGGCCCTGCAGCACTTGGGCACAAAGGCACAGCAGGTGAATGCAAGAAGGGAGCAGCAAAAGGCCAAGCTGAAGGCACAGGCCAGGACACAGTTCCTACAGCCCCTGAGGGATCAACCCCAGGGCCCAAGGGGGCCCAAGCAACCAGGGCACGGGCTCGGCCACAAGCACCTGGCAGAGGCATTGCCCTCCTCGGCAGGGGAGAGCCCACCTGTGGTAGATAGGGAGAAGGCGCTGCGGAAGATCACGCGATGTCACGGAAAACCAGGACCCTTTGTTCCTCTAAGATAAGAGATTACCCTAGGAATGTAGCCCCACTAACAGTAGGAATGTTGCCCCACTAACAGTAATGCCAGTAACTTTCCACTCCTTACCCAGTACTTTTCCATTCCCTACTAACCATAGATAAGAAGGACAATCCCCCTTTTGACGTAGAGACCCCTTAGACTATAAGACCCCATGAGAAGAAGTAATAAACGCCTTTTGACCATCCACCATATTAGTGTCTGCGTGTGTCATTGGCCCGAATGGCCCTGGAGAGTGTGCCATCGTGCTGATCCTCAGAACCAGGTCGCCTGCCTTGCTCCAGAAGGCAACATTTTGGTGCCGGCACCCGGGAAGCGACTTGCGCCCGGGGAACGGGGATTCTCCTGGAAAGAGGACGACGGCTGCGGCAGCAGGTCTGACCAGAGCGGGAGGGACGCCTCCGGACCAGCGTGGACCATGGAAGCCATAGCGAAGGTCGTAACAGAGATGCATGCACAATGGGGTATAGAATGTAAACTTAGGGATTTAACTCTCGCATTGCCAAGATTGATTAAGCTTGGGGCTATAGAAAGCCCTGTGGATATCCTACATTTGGGGGTGTGGGATAATTGTACAAAAGCTCTGGCGGATGACACTATGTCCTCGGGCTCAGGGAAAGCCCTAAAGTCGTGGGGCAGAGTTATCCAGGCTCTGCAAAAAGCTCGACAAGAGCAAGAAACTTGGAAAGCCGCACAAAACTGTTTATTGGCCACGCTGCAGCTCAGGGTGGGCACAGCAACACAGACCACGGAGGGTTTTGGCCCAGGTGAGTGCGCGGAGGCATGATCGCCAGAACCCCCTCAGCGAGCAGACTCACCATCGGAGGGGGGGAAAACATGCGGGCGTTCTGGCAGGGGCTCGCAGAGGAGGCGCGTAACACGGCCGGATTGTCGGACCCCGTAGGGTCCGTAGGTAAAAACGCCCCCCCACCACATGTGTTTGAAAATGGCGCCGAGTCGCGGGGTCAGGGCGGAAAGGAGGAGGCGGGGGGGGGAAATGCAGTCAGCCTGCTTAACAACTCATGCGCGGGCGAGCGGGGAGAAGGGGCAGCCCCCACGGAGGAGCGTAAGACCAATCAGAGCGCTCTATTCAAATTAGGTCCTTATAGGGCAAGGACCTCCCCCAGCAGGTTAGGCGGGGGGACCCCAGGGAGAGGGAACGGCCCGACCCCCGCAGGAAGGGGCAGGGTCGGAGCCCGAGAAAAAGGCAGAGCAGCCCGGAAACATCTGGACAGTCGACTTCTGGCTTGGACTCGGATTCGAGCTCTGAGCTCGAGAGGGAATCGGAGGATTCCGATTCAGATTCAAGCTTTAATAGAGAGAGAGCAGCGGCATGTAAGGTCACTAGTCACAGTGCTCCCACGTGGTTGAAGGGGATATCAGGGAAAGGCCGAACCCCACTTACAGACTGGCGGAAAATAAAAATGGCTTACACGGAATGGGTCCCGTCTGCGACACTGGTGTTCCTGGTGCATGTGGGGGGGGCAGATGGAAACCAAAGAACCAATTCCCCCGTAAACCCAAAAGATGTGCAGGCAATTGTTAAAGCGATTGCGGACAAGGGAATTAATTCTGCCATGGTTTCCACACTCATTGATAGCCTTTTTGGAGGGGACGACATGCTTCCCTTTGATATTAAGCAGACGTGTAGGATGATTTTTGATGGGGCAGGGATGATTGTTTTTAAACAAGAGTGGGAAGACAATTGCACGAAGCAGCTAGCCTTAGTAACAGGAGCTGACCATCCACTGCACGGCTCCAGCATACAGAGGCTAATGGGAACAGACCCCACTATGACCACCCCCCAGGCGCAGGCTGAGGGCTTGCGGGCCCATGAGATCATGACAACAACCCATGCTGCCCAAGAAGCCATCCGTGATGCTTCCAAAGTAGTAGCCAAACCCTCCACATGGTCTTCCATAAAACAGAGTGAGAGTGAGAGCTTCACTCAGTTTGTGGACAGGCTTCAGGCCGCATTAGATTCCTCTGCGTTGCCCTCAGAGGCTGAGGGTCCGCTGCTGGCAGAGTGCCTACGCCAGCAATGCAACTCAGCCACCAAGGACATTTTAAGATCACTGCCACAGGGGTCTAATATAGCAGCCATGATAGACACGTTGCAAAGGAGGAACATCTAGCTCCCATCCAAGCAGCAGTTCACACTGCAATAACCAGTGTGATGGCGTGCCTTAAGTGTGGCCAGGCAGGCCACTTGGCAGTAAACTGCCCTCAGCCAAGACACCTATCAGCAGCTGCTCAACCACGCCAAGGGGGACTTAGGGGACCGTGCTGGGTGTGTGGAAGGAAGGGGCATTTAGCTAAGGAATGCAGATCCAGACCGCAGGGAAACGGGAGAGGGAGGGGGCAGCCGGGCCATATCCAGCCTCCTCCCACCTGGAATATGCAGCAGCCCAGCTACAGCAACCCCCAGTGGGGCAGGGGACCCTCATACCCCATGCCCCCACAGGGAACAGTCAATTTCGCATCCCCACCTACAGTGCAATGGCAGAGTTATGCAGCACCACCAGTAACACCTTTGCACCCCCCACCGCCACAAGCCGCGCCGGTGTCACAAGACCAGCAGGGGACACCCCAGAGCGGGACCCCTAGGTGGCCTTGGCCATAAAAATAGGGAAAGAACCCCTGATGGTGTGGGGGACAAGCTGCCTTTACGGCACTTAGGATCCCCAGGTCATAGGCTTTCAGTTTTGGGCGGACACGGGATCAGACTGCACGATTTTTCCCCAAGCACATTGGCCCGGACATTGGCAATTCAAAGAAGTCCCTCCAGTGAACGGAGTGGGAGGGTGGTCCCGGGAATGGAAAAGCACCCAGCTGGTGGCTATAACACTTCACACGATAAAGGGACCAGAAGAGACAGTAGCGATCTACCCCTACATTTTGCAAAATTCTCCACCCCCGTTAGGAAGGGGCGTTCTTTCCATGCTAGGATTCAGGATTACAAATTTATCCTGAGCGCCACTGCCGTACACCCTCCGCCCTCCACTGCCAATCAAATTGACTTGGAAATCATCAGACCTCATATGGGTTGAGCAGTGGCCCCTGACAGAGCCTCGAGCGGCAACCTTGCTGGACCTGATTGACCGCGAACTGCAAAAGGGTCACATAGAACCCTCCATCAGCCTATGGAACACCCCTGTATTCGTGATCCCCAAAAGGTCCGGAGAAGGCTATCGCCTCATCCACGACCTGAGAGAAGTGAACAAGACGATCCGACCCATGGGTCCAGTCCAGACACTGCTACCCACGAACTCAGCCATCCCCGCAGGAAAGCCATGCGCAGTACTGGACATGAAGGACTGTTTCTTTTCAATACCCCTGCACCCTAAGGACAGAGAATGATTCGCCTTTTCCATGGTGGTTCGAAATGGTGAGCGGCCAACCTCCGCTTCCAATAGTGAGTATTGCCACAGGGCCTTGTGGACAGCCCTGTCATATGCCAAATCACCGTGGACAAAGCACTGACACCAGTCCGACACTTCTACCCCACCGCAAACATCATCCAGTACATGGACGACATCCTAGTCACAGCACCATCAGCAAGCCAAGTAGATCACCTGGTGTCCACAATCACGGAAACCCTTCAGGCCAACGGCTTCGAGATCGCAAGCGCAAAGATCAAGAGAGGACCCCGCATGACCTTCCTGGGAGTAGGGATCACAAGCTCCTACGTTGACACCCCCCCAAGGTGAAGGTCAGTCGAGACATCAAGACGCTCCACGATGTGCAACGCCTGGTGGGATCGCTGCAGCGGCTTCGCAACATCGTCCTGATTCCTCCTCAGGTCAGGGACCCTCTATATGACCTCCTGAAAGGAAAGCACCCCTGGGAACCCAAGGAGCTGACGCCGCAAGCCACGAGCTCCCTCGACTTCATCGAAAGCCAGATGTCCACAGGCACGCTTGCCAGGTGGAACGCAGCCGTGCCCCTGGACCTATACGTCCACTTTACACCGAAAGGGGGGAGTGGGATCACTGGCCCAAGGACCTTCCAAAAAGTCCCGACCAATCCAATGGGTGGTCCTCAGAAGACCTGCTCGTGCATTTTCCCCGGGAATCGAATGCATCACTAACCTCATCATGAAAGGCAGGAAACTCGCCTTGAACACCTAGGAACCGAGCCGACAATCATCCACCTTCCTTTCCGCAAGCAAGTGACCACAGAGTCAACCACAATATCAGAGTACCTAGCCCTTGCTCTCACCGGCTTCGGAGAAGAAATCTCCTATTCTGCCAGACCACCCTGGACTCAGCTGCTGACTGCAGTCGACATGGACATGCCGCCAAAGGTCAAGGACCGACCGCAGCCAGGACCAACGGTCTTCACAGATGCTTCGTCCACGACTTCAACTGCAACAGCAGTGTGGCAGGCAGGAGAGCAATGGCATTGCGTCAAAGCGTGTGACCCCACACTGTCAGTGCAACAACTGGAGGCAGCAGCAGTGGTCTTGGCATGCGGACTCTTCCAAGATGAACACCTCAACATTGTAACAGACTCTATATTCGTGGCAAGGCTCTGCCTAGCCATGGCAGGACCAGGTGTGTCAACATCAGCAGCAGCCCTAATGCTGGAAGAAGCACTCTCCTCATGACAGGGCACCATGTCAGTCATTCACATCAACAGCCATGACCCAGTCAAAGGCTACTTCCAGATTGGCAACGACAAAGTGGACGCCGCAGAAAAAGGTGTGTGGACGTTGCAGGAAGCTTGTCAACTGCACGAGTCACTCCACATCGGAGCCAAAGCACTGGCAAAGAGATGCAAAATCTCAACAGCGGATGCAAAACATGTGGTAGCCACTTGCCCTCATTGCCAGAAGTCACCCCTATCGACCTGTGGGGTCAACCCAAGAGGTCTCAAGCCTTCAGTCGGACTTCACCTTGTGTCAACTCCTGAAGCCCCGAGCATGGCTTGCAGTGACAGTGGACACTTATAGCGGAACGATCATATCCACACAGCACCACAAAACTAACTCCAAGGCCACAATTCAGCACTGGCTGACAGCCATGGCTTGGCTTGGTATCCCCAAGCAGATCAAAACTGACACCGGTCCCAATTTCACCTCCAAACCAGTGCAAGAATTCACCTCAAAATGGGGCATCACATTAGTGCAAGGTATCCCGTATAACAGTACCAGGCCTGCCATAGTTGAGAGAGCAAATCAGACCCTGAAAACCAAGCTAGAAGTGTTGGTGAAAGCAGAGGGCTTTGCCAATTCCATTCCCCCAGGAGATCAGGCACGTATACTGGCAACCGCCTTGCTAGCAATTAATCAATTCCCTATGGGAGATGAAACAAACAGTCCCGTTCAAAAGCACTGGGCCGACTGAACGCTAGAGGAGGGCCCACAGGTTGTAATTAGAAATGAGTTAGGCGAATGGGAACGGGGCTGGAGGCTGATGCTCACGGGGCGAGGGTACGCAGCTGTCAAAAAGGACGGCAAAATCAGGTGGTGTCCACTTAAGTCAATCAAACCGGACATTCACAACGAGCAGAATGAGACTGATGAGAATTGCGAGTTTCTGTTTACTGGACATGCTTGTGGGATGTCCTCGTGACACGTACATCCCGGTTCCAGAGGAAAGTGACAGACCACCAAGCCGCCAGGCAGCGCCCGAGAGACCTGCACGAGTGAGACCCAAGCATCAATGGTGTTTCTGTGTGATTTTGCTGTTGGGGCTTGTCGCCAGAGGGCAAGCCAGCCCAGACCACTACCCCCATCGGCCCTTCAGGTGGGTCATGCAACACCTTAGTAGCGACAAGGTGCTCAAAGAAATCACCACACTGAACACCCCATCCTTCATGCTCCACATTACCGACCTGTTTCCAGGACAACCAAAGGTAGACCCCAATTCCCCACATGCCACACACATGTACCTATCCTACTGGTGCCCAGCTTCAAACCCAGGAAAAAGCTAAGCAACCACCCAGGGTGGGGACATTGTGGGCACCGAGGCTGCGAAACCATTGTTACAGATGCCAGACTGTCAGGGCCTGGGTGGGATCCACAAGAGCCCGAAAAATTCTTACAGTTCACCTGGGCACCCACCGGCTGAAAAACACCTGTCTTCCTCCAGGGAAGTTTTTATCGAAACTGCCATAAAATCCCAAAATTTCGGAAATGCACTGGCTACAACATGACGGTTTTGCAGCCAGATCACCCTAGTTGAGCCATAGGCAAAATGTGGACAGTAGTCCTTCAAGGGTTGAAAGAGAGGGCGAATGTGTGAATTATCAGGCTCCAACCATCGGCATCCCGAGCAGTCAGACCCAACAAAGTGATTAAAAGCGCACCGAAAGGGAGAAACGCGACCCACCCCAAAGCCTTGCCCACAAAGGTCAGCAATATCCCGACCGGCCATGCGGAAGCCATTCAGATAGGCCGCTCAGCCGGGTCGGACTCAGACCCAATCCTTCGTATGTTAGAAGCTACCTACCTATCCCTGAATGAATCCAACCCTAACCTAACTGACTCCTGCTGGCTTTGTTACGATGTCAAACCCCCCTTTTACGAAGGAGTCGCTTTAAACACTCCCTTAGGTTACTCCACAGCCGGTGCCCCTCACCAGTGCAGATGGGATATCCCCTGCAAAAGAAACACCCTGAGTCAAGTCACAGGCTGAGGCAGATGCTTTGGCAATGCCACCCTAGCTAGGCGGAAAGGCAACGTCTGCACCAAATTTATCAAGCCCGACAGGAAAAACAATAAGTGGGTAGTCCCATCCGCATCTGGGATGTGGGTTTGCCAGCGATCTGGAGTGAGTCCCTGTGTGGTCCTTGCCAAATTCAATGACTCTAACGACTTTTGTGTCCAAGTTCTGATTTTTCCTAGGGTCCTGTACCACTCAGATGAAAAAGTGTACCACCTTTTTGAGGAACCTAGCCGGCTCCACAAAAGAGAAGTAATAACAGGTATAACTATCACAATGCTGCTCGGCCTAGGAGCAGCCGGAACGGCCACGGGTGTCTCAGCCCTAGCAACCCAACACCAAGGACTGTGCCAGCTGCAAATGACCATCAATGAGGACCTGCAAAGGATCGAGAAATCCATTTCCTTTCTAGAGAAGTCAGTCTCCTCACTCTCAGAAGTAGTCTTGCAGAACAGGTGAGGACTGGACCTCCTGTTCATGCAGCAAGGGGGCCTGTGTGCCGCCTTGAAAGAGGAGTGCTGCTTCTACGCAGACAACACAGGAGTTGTAAGAGACTCCATGGCAGAACTCCAAAACAGACTAGCTCAGAGACAGAAAGACAGAGAAGCCCAACAGGGCTGGTTCGAGTCCTGGTTCAATCGATCACCATGGCTAACCACACTAATTTCTACCCTAATAGGTCCATTGGCAATGCTACTTTTAGCTGTTACCTTCGGACCATGCCTGCTGAACAAGCTGGTCTCATTCGTTCAGACCCGCCTAGAACGGGCCAACATCCTTTTCATAGGCCGGCAACAAATGCTGTGAATTCAACCAGGGAACACTGCCAGTCACAAGATTTTCTAAACTTGCCTGGCAAAAACTTACTCAGGTTTACCAAACCCCTTTCCTTGTCAAACTACATCCTTATACCTCATTTCAGTGCCTATGTATATGACTACCTCATTCATTTGTGAAAAAGGGGGGGGGGGGAGATGTGGTAGATAGGGACAGGCGATCGGAAGATCACGCGATGTGACGGAAAGTCGCAGGACTCCTTTTCCCCTAATCCCTTAAGATAAGCGATTGCTCTAGGAATGTAACTAGGAATGTAGCCCCCCTAACGATAGTAGTGCTAGTAACTTTCCACTCCTGGTAACTTTCCACTCCTTACGAACCATAGATATTAATGCAGACCCCCTCTGATGTAGAGAGACCCCTACGACTATAAAACCCCACGAGATGAGATAATAAAGGCCTTTGACTGTCCACCACATTGGTAGCTGTGTGCTTCTCTGGCCCGAGTGACCCTGGAGAGTCGGGTCGCCGTGCTGTTCCTCAAAACCAGGTCACCTTGCCTTATATCAGAAGGCAACATGCAGCTGCTCTCCATTCGTCTCTTCCAAGACGTGATTGCCTTTGTAGAGAAAAGCCCCTGAAGAAGCCTGGGAGTCAGAGCCTGCTCCCACTCTTCTTCCACTGCCACGACGAGAACCAGTGTGTGGCACAGGTGAGGCCTCCTGGGTGTCCCCATGGAAGGGGGCTCAGCTGTCTCCCCACCCCCTGGCACCTGATGGGCTCCAGCCTCCTCCCAGCCCTGGCACAGAGATGTGGGTCCTGTGGCCCGGGCTGCGGTGCCATCTCTGGCTCTCTGCTGCTCTGCAGGCCTCTTGGGAAACGCTGCTTTCTGCAGTGAGGTTCCTGAAGAGGAAGGATCTCAAGCAGCCGCTGCAGACGGATCAAATGTAGAGATTTGCCAAGTGCTTGGTAAGGACAGCCTGGAATGCCCAGCCCAATCCCTGGAGCAGCCGCCTGCCCACGGCGCCCAGTCTGTGGGGCTGGCAGATGTGGCCCCTGCCCAGTGCCGCACGCAGGGGCACCAGCCTGCGCCCCACACGCCGCTCCCTTCCCTGGGCTGTGTGGGCTCTTCTCCAGGCTCCTTTGGCGCCAAGGCCGGTGCCAATGGAGCCCTGAGCCAGCCGGGCTCTGCTGCCGGGCGGCACCGCGGCTCACCGGGCCCTGTGCCCCGTGCCGAGCCTGGCGCTTGCAGCTGCTGGCCAGGTCTCAGGGCTCTGTGGGCAGGGGGAGCAGCGCCGGCCGTGGGGAGTGCCCGGCCAAGGGGCAGGGCCCGCATCAACCCTTTCCCACCATGCCCTGCCGCTCTCTGCAGCTGGCAGAGGACAGGAGCCGAGCGGCCGAGCACCTGGCCGGGCCCTGCCGTACCTGCGGAGCGCACAGGAGCCCCTGCGAGAGGCGGCCGTCAGGTTCATGGGTGAGCACCAAGCCCGGCTCCCTCCCCAGCCCGCCCCATTGCCACAGCTCAGCCCCGGCCTCACCTGCTGTGCCGGCAGCAGGATCAGGGCACGGGCATGTGCAGCCCCCACTGGCTTGGGCATTGCTGCTGCCGCCCTCTGGCAGCCATGCCCTGGGGCGGCAGCATGCGCCAGGGGCCCGGGCTGAGCCCTGCCGGGCCAGCAGGGCGTGTGACCTCAGGACTGGCAGCGCCCATGGGCGGCAGCTGTGGCTCTGAAGGCAGGACACGCTCTGTGTTCCCCAGGGATGGCCGGGCGCTACCTAACAGGGCAGCAGCCGCAGTTCCGCATCATCTGCAGCGGTGAGTGAGGCCCGCGGGCTCTCGGCGGGGGCTGCCGCTGGCAGCTGCGTTCCCTGGCAAGCCCGCCGACGGCTCCGCTCCCTGCGCGCCCCAGGGGCAGCGAGGCCACAGCACAGACACCTTGCAGGGGCCTGGGGGGCATTCCTGGCCAGCAGTTGCCAGCTTGTCCTTCTTGGCTCCTGCTTCCTCCAGGCCGTGCCAGGAGCTGCGTGGCACAGACCAGGCTGGAGGCTCTGCCCAGCTCCCCACAGATCCAGCCTCTGACTGTGCCTCTGTTTCTCTCTCTGCAGCCCTTCAGGACATGACGGATGACAGCAGCCCTGCCATCTCATGCCTGGCGCTTCAAGCTCTGCATATCCTTTTAGCTGTACAGAGCGTTCCCTCCTCCCGGCTCCAGAGGATGCGAGACCAACTCCGCCATCTCTGGAAGTCGTGGCCTTTCCTGTGTGTCCGTGCTGAGTGTCCTGCCGCGGCGCTGTGGAGAACTGATCCGGGAGGCTGCGTCTGCTGTGGCCACCTGAGCCTGCGGGGAACACCTCTCCTGTGCCAGCACTTCCTTTCCCTTCACCCACTCGAGGAAAATTAAATTGCTGTGTTGGATACCCGGGTGTCCAGGAGCTTTCTCTTGGTGCACAGTGTCTTCAGGCCAATGGAGAAGAGGGGAAAGGTTGCTTGGTCTGCGCAATTTGCCCAAGCGTGCGGTGTGGAAGGGAAAGTGACCAAACGCCCCTTGGCCTTTGGTGGTTCCTGCAGGAATGTTTTTGATGCTGCATCGAGTGTTCTGGAGCTGGGGGAACAAGAGTGTTCCGTGTCCATGGAAGAGCAGAAATTGGCAGGATGTGTCTGCTTCCAGCGCTTGTCTTGGCTCTTCCTTCACAGTACTGGCAGCATCTTCAGAGACACAGCACACATTCTCTCATGCCAGGGTCATCCGAATCTTCTTAACTTGCCCAGGCTCCTGCCAGGTTCACCAGGGAAACTGGCTGCTCGTGCCAGTCCATCCCCTTGCCCAGAAGGCACCCGCTTATGTTTGGACATGAGCTGCTGGCCACAGGCAGACGGGCAGCACCCGCAGCATTGGCCATCAGACGCTGGGCTGATGTTTTCATCCAGAGAGCAAGAAAAACAGCCAGAAGCACACAAGGCAACATGACAGTATCTCTGTAAGAATGGCATTGCCCTGTGAAAGTCAACAATGGATGGTGATTTTGTGCTGCAGATAATCACTTCCGAGCAAAAATCATTCCAGGAAGGGACAACAGCCTCTGCCTTCTGATGGATAGCAAGGGTCTTGGTTTGGAAAGACAGGAGTCTGCTAAGGAAGGCAGGAGCCTCCCCTGAAATGGAGAATGTAAACCCTCCCCACCCCTCCTGATTGCTATAAATTTTAAATTAAGAGGCTCTCAGGCAAAAATATGGGAGCAAGAAATAACAGTTCTTTACTAGGGAAAAGAAAAAAAAAAGAATAAAAGAAACAATGCAGTATACTAGAACAACACCGACAGAGTCAGAACCCAACCTGACACCCTGTGGGGTGTTGGTAGCAGTCCAATTGGAAATGTGGCTGCAGTGCTCCTGGAGGGTCAGGTGTGGTTCTGTTGGAGCAAGGGTGTCCTGTAGAGAAGCATGTGTTTTTCCTCTGAAGATCCCATGGAAGAAGAGACAGCTGCTGTTCCTCTGGGGAATCCCATGGAGAAAGCCCTGCTAGTGTCTCAAAAACTTCTGGATTATACCTGGGTAGCAATGCTTGGCTCCTCCCTCTGGGCGGAGCATCTCACAATGGGATTTAGAGTTCTTATCAGTCATGCAGTGACATTCAATCGTCTGTTATCAGCAGATGTCCCCTCCAGAGGGAGGTGTGAATGTGGTCTCTCAAAGAGAGATAAGGCAAACTGCCCACTTGCCCACTTGACAAAAGATAATCTGCCATACAGATGGTAATTGTAAACATCTTGCATTGCAATCTTCAACACTCGGATATTTTTTAAAGAAAGGAACGAGGTATTCACACCAGAAAGCAGCCACAGGACAGATAAATCTTTCAGGAAAAGAATTTATTGCTCTATTATCAGAAGAAACTAAGTTTTTCCCACCTTGCTCAGCCCTGAAGACTCCATTAGCATTCAAAGGAAGAAGTTGACACTGACCAGACAGAATCCTTTGTTTTAATAGAATTTAGGCATCATGCATGAGTTGTATGAATATGCAATAGGCTATTTCTTTTAAAGGTTAATCTCTTTACATGTGTGTCCTTGTTTGGACTTATTTTCCCCGGAAAAAGGTACCCAGAGCTTCGGTAACACTTTGCTCTTATTGCCTTGTATTGTCCTACATCTCAGTTATTCAAATTTTTATTACTCTAATTATATTACTATTTTTATAACAATTTTATTATTATTAAACTTCTAAAATTCTAAAACCAAGTGATTCGCGTTTTTCACAAGTACAACCTCCAGTGCAGGCGAGCAACTGGACTACAGCCAACAGAAACAATAAAGACTTGAAATTGATCCTTGCGAGAGTCTGTCCTAATTTTCCCTCATCTGCCTCACGATCTGCATTTGCGGACCACTGAATAGAAGACCCCCCTCTCTGAAAACCTCTGGCTTTGTAGGAGAAAGTTACACATGCAAAGGTGCCGAGACCTGAGAGCGTTGCTAAGCCATTGTTCTCACAGGTGCTGTTTGCTGTGTGCTACACTGAGCCCAATGAGAAGAAGAAGGGGGCACCATGCCCTTTGTGCAACAACAGCCTTGGAAGCTGTCCCACCTCTTGGCCTGGCTGGACTTCTCCTGAGTTTCAGGTGGTCCCCCCACAGAAGACCCTCACCTGTTTTACAACCACCGTGACAGACAGACTGAGATGTAAGGAGCCTCTCCATCAAGGACTGAGACATGGAACCCCCATGTGAAAAGGCCCCTCTGCTCCTTCCAAGGACTGGGACTGAAACCCCCAGCCCGGGGCAGGTGTGTGGGGGAGGCAAGCTGACCAAAGCGAGATGTTTGCCTGCAGGTTGTGACCGCTGGACCAAGAAGACAATGGCTCTCGTTTACTGAGAGCATGGACTACCTGTTACATCTATTCCTTATTGTATCTGTTTCCCCATCCTCGCAATTTCCAATAGAGTTATCATAATAAAAACCTCTGAGTTAGCGAGAGACTTCGAGATCTCCCCGACGTAACAGGCGGATCCTCGACTGGACTGGACCAAAGGACTTTGTCTCTACGTTTGGCAGCCCTATTCCCTCTCTTCCTCTGTCTTTTTCTCTCCCTTAATCCCTCTATCGCATTTTGCTGTGGTCATTCAATAAAGGTGCATTTGTTTTGATTATCATTGCAAACCCCCTTGTACCATGTCAGTTCTTTTTGCACCCTGAGATCAAATCCATGAACCATCACGAAACTCGTCCATGAGGACAGATAGTGACACCCCCCGAGGACCCCTCCCCAAATTCCCCCCCAAAGCCCCCCCAGCAACCCCAGACCCTGCTAAAACATCCTCAAGTTCCCCCCAACCCCTCCCCAAATCCCCCCCAAGCATCCTCAAGACCCCTCCCCAAATTCCCCTCATGACCCCTCCAAGACCCCTCACCTATCCCTGCGCCTCCTCAGCAGCTCCCGGAGCCCCCCGTCCTCTCCCAGCGCCTCCCCCGCTCTCTCCAGCGCCTCCCGCAGGACCCGCCCAAGCCCGGGGCGGCTGCCGGGGGTCCCTGAGGGGGTCCCTGAGGAGGTCCCGTGGGGGGAAGAATAGGGGGCGCCCGCTCCATGCCCGGCCCGTGGTCAGGGGGCGCTGCTTTGGGCTCGGCTCCAATTGGTTGGAGACGCGTGGGGAGGTCGGGAGTTGCTGATGGGAGACGCCCGGTGAGTGGTTGGTTTGATAGAGGACGCGGTGATTGACAGGAGACGGGCGAGGGAGGCGGGTTTTGCCGAGGGGAGGCGCGCCGTGATTGGTTGGTTCAGCTCGAGAGAGGCGGGAGTAGCTGAGGGGATACCTGCGGTGATTGGCTGATTGGGCGCGCGAGAGGCGGGCAGTGGGGAGGCATGCGGTGATTGGTTGAATCCGCGCACGGGAAGGCCGGTGTTCCTGAGGGAATAGCTGCGGTGATTGGTTGGTTTGGGGTGGGGTGCGCCATGATTCGTTAGTTTGAGAGATGAAGCGTGGTGATTGGATGGTTTGGGGTGGGGCGTGCTGCTATTGGCTGGGAAAAGTCTGGGATTTTTAAAGGACTTTCCCGGTTTTTTGGGGAAAAACACTCAGATTTTTAAGGAAAAATTCCCGGATTTTTGCAGGAGAAACATTCCCGGGTTTTTTGACCCCACATGACCCCAAAAAACCTAAATAACCGCAAAACACTGAAAATAAACACCAAAGAACACCCAAAAAACTCCAAATACCTGAAAATAACCCAAATAAACCCAAACAAATCCAAATAACCCAAAAAAAAACAAACAAAAAACCCAAAATTAAACTCAAAGACCCCCAAATGATTTCAAGTACACCGAAAAAAATCCCACATACACCAACATAACTCCCAAGAACCCCAAATAATTCCAAATAAGCCCAAATAAACACAAACAAACCAAAATACTTCCAAATAAACACAAAGAATTCCAAATAACCCCAAATAAACAGAAATAAACCAAGTAAAACCCAAGAAAACCCCAAAGAGTCCATAACTAACCCCAAACAAACCCTAAATGAACCCAAATAAACCTCAAGAAACCCCTGTTCCTCCGGTCCCCACCCCAAAAAAGATCCCAACCAATCACATCGCGAGGCACTGATGACGATCCAGTTGCTGGGCGCAAACTCAGAGCACTGGCCCCACCCAGCGATTTACAGCCAATCAACGCCCGGCCCGACTCTGACTCATCACTTGCCGGGCACAGACCAAGGCCTCTCGCTGCAGTAATTACGCAGAGTCCGTGCAGTGTAATTTCCAGCGAATCAGAGCGTGTCTCGCTGATGACTCTTCTGTTGCCAGGAGCGGAATTTGGGGAGCGGGGGGAAGGTGACCCTGGGGATGGGCTGGGGACCCCAAATTAATCCAAAATGGGGTCAGGACCCCAAAACGGAGCAGGAGGGGCCTGGAGCACCCAAAACCAAACACGGGGAAGGGGCTGGGGAACGATTGGAAATAAGAGAGCGGGAAAAAGAGAGTCGGGACCCCAAAATAGAGCTGGGAGGGGAATGGGACCCCCAAATTTACCTCGGAGGGGGATGGGAGGCCCAAACCCGAAGACAGGCCAAAGGCAGAGCCGTGGAGTTTTTACAGGATATCCCAAAGGTGGAATTGGGGTTGGGGTCACGGGAGTTCTTAGCAATACAAGAAGGGTGAGATCAAATTCCTGCCTCTTAGCAACAGCAGCACTCCACACAGAACCTGTCCCCAAAACCTAAATTCCCTCTAAAACAACTGAGAAATTATGCAACGTCAGATATATTCGATCAATTTCCTTCATTTAATCCAGTTTTGGGTGTTTTTAAAGGATGAAGGTGAAGCAGAGGAAAATTAAGGCCAAACCAAAAGGAGAAGCAGCCAGGTGTGTCCTCAACATGGATCACAGGGAATGTGAGTGACCAGGGCTGTGCCCAAAGTGCCTCCTCCAGTGGGGGATGGAGCTGGAGCAGCGCACGAAGCTCTGCCCACACTCGGGGCACTCGCAGGGCTTCCCTTAGTGGTGCCTCCGCTGGTGTCGGGTCAAGTTAGAGCTCCAGGAGAAGCTCTTCCCACACTGGGGACACTCGTAGGGCCTCTCCCCAGTGTGGATGCGCCGGTGGGTGATGAGGGTGGAGTTGCGCTTGAATCCCTTCCCGCAGTCGGGGCATTGGAAGGGCCTCTCCTCTCTGTGAATCCGATAGTGCTGGAGGAGATGGGAGCTGGTCTTGAACCTCTTCCCACACTTGGAACACTCATAGGGCCTCTCCCCAGTGTGGGTCCTCCGGTGGCTGATCAGGCTGGAGCTCTCTCTGAAGCACATCCCACACTCAGAACACTTGTACGGCCTCTCCCCAGTGTGGATCCTCTGGTGCGTGATCAGATTGCCGCTCACACTGAAGCTCTTCCCACACTCCCCACACTCATAGGGCCGTTCCCCAGTGTGGATCCTCTGGTGCATGATCAGGTTGCAGTTCCACCTGAAGCTCTTCCCACACTCCACGCACGTGTGGGGCTTCTCCCCATCATGGAGCTGCTCATGGAGCACCAGCTCCGAGCTCTGGCTCCATCTCCGGCCACCTTCCCGGCCCAGGCTGGCTCTTTCCCTCTCAGATCCCCGCCAGCTGCGTTTGCAGCCCCTCCTCGTGTGGCATCTCCGGGGCTTTTCCTCCCCGCTGGCTTCCTGCGCTGTGGAGCCACTCAAAACGGCCTCTGCCACCAGGTTCTGCCGCGGGCATTTGTCCTCCCTGCTCTCCATGCTCAGCTCCTGCTCTGGGGGAGGAAGGACAAGGACAGGATGGGATTTGCCTCCATGCCACAGGCAAGGGCAAGGAGATCCCCCCAGGGCTGAGCTGCCGCTGGGGCCATGCTGGGCTGGGAGATGGAGCAGCACAGAGGGGAAAGGGGCACTCATCGCCAGCTCGGGGCTGTGCACAAATCACAAACAGGACTGGACTGCTGGGAATGCCTCCTGAGCTGTGTGATTTTCCAACATCTGTCTCATTACTTGGTTATGACAATGGCAAAATGTCAGCAGCTCATATCACAAGTAGTAGAAAAAGAACTTCACGTTAAAATTTACTTTAAAAAGTTTTTGACCAATCATGCAAAGCAAAAGCATATTGACATTAGTTCTATCCAAGCACTATAAGCACATTGACAGTTAAAACAATGCTTGCATATTTCAAATACAATACCTGCCTGTAAGCCTTAAAACACAATGCACAGAGCTCCATTATTAATCTTGGAACTTCCCAATATCTTGCTAGATACACTTTTCAGCAGGTTAGGGAGTTATTCTAGATAAGCATTAATGCACACAGACCATTGTTCTATTTCTCTTTAATTTCAACTTCTTATATAATTATTCTGCTGACCAATCTATTGGCTGCTGCAAAGCTCAAATCAGTTCTAATGTCTCTGAGGCTTGTCTTTTGCAGCTTTCCCAAAACCCTCTGATTTTAAGAATCCAGAGACACTAACTTCCTCCTCACCTTCCTCAGTGTCCCAGGCATCTTCCTCGCAGCCTCCAAGAAGTTGGCAAAGGGAAATCCTGGTTTGGGGATTAAAAGGGATGAGAATGTTGAGTTCCCTCTGCCCGAGTCCATCTCTACAAGCCACTGGCCATCTCGGCTCCAGAAACACCTCCCAAACACCCAGACTCAGCCCTGAAAAAGCCTCCCAAAAGTTCCCCGTCCCTGGTCCCTCCCCTCTGCTTTTCAGAGGTTCCCCCTTGTCCCAGCTGCTCGGGGGTCACGCTTGGATTCGGGGCCCCCCTTGTGCCTTGTGTCTGCCCTGCCCAGGCTGCTGGCAGTCCCAGCAATCCCAAAAGCTCCCCCTGCTTCACTCTCCCAATTTCAGGATGCCGGGGTTGTTTAGGCTCCCGAGCTCCCTTCTCCCCTCATTCTCTGCTCTGGCCTGCAGCAGCTCCAAGGAGTCCCCCCTGCCCCTCTCCAGGCTCTTGAGGCTCCCGCCAATGGCGCCGCTCCCCCCTCTCTGGGCTCCCCACTTTGGGCTCCTGGGGGACACAGGGCTCTGCTCCTCCAGGCTGCCTCTGCCGGCAGCCGCCACTGCCACCCCCCGATGTCCCCCCAAGGGGCCTTTTCCACTCAGCCTTGGACTTCTTCATTCTCCAAACACCCCCCCAAAAACTCCAACCCAGGGACCCCCCGGGATATTCGAGTCGAGCTCCCCCTCCCCGCTCATGGGTGCGATGGGGGGACGATGATCCCACAGGTGGGGGCTGCGAATTCAGGCAGGGATGGACAGCGTGGCTCCCTCAGCTCAGCCTCCATCTGCCTTTGTCCCTCCTCTTCCTCCCGCTCCTCCCCTTCCTGACCCCCTCCTCCTCTGTCTTATCTCCACCTCCTTCGCCTCAACCATCCTTGCTCTTCCATACCTTCTCCTCTTCCACCTCCCTAACCCCACCTCCTCCTTCCATTGCTGCTCTCTCTACACCTCCACCGCTTCTCTTCCATCCCTTCTCCCCCTGCTCCTCCCCTCTAACCCCACCTCCTCCTCCCCCTTCATCCCTGCCCTTCCCTCCCTCCTCCTCCTCCCCCAGCAGCAGCCACACCCTCGGTGCCCCGTTCCGGCAGCCCTCGCAGCCCGCGGCAGGAGCGGGAATGGAGCCGGGACAGGTCGGGATGGGCAGCGCGGGGCTCTCGGCTGCTCCAGCCGCTGCGGGCGGGGGGAACCCGGCCCGGGCCAAAACAGAGGCAAACTGGGGAACATCACAAAGCTAAGGAGGCAGTAGATAATGGAGATAAAAGAGTTATGTTAATAATAACTCCAAAAGAGGAAAAGCTGCAAATTCCAAAGTTTAGGGAAGCCGAGACAAAAGAATTAAACAAGATAGGAAGTGAAAAAGATAAATCAGGGAAATGGAAACTTCTTGATGGAAGACAATTTCATAATAAAATGTGCTTACTAGGAAAATATTAGAAGACTTGCATCAGAAAACCCACTGGGGTACTCAAGATTTGTGTGATCATTTTTTAAGGGAGCATGGGTGCACTGGGATTTTTGGAGTAGCAAAGCCAGTACCTGAGAGATGTTTAATTTGCAAAAGGAGAAATAAAAAGGTGAAGAGAAAAACAACATTTGGAGGTCATGAGTTAGCTGGTTGACCATTTCAAAGTATCCATGCAGAAGTTTAGATTTGTGAGGCTCTTGGTTTATTTGTAAAAAAAAACCGCTTAATCTAGAAAAAAGAAAATATGCCACATGTTAGACAGGAGATTTTAAGAGGATGAAAATCTTTGAAGTATCAGAAAGCCCCGAGAAAAAAACAAGAAAAGAAAAAGGGGAAATGAAAGGGAGAGGAGCAGGAGGAAAAATCAGAAAGAGAGTGGCATCCTCTGCAGGTCTTGCCCCCTCCGTTCGCGGCCCAGGCGCCTGTCCCGGGTCCCGGCTCGCTGCCCGCCTCAGCTCCGCCTGCCCCGGTTTCCATCCCAGGTGCGGCCTTACTGCCCAGGGCAGCTCCACCTGCCCCGGCGCTGTCGCTCAATTTGTGTGCCCTGCTCCCACTGCCTGGCCCGCGGCCGCTCTGCCAGCCATGCTGGGGAAGATGGGGGTTGCTCTGTCCTGCCGCCTGCTCTGAGGTCACCGCGCCCACCGCACCCAGGGGGGGTCCCAGCCATCCCATCCCCGGCTGCCCTGCCCCTGCCACCTGCGCTGGGCACCGCCGCTGCTGCCGGGCTCTCCCACCTGCCTTTGCTCTGCTGGCAGCTGCCGGATCAGCCGCCATCAGCCATGCGGGGGCTACCCACGCTCCACCTCGGGCTCCACGGGAAGATCCCCCTCTGCCAATTCCGGCAGCAGACCCTGCCCACACTCCCACCGAGCCTCAGCGGGATATCCTCCCCTGACCCCGTCCTGCTCTGAGTTACGGCCCCTTGGTAACCACAGCTCCGGCTGTTCAGGGAAACTCTCTCTCTCTACAGGAAGCAACATATCGAAACACTAGGAGCTCAGCTAACAGGCAGCGCTCTCCAAATTCTTTCCCAAAACACGGGAGATAGGCTAGAGAAGGTAAAAAAGTGAAAGAGTTAGCTGAAGGGATTGCTCTATTTCCGTTTAGAGAGGTTCCCATGGGAGGGATGCGCTACTCCGCCCCGCGGGAGTAACCAGCGCCCCTGCCGGCCGTGCCCGGAACTGCACCCAAGGGCAAAGCGCCGCAGCCCAAAGGCCGGGACTGGGTCCGGGCTCTGTTTGCTGTCAGTGCCGCAGCTGTTGGTGTTTGTTTGCTTTATTATACACACTAGTAAACAACTGGTATTCCTATTCCCATATCTTTGCCTGAGAGCCCCTTGAATTCACTATTCTAAAAATTAAGAGGGAGGGGGTTTGCATTCGCCATTCCAAGAGAGGCTTTTTCTGCCTTCCCGAGCAGACACCTCTCTTGTAAAGCAAGACAAGCACCCACAGGCACTGAGGGGGGCTGCAGGAGGGGCACAAGAAGGCCCTGCAGCACTTGGGCACAAAGGCACAGCAGGTGAATGCAAGAAGGGAGCAGCAAAAGGCCAAGCTGAAGGCAAAGGCCAGGGCACAGTTCCTACAGCCCCTGAGGGACTAACCCCAGGGCCCAAGGGGGCCCCAGCACCCAGGGCACAGCTTGGCCACAAGCACCTGGCAGAGGCATTGCCCTGCTCGGCAGGGGAGAGCCTACCCAAACAGCCCCTGGCAAGGAACCAGGGCTCCAGCTGCAGGGCACAAGGACACTGCAAGCACAGACAGCAGCACCCTCAGGACCAGCAAGTCCACCCCTTGATGGACATGGATTGGCAGGGCTGTCACAGCTCCCATCACACCAGGGACCCTCCACACTGCAGCCCTTGAGAACATTCAGGGTGGGTCTGCATTGAGAGGAGGCATTTCCTGATGGACACAGGGGCCTCTCAATCCACTCTGAATCTTAGACCGATGGGGGGAAAGAGTAAAGGAATGTTATAATTTTTAAGGGAATGAGTGGGAAAGATGAGCAGGTATGACTTGTTCAACTACTATTAGAAGTTGTGGGGCATAGGTTTGAATAAAATCAATTTCTTTTTCTTCCTCCTGTGATTGTAATTACCTAGGAAGGAATTTGAGAGCTGGATTTTAGTACTGTAAAAGGGGTTGCAGAGGCCAGTTCTGTTCTACATTTGTGTGACAAGACTGAAAAGGTCCATGCTGAAGTGAACCCAGAAGTGCGGGCAGAGCCAGGGAAAGAGGGAAAATTAGATATGGAGCCACTACAAATTACTTTAAAGCAACTAGGACAAGCAATACCTTGTTCCAAGAGAGAGAAGAAAGGGCTCACAGCCTGGTATTGAGTCCCTGTTAAAGGCAGGGCTTTTGGAGCCAGGGATGTCTCCCTACTACACTCCTATCCAGCCAGTCAACAAATTGGATAGATGGACAGCAGGAGGAAACACAGAATTTTCAAGTGTTAAAATGAAGATTAACTGAGGCAGTTTTCCTGGGCCTTCCAAAAAGGAAAAAGAATCTGAATTATAGGTGGATTTTAAACAGGGTCTAGTCAAAGGAATTCTTGTGCTAAAATGTTTAACCCAGTGGCCAGAGAGTGGCCTCGCCTGAAAAGTGATGATAACAGGAGGATCTCCTATAGTTCAAGTCTGGCATCAAGGTAAAGGTTTGACAACCTAAACAGCCTCTAAATGGATGAGCAGGGCTTGGTTATTACAGTATGAAACTTGTTCAATGGCACAGGAGGATTTAGAACTGAGGACAGGGAAAGGGTTAAACCCAGCCTCCTGTCTGAACAGCCTGGAGAGGGGCTGGCAAGGAACCCAGGACTGCACTCAAGGGACAGAGCTCCAGACCCAGGCTGGAACAGATTGATGATGGGACATTCCCTGGCCTGAGGGAGAAAATGTGTTTGTGGATGGCTCTGCAAGGACAGCAGAAGGGAAAAGAGCTACAAGACAGGCTGTTATTAAGGAAGGGCAATCAGACACAGCCCAGGTCACTGCCCCATGCTCAGCTCAACCCACGGAGCTGTGGGTGCCTGTGAGAGCCTGGCACTGAAATGCCCTGAGCAGGAAGGCTTCAACATCTTCTGCTGACACCATGACACCTAACAGGGGGGCAAAAGCAATTCTCACTGCTTCAGCAACCACTAGAGCAGATATCAAGGCACATTCTCCCACAGGAAGCTGGGCTGGCACAGAGACTGCCCTGGCACTTTGCTGCTGCCAACACCCAGCCAGGACATCGGCTCCTGCCTAAGGAGTGCAAAGCAGCACCACTGGAGGCCAAGGGGCCCATGCCAAGTGTCCCTGAGGCCAGAAACAGCCGCCAGCACAGCTCAACACGGGGGGACCCCTCAGCCTGGCCTCAAGGGCTCTGAAGCCCCGGAGATTTGCACTTCCCGCCTGCAGCAGGAGGATGGGAGGCCATCCCTGAGCCTGCCCTCAAGGCAACGCAGCAGCAGCCAGGGCTCCACAGCGGGCCAAGCCCCTGCGCCTGCCCACAGATCCTCGCCTGGAATCCTCTGCAATCCTGGCCACCCTCCTCTGCCATCTCCAGCCACTGGGGCCAAGCCTTGCTGCCACTGCTGCAGCTTCAGCGCTGGCTGGGCCTGCACTGCCACAGCTGCTGGGGAACACCACGGCACAATTCCACTCTGGGGCTCACTGACACCCACACTCTGGGCTGCCTGCCATTGCACTGCTGCAAAACGTACCGAGTTTGGTTCTTTCAAATCTTATTTCTCTGCTCAGAAAGGTTTCTCTACTCAAAGGTTTGCCTTTGGGAAAGGAATTTTAAAGGTTTTATTAACGGGATGTTACACCACTCAATGGAGATGAGTTTAACATCTGAACACACTGGGAACAGCCCAAAAGACACCCACAGAGATAACGACCAGCAACAAAACATCAACATTGCCCAGCAGCAAACAGCAACCAACAGCTACCCCAGACACTGCCCCCGGCAGAGCTAGAGACACCTGGGCTGGAAAAGGCTGAGAAGGAAATCCAGGAGTGTGGAGACCGAATTCACATCAGAGGGGAAGAAATCCGGATCCAACAGGAAACCCAAAACTAAAAACTTACACAACTTGGAAGCAATGAACATTAAAGCAGTGGATTTAGATTGGTTCCGACCACATAAAGTTGAGGGAAAATCGAGTAAAACTCACATGGCATGGAATGATTTTCTCTGCACAGCCAGGCTATTTGTGAAAGAAATTATTTCTGTTGCACATCCAGGTCAGAACCAAGGAATGCCTTGACTGTCTAACACTAAAGAGATTCTTGGAGAGTTTTTGTTTTCCCTGCAGTTTCAGTGATAAGATAACAAAATTATAATAACTTTTTATAATAATTCCCACTTTATATTGTCAGGTGGGTTTTGGACAGAAGTGTGAGAATCAATTTTTGGTCTGGGTTTTTCCAAGTTCTCCTTTATGGTGCATTTGTAGAAGTGAAGAGCTTTAACCGTAATACTTGGAACTCGTAAATAGTTAATACTTTTATTTAAAACACAGCAGATTCTTGGGGGACCACATGTGACTCACCAGATGGCTGCCCTGGAAGAGAAGCTTCATTCCAGGCAGCCTCCAGAGGAGCTTTAGAAATGCAAATGACCACTGCTGGGCAAAGGGTGGACAATGCACCTGGGTCTCTTGCCTGGGGCAGGAATTGGGCTGATTCCCTCTGCCCCTCACCCCAAGCTCTGCCTGCTGGCACTGATGGAATTTGCACAGGTCGAGGCAGAGCCCAGGGGGAGGATATCTGACCCTGCAACAGAAACGGGTGAAGCTGCAAAAGGAAACAGCACATGGAGAATGTTGGGAAAACTTCACTATAAATAAGGGGGGAGGATTCATCCCACTGCCCACTCCAACATGTGCTGTCACTGTCTAAGTTATATAGGTTATATTAGACCACTGGGGATTTTTTTGCTACCATAAATTCAGGGAAATCAGTTGTGATTACAACTATTGACTGATTTAATTAGAGCAAAGCAGTCAATTGATGTAGCCCTGGCTAGAGAGAGCAGCCAAAAATGGGGAAAAGATGAACGGCCAGCAGAACAAATCCTACAACACCATGGACCAGGCCCTGGGAACCCGAACCAATTCATATCAGGAGCCACAGAACCCATCTGTCATTTCAATAGCATCATTAGATTACAAGCTGCCCTCGCAATAATAACCAACCAGACAGCTCAAGCTCCTGACCTTCCTGCTGAACAATCCACTGAAATGAGGAACACAACACTTAACCATGGGATGGGATCAGATCATCTGTTAGCAGAAAAAAGAGGAGTTTGTGGAAAATTAAATGACTCAAACTGCTGTTGGCAAAGAGAGGACAAAGGAAAAGTGGTGAAACAGATAACAAAGGAAGTAAGAAAGCACCTCATGCTCCAGCCCAAACGTGGAAAGGATGGGAATGAGACACGGTTTTGTGGCTCTGTGGCAGACCATGGGTTAAATGAATGCTGTTTCTCCTCTGATGTGCTACAGCAACTCTGATCTTTTTACCATGCTCCACACCTTGAGAGTGCAGCTCATTCAGGAGCTGAGCGAGGGGCCAGGGACTCGTCGATAAGGAAGCAACAGGCGAAACCATCGGCTTCAATAAATGTTCCTAATTAACATGGACTGCTTCTCACAAAAAGTCCCGCTAAATTCCGGAACTTCCAGGAGAACAAAGGCTTTACAGAGCCGTGAATATCGGCTGTTATACAAAAGTGGGGGTGCACATTAACGAGGACATGCAGTTGGCGGACCGGGACGTCTGAACCTTCTAAGTACCTCAGCCAGTGGGCAAAGGGAGAGGGAGACACAGCCGGGAAAATGAGGATAAAAAGGAGGCTGCGAACTACAACAATGGCAGAGACCGCACGGCAAATGCCCCACGGCCTCTCCCTCTGCTCAGCAATAAAGTCACTTTTACAGGACTCCTCTGTCTCCTCTGCGCACAGAAACCTCCGGCCACGGCAATTTCCCCGCACAGCCCCGGGCACGGGGCAGCCCCCCCTGTCCCAGCCACAGCAACCGGGCCGAGCCAGCGCTGCTCCGGCAGCGGCTCCTGCCGAGGCAGCGGCCGCAAGGAGACCGCGGGCAGCCGCTCCCGCAGCGCCCTCACGCCAGCGGCAACACGCGCCGGACACGGCACAACGAACCCGCCCGAGCCCCCTGCCGCCCCCGAGGCCCGCAGCCAGCCCCGAGCCCCCGCACAACCCAGCGCGGCTCCCACCTGCGCTGCGGCCGCCTCCGAGCTCCGCCACCGCCTCACCGCGCTCACACGCTCCGACAATGCCGCCGCTGCCCAGCCAGGGCCGCCCTCAGCCCGCCACCGGGGCCCTGCTCCCCCCCGCTCCCACCAATCAGCGCGCCACAGCCATGACTGACGGCACTATCGCCCAATCCCAGCCAGGGGCGGGCTCTGCACGCGGCACAGCCCCGCCCCGCCCTCTCAGGGTCCCCCGGGCTGCGTGAGGGCAGAGCCGGAGCTGAGGAGCAGCCCTGGAACGGGCCCGGGCCCGAGGGGATTGAGCTGAAAACACAAACAAACTTCTCCGCACCTCCCGCCACGGCTTTCCCGGCACTGCGGCTCCGGTGGCTCCGGCTCAGCGGGAAGCCCTGGAGCCTCACTTCTCCTGTCCTAATCAGGAGCATCAGTGCATCGCTTTGATTTCCCCCAAAAAGGGAAAACCGCCCCAAAGCCCTGTGGATGAGTGGGGGAGGGGCGAGATTTCGGACAGAAAACTCCAAAAACTCAGAGCAGGATAATGAGAAGTAAGTGAAGACCCTTAAATGCAGCTTTCCCCCACGCCTCCCTCCTTCCAGCTGCACCTCCTACCCCGGCAGTGCCGCAGGCAGGAATGGGGCCGGGCTCAGTTCATGCCCCGGGGTTTCTCCCTCTGCTCAGGGACAGGAGTCGTTCCCCTGCTGCACCCTGGGCTCTCTCCCACCGGAGACTTCTCCAGAACTTCTCCAAGCCGAGTCCATCCCACGGGGCACAGCCCCCTCCAAGTGCTGCAGCGTGGGTCACTGTGCCCCGGGGTCAGTCCTGCCAGGACAGGCTGCTCCAGCGGGGCCCTCTGGCCGCGGGGTCACAGCCTCCTCTCTGGCATCGCCGTGCTCCAGCGTGGCTGCTCCGGGGGCTGCAAGGGGATCTCCGCAGCCCGATGGATCTGCAGGGTGATCTCTGCTGCCCCGTGGATCTCTGCATCCGGCACCGCCGTTTTTGGAGGCACCAGGAATAGGCTGAGCTCTGCCTGAAGCTCTTCTCACATTCCCCTCACCCTTCCTAGCACACGGAGGCTTTTACCTCCTCACAGCTCCCCGGGCTGGTTTTGCAGCCTGTTGCCTTCTCACGGCGTGGCGACCTGGTTCTTATTCTGGCACGGTGGCGCAAAGCCCAGGGTCACTCGGTCCATATGCTCGTGACACCAATGTGGTGGACAGCAAATGGCATTTATTGCTGGGTTACACGGGTTTTTATGGCTTGGGCAGTCAGTGTCATTTCCTTCTGCTCACGTCCGGCTGGGTGCGCCCAGGCACGGAGCAAAGGTCTGACCGCCGGGTGGGGGGTGTCCTGACTGACCGTACAGCCCGAATTCTTCAGCACGCTTGTCCCTGACTCTCCACAGTAGCCCCTCCTCGTGTGGGATCTCTGGGGCTTTTCCTCCCCACTGGATTCCTGCGCCGTGGAGCCGTTCCAAATGGCCTCTTCCATGAGATTCTGTGGCAGGGATTTTTTTCTCCCTGGTCTCTGTCTGCAGCACAGTGCCTGGTGGAGGAAGGACAAGGAGAGGAAGAAACAGGGAGAAGGGAAAAGGAAAAGGCAGGAGGAGAGGAAGGAACAAGAGGGAACAAGGGAGGAAGGAGATGGGAAAGGAACATGGATGGATATAGGACAGAATGAGGAGAGGAAGGAGGGCGGACAAGGAAAAGATGGGATTTGCCTCCGTGAAAAATGCCAATCACTTGTTTTTAAAATTTTTAAAGTTTAATAATAATAAAATGGTTATAAAAATAGTAACACAATTAGAGTAATAACAATTTGGACAAATTGAATTTAGACAATATGAGACAATAAAAAGAAAGAGTTACGGATGTCCGGGTATACTTTGTGGCCAGCAGGAGCCCGAAAAAAAACCGCGTTAACAAAGGATTAGCCCTTAAGAACTGTTGCATATTCACACACTTCATACATGATGCATAAATCCCATTCAAATACCGGATTCTGTCTGGTCAGTGTCAACTTCTTCCTTCTAATCCTAACAGTGCCTCCAAGGCGGGAAGAAGTTCGTTTCTTCTGATAAGAACGCAAAAAATTCCCTTTCTGTGAAAGATCTTTCTCTGAAAGGTGTCCTGTGGCTGCTATCTCACTGCAAGCCCTTTCTGTTAAACAAAGCATCTTACGTAGCATAGTTTCTATTTTTATAACCTAAAACTATATTTAACACATTATTTAAGAAAATTAATACAGCATTATTTTCTAACACAACACTTATAATATTCATTTTAATATTTGTGAAAAACCAATCATAAAATACATGCATTTTTCACAATCCCCACTCTTATTCTTTGTAAATAATTTGGCTTGAGCAGTATCTTTTTCTACTTGTATCTTCTGGACTATGCTAGTGAAATAAAACAGGGGATTACACAAGTAAGAAATATAAAAACAGTCGTAACACAAAATGAAAGATCTTAATTTCTTCTAATACATTACGCCACCAGCTAGATTTTAACATTGTTTTCTAATTTTTGGACTGGTACCTGGGTTATTATATGCATATATATTTTTCTTTTTGATTTCTTTTGCTTTTGCTAGAATGACTTTTCTGTGGTCATCAATTTTCAATGATCTGATATATTGAACTTTCCACAAACACCCCCTTCTTTGGCTAATAAATAGTCTAAAGCCAACCTATTCTAATACCCTACAGTTTTCGTTTGGCTTAGCTAGCTTAATATTAACTCTAATGCCTGGGTAGCCTTATTTGCTATCATTTCTATAACTGCTTGGAGTCTTGTAATACAATTCAACAGATAATTTGGAGTCAATACAGAGTTAGATGGCTGTCCTGGTTTTACCTTTTCGTTTATTATTTGTTTTTTTACCAAATCTTGAACCATATCTTCAAGATTAAATTTAAAACAAATCCATCTCTCTCCTTTTGGACATTCAGTTCTAAATCTATTGCCACTTTTTCTTAAGTTTCTTGTAATCTAATAATTTACTCTATTTTGCCTACAGGTTTTTAATTTGGATGGGTTATAACAGTGGCTGTTGACATGGGTGTGTGTAATAAAAGAGAAACTTTGGTTTCTTTCCATGTGATGCTTTCTGTAGCATTTTTGACACAATCTTGCTGATATCCCGAAAGGGAAAAGACAACAAATGAGTGCTGGAAACAGGAATAACAGAGGTCCAGTATGGCTTATACTCCCACCTCCCATGCCTGTGAGGTTGCAACCCACAGCAGGTTTATTTGATCTTCTCGGTGGCAAAATGCAGAGGCCAATCTGGTCTTGCCCTCTATTTTCTTGTCACCTTCTCTTAACTAATTTCTAGGCAAATTGTTTTTGACACTCTTTAACTGTGGTCTCTTACTGTTCCTCAGGTATCTCTCGTTCAACAGGCACTAATAATTCCAATCCACAAAACCAAGTTATTACTTTAACACTCTTTTTGCAACAAGAGCATAAATTTTGTGAATTACAATACTAATTACTCTCACAATTTAAGCATTTACTTATAACCCAGATAGCGTGTCCAGTATTGGAATGAATCAAATAAAGTTTACTAATGGAAATGGCAATTCCCCTTCTCCCCTGTTCAATTCTCAGGCTAAGGTCAGAATACAAAAGCAGTCTTGATCTTTCTATCTGAAGTTTTCCTCCCCCAAGGAGATGTTTTATTCAGGCAGTGCTCGAAACCAGTGATATAAGCATTATCTTATTTCTTAATTCAGTGTTAATCTTTGTACATTTCTTGGATCATTTGGGTTTTCCCAAACTATTGCCACTCAGTCCCCATTGGAAAGTCACTTCGGTATCACCCAGTTTAAATGTGATAGTCCATTCCTCAGGTTTCTTCACAAGTCTGTTGATTCTGCTGGCATGAATTCACCCTCTGCAACAATGATTCTGATTGTTGCTTCAGTAGTACCTGGAAAGGACTTCTTAATAGCATAGTAAAGAAAGAAAGATAATACTGCATTAACTTTTACTATTCGCTTTTTTTCCTAACTTTCTAGGTTAAGCTAAAAGCTTTCTCCACAGCAGCCTCTTCTTCTATGCAGCTGCGCTAATAGCTGCAGAGGCAAATTCTTGTTTCTGTGAGTTACAGTTAGTTAAATAAGAAAAGCTAGACCAATTTTAACACGAGATGTATCACATCTATTCCTTTTTACTTTTTGGGCAGCATTTAATTGTTTTAGCCTTACAAACCTATTCTTCAGGAAAAAAAACCTTCTCTTTAACAGCAAACAAAACACAAACAAAAAAAACCCCAAAAAACCTTCTTACTTAAGAAAAACAAACTGCTTTGTGGGGTTTGGAGAGTCAGCAATCTGCTTTGATTTTATCTTTTAGTGCTAGCCCCTCTCCCCCCCTCTTCACAGCCTTACTGTCAGTGCTGTTCTTTGCCCTTCCCCCGCTGCTGCCCCTTGGCTGCAGGGCCGGAGCAGGGGAGAGCAGCCCCAGGCATGGGGACCCTGGGGGCTGCCTTGGGTCCCCATGCTCTCTCTCTCTCTCTCTCTCTCTCTTCTCTCTCTTTCTCTTTTTCTCTTTCCTTGTCTCTCTCTTCTTCTCTCTCTCTCTTTCCTTCTCTCTCTCGGCTCACTTACTGGGCCGACGCTGCCATCCTGGGCTCGGCACCCCGACAGTCTTGGGAGCCTCCCGGCAGTTCCACCACGGAGCCAGCCCGCTCCTGGCCGCAAACCTGTGTCCTCTGCTGCCAGCACTGCCACGGGTCACCTCCATGGATTGGTCCCTGCCGCAGCCCCCGAGACCCCGCCGATCGTAGGGAGCGCTCAGACACCTCCCAACCTTGACAACCCCAAACTTGGCATCCCCAGGTGCTCCTGACATTATTTTTCTTTCTCTAGGCAACTTATCCTCTTTTCTCTTCAAGCAGGGCTCATTCTTCTAAGGCCTTTCTGGACCTCAGTGTGGCATTGAATAACCTGCTAACAAGCATGTGTTAAGATACTTCTCTGCCTTTCATGCAAAAAACCTTCATTCACACTTCTGCTCTCTTCTAGCACCAAGATGTCATCACATTCTAACATCTCAGAGTTTCTCAACTACCTCTCTACTTCACCTTCTCTCTTTGTTCTCTCTCAATTGTAACCCTTATGGGGTCGATATCTAATCTTCCCCTATTTTTTTCTCCAGCCCAAACTTCTTTGTTGATATTTTTTTTCTTCATCGCCTTGGCCTAATTTCAAAACTCTAGCTGTCATTTTCCCGTTTTCTGATATAACTCTTACTCTTAATTGCACTTGTAAGACTCTTCCCAATAAATTGCTACATGCCCCTGTTATGAACAAAAATTCAGTTGATTTTTTTCTGTGAGAAAAAGGTTACCACTACTGCTGGGCTGCTGCCTGTGTTATGGTAATTATGGGTCGTTGTTGTTAATAGTTGCTTTTGTATCGGTAAAAGCCCTGGCTGGGGCGAGTTAATGGCTCTTCTCTCAGACAGTGAAGGGTGCGGTACCTCCCGAACAGTTAAGAGAAAAGACTTTGGAGGGGAGGGATATGCAAAATAACTCTAAGGACCAGCATGCTGTGTGGGACCCCTACTCCAAACGTGCAGGAAGAACCCCAAAAACAACGAAGGGATCATTATGCCCTAAAGGCTCCCACAAGGACCTGATCCCCAGCTCTTCCCTTAGTGGACAGAGCTGTGCATATCCTCCTCCTCTGAGTTGCCCTGGGAGAGACGACGGGAGACTGCAGCCCTGCCGAGCTGCCCAATCCTGAGCTGATCACTTATAATAAAGGCATTAAAAAGGAGAAGAAGGCTCTTGGCCTCGTTTATTTCACCCCTGGGACCAATAACACATCTCCCATCTAAATTTTAGTTTCTTCCTTCAATTACCACATCTTTAATGACTGGAAATGTAAAGCTTTCTTTTTTTGCCCCTGTTACTTTCACTATATGTTTGCTTACACTATAACTTTTTGGAACATTTAACAGGCAGGTTCTCTCTGCCCCTGTGTCTATTACAAATTCCAATTCTTCTTCTTGGGGACCCACTTTTTAAAGTTATCACAGGCTCCAGATGGTATTTGTCCCCCCCCAAAAAATTAGAGCCTATTGTTATGAACAAAAATATCTTTGTTGTGAGAAAAAGTTACAAAGAGGCAGCCAGATCACTGGCCCTGCCCAAGTTCTGAGTGTTTTGTTATTGTAATCACGGGTCGTTGTCGTTAATGGTTGTTTTTGTATTAGTAAAAGCCCTGGCTGGGGCGAGTTAATGGCCCTTCTCCTGGGTGGGGACCTTCCCGAGGCTAAGTTGTACCTTTCTCAGAATAGTGAAGACACCTGAGAGGGTGGGAGGGGTTATGCAAAGTGACTCCCAAGACCAGAATGCTTTGTGGGACCCCGACTCCAAACCCACGGGGAAACCCCAAAAGCAACGAGCCGCCTAAGATTTGAGAGACTGGAGTGATGTCTGGATGTGAGGAGCAGAGCGCTAGGCCTGCAGAGATGCGGGAAACCTTCATCGTTCCTCACCCTGTCTTCGAGATCCCCCGGGCCAGGTTTGGGAGGGAGCGAGACCCGGACTGAAGCACCATCTGACGGGGACATCACGCCCTAAAGGCTCCCACGAGGACCGGATTCCCCCAGCCCTGCCCCTGGTGGACAGAGCTGTGCATATCCTTCTCCTCTGAGTCGCCCTGGGAGACGACGGACGCTGCAGACCCGCCGAGCCGCCCAATCCTGAGCTGATCACTTTTAATAAAGGCATTAAAAAGGAGAAGAAGTCTCCTGGCCCTGTTTATTTCAGCTGGGGGCTCTCGTCCAGAATAGCCACGCCGCAAGAGGACTCAGGACTGGCCATCTTGGATCTTCAGAGGACAGCTGGCTACTAGGACCAGAGAGATCGGCTCAGGACAGCGACGCAGAGGAGCACCGGAGCACCGGACTGGTGAGAAATCCGGTGGCGGGAGTGGGAGACGAACTAAAAAATCAGGCAGTTGTTTTTCCTGACTGAGGGAGTCAGGCACGACCCGGATTCTTGGCCGAGGCTTCGTGTGTTCAAGTCCCGATAGATGTAAGACCTGACGCTGGGAAGTTGGGCAATCAAGAGATTGGGCAGTTGTTTCAGTATAAAGTCCTGAGCATCAGGCAGAAATTTGAAGTTCAGTGGAGGAGGCTGAAGCTCCTCAAACAAGGTTTTTTGAAATTCCCGGTCTGTAGAGGCACCTTTGGGATTTTTTATTGAGACCTGAAAAATGGGAGGTTGTAATAGTAAAAAGACCGGCAAGAGACTGAGGTATATACATCCCAATAGTCCCTTAGGAGAACTGTTAGTAAAATGGGATTCTCTAGAGGCCACGGAGGGATTAGATAAAGTGAAAATGATCCATTATTGTATGGAAGCGTGGTCAGAATTAGAGTTGCAAGGAGGATGGCCTTGGTGTGGGACAAAGGATAAGTGGATGTGCCAACAATTAAATAATTATCTGACAGCTCAAAGAGATACTGATCCTGAGCAATTATTGTATGTGGCTTGCTGGTTAAAGAGCGCTGTTGGGGATGAAGGGGTGCGAATTTGTAAGGTACAGAGGAAGAAAGAGGGGAATGAAGGAGGGGATGATAGAACTAGTAAAAGATGGGACCCCCTGGATTATTTGCCTCCTTCTGCCCCTCCGCCTTATAATCCTCTTCTTCAAGCACCTCAAATGGCAGGTCTGGTTCCTCCCCTGGCTGCCATCTCATTACCACCTGCTCAAATTCCTCCTTCTACCTCTTCAGCTTCAGCTATGATAAACCCAGTATCTCCTCCAGTTCCTTCTGCACCACCACAAGTGCCTACTCCACTTGCTGCATTCTCCACTCCTTCTCCAGCTCTGCTTAATATCTACTCAGGCTCTTTTCCCCCTCCTATTGCTGTCCATTTACCTCCTTCTACCTGGGACACAAATGCCTCCTCGCCCGATAAACAGCTATCAGCAAATACACCTGCTGATGGGCAGAGAGTTCAGGGTAACCCAGAGAACCCTCAAAGTAGTTTGGCATCTGAAGATGGGCCTTACTGTAGCACCAGATCCAAGACCTCCAAGGCAGAGAGACTCTTTCCCCTCAGAGAGGTTCCTATGGGAGGAGTAGCGGGAGGTGTTGGCTTTGTGAATGTTCCCCTAACTGCTTCTGAGGTGAGAGGATTCAAGAAAGAGTTGGGGCATTTGGTTGAGGACTCAGTGGGCATAGCCAACCAAGTGGATCAATTTCTAGGTCCAAATATCTACACCTGGGGGGAGATGAATTCCATCCTGAGTATATTATTTTCCCCAGAAGAGGTCCAGATGATAAGGGCGGCTGGCATAAGAATATGGGAGAAAGATAACAGTCCAGGACCCCAGGTGCCAACAGGTGAACAGAAATTGCCACTAACGGTTCCCAGCTGGAACCCTAACCAGGAAGAGGGGAGGAAGGCCATGAGGGAATATAGGTCTTTGATAATACGGGGGATCAAAGAGTCAGTTCCCAAAGGAACTAACACCCAATTGGCATTTGAGGGTACACAAGAGAAGGATGAAGCTCCTGCTGCCTGGCTTAACCGCCTAAGGCGAAGCTTTCAGTTGTACTCTAGAATAGACTCAGACACCCCAGAAGGTCAAATGCTGCTAAAAGTCCAATTTGTTACCAAATCTTGGCCTGATATAAGGAGAAAACTGGAAAAGATGGAAGATTGGCAAGAGAAGGGCATTAATGAGTTATTAAGAGAGGCATTGAAGGTGTATTTAAGGAGGGAGGAAGATAAAGCAAGGGCCAAGGCTAAGATCATGGTTGCTGTAGCTAGAGAAAGTGCAGGGTGGGCGGGTCCACCACCAGGAGGAGGCAAGGATAGGCCAGTACTGTCAGGTACAAGAGGGATGGAGACACCTCAAGGCCCTTTGAGAGAGCGACATTGCTATTACTGTGGAAAGGCAGGACACATCAGGAGGTTTTGTAGAAAACTCAGTCTTGATAAGGCAATAGCCAGGGAACAAGATAATTTAGGGAAGATCCTTAAAGGTGATGATTAGAGGGTCAGGGGCTTTACACTATAGGGGACCTGATGTAACATCTAGAAGAGCCCTTGGTAAACTTTGAAGTGGGACCCTTAAATGAAGAATTAGAATTTTTGAGTAGATACAGGAGCAGATAAGTCCTGTCTCAACAAAGTACTAAGAAGTATAGTATAGTATAGTATAGTATAGTATAGTATAGTATAGTATAGTATAGTATAGTATAGTGAAAAACATCTGAAGTTAGACAAAAACAGCTAGGTAGAAAGGATATCCAATAGCACCAAAACTGGCCAGTAATACTTAACTTGTAATAAGTGATGTGAAAGTAAAAGGTACCTTATTGTTGTCTTGTTGTGTGCGTGAGAGTGAGTCACAAAGTCAGCCTCAACTTCCCGGGCACGTGGGAAGGGGGCAGTGGAAGTGTGTGTATGTGTGACCTGCAAACCAGGCTTGTGTCCCCCAGGCGGGTGGGGGCTGTGGCCAAAGAGTGTGTGTGACCTGCAAACGAGACTAGTGCTCCTCAGGTGTGTGAGGGAGCCGTAGCTGCGAGAGCGTGACTGACCCGCAGACAGCCTCACAGGTGAATGTGCACCAGAGGCAACCAGAGCCAGGGCCCTTCCAAGAGGCCCAGGGATACTGAGACCTGTGGGCCAACCCCAAGGTGAGGGGAGCCACAGTGATTTTCTAGCAATAATGATCCAGTTTGTGTCTTGAGGGTGTGAAGGAATGTGTGAGAATGAATATAGACAAATTAGAATAGAGGTAATGTAGATTGTGCATTATAAGTTTTACCACATCTCCTTAGAGGGAAGTGTATTGTGTAGAAGAATGGTGTAAGAAAAAAAAAAAATTAGGTGTAAGGGGTTGAAAGAAGTATTTAAGCTGTAAGTGAAAGTAAGAAACAGAAGCAAGAGATAAATAGATAAGATCTTGAAAAATAGAACAGAAAAACCATTGAATTAAATACACAGAAAAATAGGGGAATAAAAATACTTTGGGAGTTAAGTTAGCTGAGAAATACAACTCCTTGCAAAATACAGAGTATGTAGAAGTTGATGAGAGAAACATGCAAGCTATGGAAAAAGAGAAATTAACCAATAACATTAAACAGAGAAACTGAGTTTTGATAAAATCATTAAATTGCAGACCACTAATGCCTGTGTTTGAAAGCCCGTTTCAGGTACTCTTCATTACTAACTCGACTGTGCAGACCAAAAGGAAAAGGTTGGACTCGCATCACTCTCACCCCCTGGCATTGGACCAGGATTCAACACCAGTTTTTTTTCCCTCTGGCATGCTGGCATTGGACCGGACTGCACCCCATTCTCCCTCTGGCATTGGACCGGACTCCACCCCTTTGTCCTTCTGGCATTGGGCCAGAGTCCCAGTTTTTCCCTCTGGCATTGGACCAGAGTCCACATCACTCTCACCCCCCGGCGCTGGACAAGATTCATCTGCTTCACAAGTTAATTCACCTGAGTATACTGTGATTTAAAGCTGACTCTCAGAAGGAAGAGTCAAAAAGACTGAACTGTGTGGAAAAAAAAAATTGGTATCAGAGTTCTAATATTGCTTAAAATGTTTTAAGACTGTTCTGTGTAAACTATGTTGGTAAAAAGTTTAAGACTGTAAATAAGTAATTCTGGTTAAGTTCCCCAATTTATTTCTAAAGACTCCAGGTTAATCCTCTACAGAACACTCCCCTGGGGGAAGCCAAACTTGGTAGGGAACAGAGCAAGAGAGGTTTAACCAGAGAAACGGGTAGAAGGGACTCTAAAGAGCTTGGAAGCTTTTCCTCAGTAAAATTCCCCAAGAGGCAAGGCCGGGTGGGCAGGCTGTATGAGATGACCCATACTGGACTCTTGGGAAGGGTAGTACTGATGGCTCTGATGGCTGGTGGTGCTCAGGGGAGCCCAGCTGAGCCGTGCAGTGAATGCTACCAACCCCTCTGTGAGGAGGAAGTGAGCTCCTTGGAGAGTCCACATCAGTTCTAACCCTGATTGTGTTAACCTCTCCCAATTGGTCCTTTATCAGAAAAATAAGAGAGTGTATTGGAGAGCATACAATACTGCCAGTTTTAGGCAGCCACTTCTAGGAGAGCGCCCTATAGGGGAAGCCTGGTTGTGCTTCGAATGGGATGCTGCTGAAACAAGCTCAGCAGATCTAGTAAAAAGCAAAGAAATGGTGAAAATGGTAAGAAAATTTGTTTGTAACAAGTATCTATATGAGTATACTGGAAAAGAGAAAAACTCCTTTTGGAACACATTTCAGGGGAGCCTTAAACCCCTAGATTTGATCTTGTCTGGCAGCTGCGCCGCTAGAGTGATAAAACCAATTTTCTTATTACCCAAAGAAACTGGATCAAGTTTGGGAGTTCCTATATATAATGATTTGGGAGAAATTAAACAGAACAGGCAAAGTGGAATAGAAATAGAGAAAATCCAAAATTGTAAAAGCCAAATTCGGATTCCACTATCTATGTTAAACAAAGTTATCTGGCTCCAGGCAGTATTAAAAATAAAGAATTCAATTATTAGGAACATTTCAAACGAAATAAAAAGGTTAGCATGTGTAAATAATGAGGAACAAACTCCTACACTTGATCCCAGTGGGTGGGAGAACCTAAAGATTTTCAAAAAGGATGTATGGGAAAATACTTTTTCTCACTGTGTGTGTACTTGGAGGATTGCTCTTTTTACTATGCTTATTTATCTGTTTTAGTAGAATAGTACTTGCCATGCAGACCAACCTGAAGAAACCAAGGACAGTAACAAGGTTAAGTAACCATGATTACCAAAGTGCACAAGAGATTTATAGTAGATTCAAAACAAAAAAATTGTGAGTTGATGCAAGCTTAGAATTTAAGCTCGATCAAAGAAAGAGGGGGGACTGTTATGAACAAAAATTCGGTTAATATTTTTTTCTGGGAGAAAAAGTTACCACTACTGCTGGGCTGCTGCCTTTGTTATTGTAATCACGGGTCGTTGTCGTTAATGGTTGTTTTTGTATTAGTAAAAGCCCTGGCTGGGGCGAGGTAATGGCCCTTCTCCTGGGTGGGGACCTTGCCCGCGGCTAAGTTTTACCTTTCTCAGAATAGGGAAGACACCTGAGAAGGTGGGGGGGTTATGCAAAGTGACTCCCAAGACCAGAATGCTTTGTGGGACCCCCATCTCCAAACTCATGGAGAAACCCCAAAAACAACGAGCCGCCTAAGAGTTGAGAGACTGGAGTGATGTCTGGATGTGAGGAGCCGAGTGCTGAGCCTGCAGAGACGCGGAACACCTTCGGAGCCTCTCGCCCTGACCATGAGAGTTGACCCGGGCGGTGAGACCAAGCTGATGGAGTGGGAGGGGCACCATCTAACGGAATCAGCAGGCCCTAAAGGCTCCCAAGAGGATCTGATTCCCCAGCTCTGCCCCTGGTGGACAGAGCTGTGCATATCCTCCTCCTCTGAGTCGCCTTGGGAGAGACGACGGATGCTGCCGACTGTCGAGCCGCCCAATCCTGAGCTGAACACTATTAATAAAGGCGTTTAAAAGGAGAAGAAGTCTCCTGGCCCTTGTTTATTTCAATGTATGTGGGATACTTTTTAAAGAAAGGAATGAGGTACTTGCACCAGATAGCAGCCACAGGACACCTAAATCTTTCAGAGAAAGAGAATTTACTGCTCTCTTATCAGAAGAAACGAACTTCTTCCCGCCTTGCTCAGCCATGAAGACGCCGCTGAGGATTAGGAGGCAGAAGTTGACACTGACCAGACAGAATCCTTTGTTTGAATGGAATTCATGCATCATGTATGAGGTGTATGAATATGCAACAGGCAATTGCTTTTAAGGGTTAATCCTCTGTTAATGGGTGTCCTTTTTCGGGCTTATTTCGCTCAAAAAAGGTACCCGGTCCTCCGGTCCTCCGTACCTTTCTTCTTATTGTCTCGTATTGCCCTAATCTCAATTGTTCAAATTTTTATTACTCTAATTATATTACTATTTTTATGACAATTTTATTACTATTAAACTTTAAATTATTTTTTTAAAGTGATGGGTCTTTTTCACAATGGAGGCATGGAAGGAAAAGTGGATTTAAGGGTCTTCACTTAGTTCTCATTATTCTGGTCTGCGATTTGGGAGTTTTCTGTCAGAAATAGCTCCCTTCCTCCACTCATCCACAGAGCTTTGGGCAGATTTCCTTTTCTTGTGGTAAATTAAAGAGATGCACTAATGCGCCTAATTAGGGGTAGGAAAACTGAGAGCTTTCCTCGGAGCCAGAGCCACCGGAGCCGCAGTGCCGGGAAAGCCGTGGCGGGAGCTGCGGAGAAGTTTGTTTGTGTTTTCAGCTCAATCCGCCTCGGGCCCGGGCCCGTTCCAGGGCTGCTCCTCAGCTCCGGCTCTGCCCTCACGCAGCCCGGGGGGCCCTGAGAGCGCAGGGCGGGGCTGTGCCGTGTGCAGAGCCCGCCCCTGGCTGCGATTGGGCGATGGTGCCGTCAGTCGTGTTTGTGGCGCGCTGATTGGTGGGAGCGGGGCGGAGGAGGGCCCCGGTGGCGGGCTGAGGGCGGCCGTGGCTGGGCAGCGGCGCCATTGTCGGAGTGTGTGTGCGGTCCCGTGAGCGGCGGCAGCGGCCGGAGCGCGGTGAGGCGGCGGCGGAGCTCGGAGGCGGCCGCAGCGCAGGTGGGAGCCGCGCTGGGTTGTGCGGGGGCTCGGGGCTGGCTGCGGGCCTCGGTGGCGGCAGGGGACTCGGGCGGGTTCGTTGTGCTGTGTCCGGCGCGTGTTGCCGCTGGCGTGAGGGCGCTGCGGGAGCGGCTGCTCGCGGTCTCCTTGCGGCCGCTGCCTCGGCAGGAGCCGCTGCCGGAGCAGCGCTGGCTCGGCCCGGTTGCTGTGGCTGGGACAGAGGGGGCTGCCCCGTGCCCGGGGCTGTGCGGGGAAATTGCTGTGGCCGGAGGTTTCTGTGCGCAGAGGAGACAGAGGAGTCCTGTAAAAGTGACTTTATTGCTGAGCAGAGGGAGAGGCCGTGGGGCATTTGCCGTGCGCTCTCTGCCATTGTTGTAGTTCGCAGCCTCCTTTTTATCCTCATTTTCCCGGCTTCATCTCCCTCTCCCTTTGCCCCCTGGCTGAGATACTCGGAAGGTTCAGACCTCCCCATCTGCCAACTGCATGTCCTCGTTATTGTGCACCCCCACTTTTGTATAACGGCCGATATTCACGGCTCTGTTAAATCCTTGTTCTGCTGGAAGTTCAGGAGTTTAGCCGGTCTTCCTGTGAGCAGCAGTCCATGTTCATTAGTAACATTTATTGAAGCTGGTGATTTCGTCCCTTACTTCCTTATCTGCAAGTCCCTGGCCCCTCACTCAGCTGCTGAATGAGCTGCACTCTCAAGGTGTGGAGCATGGTAAAAAGATGAGAGTTGCAGTAGCACATCAGAGGAGAAACAGCATTCGTTTAACCCATGGTCTGCCAGGGAGCCACAAAACCGTGTCCCATTCCCATCCTTTCCATGTTTGGACCAATACATGAGCTGCTTTCTTGTTTCCGTTGTTGTTTTGTTTTTCACCACGTTTCCTTTATCATCTGTTTCCCAACAGCAGTTTGAGACATTTAATTTTCCACAAACCCTTATTTTTCTGCTAAGAGATGATCTAATCTCATCCCATGGTTAGGTGTTGTGTTCCTCATTTCAGTGGGTTGGTCAGCAGGAAGGTCAGGAGCTGCAGATGTTTGTTTGGTTATTATTGCGAGGGCAGCTTGTAATCTAATGATGCCATTGAAATGAGAAATGGGTTCTGTGACTCCTGATATGAATTGGTTCGAGTTCCCAGGGGCTGGTCCATGGTGTTGTAGGATTTGTTCTGCTGGCCGTTCATCTTTTCCCTGTTTTTGGCCGCTCTGTCCAGCCAGGGCTGCATCAATTGACTGCCTTTCTCTAATTAAATCATCAAATCCTTGGATTCCCAACTGATTTCCCTGAATTTTTGGTAGTAAAAAATCCCCAGTGCTCTAATATACCCTACATAATACAGACAGTTACAGCACATGTTGGAGTGAGCAGAGGGATGATTCCCTCCATTTGTTTATAGTGAAGTTTTCCCAACATTCTCCATTTGCTGTTTCCCTTTGCAGCTTCACCCGTTTGTGTTGCAGGGTTAGATATCCTCCCCCTGGGCTCTGCCTTGAGCTGTGCAAATTCCATCAGTGCCAGCAGGCAGAGCTTGGGGTGAGGGGCAGAGGGAATCAGCCCAATTCCTGCCCCGGGCAAGAGACCCAGGTACGTTGTCCACACTTTGCCCAGCAGTGTTCCTTTGCATTTCTAAAGCTCCTCTGGAGGCTGCCTGGAATGAAGCTTCTCTTCCTGCTGCTGGGCAATGTTGATGTTTTGTTGCTGGTCGTTATCTCTGTGGGTGTCTTTTGGGCTGTTCCCAGTCTGTTCAGGTGTTAAACTCATCTCCATTGAGTGGTCAAACACCCCTTAAATAAAAGCTTTAAAATTCCTTTCCCCAAGGCAAAGACAAACCAAGCCTGAGCAGAGAAAGAAGACTTAGAAGAACCAAACTCAGTACGTTTTGCAGCAGTGCAATGGCAGACAGCCCAGAGTGTGGGTGTCAGTGAGCCCCAGAGTGGAATTGTGCCGTGGTGTTCCCCAGCAGCTGTGGCAGAGCAAGCCCAGCCAGCGCTGAAGCTGCAGCAGTGGCAGCAAGGCTTGGCCCCAGGGGCTGGAGATGGCCGAGGAGGGTGGCCAGGATTGCAGAGGATTCCAGGCGAGGATCTGTGGGCAGGCGCAGGGGCTTGGCCCGCTGTGGAGCCCTGGCTGCTGCTGCGTTGCCTTCAGGGCAGGCTCAGGGGCGGCCTCCCATCCTCCTGCTGCAGGCGGGAAGTGCAAATCTCCGGAGCTCCAGAGCCCTTGAGGCCAGGCTGAGGGGTGCCCCCGTGTTGAGCTGTGCTGGCGGCTGTTTCTGCCCTCAGGGACACTTGGCATGGGCCCCTTGGCCACCAGTGGTGCTGCTTTGCACTCCTTGGGCAGGAGCCAATGTCCTGGCTGGGTGTTGGCAGCAGCAAAGTGCCAGTGCAGGCTCTGTGCCAGCCCAGCTTCCTGTGGGAGAATATCCCTTGATATCTGCTCCAGTGGTTGCTGAAGCAGTGAGAATTGCTTTTGCCCCCCTGTTAGGTGCCATGGTGTCAGCAGAAGATATTGAAGCCTTCCTGCTCAGGGCATTTCAGTGCCAGGCTCTCACAAGCACCCACAGCTCCGTGGGTTGAGCTGAGCATGGGGCGGTGACCTGCGCTGTGTCTGATTGCCCTTCCTTAATAACAGCCTGTCTTGTAGCTCTTTTCCCTTCTGCTGCCCTTGCAGAGCCAGCCACAAACACATTTTCTCCCTCAGGCCAGGGAATGTCCCATCATCAGTCTGTCCCAGCCTGGGTCTGGAGCTCTGTCCCTTGAGTGCAGTCCTGGGTTCCTTGCCAGCCCCTCTCCAGGCTGTTCAGACAGGAGGCTGGGTTAAACCCTTGCCCTGTCCTCAGTTCTAAATCCTCCTGTGCTATTGAACAAGTTTCATACTGTAATAACCGAGCCCTGCTCATCCATGTAGAGGCTTTTTTGGTTGTCGGAGCTTTACCTTGATGCCAGACTTGAACTATAGGAGATTCTATATAGAGTTAAATATTTTAGCACAAGAATTCCTTTGGCAAGACCCTGTTTAATATCCACCTATAATTCAAATTCTTTTTCCCTGTCTGGAAGGCCCAGGAAAACTGCCTCAGTTAATCTTCATTTTAACACTTGAAAATTCTGTGTTTCCTCCTCCTGTCTATCCATCCAGTTTGTTGACTGGCAGGATGGTAGTGTTGTAGAGAGACATCCTTGGCTCCAAAAGCCCTGCCTTTAACAGGGACTCAATACAGGGTTGTGAGCCCTTCCTTCCCTCTCTTGGAACAGGGTATTCCTTGTCCTGGTTGCTTTACAGTAATTTGTAGAGGCTCCATATCTAATTTTCTTTCTTTCCCTGGGGCTGCCCACACTTTGAGGTTCACATCAGCATGGGCCTTGTCACATTTTGGCACAAAAGTAGTACAGAACTAGCTTCTGTATCCCTTTTCAGTATTAAAATCCAGCTCTCAAATTCCTTCCTATTTAATTACAATCACAGGAGGAAGAAAAAGCATTTCATTTATTTCTGACCTGTCCCCCACAGCTTCTAATAGTGGTTGAACAAATCATACCTGTTCATCTTTCCCACTCATTCCCTTAAAAATTAAAACATTCCTTTGCTATTTTCCCCCTTCAGTCTAAGATTTAGAGTGGATTGAGAGGCCCCTGTGTCCATCAGGAAATGCCTCCTCTCAATGCACACCCACCTGAATGTTCTCAAGGGCTGCACTGTGGAGGGTTCCTGGTATGATGGGAGCTGTGACAACCCTTCCAATGCATGTCCATCAAGGGGTGGACTTGCTGGTCCTGAGGGTGCTGCTGTCTGTGCTTGCAGTGTCCTTGTGCCCTGCAGCTGGAGCCCTGGTTCCTTGCCAGGGGCTGTTTTGGTGGGCTCTCCCCTGCCGAGGAGGGCAATGCCTCTGCCAGGTGCTTGTGGCCAAGCCCGTGCCCTGGGTGCTGGGGCCCCCTTGGGCCCTGGGGTTGATCCCTCGGGGGCTGTAGGAATTGTGCCCTGGCCTTTGCCTTCAGCTTGGCCTTTTGCTGCTCCCTTCTTGCACTCACCTGCTGTGCCTTTGTGCCCAAGTGCTGCAGGGCCTTCTTGTGCCCCTCCTGCAGCCCCCCTCAGTGTCTGTGGGTGCTTGTCTTGCTTTACAAGAGAGGTGTCTGCTCGGGAAGGCAGAAAAAGCCTCTCTTGGAATGGAGAATGCAAACCTCCTCCCTCTTCATTTTTATACTAGTGAAATCAAGGGGCTCTCAGGCAAAGATATGGGAATAGGAATACCAGTTGTTTACTAGTGTGTATAATAAAGCAAACAAACACCAACAGCTGTGGCACTGACAGCAAACAGAGCCCGGACCCAGTTCCGGCCTTTGGGCTGCGGCGCTTCGCCCTTGGGTGCAGTTCTGGGCACGGCCGGCAGGGGCACTGGTGGCTCCCGCAGGGCGGGGCAGCGCATCCCTCCCATGGGAACCTCTCTGAACGGGAATAGAGCAATCCCTTCATCTAACTCTTTCACTATAATCCCTTCTATAGCCTTTCTCCCGTGTTTTGAGAAAGAATTTGGAGAGGGTTGTCTTTTAACTGAGCTCCTAGTGTTTCGATAAGGTGCTTCCCCTAGAGAGACAGGGTTTCCTTGAACAGCCGGAGCTGTGGTTACCAAGGGAACGCAACTCAGAGCAGGACGGGGTCAGGGGAGGATATCCCGCTGAGGCTTGGTGGGAGTGTGGGCAGGGTCTGCTGCCGGAATCGTCAGAGGGGGATCTTCCCGTGGAGCCCGAGGCGGAGCGTGGGTAGCCCCCACATGGCTGATGGCGGCTGATCTGGCAGCTGCCGGCAGAGCAAAGGCAAGTGGGAGAGCCCGGCGGCAGCAGCGGCGGTGCCCAGCGCAGGTGGCACGGGCAGGGCAGCCGGGGATGGGATGGCTGGGAACCCCCCCTGGGTGGGGTGGGCACAGTGACCTTGGAGCAGGCGGCAGGACAGAGCAACCCCCATCTTCCCCAGCATGGCCGGCAGAGCGGCCGCGGGCCAGGCAGTGGGAGCAGGGCATACAAATTGAGCGACAGCGCCGGGGCAGGTGGAGCTTCCCTGGGCAGTGAGGCCGCACCTGGGATGGAAACCGGGGCAGGCGGAGCTGAGGCGGGCAGCGATCCGGGACCCGGGACAGGCGCCTGGGCCGCGAACGGAGGGGGCAAGACCTGCAGAGGATCCCACTATCTTTCTGAATTTTCGTCTTTTTCCCTTCCCTTTCATTTCCCCTTTTATTTTTCTCGGAGGTTACTCATACTTTAAAGATTTTTATTCTTCTAAAATCTCGTGTCTAAGATATTGCCTATTGTCTTCTATGTAAATGGTTTTTTTTACAAATAAATCCAGAGCCTAAGAAATCTAAACTTCTACTTGGATACATTGAAATGATCGATGAGCTAACTCACGACCTCCTAATCTTGTTTTTCTCATCACCTTTTTATTTATCCTTTGGCAAATTAAGCATCTTTCAGTTACTTGCTTTGCAACTTCAAAAATCGTAGTGCACCCATAGTTCCTTAAAAAATAATCGCACAAAGCTTGAGTACCCCAGTGGGTTTTCTGATGCCTGTCTTCTAATATTTTCCTAGAAGCACATTTATTAAGTAATTGTCTTCCATCAAGAAGTTTCTATTTCCCTGATTTATCTTTTTCACTTCCTGTCGTGTTTAAATCTTTTTTCTCGGCTTTCCTAAACTTTGGAATTTCCAATTTTAACTCGTTTGGAGTTAATATTAACGTAATTCTTTCATCTCCATTTTCTCCTACATCCTTAGCTTTGTGCTCTGCCCCCAGTTTGCCCAGTTTTCCTCTCCTTTGGCTCGGGCCGGGTTCCCCCCGCCTGCAGCGGCTGGAGCAGCCGAGAGCCCCGCGCTGCCCATCCCGACCTGTCCCGGCTCCATCCCCGCTCCTGCCGCGGGCTGCGAGGGCTGCCGGAACGGGGCACCGAGGGTGTGGCTGCTGCTGGGGGAGGAGGAGGAGGGACACGGAAGGGCAGGGATGAAGGGGGAGGAGGAGGTGGGGTTAGAGGGGAGGAGCAGGGGGAGGGATGGAAGAGGAGCGATGAAGGCGGAGAGTGAGCAGTGATGGAAGGAGGGGAAGGAGGGGGGGTTAGCAAGGAGGAGGAGGAGATGGGATGGCATGGGAGAGATGGAAGAGGAGAAGGAGGTGGGGGTAAGACAGAGGGGGAGGAGGAGGGAGGAAGGAAGAGGAGGAGCGGGAAGAAGCTGAGGGACAAAGGCAGATCAAGGCTGAGCTGAGGTAGGGAACCAGGCAGTCGATCCCTGCCTGAATTCGCAGCCCCCACCTGTGGGATCATCGTCCCCCCCAATCACGCCGGTGAGCAGAGAGGGGGAGCTTGGCTGGATATCCCTGCAGGTCCCTGGGTTGGGGTTTTTGGGGGGATGTTTGGAGAATGAAGAAGTCCAAGGCTGAGTGGAAAAGGCCTCTTGGGGGGACATCGGGGGGTGGCGGGTGGCGGCTGCCGGCAGAGGCAGCCTGGAGGAGCAGAGCCCTGTGTCCCCCAGGAGCCCAAAGGGGGGAGCCCAGAGAGGGGGGAGCGGCGCCATTGGCGGGAGCCTCCAGAGCCTGGAGAGGGGCAGGGGGGACTCCTTGGAGTCGCTGCAGCCCAGAGCAGAGAATGAGGGGAGAAGGGAGCCCGGGAGCCCAAACAGCCCCGGCATCCTGAAATGGGGAGAGCGAAGCAGGGGGAGCTTTTGGCATTGCTGGGACTGCCAGCAGCCTGGGCAGGGCGGGCACCGGGCACAAGGGGTCCCCCAATCCAAGCGTGACCCCCAAGCAGCTGGGACAGGGGGGAACCCCCGAACACCAGAGGGGAGGGACCAGGGACGGGGAACTCCTGGGAGGCTTTTTCAGGGCTGAATCTTGGTGTTTGGGAGGTTTTTCTAGAGCCCAGAGTGTCAGTGACATGTAGAGATGGACTTGGGCACAGGCACCTTCAAACTCAACGTGCTCATCCCTTGTTTTCCCCAAACCAGGATTTTCCATTTCCAACTCCTGGGAGGCTGCAAGGAAGAAGAAGATGCCCAGGACAATGAGGCAGGTGAGGAAGAAGTCAGTGTGTCTGGAATGCTTAAAATCAGATGGTTTTGAGAAAGCTGCAAAAGACAAACCTCAGAGACAGTAGAACTGATTTGAGCTTTGTAGCAGGCAATAGATTGATCGGCAGAAAAATTATATAAGAAGTGGAAAGTAAGGAGAAATAGAACAATGGTCTGTGCATTAACACTTACCTAGAATAACTCCCTAACCTGTGGAAAAGTATATCTAGCAAGATATTAGGAAGTTCCAAGCTTAATACTGGAGCTCTGTGCATTGTTTTTTAAGGCTTACAAGCAGGTATTGTACTTTAAATAAGCAAGCATTTTTTTAACCCTCAATGTGCTTGTAGTGCTTGGATAGAACTACAGTCAATATGCTTTTGCTTTGTGTGATTGGTCAAAAACCTTTTAAAGTAAGTTTTAACATGAAGTCCTTTGTCTGCTACCTGTGAAGTGAGCTACAGCCATCTTCCCATTGTCATAATCAAATAATGAGACAAATGGTTGGAAAATCACACAGCTCAGAACGCATTCCCAGCAGTCCAGTCCTGTTGGTGGTTTGTGCACAGCCCCGAGCTGGCGATGAGTGCCCCTTTCCCCTCTGTGCTGCTCCATCTCCCAGCCCAGCACGGCCCCGGGTGCAGCTCAGCCCTGGGGGATCTCCTTGCCCTTGCCTGTGGCACGGAGGCAAATCCCATCCTGTCCTTGTCCTTCCTCCCCCAGAGCAGGAGCTGAGCATGGGGAGCAGGGAGGACAAATGCCCGCGGCAGAACCTGGTGGAAGAGGCCGTTTTGAGCGGCTCCACGGCGCAGGAAGCCAATGGGGAGGAAAAGCCCCGGAGATGCCGCACGAGGAGGGGCTGCAAACGCAGCCGGCGGGGATCTGAGGGGGAAAGAGCCAGCCTGGGCCGGGAAGGCGGCCGGAGACGGAGCCAGAGCTCGGAGCTGGTGCTCCGTGAGCAGCTCCATGATGGGGAGAAGCCCCACACGTGCGTGGAGTGTGGGAAGAGCTTCAGCCTGAGCTCCGACCTGATCAGGCACCAGAGGATCCACACTGGGGAGAAGCCCTATGAGTGTGGGGAGTGTGGGAAGAGCTTCAACCTGAGCTCCAGCCTGATCAGGCACCAGAGGATCCACACTGGAGAAAGGCCGTACAAGTGTTCCGAGTGTGGGATGTGCTTCAGAGAGAGCTCCAGCCTGATCAAGCACCTGAGGAACCACACTGGGGAGAGGCCCTACGAGTGTTCCAAGTGTGGGAAGAGGTTTCCTACCAGCTCCCATCTCCTCCAGCACTATTGGATTCACAGAGAGGAGAAGCCCTTCCAATGCCCCGACTGCGGGAAGGGATTCAAGTGGAACTCCGATCTCACCAACCACCGACGTGTCCACACAGGGGAGAGGCCCTACGAGTGTCCCCAGTGTGGGAAGAGCTTCTCCAGCAGCTCTGGCTTGACCAAACACCAACGGAGGCACCACTAAGGAAAGCCCTGCGAGTGCCCCGCGTGCGGGCAGAACTTCGTGCGCTGCTCCAGCTCCATCCCCCACTGGAGGAGGCACTTTGGGCACAGCCCTGGTCACTCACATTCCCTGTGATCCATGTTGGGAACACACCTGGCTGCTTCTACTTTTTGTTTGGCCTTAATTTTCCTCTACGTCACCTTCATCCTTTAAAAGCACCCAAAACTGGGTTAAATGAAGGAAATTGATTGAATATATCTGAAGTTCCATAATTTCTCAGTTGTTTTAGAGGGAATTTAGGATTTGGGGATGTTTTCTGTGTGGCGTGCTGCTGTTGCTAAGAGGCAGGAATTTGATCTCACCCTTCTTGTGTTGCTAAGAACTCCTCCCCTGACCCAAACCCCAACTCCACTGTTTGGATACCCTATAAAAACTCCACGGCCCTTCCTGTGCCCTGTCTTTGGGTGGTAAGAAATGGATTCCGAAAAGATCAGCCCTATTCGTACTGGATTCCAAAGGATCCCCGTTATTTTTCACTGAATTCCTTGAAGATCAAGGTTTTCCCACTGGATTCTAAGAGGATCAGCTCTTTTCCCCTGGATTCCCAGGGGATCAGCCCTTTTCCCACTGGATTCCAAGGAGTACTTGAAATCATTTGGGGGATTTTGAGTTTAATTTGGTTTTTTGTTGTTTGTTTTTTTTGGGGTTATTTGGGGCATTTTCTGCTATTGTTTAGGGTTTTTTGGAGGTTCTTTGGGGTTTATTTCGAGTGTTTTGGGGTTATTTAGGTTATTTGTGGTCATGTGGGGTCAAAAAATCCGTCAATGTTTCTCCTGCAAAACACGGGAATTTTTCCTTAAAAATCTGAGAGTTTTTCCCCAAAAAACCGGGAATGTCCCTTAAAAATCCGTGACTCTTCCCAGTCAATAGTGACGTGCCCCGCCCCAAACCATCCAATCACCGCCCTTCATCTCCCAAATTAGCGGTGCACCCTGCCCCAAACCAACCAATCACCGCGGGTCTCCTCTCAGCAAGTCCCGCCGTTTTTGCCTTTATCCAACCAATCACCGGGCGCCTCCCGTCCGCAATGCCCGCCTGCCCCGCCCCATCCTGTCAATCAGCACACCCTCTACGAAACCAACCAATCACCGGGCGTCTCCCCATAGCAACTCTCGCCCTCCCCGCGTGTACCAGCCAATCAGAGCTGAGCCCAAAGCAGCGCCCCCTGACCCCGGGGCCGGGCATGGAGCGGGCGCCCCCTCCCCCTCCCGCCCCCGGTACCCCCTCAGGGACCCCCGGGAGCCGCCCTGGGCTCGGGCGGGTCCTGCGGGAGGCGCTGGAGAGAGCGGGGGAGGCGCTGGGAGAGGACGGGGGGCTCCGGGAGCTGCTGAGGAGGCGCAGGGACAGGTGAGGGGTCCTGGAGGGGTCGTGAGGGGAATTTGGGGAGGGGTCTTGAGGAGGTTTGGGGGGGATTTGGGGAGGGTCTGGGGGAAACTTGAGGGGGTTTTAGCGGGGGGGTGCTGGGGGGGCTTTGGAGGGGAATTTGAGGAGGGGTCCTCGGGTTGTCACGATCCGTCCTCACGGACAGGTTCTGTGATGGTTCGTGGATTTGATCTCAGGGTGCAAAAAGAACTGACACAGTACGGGGGGTTTGCAATGATAATCAAAACAAATGCACCTTTATTGAATGAGCACAGCAAAATGCGATAGAGGGACTAAGGGAGAGAAAAAGAGAGAGGAAGAGAGAGACAAAAGAGAGATAGAGAGAAAGAGGGGATAGAGCTGCCAAACGTAGAGACGAAGTCCTTTGGTCCAGTCCAGTCGAGGATCCACTGTTACCTCGGGGAGATCTCAAAGTCTCTCGCTAACTCAGGGGTTTTTATTATGGTAACGCTATTGGAAATTGTGAGGATGGGGAAGCAGATACAATAAGGAATAGATGTAACCGGTAGTCCATGCTCTCAGCAGTAAGCGAGAGCCATTGTCTTCTTGGTCCAGCGGTCACAACCTGCAGGCAAACATCTCGCTTTGGTCAGCTTGCCTCCCCCACACACCTGCCCCGGGCTGGGGGTTTCAGTCCCGGTCCTTGGAAGGAGCAGAAGGGCCTTTTCACATGGGGGTTCAGTGTCTCAGTCCTTGATGGAGAGGCTCCTTACATCTCAGTCTGTCTGTCATGGTGGTTGTAAAACAGGTGAGGGTCTTCTGTGGGGGGACCACCTGAAACTCAGGAGAAGTCCAGCCAGGCCGAGAGGTGGGACAGCTCCCAAGGCTGTTGTTGCAAAAAGGGCACGGTGCCCCTTCTTCTTCTCCTTGGGCTCAGTGTAGCACACAGCAAACAACAGCTGTGAAAACAGTAACTGAACACTGTGCTCTGGGGTCTCTGGGTCTTGTGGTATGTGACTTTCTCCTACAGAGGAGATGGGGGGCGGGGGTCTTCTCTTCAGTGGTCCTCAAATGACAATCGTGAGGCAGATGAGGGAAAATTCTGACAGACTCTCCCGAGCCACCACCCTTTGTATCCCTCCCTTTGCCCAAATCCCTCCCCATCACCCCAATAAACGGCCCCGAGCCCAACTGGGAAGCTTTATTGGGAGCACTGGGAGCAGGCACTGGGCGGGGGCAGAGCGCCAGCGGGGCTGGGGGGACACGGGACCCCCCAAAATCAGCGGAGCAGGGACGGAGCAGGGGGTCCCGGCCGGGCCCGAGCCCACGGGGAGAGGCTGCGGCCGCTGCCGGCTCAGGAGCTCTGTGGGCAGAGAAAAGGGGGTGACACTGGGCTGGGGCCCCGGCGGGAGCGCACACGCTCCGCCACGGCGGGGACGCCACCCCCGGCACCCGCCCTGACCTTCTTGCGCAGGGAGAAGCCGAGCCCCAGCGCCAGGAAGACGAAGCCCAAGACGAAGCCCCCGATGCCCGTCAGCATCTTGCTGCGGGCGGCGTCCGGCGGCATCTCTGGGGGGTCCACAGGGCTCAGCACCCCCAAAACCTCTCAACGACACCCCGAGCTCCTCCCAGCGCCCTCCCTGTGGCCCCCAGCTCAGCCAGGACCCCCTGAAACCTCCCCCCGATCCCTTTTTGGCCAGGAGCCACCAAAGCCCCTCCCGTCCCTCTCAGCACCCCACAGCCCCCTCCCAGTTGCCCCCAGCGCCGCAGGACCCCCAAAGCCTCTTGCAGTCCCTTGGCAGCCCCAGCAGGACTCAGCCAGAGCCCTCCCAGGCTGTGCCCAGCACAACCGAGCTCATGGCGAGCCCCGCTTTGCCATCGCCGATCTCCTTCCAGCCCCTCCGGGCTCGCTGCGATCCCTCCCAGTCACACCCAGCACCCCCAAACCCCCTCCCAGTCACACCCAGTACCCCCAAACTCCCTCCCAGTCACAACCAGCACCCCTAAACTCCCTCCCAGTGCCCACCAGGATCCCCCCAAGCCTATCCCACCCTCCTCAGCATCCCCCAAACCCCTTCCCAGCCCTTGCCCAGCCCCCAGCCCCTCTCCCACTTCCAGCCCGGCTCTCTCCAGCTCCCTCCCAGTGCCTCCCAGCACAGCCCAGCGCCTCTGCCAGCGCCCCCAGGGGCTCCCTCGTACCCCAGTGCCGCCTCAGGGGCTGCTCCAGGCTGACGTGCTCCACCTGGCAGCTGTAGCTGAGCCCGCGCCGGCGCGGCGTTTCCAGCAGCACCAGCAGCTGGTAGGTCCAGTCCCCGTTGGGGAGCACGTCGGTGGCCACCACGTGCTCCGAGAGCTCCTGCTGGCCCTGGAACCACCTCACTTGGATGGCAGCAGGGTAGAAATCCATCACGGAGCAGAGCAGGCGGCCGGGGCAGGGCTAGGAGCTCGAGGGGGGCACCAGCGAGATGGACACGCTGGGGGACACTGGGAGAGACAGAGAAAGAGAGAGCGGGGACACCCTGGGATCAGCTGGGGGGCACTGGGAGAGAGAGGGGAGGGCTGGGCTGGGCTGGAGAGGGAGTGGGAACGGACTGAAATGTACTCGGAGTGACAGGGAATGGATTGGGGAATGTGGTGGGAGGGACTGGGAATGTGCTGGGAGGGAGTGGGAGAGACTGGGAGGGAGTTGGGTGACACAGAGAGATGGGAAGGAATGGGGGAACTGGGAGAGAGGGTGGAGGTCTAAGAGTGAACTGTGAATGAACTGGGAGGAAACTGGGAATGGACTGGGGGAGACTGGGGAGGAACTGGGCATGGTCTTGGAGGGACTGGAATGGCACTGGGAGGGATCTTGGTGGCACTGGGAGGAACTGGGAATGAAGTGCGCGGCACTGGGAGGTCGAGTCCGGCGCGAGGCACTCGGCGATGCGGGTCCGCCTGGCAACAGATGAGTCATGAACAGGATGCGATCTCATTGGTTGCCAAGTGTCAACTTTACGGGTCGCTGAAATGGACGCGCGGGGGGGCACTGGGAGGGACTGGGAGGATCTGGAGACCCCGGGGGTGGGGACAAGGAGGGCTGAGGGCTCTGGGCCGATGCCCAGGGAGATTTTGAGGGGCTCCAGGGTCACTGGCAGGGCAGGCCCCGAGGGTACACGCTCTGCCTCGCGCTCACCTCGGCGCTCCGTGAGGAACGGGGTAAAATTCTTGTACCAGCACCGGCAGAACCAGTCCACCGCAGTCCGTCTGTCCTCCATGAATACCGCGTTGCTGTTCCAGCGCTTGGCCAACTTCTCCCCATAGGGGGTGAACCCCACAAAGTGCCCCACGTCGCTGTCGAACATTATGAACTGATCCCGGTTGTAGATGGATCTCTGGACGTACCTCACCTTCTCCGTGCCGTTAATGAAGTAACACTCGGACTTTGTCATCCTTTGGAACACCCCTGTGTGTGCAGAACATAGATCGGGGGGTGCCTCTCCAACACCCTCCCCCAGCACCCCCAGAGCTCCGGGGCCACCCCGGATCCCCACTCCGCACCCCCTGTGCCCCTCGGCCGCCATGGGACCCGCCTGCCCGCCCTGCCGCTTCCTCTTTGCCGCCCTTCCCCCATTTCCCCTTCCACATCCTCTCCCCTCCCACCTCCGGCCGCTCCCCAAATCACTTTGGGGTGCCATTTCCCCATTTTCCCACAAATTCCCCAATCCCCAGTCCCCATTGCGATCAGTTTTGAGTTCCTCCCCTCCGCTTTTGCCCTCTTCCCCACCCTCTCCCACCCCTCCCTCTCCTCCCCCCACACCTCACCCCCTCCCGCTCTCCCTTTGGGGGGTCCCTTCTCCTCCCCCTCCGTTCCGGGCTCCCCCCTTCGCCCCCTTTTCCTCCTTCTCCCCCCTGTCCCAGCGCCTCCCGCCCCCCGCTCACCCGAGAGCTCCGCGCCCGCAGCCGGGGGGGCTCCCAGCACCACCAGTGCCACCAGCAGGGCCCCAGCTGCCGCCCCTCGCCCCATGGCCGGGGCCGGGCAGGGAGCAGCAGCCCCAAAGCAGCCGCGCTGCGCTGGGAGCGCCAGTCCGGAGCAGGGCGGGCTCGGCAGCGCCGCGCGCTCTCATTGGCTGCCGCCGCTTGGGGGCAGCGATCGGCCACGGGCTCTGCCCGGCAACCGATGAGGCAATCCAACGCCCCGACCTCTCATTGGCTGCGCTGCCTCCTGCCTGCGCTGCCATTGGCTGAGGCCTTTCCGGGACGCTGCAGCCCCGGGCTGGGGGTTTTTTGGGCAGGGGGAACCTTGGGGCGCTGGGCAGGTGGGAGCTCAGGTGAGCCCAGAAATGCGTGCCCAGGTGCGCGGCATCTCAGGGCTGCCCGTGGCGAGCGGTGACGCTGGCCCGATGCCAGGCACCCCCAGAGCCGCTCTGTCCCTGCCCCCCGCAGCCGCACAGGGACAGAAAATGGAACCGAGGGTTCCTGCGTGGGGACAAGGACCGGGAGAGATCCCGAAGCAAATCCCACACGGGCACAACAGATCCGGCCTGGGCACACAGAGGGAATTTATTACCAACCAAATCACAGCAGCAAAAGGAGAAGGGAAAGAAATCTCTCCAACACCTTCCCCCTGCCCAACACGGATCACCCAGAACAGGGGTCACCAGGGCTCTTCCCAACGCGGCTCACTGTGGATCATCCAGCCAGGATCCTCCCATGGGGGATGGAGCTGGAGCAGTGCACGAAGCTCTTCCCACACTCGGGACACTCACAGGACCTCTAACTGGTGTGGAAGTGCTGGTGAGTGACGATCTCTGAATCCCACCTGAAGCTCTTCTGACATTCCAAACACTCCTAGGGCCATTCCCCAGTGTGGATCTTGTGGTGCTTGCTGAGGTCAGAGGTCCCACTGAAGCTCTTCCCACATTCCCCAACTCACAGAGCCTCTCCCCAGTGTGGATGTTCAGGTGTTCCATCAGGGGGGAGCTGGAGCTGAAACCCTTCCCACATTCCAAGCACTTGTGGGACTTCTCCCTGCCATGAGGCTTCTCCACCAGCTCTGAGCTCTGGCTGCATCTCCGGCCGCCTTCTTGGCTCAGGGGGGCTCTTTCCTCCTCAAACCTACCTGGGCTGGGTTTGCAGCCCTTCCTTGTGAGGGATCTCTGGGGCTTTTCCTCCTCCTCCATCTGGCCATAGCTTGGGAATGATAGACACTGGTTTGGGGGAAACTAAGGTGGGAGTGCCTTGGAGTAGAGGCTCCTCCTGGCAAGGTCCATATCTGGAACTCAGCAGGATTCTTGTGTCCATGAAAATCTCCACGCATCAATATTTAGCCTGAAAAAACTCTCCCAAGGGCTCCCTATTGCTGATCTCTCCAGTTTTGGGGTTCCACAGGTTTCCTTTCCTTGGGATCACAGGGGTCCAATGGTTCCAGGGGTTCTTCATTCTCCGGCGTCCTGCTTAGGGATGATCCAGGGGCTTTTGGGGGTCCATGGGGTCCCTTCTACCCTGATGCTCTGCTTTGACATCCCAGGGGTCCCTCCTCTCCTGGCTCCCCCCCTTTCCAGTCTGCCAGGGTCCCCCAGCTCTGGGATTGCCCCTCTCTGCTCTCCCCACTCTGGGGGTCCCAGGGGTTCCCCTCCTCTGCTCTCCCGGGGGTCCTCAGGACCAATGTCCTCCCCTGCCCATACTGGGCAATGGCCGCGTGGGCCCCCAAAGATCCCCCAAGGGGCTCAGCTTTGGGCTCCTGCAAGATCCAAACCTACACACACAGAGAAAAAAACCTCCCAGGGACACCAGATGATACTTGGGGTCAATTTCACAATCTGTGAGCTCCAAACACACCCCAATAAAAAACCCTCACCGGGACCCCCCAATGGATTTGGGATGAGCTCCCTCTCCCCGATCACCTGCAGGGCGAGCTGGGGGCGATGGTCCCGTGGCTGCGGCCACAGGGGGTACAGGATCCTCCTGTTCCTCCTGTTCCTGCTCCCACTCCTCCTCTTCCTGCTCCTCCTTTTCCTCTCTCCATCCTCCTCCTCCTCCTTCCTAATCCCACCTCCTCCCCAGTTCCTGCCTTCTGTGTATTTAGAGTGGAGAACCTTGCTTGCATTTAGAACTAGAACAAAGATCCCAGAGGGAACAAGGCTTGCTGCTTTTAGTCAGAAGTATCAGTGACTAAAGGTCACGTTTCCTTTGGTTTGGTGCCGTCCTTGCTCCTCCTCAGTGTTCAGGCTGGGCTATGGGGTGTCCTTGTTTGCTGCATTTTCCGAGTTCCTCTTGCACCCTTCAGGCCATAGGCTGTGCCCTGGGAGGGTTCTTTGTGCTCCTTTGTGACACAGGAGAACCTTCCAGGCGGTTTCTGCGTGAGCTGCTGCTGGGATGTCTCAGGAACAGCGCCACGTCCCGGTGGTGTTCCCGTTGCTATGGGACACGGAGGCCTCAGTGCCCAGAGTGGCTCTGGGCTTGTTGCCGGAGGATCCTCCTGCCTGAGGCATTCTCAGCAGCCAGCCCAGAAGGTGTCCTTCTGTGCTTGCAGGTGTTATGTTTGCCCAATTATCCTATCATAAAAAAACCCCAAACAATATTTAAGGTAGCTGCAATTTTAATTAAATAGTTTAGAAAATATATAAATAAGGGATAATATGGTTCAAATAATAACGCATAAGCAAAAACAACCACGGGGTACGGAGGGCAGGGTTCAATGACCCTTGCCACTTCACGTACAAGCTTGCCAAGTGAAAGTCACCCCTTATATGCCATGTGTCAATGCCATCTCCTCCTATTTTCTGTTCGTCACTTTTTTGTCTCCGCCCTCCTCACCACCTTTACCACGCATGCGCCACCACTCGGTTTGGTGGTCGCACAAGTCTTTGGGGATCGTCACTGATGAAGGCCCTATAGTCTTCTTCGTTGTCCTTTAATTCACCTTTGGGTTACACATGCGCACCAAACCAGTATAATGTAAGCCAAGACTAACGTATCACTGCATCTACATATCAAGGCAAAAAATCCCTTATAATTAGCATTTTCTGTGACTGACCGAGGTTCTTGGTCATTTTTAGCAACTATATCTTCAGCTTCTTTCCTGTGGTCCTTGAAAAACATCTGCTGGGAAGGGGGGGGTGGAGCCTCTCCTCTCCCTCTCCTCCTTGGCATTACAACTTTTAACTATTAACTATTTTATTATTCTCAAATATTAATTACTGTATCAATATTGATTACTGTTTCAATTTTTATCAGCACAAATCATACCTATTTATCGCAAATCCCCCATTTCTCTTTTTGATCATTATTATTTGTGCTGTATTTAAAAAGCTGTGCCCTGATATCTTTTATATTTTTCAGAATTTTTGTTTCCTCGTTGTCTCTTTTCATCTTCAAACTTTTCCAGCATTTCTATTACTGCTTCTAGTCTTTCACACTCTCTTTCAAGTTTAGTTAGCATTTCCTGGTCTATTTCAATCTTTTTAGGTCCTTGTTCTTTAACAGGGGTCGATTTAGCTTTTAATACCATTATAGATCTTGATTTTCCTTTTTCTGCTGATTCTGAATCTAGAGATGTTTTAATCTGCATATTTTGAATCACTGATTCAAAAGATTAGCCTAATAGTTACAAAATCATACAAGGCAGAAACAGAAGTCCCAGAATTGAGCATAACAACATGAACTTTAACTTTTTTCTCCAAACATTTCCAAAGAGGTTACCCCACCAATCTGCTTTCAAGATTGAATTCCACTTTTGTAGTGGCACATGAGCTGCTCTTTTAATTTCCTCTACAAGTTTTGTGGTAGCTTCCCCATAATCATCAATTTCTACACAGCACTTAAATTCATTAAATCTCCCACAAGCTCCTCCTTCTTTTGCTAACAGATAGTCTAGGGCGATCCTGTTTTGATACACAAACGCCCGCATTTGTGTATATTGCCTGGCCAACATTTTTAAAGCATCAGAGGTGTGATTTGACACCACTTCCACTAGTGCTTGGAGCCTTATTAGTTTATTCAACAGGTAAATTGGCGTCCTATATCCCCATGACCCATCCTGAGCCCATGTTGCTGGGTCATAATATGCTATAATTTGTTCTGCAGGCCATTCATCCTCCTCCCATTTTTGATTCCCTCCTGCTGTTGGAAAATTTAAATTCAAATCTCCTTTATTCCACTACAGGGTTTCATACAGTGGAGTTCCTAGCACATTGCTCCTAGACCTCAGTAGAACAAAGAAGGAGGGTTGTATTACTCCCAAAGTACAGGTTCCTCCCCATTTTTGAGGTAACACACTGTATCCTCGTTGCTCACAAATCCAATATATCCCATCTGAGGCTTTCCATTTCTTATCAGTTTTTTCTCCAGTTGTTCCCAATAAGACCTCAGGCTGTCGATGGATTGGTGGGGGTTAGCTCCAGGACTTCTGTACCAGCATAAATTAATCTGTTCATCCCATTCACAATTTATTTCTTTTATTGGTCCCCAATATCCAACGGGGTTTTCAGGTCACTAAATTTTTGAACGATTATCTGTATTAACCACCAGTGTGGATTTACAAGGAGTATGCCCTATTATTTTATTAAATTTCCTTCCTTCTCGAGTTATACAAATGATTCCAATTACTTAATGGCTTAAAATCCATCCTTCAGGTCTCTTCAATGTTCCAGAAATTTAGGTATGGTTCCATTTTAAAAATTGCTCTGGAGGTAAGCTCTCACCTTTCCACGGCCATCTTTCAGCCATTTGTAGACCTCCACAATTCCAACATTTTGATAATCCTAATTCTGTAGCTATATCTTGTTGTAGTGTGTTCTATTAGTTTGTTTAATTGCTCCCCCATTTTCTGTAATGGTTCTTCCAGTTTTTCCCACCTTAGCTTTGTCAGTTATTATGTTCCCATGGCAAATCCCGCCATGATATTGTCTGTCATTTGGTTACCTTGGTTACTCCCACCACAGTTTATGTCAATCCTCTCTATTATATGATTTCCCCTCCCCTGTGTTTCCTTATATGTGAATTTGTTCTCCTCCCTGGGCCCAGTCAATCACTCCCCACTCCTCCTCGTTTGCCAGAATCTTCTGTGCTGAGAGAGACTTGATTGGCTGTGGCTCCGGGGCCCCTCCTTTACATTGTTTCTATTGGGTTTTTCCTCATGTCAATTATCCTAAGTTCACTCCCCTACCTTCCCCTATTGGTCCTTTGTAAACCCCTCCCTGGGATCCCTCCTCCCCTTTATAACCCTGTTGCACTCTTTGTTCTTGGTCACACGCTGGTAGGCACTTTAGATTCAACGCCTGGGTGTCTGTCACTCCCTGGTTGATGATAAATCTGACAAGTCCCCAAGTAAAGAGTGTCCGGACTCTTTACTCTCGTTGGCCAGCAGCGATTCCATCCACTGTGAGCACAGCCCGAAGCCTTCTGACGCCGAGGGGTGCTCCCACATTTGCAGCTGGGTGTTGGCCACCCTTCTGCCAGCCGAATACCTGACTTTAAGGCCACACCTCGCTGCAGTTTGGTGTCCAACGTTGGGGCCTGGATTACGGCCGGACGCCTTGCCGTTTGGACCGACGGACCCCACGGATGGATTCCTTAGAGTCCACTGGCCACCGGACTACCCTCAGTTGCAGCAGACTCCGTTTTAGGGGTAGTGCTCCTGGGGGACCCGAAGTCGGAACTCCCAGCACCCGTGGAGGACTTCGGAAGACGAGAGCCACTCGCCCGGGTTTTCTCTTGTGCCACCGCTGGGTCAGGTAAGCCCCAGACTTGGTGGTTTCCCCCCTGCCTTTTTAACCCCCCCTTGGAGTTTATGCCCTGCTCTGGGGACCACTCCCTACCCTTTTCCCTAGAGGGCTGAAATCCCAAGCGGTTTCAGCTCCCGCGTGGTGATCACGTGCTGCGGGAAGCCCGGCGGATGCTGCCTGCCCTGTCTCCTCTGGCGCCGCGTGGCGTTACCGCGTGGCACGGGGCAGGGGGCTGGCAGACACTGCCTGCCAATTCCGCTTTTCGTGCGCGTGGCTCTGCTGTTTTCGTGCGCTGCAGGAAGCCCGGCAGACTCTGCCCACTGCGCCGTGCAGCGGAGCCCTCTGCTGCTTTTCGTGCACGCGGTTTCCCTGTACGGTGGCACCGGGGCAGGCTTCGGGCTCTCTCGGTGTGGCACTGAGCGGCTGCTGCGGGTATTTCAGCGCGGGGCGGCTTTTCAGCACAGGTCGGCATGGCGCGGTCATCCACCTCCCCCCCGGGCGGCGCGCCCCCCCCCCCCCCCCCCCCCCCACTGCTTTTCGCACGGTTTCAGAGCGGGGTGGCGTCGCCGCGGCTTTCAGTGCGGGTGGTACTGGTCGCAGTCTCCCCAGGAGCCCTGGCGGAGCCCCGGTCTTTTGGGGACAGCCCTCTCCCCCTCGTTTTTTATTTTTCCTTTCCCGTGGGGTCTGAATCCCCAGACTTCAGGCCAAACCTCACTGCCCAACATCCTTCCTTTCCTCGAGTTGAAACCCCAGACTTGGGGACAGCAAAGGGAGCAGGGGCCGGTGGCATGTACCTAAGTGCTTTAGTTTTCGTTTTCCTGGGTGGGTAGAGTGCAACATCAAGAGTTCTAGATCCCTTTAAGGTAGCATTGTCTAGTGCTTCTTAGAGGTTAGACCATGGGTGCAGGTCTGATCAGGACTCAAACGAGAGTCTACTGTGTTGTTAAGGGTTTGTTGCCTAGGGGAGGGTCTCAAGCCCCCAAAAAGGAGTTGAAAATGTTAATTAAGTGGATCTTTTCTCAGTTCCCCGAGGTTTCCCCAGAAATTGCGAAGGAGCCACGGTTTTGGGCAGCTGTTGTAGCAAAATTAGAGCAGGCAGTCGACTCTGGGGAAACCCAATTATCTGTCGTGGCATACTGGGTGGGCAGAGTGTTAACCTCACTCCGACCGCCTGGGGAACTAAAGGAAAGTCCATCGCGTTTAAGTCTGGTCCCCAGTTCTCCCAGTTGTTGTGTTCCTATCCCTCATTCCTGACCCTCTTCCCTCAGGCAGGAGCCCTTGGGAGGGATTCTTAAGGCCAACAAGAAGCAGGGGGTTCACCTTGCCCCTGCTCCCTCTCGACCGGCTTGGCCACCTCCTCCGAAGAGTCCTGGCCAGTCTCTTCGGAGCCCTCCTCCCTATCCCTCTGCCCCTCTCCCTAAGTCCTCAGTTGCCACTCCTAAGGTTGTCAGATTCGATGAACTGGCTCAAGATGGCTCATAGGGAGCACAAAATGGCAGAAACCTCATGGTTTTTCCCGCCACAACCCCTTCTCCCTCCCACAATCCTTCCCTTGATCCATCCCCTTGTCCTGTATCCCCTCCCTCCATTCCTCCCCCTGCTCCTCTCCCTACTCCGCCCATGGCTCTGCCTCCTGCAAACTCCTCCCTAAACCCTCCTCCCTATTCCACCCCGCCTCCGAACTCCACCCCGGAGGTGGAGAAAACCAACTTGCCAGGCACAAGCCAGTGCCCCTCCTAAGTGCCAAGCCCCGCCTCAGCCTCCCTCCTTTTCAGTTCCCACGCTCCTCCTTCCGGTTCCCACGCTTTGTGTTCCGGGGGGTGGGGGGTGGGTGGGTGGATGCCCGGAAGCCAGGGCAAGCACCTTTATTGGAAGCTGCCCCGGTTACATACCGCCTCAGTGAGGAGGGGAGTTCTCAGGCCCAGTGGGTGCCGCTTGTACAGGCCCAGATCAAGGAACTGTGCAAGGCCCAGAGGGAGCTCTTCCAGGAATCGGAGTATTTCCGGGGTCTCCTTTGCTCAGTCCTTTCTCCGGGAGACCTGGTGCCGGCGGACCTGAGGGCTCTCTTCTCTAGCCTTTTGGGGCCCATGGAGTTTAGGGTCTGAGTGGCAGAATGGGGGAGGGAGATTGTGGAGGTTCTCCCAGTGCTCTGGGGGAGCCAGGCCATGTCTCACGATGCGGACGGCTTGGTACTATCCACGGACCATCTGGTGGGCACCGGGGTTTGGGCAAGCAGGGCAATGCAGTCAAAGGTTTTGTTCTCTGCTCAGCTATTGGAAACCTGCAAGGCCACAGAGCGTGCTTTTTACAAGCTCTCCTCTGCCACATCACAGCTAGAAGTGGAAGAGGTGAAGCAGGGCACACAGGAGCCATATCTCGTGTTTGTTGTTAGACTGTATTGGTTTGTAGAGGCTCAGGTTCTGGGAGAGCGAGAGAGAGAGAGGATGTTATGAGGCTGATGGCCTACCTGAATGCCAATGTGGCATGCAGGGGGGCCATCCGGTCTCTCCCCCTGAGCCCTCGACCTACAGTCGAACAAATGATAGAAGTCTGTGCGAGGAAGGTTCCCCTTCAGGATCCGAAGATGTGCCCCAAGAGAACATCAGTGGCTTTTGCAGAGTTTCCATTCATCGAATGCCCTGAAGCCGAAGCTGCTGCTGCTGCGAACGGACGTTTAACACCAGGTTCCAGCAGGAGGACGATGGCAACCCATCGTTGTCATCTCTGTGTCAAGATGCTGCACTGGATGCTGCAATGTCCCCTGCGGCACAGGTTTCTTGAGTTGAGAAAAAAGGATGGGGAGGGAGGTAGCGAACAAAAAAACTAACTTATGAGCGCAGCCCCTCCCTGCGCCAGGACAAAAATAAGGCGGGCCAATTAACATCCAGCAGGGAGGGAGGAGTAAAGGGAGAGCCACCATACACGTTACCGGATTTGACTTATCTGTTATCGGATTTGGCATTTAGCACCTGTGAGTTGTAGCCTAACCCTGTTCTTACCACCTTGTCTTCTGCTTCCCCTTACAGGCTGCAGCTAACTAGGGAAATCTATCTTCCCAACAGCGATTTTCAGCTGGTGTCTGCCGATCTGCAACATCTCGGTCGCTGGAGGAAATTAGGACGGTGCAGGTGGACCATTGTCAGTGATACAAAGCACACACCGCGTGACCTTCACATCGTCCTGGGGCTGGTTACTACAGACCGGGACCGTTGCGTGGTGGGGCTGTACTGTGTCCGACCCCCACTCTTCCTCCCCAAAGGTCAGATTATTGCCCAGGCCATTCCAGTGCCAGAGGAGACACACTGGCAAAGATCATCCAAGATACATCGCCTCCAACTGTGGCCTGGGCACAGGTAGTGGGGAGGGAGAAACCCCGACTAACTTGTCAACTTTCTTTAGGGGGAGATCGAAAAATAGTGAGGGATCTGTGGGACACAGGGGCAGATGTGACGATCATTCCCTCTCGGGAGTGACTGTCACATTGGGGCTTGCAAAACGCAGCTGGAACCATCCAAGATGTAGGGGGTCTCCAATTGGCCAAGCAATCAAGGAGCATTGTACAAATTATGGGACCAGACGCGCAATTGGCTTCTGTGCGCCCGTTCGTATTAGATTACACCGAGCCTCTCTGGGGGAGAGACCTTTTAGCCCAGTGGGGAACCAAAATTGACCTTCCCAAGGCTCCCCAGGTTTTTCGGGCAGTGGCCACTGAAGAGTGCCGGACCTGGAAGCTGGAATGGCGGACTGATGAACCAGTACAGGTCTTGCAGTGGCCACTAAACAAACAAAAATTGAAGGCGCTCAACGAGCTTGTTCAGGAGCAGTTACTTCAGGGCAGTATCGTGGAGACTATGTCTCCCTGGAATTCTCCAGTTTTTGTGATCAAGAAGCCCAATAAACATAAGTGGCGGCTCCTGACCAACCTCGGCCAAATTAAGGAAAAAATAGCAGACATGGGGTCTCTCCAACCAGGGATGCGCTCCCCGGCAATGGTCCCCCGAAACTGGAATTTGGCTGTTGTTGACATCAAATATTGTTTCTTCCAAATTCCCCTACACCCTGACGATGCCCTGCGTTTTGTGTTCACAGTTCCTTCCATCAACTGTGAGTCCCCAGACAAGCGCTACCACTGGCGGGTCCTTCCGCAAGGAATGAAGAACTCTCCAGTGATCTGCCAGTGGTACGTTGTTTCTCTGCTGTCCCCCATTTTTGCAGCCCTCGGGGATGCCGTCACGATTCATCATTATATGGACAACATCCTCGTGTGTGCGCCCGACGATAGTCTCCTTGCCCGTGCGCTTGACCTGACAACCAATGTGTTGGTTGCTGCAGGGTTCAAGCTCCAGCAGAACAAGATTCAACGGATGCCACCTTGGAGGTACCTGGGCCTTGAAATTACCAAGTGGACCATTGTGCTGCAGAAATTGGCGATAAGGACTAAGGTCCAGATCATTGTGGATGTCCATCAACTGTGTGGGTCTTTAAATTGGGTGAGACCCTGGCTGGGCATTTCTACCGAGGACCTGGCCCCCCTTTTCAATTTGTTGAAAGGGGGAGAGGGGCTTAGTTCCCCTAGGACTCTCACCCTAGAGGCTTAGGTAGCTCTGGAGAAGATCCAAAAGGCTATTTCGGCCAGGCAGGCCCACCGTTATCACCCGGGCTTGCCATTCAAATTCATAATACTGGGAAAATTGCCACACCTCCATGGCATTATCCACCAGTGGGACAGGACGCTGAAGGACCAAGGCTGGGGAGATAAGCTGTTATTCATAGAGTGGGTCTTTCTCAGCCACCATCAGTCCAAAAGAATGACAAGGCCACAGGAGCTGGTAGCCAAACTGATCGTCAAAGCAAGATCGAGGATCAGGGAGTTGGCAGGATGCGATTTCGAATGCATTTACATACCAATTGAATTGGAGTCGGGCCAACTAAAAATGAAGACCTTCAATGAACTGCTGCAAACTAATGAGAACCTTCAGTTTGTGTTGGACAGTTACACTGGGTGTATTGCAGTAAATCGGCCAGCCCACAAATTGTTTAATTCGGAGTTTAAATTATCACTCAAAAAGGTTCAAAGTAAGGAGCCTCTAGATGCCGTGGCAGTTTTTACAGACGCGTCGGGAGCATCCCAACAAAGTCAGTTATGACTTGGAAGGATCCTCAGACTCAGCAGTGGGAGACAGATGTTGCTATCGTGGAGGGTTCTCCACAAATTGCTGAGTTAGATGCAGTCATCAGGGCATTCCAGAGGTCCCAGGGACCTTTCAATTTGGTAACAGATTCTGCGTATGTCGCCGGTGTAGTGTCCAGAGCTCAATCAGCAGTTCTGCAGGAGGTCTCAAACCAAAAATTATTTGAACTACTTACGAGGCTCGTCGATTTAGTCTCCCACCGTGAGCATCCATTCTTTATAATGCATGTGAGATCGCATACTGACCTGCCTGGGTTCATTGCTGAGGGCAACCATCATGCCGATTCCCTGGCCGCAGCTGCAGTCACGGTGGGCCCACTCCCAGACGTGTTCGGCCAGGCTAAGATCAGCCACCAGCTCTTCCATCAGAACGCGCCTGGCCTGGTCCGGCAATTCCATCTGACCCAGGACCAGGCCAAGGCAATCGTGGCCACATGTCCCCAATGCCAGCGAGACCAGATGCCCACCATTGCCTTGGGGGCTAATCCCCAGGGCTTGGCGAGCTGTGAGGTGTGGCAGATGGACGTGGCACACATCCCTTCTTTTGGTAGATTGTGTTACGTCCATGTCTCAGTGGATACCTTCTCCGGAGCTATCTATGCCTCTGCCCACACAGGGGAGAAGGCCGCGGATGTCCAGGAGCATCTGCTTCTGGCGTTCGCTGTCTTGGGCATCCCTAGGGCCATCAAAACTGACAATGGCCCAGTGTATATGTCCAAGGAACTGCGGAGCTTCCTGCAGCAATGGGGAATGGAACATAAGACCAGCATCCCCTATTCCCCAACAGCCCAAGCCATGGTGGAGAGGGCCTACCAGAGCCTGAAGAAGATCTTAGATAGGCAGCAAGCGGCTGTGAAGGTGGAGACCCCCCACATCCGGTTGTCAAGAGCACTTTACACCCTCAACTTCCTCAATTGCTCTTTTGACAACCCCAACCCTCCGGTGGTCCATCACTTCGGCAGTCACCAGCAGCTGCAGCCTAAAGCCAGGCCGCCGGTCCTTATCAAGGATCCGGAGACCTGGCGGACGGAGGGGCCATTTGACCTGGTGACCTGGGGGAGAGAATACGCTTGCGTGTCCACTCCCTCAGGCCCCCGCTGGATACCCTCAAAATGGGTCAGGCCCTTCGTCCCGAAGCAGGGGACGCAGAAAGGGGCTGTGCCACGGGTCCAGGTAGTGTGTTGGTGGTGGCGGAGGAAACCCTCCACTATAACATCTTCCTTTTTCTCTGAACTTTCTCCCATTCCTGAAGCAGAGCCCTCTTCTCCCTCTTCTCCTTCTCCTTCCGATTTTCCATTAGTTTGTGAGTCTCGAACCTCATCTCCTGTTTCCTCCCCATCTTCTTCAGATTTAAGTTGGTTGTTTGGGGCAAAACCATCAGAGTGATTTCCTTATACTTTCACCATTTCTCTTTTGTTTTAGTACATCTCCCTGATGGCCCCCGCATCGTCACCAACGGCTCCCAACCCGGGCATTCTGCTGGCAACCTACGGACTCCTGCTGCCATCTTCGAAACCATGGGTCATCCCCCAGCCAAAGGTCAATGTCTGGCGTGCCTTGGCTCAGTCTTTAGGACAAGACCACATTTGCCTCAACACCAGCACAGCAGAGGACCCAATGTCGTCTTGTCTTGTGGGGATCCCTTTCGCTGCAGGCGAGTTTCCCCCTGCCTTTCAGTCAGCCTTTTCCCCTATTTTGGCCCGGAGCCTTACTATCCTCCCCAGTTTTGATTCTAGTAACGCCTGGAGCGACGGAGTGTTTAGGCTGGATCCTTTAGCCTCCGAGCCCACAGAATTACATCTTCTCGGTTCTGCCAACTCCTCTATCTGTTTTCAGTTCGATTATACTTTAGCTCCTATAAAGAAGGGCGTGGAGGTGGTCCAGCAAACTAAAAAAGAATATCAAGCGAATCAGTGGTGCAGAGCCGTATTAAAGATCAGCGGTCCCACTACCACTGGACAGATCCCTTATGCCCTTCCCAGGGGAGTGTTTTTGATTTGTGGCAACCAAGCGTGGGCAAGCTTCCCCTCTGGTCTGATCAGAGGGCTGTGCACTTTTGGCAGAGTGACGCTCTTTACCCCCAACATCACCCAAATTGTCAATTGGAGAAAAACAAACGTCACGTCCGAATGGCCAGGTCTAAGGATCTTAAGGATCTCACTGAGGACTGTGATGACAAAATTACTCATTGGTCTCACTCAAAATCCGTCACTTTTACCATCCTATTGCCGTGGGTATCAGTGGCGAAATCTCTGGGTGAATTGGGCTGCCTGGAGTGTTGGGTGGCTAAACAAGCCAATCTTACCTCAGCTGCTCTATACGACCTCCTCACAGACAAGGAAATAACAAGAAAGGCGACACTCCAAAACAGGGCAGCAATAGATTTTCTATTGCTGCTTCACCATCACCACTGTGAGGAGTTTGAGGGCCTCTGCTGCATGAACCTGTCCTCACGAGCCGAGGACGCCAGGCACTGAGTGAAACGCCTTCATGACCTTCTGCATCAAATAAAACAAGAAACATCTGACTGGCTGGGGGACACCTTCAAGGGTTGGGGCCTTAGCGGGTGGGCCAGTTCAGTTTTAGAATCAGTTAGTAAGGTTATTTTAAGTTTGATTATACTCTTGATTCTTGTTACTGTGATCCGTGGACTGGTCAAAAGACTGATGACAAAAGTAGCAACGCCAAGTGTGAACCACACCACCGTTCCCCTCAATGAGCCCGTCGAGTTGGAGGACCTCTCCTCAGAGGCCGGAGAAGCCATGGATGAGGAAGGGGCAACCACGCCACCCTTTGACCACCTATGGGCGGATGGACTCCAAATTGAGGAGGGCAAGACTTGGCTGGACCAGCCGCGGGTCCCTGCAGTTTAAGTTTTATATGGACTTTTCCATTCTTTCTAATTTTATTTGGTAAAAAACGGGGAGATGTTGTGGTGTGTTTGTTAAGTTTATTGTATTACTCCCCCATTTTTGTATGGTTCCCCCCGTTTTATGTAAATGGTTCTGCCCTTCCCAGTTTTCCCGCCACTTGTATTGTCAGTCTTTTAAGTTATATAATTCCTCCTCCCCCCTCATCTCCTTATATGTAAACTTTTTCTCCTCCCTGGGCCCAGTCAATCACCCCCCACTCCTCCCAGATTTCCAGAATCATCTTCTCTCTGGCGGTTGTGGTAGGCTGTGGTCCCGGGGCCCCTCCCTTACTTTATGCTTATTGGTTCTCATCTGTTGCTTGTCATGTTTAGTTCACTCCCTTCCCTTCCCTGATTGGCCCTCTGTAAACCCTTCCCCTTGAATCCTTCCCCCTTTATAAGCTTGGTTCACCCTCCCCTCTTGGTCACTCCCTGGTTGGTTTCCTTGGGCGATAAGCCTGACTTCACCCCCAGTGAGTGTCCTGCTCCTTACTCGTCCTACCTGCAGCGAGATCCTGTCTGCAGCCAGCACAGCCTGAGGCCTTACGACGCCGAGGGGTGCTGGCAGGGAACGCAGCTGGGTGTCGGCCTTTACCTCAGCTAGCCAGACACTGACCTTTTGGGCCACATACACCTCACCACAGCTGTCCTCAAGGGATTCATCTCCTCCGCGGCTGCCTCAGTTTGCTCCAGTGGTCAGAGGGGTCAGGCTGGAGAGAGGCTTGGCTGATGATAAAAATGGGTGCTGCCCAAAGGATAAAAAGGAAAGAAATGAACTGTTACTTTCCAAAGTGAAGTTCCTCACAGGGTCTGTTGCAACAGGACAAAGGGAAATGGTTTGAAATTCAGGAGGGGGAAGCAGGCACAGATTACATCTAAGGAAGAATTTTTTAACCAGCAGAGTGGGGAAACACTGACAGAGGGTACCCAGAGATGTGGGAGGTGCCTCCTCCCTGGAACCATCCAAGCTCTGGTCAGGCAGGGCTCTGGGCCCCCTGAGCTGCTTGAAGATGTCCCTGCTCGCTGTGGGGCACCAGGCCCAGATGAGCTCCAAAGGAGCCTGCCAAGCCACAGCAGGCGAGGGTTCTGCTTGCTCTGCGTGTGGAACGCAGCCAGACTAGAGACTGTCGGAGGGGGCCCCACAAGAAAACCCCTCCCTGGCGCTGCTGCTTCCCCTGCAGCCCCTGGCCCTCAGCTGCAGCAGCTCCTGGGCAGCCCAGCGCCGCTCCTCGTCCGGCTCCAGGCTGCACTCGAGGCAGTCCCGCAGCAGAGCCGACAGGCGCCGGGGCTCCTGCAGCTGCGGGGTCCCATTCTGCCGGATCAGAGTGCGAGCCTGCAGGGAAAGCAAACTCAGCGCTCTGCCAACTCCCTTCACACCCACACGGGCTCACATCCACCCCGGAGCCTCAGCCCCAGCTCCAGGGGCACTTTCCTCCCTGCCACAGATGCTGCTCAGAGCTCATTTTGCTATGCCAGCCAAAAAACCCAAACCCTGGGGCTGCCACAGCCACTGCAACAACCAAATGATCTCGCCTTGAGAGCCAGTTTCATTGGCTGACTCTGTCAGTAGGAACCTCCATCAGAAATAGCACATTTTGCTTCTCCAAATGGAGACACCAGCTTTACAGGCCATTTCCCAGAGTCAGTGTTGTCTGCCTGTGTTATTTCAGAGGATTCTTACATCAAGTGCATCTCTGCAGTGCCACTGACACTCAAGTAAATGCATTCCTGATGCCCCATCCCAGACACTGCCAGGCAAGAAACAGGAGGTTTGTGATGCTGAAAGCTCAGGCTTGGTGACACAGAGAAAGTAGCTTGGACTAGGAAAGAAATATGTTAGACTTTGGGAATGTTAAACAATCATCTTCATTTTTTCAACAAGTTTCCCAGTGAGAAGAATCAGGGGGGAAATCATCTCACAAAACTCTTTTAGAAACTGCTGCAGAAATCTTGTTGGGTTTGGGGGCAGGATGTGGGGTTGATGTGAGGTTTTCTTGCAAGGTAACATTAGACCTGATGCACTTGCTTCACATTTTCAGGTCATCCTCACAGCCAAATGAGCTACAACAACATAAATCCTAAAGCAAATTGTTGCTGGAGACTGAAGAATATTCTTCTGTGTTGGGGCTGGAGTCCTCTGGGAATTCCCTTCCCATGTGCAGAAACCTTCAGCTGCTGCTCCCAGTGCAGGGTCCCCCTGTGCTCACAGGCTTCTGCAGCTCCTGGAGAATTTGCCTCTTACCATGGCCGCCGTTTCCCTGAAGTAAGGAGGTTCTCCTTCCACCATCTCGATGGTCACAGTGCCAAAGGCCCAGATGTCCACCTTGGGGCCATAAGGAGATCTGGTCACAACTTCTGGGGCCATCCAGAGTGAGCAGTGTCCACCATGGAGCTGCGCTGGTCCTGCTCAGGGCTGAGCTGAGCACAGAGGCCAAAATCAGCTGAGGACAGAAACAAACCCTGTCAAAGGCAGCTGGAATGAGGAAACCAAGCACCAAGATTCCCCACTCTCAATCTGAGAGTGCAGTAGTGAAGTCAGCTGGAAAAGCCCTCAGGGCTGTAGCCAAGGAAAGGAATGATGGAACTGGACCCTTCAAGAAACCATTGAGGAAGGGGCAGGGGATGTGAGAGAAGAGGGGAAGGAGGCGGGAGGAGGAGCGGGGAGGGGGGGGAACGATTGAACCGGGGGAAGAGAAGGGGGAGATGAGGAGAGGAGCAGAAACAGGAAAAGTAGCGGGGACACCCGGCCTTCATCGAGGTGTCCACGGGGGGGCCAGGAAGATGTGGAACTCCCAGCCAGGTGTGTTCCCAACACGGAGGGCTCTGACCCTGGGGGTCACCCGGGATTATCCAGCGTGGATCCTCCCACGGGGGATAGAGATGGAGCGGCGCACGGAGCTCGTCCCGCACCGGGCACTGCGGGATCCGCGGGCAGCGACCCCTCTCCCTCCTCCTCCCGCGCCCAGCCCCCACCCTTTGTCCCCCTCCCTTTGCCCAAATCCGTCCCATCGCCCCCCCCCCACACTCCTCCCCATCGCCCCCCCAATAAAAGGCCCCGGGCCCAACTGGGAAGCTTTACTGGGAGCACTGGGAGCAGGCACTGGACGGGGGCAGAGCGCCAGCGGGGCTGGGGGGGACACGGGACCCCCCAAAATCAGCGGAGCGGGGACGGAGCGGGGGGTCCCGGCCGGGCCGGGGCCCACGGGGAGGGGCTGCGGCCGCCGCAGGAGCTCTGTGGGCAGAGAAAAGGGGGTGACACCGGGCTGGGGGCCCTGGCGGGAGCGCACACGCTCCGCCACGGCGGGGACGCCACCCCCGGCACCCGCCCTGACCTTCTTGCTCAGGGAGAAGCCGAGCCCCAGCGCCAGGAAGACGAAGCCCAAGACGAAGCCCCCAGTCCCCGTCAGCAACTTGCTGCGGGCGGCGTCCGGCGGCATCTCTGGGGGGTCCGCAGGGCTCAGCAGCCCCAAAATCTCTCACCGACACACCAAGGCGCTCCGAGCGCCCCCTCCAGGCTCATTCCAGTCCCTTCCAGTCGCAACCGGCATCCTCTAAACCCCCTGCCCTTTGCACCCAGCGCCCCCAAACTCCCTCCCAGTCACACCCAGCACCCCCAAACTCCCTCCCAGTTCCCACCACGACCCCTTCAACCCCATCCCACCCTCCCCAGCATCCCCCAAACCCCTTCCCAGCCCTTGCCCAGCCCCCAGCCCCTCTCCCAGTCCCAGCCCGGCTCTCTCCAGCTCCCTCCCAGTGGCTCCCAGCACAGCCCAGCGCCTCTGCCAGCGCCCCCAGGGGCTCCCCCGTACCCCAGTGCCGCCTCAGGGGCTGCTCCAGGCTGACGTGCTCCACCTGGCAGCTGTTGCTCACCCCGCGCCGGGGTGGCGTTTCCAGCAGCACCAGCAGCTGGTAGGTCCAGTCCCCGTTGGGGACCACGTCGGTGGCCACCACGTGCTCCGAGAGCTCCTGCTGGCCCTGGAACCACCTCACCTGGATGGCAGCAGGGTAGAAATCCATCACAGAGCAGAGCAGGCGTTTCGGGCTGGGAGCTCGAGGGGGGCACCAGCGAGGTGGACACGCTGGGAGGCACTGGGAGAGAGAGAGGAGAGGGCTGGGTTTGGCTGGAAATGGACTGGGAATGGGCTAGAGAGGGACTGGGAGCGATTGGGGTGGCGCTGAGAGAGATGGGACAGGGTGGGGCACACTGGGACGGATGTTGGACGTCCGGGCTTGAACGGAGAATGAACTGGGAATTAATTTTGAATGGATTTGGAATAGCCTGAGAAGAGGAGGGAGGGACTTTGGAAGTACTGAGAGCGACTAGGATGGCACTCAGAGGGATTTTGGTGGCCCTGGAATTAACTGGGAATGAAGTGCGCGGCACTGGGAGGCCGAGTCCAGCGCGGGCCCTCGGGATTTGAGCGCCAGGGACTCTGCATGGCAACCGATGAGTCACCGGAAAGACGCGCTCTCATTGGCTAAAAGGAGCCGGCTACACGGACAACCTACACGGGATGGACACGCCGGGCAGGCACAGGGATGGACTGGGACGGACTGGGAGGCCCCGGGGTTTTTCCGAAAGCGGGCTGAGGGCCCTGGCCCTGATGGTGAGGTACATCCACCACTGGCTCACAGCCAATGAGTCTGCTGGGCACAGTCTGGACAAGGCCCTTCTGGAGCTGACCCAGGAACACCCCTGTGACGTGGTGATCACCCTCTTGCGCTGGGCCCCATCGTGTGACAGGTAGGGCAGCCCCACGTGCCTTGAGGGCTTAGGCTTCACCTGCCCGTCACCCTGTAGAGCCTGTCCCTGCTGACTGCCAGACAGGCGGGCAGTTCCAGGATCCTCTGGCTCCTCTGTTTTCCAGTGCTGCCATGTCAGCTCCTGAGCCTGGTGCCACGCTCCCTCCCTGCCCCTCCGGGCCTGTACCCACATGGGCTGGCTGGCCACTGCCGGCCAGGGGCAGTGGGCAGAGGCAGGGCTGAGGGCCAGCGCGGGGCCCTGCAGCTGCCCAGGCCACGGCGCTGTGGCCGAGCCCGCCCTGACACAGAGCTCTGACCCCACAGAGCTGCCGCCACCATGTGGGGAACCATCATGTCCTCGAGCAGGACTGCGGAGCCGGCGCTGCAGCTGCTCCTCCATGTGCTGAGGGCCTGGCCAGTGCACAGCGTGTGCACCTCCAATGGGGATGACGCAGGAGTCTTTGCCCTGGCTGGGAGTTTCTGGTGCCGGCCTTTGCCAGCCCCCAGGCCGCCTCTCCAGCAGCCAGCTCTCTGTGCTCCCCCCAGCTGCATCTCCCTGCCTCAGGCACTGGGCTGAATCCTGCCTTAGGGGCAGGGCTCAGGGGCACCAGGCCGGATGCTCCCCCCGTGTCTCCCTCGACCTCTCCCTCGCACGCTCGGGCCCTGCCACGTGGATGTCTTGGCACTGAGCGTTGTCTCTGGCTGTTTTATTTCATGCAGGGAACCGTGGCACTGTGGAAAATCTTCAATCTGGCCTGGCGCTCGCCTGCTGTGCTGGAGTATTTCCCCAGTCTCTTTCTGCATCTGCTCTTCCAAGCTTACATCAGCACGCAGGAGATGCCAGAAGAGGTTGAGACCTTCTGGCAGGGATGCCAGGAGCAACACGGCCTCTCCGCCAACCCCAACAGGTGCTCCGTGCCAGTCCTCCCAGTCTCCCCATCCCTCCCATGCCCCAGGGCAGGAGCTGGGGCTCCCAGCGTGACCTGGCCTTTGCTCTGCACACAGCTTTGCGCTGCAGACCCTGAAGGCCCTGCTCTGCCAAATGCGCTATGAGCACGTGGTGCTGTCCATGGAACGCAAGCGTGCCTGGGACACGCTGCTCTGTGCCGACACCCACCACTGTGCAGTGGGTCTGCTGGCCAGGTGAGACCTCGTTCTCCCCACCGCCCCTCTCCTTTGTGCCCACAACACCGCACACCGTCCCCGTGCTCATGGGCGGCAGGGCCTTGTCACCAAGGGAGGGATGAGCAGACTGGAAAAGGCCGGCAGAGGAGGGTGCCCGGGAACAGCCACCTCCCAAAGCGCCCCCGGGGTGCTCGGGAGCAGAGCAGAGCTCTGCCAGTCAGCCCTGGGAGAGGTTTGCCCGCCCGGCCCAGGAGCAATGGTGCCTTTTCCTCCCTGCCAGGGAGATGCGCCGTGTCTCCATCATCTGGTGCTGTGGCATGGCATCCTGCCTCTTTGAGCTGCTCAGCCAAGGCCTTTCAGACTGGGAACTGCCCGCCCTGGCCTTCCTGGTGGAGGTGAGCCCCATGGCCAGCGCTGCCTGGCTGAGCTGCCTCCCAGCCCTCTGCCCTCTCGTAGCCGCAGCTGCCTGGGACGCTGCCTGTGCCCTGTGCTGCTGCCTTGGCTCGGCCCTGTGCACTTCTGAGCTCCTGCCAGCTGGCACCTCTGTGCCTGCTCTGTGCCTTGCAGCTCCTGGATTGCCTGGACTTGAGCGAATGCATTGAACAAGTCCTGGAGATCCTGACAAGGCACCTGCAGAGCCAGTCCAGGGAGATGCGTCGCGTGGCGCTCCGAGGCCTCGTGGTGCTCACCTCGATGGTGAGAAGGAGGCAGCAGCTGAAGCTGTGCTGGCAGCGTGGGGCTGGGGCAAGCAGCCCCTTGGGCTTAGCTGGGCTTTGGCAGCTGTGGCAGCTGCTCCCAGCTCTCCAGGCTCGCTGTTCAGCTGCCTGAGTGCTTCGGTGTTGGGAATTTAGCTGACTAGAGACTGGAAAAGTACAGGGCCATGGCTAATTCCAAGTCCTGCACCTGCAAGATAGCGTGTCCTTGGGCCTAGCTGAGTATCATAACGAAGTGAACAGAGAGACGTGAGAAGTAGAGAACGTAGGCCCAAAGGAATGAGGAACAATTGATGGTATAGTTTAACCAACAGATCGCTTGGCTTACAGAATATTCATAAGCTTATTATTTGCTGTAAAAGTGTTTGATGCTTTCTGCAATAAACAGGACCTGTTGATGACCACCTGGTGTCCTGGTCTCCCTACTTTCGACACTTCGGGACAGGCCTTTGGCCTCTGAGCCCTGCAGCAGCAGCAGCAGCGTGGGGTTGCCCAGCCTTGTTTTGCACACAGGATCCAAGCATGTACAGCCTGACTGAAAGCCTTGTGAAGCTACTGTGGGATAGGGATGAAGACATCGTGGAGAAGACCCTCATTGTGCTCAGCCTCCTGATGCTGCAGAAAGACCTGGCAATAGCCAGCCCCATCGCCCTGCAGCTGGCTGAGGCGCTCTGGCACCTCTTTGTCAATGTGAGGCTCTGTGCCCTCAGCCACGGGCACTTGGGTGCTGCCTTGGGCCTGGGCACAGGGCGGCCTGGAGCAGCGGATGTGGAGGACTTTGGCTTCCTTTCCAACAGGACAACAGCCTTGTGCAGCTGCTCTCCATTTGCCTCTTCCAAGATGTGATCATGCTAGTAGTGGCGAAGGGAGAAAAGCCCCTGAAGAAGCCTGTGAGCCAGAGCCTGCTCCCACTCTTCTTCCACTGCCACGATGAGAACCGGTGTGTGGCACAGGTGAGGCCTCCTGGGTGTCCCCATGGAAGGGGGCTCAGCTGTCTCCCCACCCCCTGGCACCTGACGGGCTCCAGCCTCCTCCCAGCCCTGGCACAGAGATTCGGCTCCTGTGCCCTGGGCTGTGGTGCCATCTCTGGGTCTCTGCTGCTCTGCAGGCCTCTCGGGAAACGCTGCTTTCTGCAGTGAGGTTCCTGAAGAGGAAGGATCTCAAGCAGCCGCTGCAGACGGATCAAATGTGGAGATTTGCTGAGTGCTTGGTAAGGACAGCCTGGAATGCCCAGCCCAATCCCCGGAGCCTGCCCACGGCGCCCAGTCTGTGGGGTTGGCAGCTGTGGCCCCTGCCCAGTGCCGCACGCAGGGGCACCGGCCTGCGCCCCACACGCCGCTCCCTTCCCTGGACCATGCGGGCTCTGCTCCAGGCTCCTGTGGCCCCACGGCCGGTGCCGACGGAGCCCCGAGCCAGCCGGGCTCTGCTGCGGGGCGGCACCGCGGCTCGCCGGGCCCTGTGCCCCGTGCCGAGCCCGGCGCCTGCGGCTGCTGGCCGGGCCTCGGGGCTCTGTGGGCAGGGGGAGCAGCGCCGGCCCAGGGAGGGATCGCCTGGCCCAGGGGCAGGGCCCGCATCAACCCTTTCCCTCCGTGCCCTGCCGCTCTCTGCAGCTGGCAGAGGACAGGAGCCGAGCGGCCGAGCACCTGCGCCTGGCCCTGCCGTCCCTGCGGAGCGCACAGGAGGCCCTGCGAGAGGCGGCCGTCAGGTTCATGGGTGAGCGCCAAGCCCGGCTCCCTCCCCGGCCCGCCCCATTGCCGCAGCTCGGCCCCGGCCCCGCCTGCTGTGCCGGCAGCAGGATCCGGGCGCGGGCATGGGCAGCCCCCGCTGGCCTGGGCATTGCTGCTGCCGCCCTCTGGCAGCCGTGCCCTGGGGCGGCAGCGTGCGCCAGGGGCCCGGGCTGAGCCCTGCCGGGCCAGCAGGGCGTGTGGCCTCAGGGCTGGCAGCGCCCGTGGGCGGCAGCTGTGCCTCTGAAGGCAGGACACGCTCTGTGTTCCCCAGGGATGGCCGGGCGCTACCTGGCAGGGCAGCAGCCGCAGTTCCGCATCATCTGCAGCGGTGAGTGAGGCCCGGGGGCTCTCGGCGGGGGCTGCCGCTGGCAGCTGCGTTCCCTGGCCCGCCTGCCGACGGCTCCGCTCCCTGCGCGCCCCAAGGGCAGCGGGGCCACAGCGCAGACACCTTGCAGGGGCCTGCGGGACATTCCTGGCCAGCAGCTGCCAGCTCGTCCTTCTTGGCTCCTGCTTCCTCCAGGCCGAGCCAGGAGCTGCGTGGCATGGACGAGGCTGGAGGCTCTGCCCAGCTCCCCGCAGATCCAGCCTCTGACTGTGCCTCTGTTTCTCTCTCTGCAGCCCTTCAGGCCATGACGGATGACAGCAGCCCTGCCATCTCATGCCTGGCGCTTCAAGCTCTGTACATCCTTTTAGCTGTACGGAGCGTTCCCTCCTCCCGGCTCCAGAGGATGCGAGACCAACTCCGCCACCTCTGGAAGTCGCGGCCTTTCCTGTGTGCCCGTGGCTGAGTGTCCTGCCGCGGCGCTGTGCAGAACTGATCCGGGAGGCTGCGTCTGCTGTGGCCACCTGAGCCTGCGGGGAACACCTCTCCTCTGCCAGCACTTCCTTTTCCTTCACCCACTAGAGGAACATTAAATTGCTGTTGTTGGATAGCCAGGTGTCCAGGAGCTTTCTCTTGGTGCAGAGTGTCTTCAGGCCAATGGGGAAGAGGGGAAAGGCTGCTTGGTCTGCGCAATTTGCCCGAGCGTGCGGTGTGAAAAGGAAAGTGGCCAAACGGCCCTTGGCCTTTGGTGGTTCCTGCAGGAATGTTTTTGTTGCTGCATCGAGTCTTCTGGAGCTGGGGGAACAAGTGTGTTTCGTGTTGAGAGAGTCTGTCTGAAATATCCCTCGTCTGCCTTATGATTGTCATGGAGAGAGACCACCAAAAAATTAAAACCCCCGTTTGCTGATCCGGTGGCTGGGAAAGTCATGTGCCTGAGGCCTGAAAGCGTTGCTAAGTTGCTGTTTTCACAGATGTTGTTTGTTATACGCTACACTGAGCTCACAGGGCATCCTGCCCTTTTGCACAATAGCTCTGGAATCCTCCCTACCTCTCAGCCTGGCTGGTTTGAGCGTTAGGGTGGTCCCCTCCTCCAAGAGAAGACTGTTCATAACCACTGTGACAGACAAGTAGAGATGTAAGAAACCTCTTCATCAAGGGACTGAGACATGAAATCCCTATGTGAGAAGGCCCCTCTCACCTTCTTCCAGAGACTGGGACTGAAAGCCCCAACTCGGGGGAGGTGTACAGGGCGAGGAAGGAAAGCTGCCCAAAGCAAGATGGATGTTGCAGGTGTAGGCAGTGGACAACAAAAACAATGACTCTCGCCTGCTGCCAAACTTGGACTGTGTGTACCCTTATTTCCCACCCCCCCCGAAGATACAATAAACTACCTTTGTTCCAGCTGCAAAATCCATCCCCTTTGCCCTAATGAAAAAGAGTATAATTGGGGTCCAGATGAACTGGGCCTCTGAGACTTCCCCGACGCAACAGGCAGGTCCTCGACTGGACTGGACCAAAGGACGTCGTCTCTACGTTTGGTAGCTCTATTCCCTCTCTCTTTCTCTCTCTCTCTCTTTTGTCTCTCTCTCTTCCCCCATCTTTTTCTCTCCCTTAATCCCTCTATCGCATTTTGCTGTGCTCATTCAATAAAGGTGCATTTGTTTCGATTATCATTGCAAACCCCCTTGTACCGTGTTGGTTCTTTTTGCACCCTTAGATCAAATCCATGAACCATCACGAAACCCGTCCGTGACGACCGATCGTGACATCCCCCGAGGACCCCTCCCTAAATACCCCTCCAAAGCCCCCCAGCACCCCCAGACCCCGCTAAAACACCCTCAAGTTCCCCCCAGACCCTCCCCAAATTCCCCCCCAAGCCTCCTCAAGACCCCTCCCCAAATTCCCCTCACGACCCCTCCAGGACCCCTCACCTGTCCCTGCGCCTCCTCAGCAGCTCCCGGAGCCCCCCGTCCTCTCCCAGCGCCTCCCCCGCTCTCTCCAGCGCCTCCCGCAGCACCCGCCCGAGCCCGGGGCGGCTCCCGGGGGTCCCTGAGGGGGTCCCGGGGGGCGGGGGGGGGAGGGGGCGCCCGCTCCATTCCCGGCCTCGGGGTCAAGGGGCGTTGCTTCCAGCTCGGCTCTGATTGGCTGGAGCAGCGCGGAGAGCACGGGAGTTGGTGACGGGAGACGCCCGGTGATTGGTTGGTTTCGTAGAGGGAGTGGGGGCATGGTGATTGACAGGAGATGGGCGGGGCAGGCGGGCTCCGCTGAAGGCAGGCGCGCGGTGATTGGTTGGATAGAGGCAAAGAATGCGGGAATTGCTGAGGGAAGACGCCCGGTGATTGGTCGGTTCAGGTCGAGAAAGGCGAGAGCAGCTGAGAGGAGGAACGCGATGATTGGTTTGTTCGGTGTGTGAGAGGCGGGCATGTCTGAAGGGAGGCATGCAGTGATTGGTTGGATAGGTGCACAGAGAGGCTGGTGTTCCTGAGGGGAGACCCGCGGTGATTGGTTGGTATGGGGCCGGGCGCGCTGCTATTGGCTGGGAAAAGTCCGGGATTTTTAAGGGAACATTCCTGGTTTCTTGGGGGAAAACTCTCGGATTTTTAAGGAAAAATTCCCGATTTTTGCAGTAAAAAATCACCCGGAGCTTTTGACCTTACGTGACACCAAACAACTCAAATAACCCCAAAACGCCTGAAAAAACCCCCAAATATCACCAAACAACCCCAAACAATACCTAGAAATCCCCCAAATAACCCCAAACAAATCCAAAGAACCCCAAAAAACGAAAAAAACCTCCCCGAAGTTAAAGCCAAAAAAACCCAAATGATATCAAGCACACCGAACAAAAAAAAAACCCCATATACACCAACATTACCCCAAGAACCCCAAATAATTCCAAATAAACCCACATAAACCCAAATAAACCCACATAAACCCAAATAAACCCAAACAAACACTAATACTTCCAAAATACCCAAATAATTCCAAATAACCCCAAATAAACAGAAATAAACCAAGAAAAACCCGAAAGAAACCCCAATTAGTCCATAAATAACCCCAAATAAACCCCAAACAAACCCTAAATACACTCAAATAAACCTCAAGAAACCCCAGTTCCTCCCGTCCCCACCACAAAACAGATCCCGACCAATCAGAACGCGCAACACCGATGACGTTCCACTTGCTGCGCACAAACTCAGAGCCCTGGCCTCGCTCAGCGATTTTCAGCCAATCAGCGCCCGGCCCGACTCTGACTCATCACTTGCCAGCCAAAGACCAAGGCCTCTCACTGCGGTAAATACTCAGTGACGGCGCGGGGTAATTTCCATCCAATCAGAGCGTGTCTTGCTGATGACTCATCAGTTGCCAGGAGCGGATTTGGGGAGGGGGGGGAAGGTGACCCTGGGGATGGGCTGGGGACCCCAAATTAATCCAAAACGGGGTCGGGACCCCAAAACGGAGCAGGCGGGGCCTGGAGCACCCAAAACCAAACATGGGGGAGGGGACTGGCGGAACAATTGGAAAGGGGAGGGAGAGCAGGGAAAAGAGGGTTGGGACCCCAAAATTGAGGTGGGAGGGGAATGGGACACCAAAATTGAGGTGGGAGGGGAGTGGGACACCAAAATTAGGCTGGGAGAGGTATGGGATCCCAAAACTGAGCTGGGAGAGGGATGGGACGCCCTAAATTGAGCTGGGACAGGGGTGGGACCCAAACAGGACGAAGCCAATTTTGTTTGTTCCTAAAATATATAAATGAGTTTATGGATATGCAAAAAGTCTATGAATATGCAACAGGCTGATGTCATGGGAGACAAGGACCAACGGGTGAAGGTTGTTATGGCCTTCAAGACACCCCAGTTATTTTCGGAGACACCCCTTAATTATTCTGGCTTGATTACATCAGCCTGTTGCATATTCATTGACCCTCATGCATAACCATAAACTCATTTACCTATTTGAGGAACTATTTGACATGGCCCATCATTGGGGGTGTCTCCCCATTTCAGGAGCCTCCACTGGAATGGAAACTATATACCCCCTCCCTTTGATTAATAATAATAGTAATAACAATATACTAATACTAATACTACTACTACTAATGCTAATAATAATAATAATTTGAAATTAAGGAGCTCTCAGGAAAAGATATGGGAATAGAAATATCAGTTCTTTATTAGGAAAAATTAAAAATATGAATGCAGTAGTACAAAGAAAAAAACAACAGTGACAGAGTCAGAATTCTTCGGGAATCCAGTGAAAAAGGCTGACCCTCTTGGAATCCAGTGGGAAAAGGGCTGATCCCCTGGGAACCCAGTAGAAAAAGAGCTGATCCTTTGGGAATCCAGTGGAAAAGAGCTGATCCTCTGTGAATCCAGTGGGAAAAGCTTGATCCTCTAGGAATCCGGTGGAGAATGAGGATGATCCTTTGGGAATCCATTTCTTACCCCCCCAAAGACAAGACAAAGGCAGTTTTTACAGGGCATCCCAAGGGTGGAGTTGGGGTTTGGGTCAGGGGAGGAGTTCTTAGCAACACAAGAAAGGTGACATTAACATCCTTCCTCTTAGCAACAGCAGTACTTGACACAGAACGCGTCCCCAAATCCTAAATTCCCTCTAAAACAACTGAGAAATTATGGAACTTCAGATATATTCGATCAATTTCCTTCATTTAACCCAGTTTTGGGTGTTTTTAAAGGATGAAGGTGAAGTAGAGGGAAATTAAGGCCAAACAAAAAGTAGAAGCAGCCAGCTGTGTTGTCAACATGGATCACAGGGAATGTGAGTGACCAGGGCTGTGCCCAAAGTGCCTCCTCCAGTGGGGGAAGGAGCTGGAGCAGCGCACGAAGCTCTGCCCGCACTTGGGGCACTCGCAGGGCTTCCCTTAGTGGAGCCTCCGTTGGTGTTTGGTCAAGTGAGAGCTGCTGGAGAAGCTCTTCCCACACTGGGGACACTTGTAGGGCCTCTCCCCAGTGTGGATGCGCCGGTGAATGACGAGGGCGGAGTTGCGCTTGAATCCCTTCCCACAGTTGGGGCAGCGGAAGGGCCTCTCCTCTCTGTGAATCCGACAGTGCCGGAGGAGACAGGAGCTGGTCTGAAACCTCTTCCTGCATTTATCACACTCGTAGGGTCTCTCCCCAGTGTGGATGCGCAGGTGGTTGGTGAGATCGGAGTTCTGCTTCAATCCCTTCCCGCAGTCGGGGCATTGGAAGGGCTTCTCCTCCATGTGACTCTGGTAGTGCCGGAGGAGATGGGAGCTGGTCGGAAAGCCCTTCCCACACTTGGAACACTCGTAGGGCCTCTCCCCAGTGTGGGTCCTCTGGTGCGTGATCAGGCTGGAGCTCCGGCTGAAGCACATCCCACACTCGGATCACTTGTAAGGCCTTTCTCCAGTGTGGATCCTCTGGTGGCTGATCAGGCTGGAGCTCAGGCTGAAGCTCTTCCCACACTCCCCACACTCATAGGGCTTCTCTCCAGTGTGGGTCCTCTGGTGCACAGTCAGGCTGGAGCTCTGGCTGAAGCTCTTCCCACACTCCCCACACTCATAGGGCTTCTCCCCAGTGTGGGTCCTCTGGTGCACAATCAGGTCGGAGCTCACGCTGAAGCTCTTGCCACACTCCCCACACTCATAGGGCCGTTCCCCAGTGTGGATCCTCTGGTGCCTGATCAGGTCCCCTTTCCACCTGAAGCTCCTCCCACACTCCACGCACGTGTGGGGCTTCTCCCCATCATGGAGCTGCTCACAGAGCACCAGCTCCGAGCTCTGGCTCCGTCTCCGGCCGCCTTCCCGGCCCAGGCTGGCTCTTTCCCCCTCAGATCCCCGCCAGCTGCGTTTGCAGCCTCTCCTCGTGCAGCATCTCCAGGGCTTTTCCTCCCTGTTGGCTTCCTGCGCCGTGGAGCCGCTCAAAACGGCCTCTTCCACCAGGTTCTGCCGCGGGCATTTGTCCTCCCTGCTCTCCATGCTCAGCTCCTGCTCTGGGGGAGGAAGGACAAGGACAGGATGGGATTTGCCTCTGTGCCACAGGCAAGGGCAAGGAGATCCCCCCAGGCCTGAGCTGCAGCCGGGGCCGTGCTGGGCTGGGAGATGGAGCAGCACAGAGGGGAAAGGGGCACTGACTTCCTCTTTACCTGCCTCAGTGTCCCGGGGCATCTTCCTCTTCCTCGCAGCCTCCCAGGCCTTGGCAATGGGAAATCCTGGTTTGGGGAAAACAAGGGATGAGCGCGTTTGTAGGAGCACTGGGGGGTAGGACGGTTGGGACCGACGGAGACGAGACAGCTCTGCAGCCAGGTCGTGGAACTTGCGGTTTATTGCAAAGGGCCTGGGTGCAGGGCCCTGCTTGGAGCTGCCAGGCACAGCTCGGAGCAGGCCTGAGAGAAGAGAGGGGTAGAGAGGATGAGAGGGTAACAGAGAGCAAAAGCATAAGAGAGTAAGATTCCCATTACAATACAATCAATCTTCTTCTGTGTTGAATATTCTATTTCTCACTAACCAATCTAGAATCAGATGCAAATCCTACAGCATTTACATACAGCCAGTAAAAATCATTAGATCACCATAATGTGTTACATTTTAAACCCCAAAAACTTCTCTTTGGACCCCTTCTGCTGAGCCAGTAGGGTCTGCTCTGACCCTTGGATCTGTCTGCAAGCAAAAGGAATTGTTTCATCAAAAGGGGATTACCTTCAGTTGGGCCACACCATTGTTTCCAGTTGTTCACTAACTAAGGTATCTCAAAGCTTGCTTTCATTTCAATCTTCCTTATTCTTCCTATATTCCCAAAATCTTCTCCCAGATAATCATATTTATAAGGTTTTCCTGGTTCATCTTTTCCAACACACATTGAGTTTGAAGGTCCCTCTGCCCGAGTCCATCTCTACAAGTCACTGGCCATCTGGGCTCCAGAAAAACCTCCCAAACACCCAGATTCAGCCCTGGAAAAGCCTCCCAAGAGTTCCCCGTCCCTGGTCCCTCCCCTCTCCTTTTCAGGGATTCCCCCCTGTCCCAGCTGCTGGGGGTCATGCTTGGATTGGGGGTCCCCCTTCTCCTCAGTGCCCGCCCTGCCCAGGCTGCTGGCAGTCCCAGCAATGCCAAAAGCTCCCCCCGCTTCGCTCTCCCCATTTCGGGAGGCCGGGGCTGTTTGGGCTCCCTTCTCCCCTCATTCTCTGCTCTGGGCTGCAGCGGCTCCAAGGAGTCCCCCCTGCCCCTCTCCAGGCTCTTGAGGCTCCCGCCAATGGCGGCGCTCCCCCCTCTCTGGGCTCTCCCCTTTGGGCTCCTGGGGGACACAGGGCTCTGCTCCTCAAGGCTGCCTCTGCCGGCAGCCGCCACCACCACCCCCCGATGTCCCCCCAAGGGGCCTTTTCCGCTCAGCCTTGGACTCCTTCATTCTCCAAACATCCCCAAAAAACCCAACCAAGGGACCCCTGGATTTATTAGTTAAAAAACCTCATTTAATTGAGAAGAAAGATAATATCCCATATGTTAGACAGGAGATTTTAGGAGAATAAAAATCTTTGAAGTATCAGAAACACCCTAGACATAACAAGAAAAGACAAAGGGAAATGAAAGGGAGAGGAACAAGAGGAAAAATCATAAAGAGAGTGGGATCCTCTGCAGGTCTTGCCCCCTCCGTTCGCAGCCCAGGCGCCTGTCCCGGGTCCCGGCTCGCTGCCCGCCTCAGCTCCGCCTGCCCCGGTTTCCATCCCAGGTGCGGCCTCACGGCCCAGGGCAGCTCCACCTGCCCCAGCGCTGTCGCTCAATTTGTGTGCCCTGCTCCCACTGCCTGGCCCGCGGCCGCTCTGCCGGCCATGCTGGGGAAGATGGGGGTTGCTCTGTCCTGCCGCCTGCTCGGATGTCACCGCGCCCACCGCACCCAGGGGGGGTCCCAGCCATCCCATCCCCGGCTGCCCTGCCCGTGCCACCTGCGCTGGGCACCGCCACTGCTGCCGGGCTCTCCCACCTGCCTTTGCTCTGCCGGCAGCTGCCGGATCAGCCGCCATCAGCCATGTGGGGGCTACCCACGCTCCACCTCGGGCTCCACGGGAAGATCCCCCTCTGGCGATTCCGGCAGCAGACCCTGCCCACACTCCCACTGAGCCTCGGTGGGATATCCTCCCCTGACCCCGTCCTGCTCTGAGTTACGGCCCCTTGGTAACCACAGCTCCGGCTGTTCAAGGAAACTCTGTCTCTCTCTAGAGGAAGCACCTTATCAAAACACTAGGAGCTCAGTTAAAAGGCAGCCCTCTCCAAATTCTTTCTCAAAACATGGTAGAAAGGCTAGAGAAGGTAAAAAAGTGAAAGAGTTAGATGAAGAGATTGCTCTATTTCCCTTCAGAGAGGTTCCCATGGGAGGGATGTGCTGCCCTGCCCCGCGGGGGCCACCAGCGCCCCTGCCGGCCATGCCCGGAACTGCACCCAAGGGCAAAGCGCCACAGCCCAAAGGCCGGGACTGGGTCCGGGCTCTGTTTGCTGTCAGTGCCGCAGCTGTTGGTGTTTGTTTGCTTTATTATACACACTAGTAAAGAACTGGTATTCCTATTCCCATATCTTTGCCTGAGAGCCCCTTGATTTCACTAGTCTAAAAATTAAGATGGAGGGGATTTGCATTCTCCATTCCAAGAGAGGCTTTTTCTGCCTTTCCAAGCAGACACCTCTCTTGTAAAGCAAGACAAGCACCAACAGGCACTGAGGGGGGCTGCAGGAGGGGCACAAGAAGGCCCTGCAGGACTTGGGCACAAAGGCACAGCAGGTGAATGCAAGAAGGGAGCAGCAAAAGGCCAAGCTGAAGGCAAAGGCCATGGCACAGTTCCTACAGCCCCTGAGGGATCAACCCCAGGGCCCAAGGGAGCCCCAGCACCCAGGGCACGGCTCAGCCACAAGCACCTGGCAGAGGCATTGCCCTCCTCGTCAGGGGAGAGCCCACCCAAACAGCCCCTGGCAAGGAACCAGGGCTCCAGCTGCAGGGCACAAGGACACTGCAAGCACAGACAGCAGCACCCTCAGGACCAGCAAGTCCACCCCTTGATGCACATGGATTGGCAGGGCTGTCACAGCTCCCATCACACCAGGGACCCTCCACACTGCAGCCCTTGAGAACATTCAGGGTGGGTCTGCATTGAGATGAGGCATTTCCTGATGGACATAGGGGCTTTTCAATCCACTCTGAATCTTCGACATATGGGGGGGAAAATGCTAAAAATATGTTTAATTAGTGAGGGGATAAGTGGGAAAGATGCGTGGTTTTATTCAACCACTATTGGTACATCTGGGAAAGGAATTTGAAATACATGAATTTTTACTTGGTCCTAATTGTTATCATGATTCACTGGAAAGGGATTTGATCACTAAACTTGGAATGCAAATTAATATTATAAACGGTGATACAGAGGCCAGTTCTATTGTACCTCTGTGTCAAATGTCTGGCCAGGCCTATATTGAAGTGAACCCTGAAGTTCTGGCAGTCCCAGGGAAAGAGGGAAAATTAATATGGAGTCTATCCAAAGCACTCTGAAGCAAGCAGGACAAGTGGCGTCTAACAGCAGCACCCTGTTCCAGGGAAGGGAAGGAAGGGGAATCAGACACAATACAGGTCACCACCCCATGCTCAGCTCAACCCGCGCAGCTGTGTGTGCTTGTGAGAGCCTGGCACTGAAATGCCCTGAGCAGGAAGGCTTCAATATCTTCTGCTGACACCATGGCACCTAACAGGGGGGCAAAAGCAATTCTCACTGCTTCAGCAACCACTGGAGCAGATATCAAGGCACATTCTCCCACAGGAAGCTGGGCTGGCACACAGCCTGCCCTGGCACTTTGCTGTTGCCAACACCCAGCCAGGACATCGGCTCCTGCCTAAGGAGTGCAAAGCAGCACCACTGGTGGCCAAGGGGCCCATGCCAAGTGTCCCTGAGGCCAGAAACAGCCGCCAGCACAGCTCAACACGGGGGGACCCCTCAGCCTGGCCTCAAGGGCTCTGAAGCCCCGGAGATTTGCACTTCCCGCCTGCAGCAGGAGGATGGGAGGCCGCCCCTGAGCCTGCCCTGAAGGCAACGCAGCAGCAGCCAGGGCTCCACAGCGGGCCAAGCCCAGGGGGAGGATATCTGACCCTGCAACAGAAACGGGTGAAGTTGCAAAAGGAAACAGAACATGGAGAATGTTGCGAAAACTTCACTATAAACAAATGGGGGGCAATCATCCCTCTGCCCACCCCCAACATGTTCTGTCAATGTCTATTTTATATACGGTATATTAGAGCACCGGGGTGTTTCTGCTACTCCAACTTCAGCGAAATCAGCTGGGAATCCAAGTTTAAATTGATATTTAAATTAGAGAAAATGGGCCATTGATGCAGCCCTGGCTCCTGAGGCAGTGCAAACAATTACAAAATCATAAACGTCCACCAGAACAAATCCTACAACATCATGGACCAGCCCTTGGGAACCCCAACCAATTCATATCAGGAGCCACAGAACCCATTTCTCATTTCAATGGCATCACTAGATTACAAGCTCTCCTCGCAATAACCAACCAGACAGCTCCAGCTCCTGACCTTCCTGCCGACCAATCCACTGAAATGAGGAACACTTCACCAAGGGACGGGATCAGATCATCTGTAAGCAGAAAAAAGAGGAATTTGTGGAAAATTAAATGTCTCAAACTGCTCTTGGCAAACAGATGACAAAGGAAAAGTGGTGAAAAAAAAAACAACAGAAACAAAAAAGCAGTTCATGTATTGGTCCAAATGTGGAAAGGATGGGAAGGGGACACGATTTCGTGGCTCCCTCACAGACGATGGGTTAAACGAATGTTGTTTCTTCTCTGACGTGCTATAGCAACTCTCATCTTTTTACCATGCTCCACACCTTGAGAGTGCAGTTCATTCAGCAGCTGAGCAAGGGCATGCAGGTGGCAGCCAGGCCTCCAGATGCAGAAACGACTAAAGAAGGACAGGGAATGAGGACACTGCGAATAATCCCAAAACCTAAGAAGACTCAGTAAGGAAAAAAGAAAGAGAAAAAAAAAAAAAAGGAAAAGAAAACAAAATCACTGAGTGAATCCACCTGGAGATTGGGTCAGGGACTCGTACATAAAGAAGGAAAAAAACATCAGTTTCAAAAATTGTTACTAATTTACATGGACCGCTGCTCAGACAAAGTCCCGCTGAATTCCTGAACTTCCAGAAGAACAAAGACTTAAGAGAGCCATGAATAGCGGCTGTTATACAAAAGTGGGGGTGCACATTAACGAGGACACGCACGTACCGGATCGGGAGGTCTGAACCTTCCAAGTACCTCAGCCAGTGGGCAAAGGGAGAGGGAGATGAGGCCGGGAAATGAGGATAAAAAGGAGGCTGCGAACTACAACAATGGCAGAGAGCGCACGGCAAATGCCCCACGGCCTCTCCCTCTGCCCAGCAATAAAGTCACTTTTACAGGACTCCTCTGTCTCCTCTGCGCACAGAAACCTCCGGCCACGGCAATTTCCCCGCACAGCCCCGGGCACGGGGCAGCCCCCTCTGTCCCAGCCACAGCAACCGGGCCAAGCCAGCGCTGCTCCGCCAGCGGCTCCTGCCGAGGCAGCGGCCGCAAGGAGACCGCGGGCAGCCGCTCCCGCAGCGCCCTCACGCCAGCGGCAGCACGGGGCGGACACGGCACAACGAACCCGCCCGAGCCCCCTGCCGCCCCCGTGGCCCGCAGCCAGCCCCGAGCCCCCGCACAACCCAGCGCGGCTCCCACCTGCGCTGCGGCCTCCTCCGAGCTCCGCCGCCGCCTCACCGCGCTCTGGCCGCTGCCGCCGCTCACGGCACTGCACACACGCTCCGACAATGGCGCCGCTGCCCAGCCACGGCCGCCCTCAGCCCGCCACCGGGGCCCTGATCCGCCCCGCTCCCACCAATCAGCGCGCCACAACCACGACTGACGGCATCATCGCCCAATCCCAGCCAGGGGCGGGCTCTGCACACGCACAGCCCCACTCCGCGCTCTCAGGGCGCCCCGGGCTGCGTGAGGGCAGAGCCGGAGCTGAGGAGCAGCCCTGGAACGGGCCCGGGCCCGGGGGGATTGAGCTGAAAACACAAACAAACTTCTCCGCAGCTCCCTCCACGGCTTTCCCGGCACTGCGGCTCTGGTGGCTCCGGCTCAGCGGGAAGCCCTGGAGCCTCACTTCTCCTACCCCTAATTAGGAGCATCAGGGCATCGCTTTGATTTTCCCCAAAAAGGGAAAACCGCCCCAAATCCCTGTGTATGAGTCGGGGAGGGGAGAGATTTCGGACAGAAAACTCCAAAAACTCAGAGCAGGATAATGAGAAATAAGTGAAGACCCTTAAATCCAGCTTTCCCCCACGCCTCCCTCCTTCCAGCTGCACCTCCTACCCCGGCAGTGCCGCAGACAGGGAATGGGGCCGGGCTCAGTTCATGCCCCGGGGCTTCTCCCTCTGCTCAGGGACAGGAGTCGTTCCCCTGCTGCACCCTGGGCTCTCTCCCACCGGAGACTTCTCCAGGAACTTCTCCAAGCTGAGTCCATCCCACGGGGCACAGCCCCCTCCAAGTGCTGCAGCGTGGGTCACTGTGCCACAGTTTCTCAGTGCTAATCTCAGGGGACTGTCTCTCGGGATATTACCACTACAGCACTCGCAGCAGAATATACACACGGAATTTTTACAGTTCTGAGCAGAAATTAAAAGAACCAACGAGAGAGAGAAAGAGCGAGATTCCGATCGCGGCGCTCCGGAGCGGCGGTGCGGGAACGATCCCTGCGCCAGCACTGCCGGCCCCAGGCCAAGCCCAGCCCCGCAATCCAACCCCGCTGCTCACAGCGCCCGCCCTCCCCGGCCCGGGGCACAGCGAGCCCCGCACCCGCTGCGCTCCCGAGCACAAAACGCCCCTTCCCACCGCGCTCACCCGATAAACACAGCGCCCCTGCAGCCGCTCACGCCTCTCTCGCTCCTCCCGAGCTTCTCGGCCTCCCGCACCCTCTGCCCCGCACCTGGGCCCCGCCAGTGCCGCGGGCTGGGGGCAGCAGCTGCACCTTCCTCTGCCTCTGCTCCAGCCCTGCCCAGGTGCCTCGGCTCCCTTCGTGCTCGCCACAAACTGAGGCCTTCACAAGGCTGACCTAGAACAGAGGCCAGACACGGTTACACAATAAAGCAGGCATTTGTTAAAAGGCCTCCATGGATACACCTTGGGCAGAACAAGAGCCCAGCCAGGGCTACGCCCAAGATGCACCAAAATGGCCACAAAATGGACGGCTGGTCACGAGGTCTGTCAGTTTTATAAGTTCTGCTCCATTTGCATATTGGAGTTAATTGTCCAATTATGTCTTTAGATGATGAAGTCCCATCCTTCTTGTTTTTCTCTCTTCAGTGCCCGTTGTTTATGCTCTTGGGCCTGAAGTTTGGATTATTTGTCCTTGGGTTCACAGCTGGAAAGGAATTGTTTTGTCTCCCTGCTCTGTGAACAGAGCTCAGCATCCCTTAATATGAAGCCCAGACCCACAGAGTAAAGCAGCACAGAATCTGAAAAATAGAAAAGCCAAAACCTGAGGCATCAAATCCATGAGAGCCCCCCACACACTCACCACGCCTCCCCCTCGGCACCCCCCAGGCCCTCCCCATTGATTGAAGCCCCCAAAATGCTCTCAGGCCCCAGCCCCTCAGCCCCCCTGAACCCCCGGCCTGTGTTCTCACCTGGGAAACCCCAAATCTTTGGGAATTCTCAACTGGGATGACCCAATTCCCTGGAAACCTCACCTGGGACCCCCAAAACCTCACCTGGGAACTCCAAACCTTCCAGGATCCCCCCAACTCCCCCAGGACCCTCCAAACTTTATCTGGGATTCCCCCAACCTCCCCCGGGAGCCCCCAAACTCCACCTCGGATCCCCCAAACCCCCAAAACACTGGCGACAGTGGGACAGAACTGGTGGCACTGGGTTGCTGACACTGGAATGGAACTGGTGGCACCAGGTTGGTGGCACTGGAATGATGACACAGGGGTGGTGGCACTGGGACAGCTTTAGGGACACTGCGGTGGTGACAGTGGGATAGAACTGGTGGCACTGGGATGGAATTGGTGGCACTGGGCTGGTGGCACTGGGATGGAACTGGGGACACTGGGACAGGACTGGTGGCAGTGGCACAGGGACACGGGGATTGAACAGGTGGCACTGGGCTGGTGGCACTGCCGTGTCCCTGGTGCCACCTGTCCAGTGTCCCCATGTCCCTGCAGTGTCCCTGCGGGTGGCCGAGGATGGTCACCTGCTGCTGGCCCTGGCCATGGTGGCCGTGTCCTGCAAGGTGGCCTGGCGGGATCTGGGGACATTGCAGCATCACCTGGCCACCAGCAGGGCCACCAGCAGGACATGGCCCTGCGCCTGCATGACCGTGCCCGGCGGGTGGCGGCCACCAGGGCCAGCGCCGAGGCCACCACGGCCACCAACGAGGTCACCGCGGATGTGCTGGGGCAGCTGGAGGAGGTGACGCGGGCGCTGGGGACGTTGGTGGCCGCTGTCACTCAGGACAAGGAGGTGACGCCATGGGGGACAAGGGGACAGGGCTTCCCCAGCGCTGCCCAGGTTCTCGGGGACATCATGGTGGTCTTGGGGACACCGGGGGAAGGGCACAAGGAGGTGACACGGAGGCTGGAGGTGCCCCAGGGGGCACTGGCGGGGCAGGGGTAGGGACAGGGTGGGGACACGTGGGTGGCACTGTCACCACTGGGGCACGGGGACACCCTGAGGGACATTGGGGACCTTGGGGACACCCCCGTGTTGTCCTTCCCTTGGGGACACCAGGGCCAACTTGACATCCCCTGTCCCGTTTTGGGTCACCACAATGTCCCTGATGTCCCCGCAGTGTCCCCAACAGGACATCGGGGGACACTTGGGCCTTGTTCAGGACCCTGAAGAGACATCAGGGCCATGTGGGGACACTCAGGGGACATTGGGGTCTCGTTGGGGACATCGGCGGGACATTGGGGACCCCGCCCTGGCCCTGCCGGCGGGGGGGCGGTGCTGGGGGGTGACCTCACCTTTCCCTCGCCCCTCCCCACCCCCCCGGCCGCCCCATTCGGGCGAGTCTCTGACTGTCGGGTGTGTTCACTCCCCGGAGTGTCACCAAAGTGTCAGCAGAGTGTCTCCAAGGCGTCCCTGGTGTGTCCCCCAGCAGCCATGGAGCCCCGCGAGGTGCGACAATCCCGGCGCGGGGGCGGGAGGGGACACAGGGGACACAGGGGGTGGCGGGAGGGGCCGGGGGGGCCAGAGGGGACCAAGGTGGTGGAGGGGCAGGAGGGGAGAGGGGTTCACAAGGGGGACAGGAGGGTGTGGCAGGAAGGGGGGATGTGACAGAGGGGTGGAGGGGACTGAGGGTGGTGGGGTTGGGGGGGACAGTGGGGGGCAGGCTGTGGCAGAGGGGACGAGGGAGTAACAAAGGGACAGAGGGGACAGCAGAGCCCTCCAGGGAGGGGACGAATGGGACCCTGGGAGGGCACAAAGGCACCACCACAGGAGGCCACAAGAGCCCCCAGGTCCCTGACACCTCCCCTGTCCCCTCCTCAGCTGTTCCCATCCCTGCTGGAGTCGCTGGTCACCGTGGTGGCCACCCTGAACAAGGTAGCAGACACCACGGCCCCACTGGAAAAATTGATGAGGTGCTGGATGTGCCCCCAGAGTGCCTGCACGCAGGCCTGGAGGGCTTTGCCACTCGCCTCCGGAACACCCTGGACCACGGTGGCGTCACCTGGTGGCACCGTGGTGTCACCTTCGAGCACAAGTACACTCTCACCTCCCTGGGCCAGGCCCTGGCCGCCTATGAGAGCACCCCATGGATCACCTGGGCCCAGGTGACGAGGGTGGCCAGGGCCTGGCGGAAGTCGGTGGCCACACTCGTGGACAGCTGGTTCCAGCTGCTGGGGAAGGCCACCGAGCTCCGGGACGCCTGCAGGGACGTGGTCGCCGGTGAGGGCACCACTGCGGCCATAGAAGCTGCTATGGGAGAAGCCGAGGTGGACAGCAGTGAGGAGGAGGAGGAGGCCACCACAATGAGAGAGCAGGCAGAGGCGGCCTTGGAGATGCTGGAGCAATTGGTGGCCGCATGTGACGAAGACACTGCATTCCCCCGGGAGCTGTGGCGCAGGGTTCGGGACATCGAATCTGCCCTGAAGGGGACAAATGAGCCGACCCGCGACTTCCATGTGACCTTGGCGGCCAAGGTGGCCGAGGCCAGGCGGCTGTGGGATGCCAGCGCCCGCCTGGCCAACGATCACCTGCTGCACACACTCGGGGACATGGAGTGCATCTAATGGGCTTCCTGTTATGACCCTTGGCTTGATAACCATAGCCACCGTGAGGTGGTCGAGAAATGCCAAAGAGCCATCGAGGACATCCCAAGTCTGCTGTGGGAACAGTGATGTCACCACTGTGCTGTCACTGGGGACAGTGACTTCATCGGGGACATCACTGGTGTCACTTGTCCCCTCCCTAATCCCCACATGGGATTTGAGACAAATTTAGGGAATTTTCTGGGAATTTTCTTTGAAATTGTCCCAAATCCTGATGGGAATTCCTGGGGTACTGTCACTTGGGATGCTCAGGGACACACAGGGACACTTTGGGGACACGCAGGGACATGCAGGGTCATGGTAGCAGGTCAGGGGGTGAATGAGCCCCCTCGGTGCCTTCAGCAGAGGCAGCTTTCCGCCGTGGCTGCAGTGGAGCCGGGTTATAAATGACAATATAACAATTGGCTTTTGCAATTCCTGTATTGGCTTTTGCAATTGTTGTTATTGATCACAAGTATTTTGCTATGGTGCTTGATATTGATACTGATGACTGATAATCCCTTGCAGCTGCTTGCTGGTACAATATAATCTATCCATTGATGTGTGCACTGTGTTACCCATTTATTGTTCGCCTAATGGTGCCTTGAGTCCCTGCCTCTGCCCCCAGCCCCGTTATCATCAAGGACCCCCCCCCAATCTACCAGGGCCCCCCCATTCACTGCTCCCCCCCTCCACCGATTCCCCCAAAGCGCTGGGACCCCCCCGATCCATGAGCTCCCCCCAGTGCGCCAGGACACCGACACCACCATCCATGGGACCCGACCCTCACCCCCCACCCCTCACTGCCCTCCCACTCACCAGGACCCCCCAATCCATGGGACCCCCCCGCACCCACCAGGGCCGCCCCCGGCACCCCCCCCATTGATTGAACCCCCCCGAAACGCCCCCAGCCCCTCCCCGGCCCCCCCGAGCCCCCGCGTTGGGCCCCGGTGGGGCCGCCGCTGAGCGGAGCCTGTCAATCAACGCCGACCGGGCTTGTAGCCACGCCCATGGGGAGGCGGGGCCCCGCGGGGCGGCCAATGGAGACTGGCAGAGAGGGGAGGGGGCGGGGATTGGAAAGACAAGGAATGGGTGCGTAGAAAAGGGGCGGAGCCCCATAAGCTGCGGCCAATGGGGAGGGGAGAGGGCGTGGCCTGGGATGCGAAAAAAGGGGAGCGCGGGAAAAAGCGGGCAAGGAATGGGGGTGTGGGAAAGGGGCGGGGCCTGGAGGGAAACAAAAGTGGGCGTAGCTTGACCGAGAAGGAATGGGGCGGGGAAAGGGACGGGGCCTAAAAGGAAACGAATCTGGGCGGGGCCTGGCGAGCAAGGAATGGGGCGTGGGAAAGGGGCGGGGTTCCAAGCGAAGCCTGGAAAGGGGAGAAAAAGAGACCCCTTGGGGACATTGGGGGGTTGTTGGGGACACCAAGGCTCCCAAGCGATCCCAAATCCTACTGGATCCCAAGGAATAACCTGAAATGGTCTCAAATCCCAAATCTTGGATCTAAAACTTCCCAGATCCCAAATGCCGCTGGATACCCCAAATCCAATCCTAAAAGGTCACAAATCCTGGATCCAAACCAATCCCAAAGCCCAGACCCCTACTGGATCTCCAAAAACAATCCACAAAACCCAATTTCAAATCAAGATCCTGGCAGGAAAATGGACAGGGATAGTGGGACAGGAAGGGGGACACTGGGGTGAAACTGGTGGCAATGGGATGGAGACATTGGTATGGGGACAATGGGGTGGTGGCACTGGGATGGAACTGGGCAGGTGGCACTGGAGCAGGACTGAGGACACTGGGCTGGAGCTGGGGACAATGAGAGGGGACTGGGAAGACTGGGATGGTGACATTGGTATGGGGACAGTGGGGTGGTGGCACTGGGCTGGCACTGAGAGCACTGGGATAGAACTGGGCTGGTGGCACTGGGATGAACCTGGTGGCACTGGGATTGAACTGGGGACACTGAGGTGTGACAGTGGGGCAGCCCTGGGGACACTGGACTGCTGGCACTGGAGTGGTGGCACTAGGATGGAACTGGGGACATGGGGACAGGGCTGGTGGCAGCGGCACAGGGACACTGGGATTGAACTGGTGCCACTAGGATTGAACAGGTGGCACTGGATGGGTGGCACTGCTGTGTCCCTGGTGCCACCTGTGCGGTGTCCCCGTGTCCCCACAGTGTCCCTGGGGTGGCATGGACGGTCACCTGCTGCTGGTCCTGCCCGTGGTGGCCGTGTCCTGCCAGGTGGCCCAGCAGGGGAGGAGACATCGCGGTGTCACCTGGCCACCAGCGGGGCCACCAGCGGGCCGTGGCCATACGGGGGGCGGGGCCTGGTGTTGTGACATCATCTCGCCCCGCCCTTTTCCGGCGGGCGCCATTCCTTGGACATCGGCTCCGGCGCTGCGGGGAGATCGAACCGGCACCGAGAGATCAAAGGAACGATGGGAAGGGTTCCCCTGAGTGATGGATGCAAAAAGAGATTTGCCTTCGCAAACAATCGGGGCTTGGGGGGTTAATTAATTAATTAATGCTGGCATCAGCAACCCAGTGCCAGCCCAGTGTCCCCAGTCCTGTCCCAGTGCCACCAGCCCAGTGCTCCCAGTGCCAGCCCAGTGCCACCGCCCCAGTGTCCCCATACCAATGTCACCAACCCAGTGTCCCCATCCTGTTCCAGTGTTCCTGTCCCAGTGCTCCCATTTCTGTCCCAGTGTCCCCAGTTCCACCCCGGTGGAAAAACAGTAAAAAAGAAGAATTAATGAATTCTTCTCTCATCACCAGAGAGTGGAAACACGACACGATTTAACTGCAAGGAGAAATAAAATAAATTGGTTTAATGCACAAGACAGCGTGGAGGCAAGTCAAGGGTTAAAACCAAACAAAAGAACATCTGGACTCACAGGAATGTTTGAAAATAATTTATATAGAATATAGAAAATTATATGCATAATTTTATATTAAAAGGAGCAAATTTTTAGTTAATATATGAATAAGACATAAGTATATTATAAATTCTGTTAGTATAAAAATACATTAATGTAAAATATTTTAATCAAATATATAATATATCCATTGTATTACTCTCTATATAGAATACTAATATATATTTTGATTAACATTATGTTATGAATATGCATAAACCCTAATGAATATGCATGAACCTCTGCGATGTAACAGGACGTAAAGAACATGGCTTAATTAACGGTGAGCTTTTGGCAATTAGCACCAGAATTTTAACCTTTAATGAACTTTTATAAATATTTCAATTCTGACCCGTGTTTCTCACAGGGGGTCCCGGCTGACAATGGGGGAGGGGGGGACAGGACTGAGCCTCAAGAGACCCCCCCAGTGCTGGGGACCCCCTGTGCCCCCCCAGCACTCGGAGCCCCCTGGTCCCACTCCCGGCTCCCCCCAGTCCCGGTGCTGCTCCCGGGGGTCCTGCGGCTCTGGGGGCTCAAAGGGGAGGGGGCAGAACCCCCGTGATGGGGGGGGGGCACAATGGGGGGTCCTGGCCCGGCGCTCGGGGGGGTCGGTGCACGAGGGGGGGTCCGGTCCCTGTCCCGGTGCTCGGTGAGGGGGGATCATGGCACGAGGAGGGTCCAGTCCCAGTGCTGGTGCACAGGGGGTGCTCAGTGATTCGGGGGAGTTTCCAGTGGCCCCAGTGCACGAGGGGGGGTCTCAGTGCTCAGTGATTTGGGGGGGTTTCTGGTGGTCTCAGTGCCTGAGGGGGGCTCCCAATGAACGATGACAGCACTGATTGATGGGGGGGTCTCCGGTGGTCCCGGTGCACCAGGGGAGGGTCCCGGTTCCTCGGGGGGGGTCCGGTGGTGCCGGTGCACGAGGAGAGGGAGGGAAACTCGAGGGTCCTGATGCCTGAGGGGGGTCCTGAGGGGGGCGTCCCGGTGCACGAGGACGGTGAAATTTGGGGGTCCCGGTGCTCAGGGGGGTCCCAGTGGGTGCTCAAGGGCAGTGTGTGACACAGAGAGAGACCCCGGTGACACCAGGGACCCCCACACAGTGACTGGGCCAGTCCTGGTGACACTCGGGGGTCTCTTGGTGCCACTTGAGGAACCGGTGGCACTCTGGAGGCTCATGGTGACATAAGGAGCTGGTGGCACTCGAGGGGCTCTTGGTGACACACAGCGCTGTGGCACTCAAGGAGCTGGTGGCACTTGACTGCCCACAAGTCTCTCCAGTGACATCACTGCACCAATGACATCACAGTGGTGACATCACTCTCCCCGCAGCAGCCTTGGGATGTCCTTGATGGCTTTTTGGCACTGCTCAGCCACTGCATGGCTGCCGGGGCCACTGGGGCCACTGTGGCCACTATAGGGACTCAAGACGAGGTCGTGGATGTCCCAAAGTGTCCCCAAAAGGTGATGCTTGAACAGGTGGGCGCTGGCCTCCCACAGCTGCTCAAACTTGGCCACTTTCGCCACCAAGTCCTCAGGGACATTGGGGGATGCCTCCTTTGTCCCCTCCAGGGCAGCCTCAATGTCCCTGAGCTGGCACTCCATGTAACTGATAAACTCAGTGGCTCTGTCACATGCATCCACCAAGCGCTGCAGTGGCTCCAGGGCCACCTCTGCCCAATGTCTCCTCCTGATGGCCGCCCTCGCCCACCTGGAGGCCACCACGGCCTCTCCCATGGCCTCGTTGGTGGCCATTGCCACCTGGGTATCACGTGTGGCCCCCACTGAGGCCTCCTCATCCCTGTCCAGGGCCACCATGAGCTGCTGGGCTGTGGCTGCCAGGTTGTCCCCAGCTGTCCCCGGGCAGGTGGCCTTGTCCTGCTGGTCCCTGGCCCAGGCGAGGGCTGCGTCCTCGCAGGCATCACGGAGCTTGGTGATCTCCTCGACCAGCTGTTTCCATCTCTCCTCACACGCAGACACCAACTCCCGCCAGGCGCTGCCTGTGGCTCTCACATCGGCCCAGGTGGCCCCAGGGGTGGCTCCGAGTATTGGAAAAAAATGCTCCCAATATTACCAGTTAGATTGTGCCTGGGCCAGTCTGACCCTCGCTGCTGGGCCAAAGGCAGCAACTGCGGTGTATCACCCCAGAGATACCTTGGCTTGCTGGTGGTTGCAGCTGGGCACTGAACAAGTCCAGGCTTGTAAGGGACCCTGTTACCTCAGGAGGGATAGCTTCAGGCGATGGTGAAGAGAAAAAGGAGATGGATTCTGCTGGAGGGTTTAATGTCCAGAGGTTTATTACATGGTTACAGAGGTCTGAACGTGAGGAACTGCTCCAACAGAATAATGACCGCATGGTCTGATGACCTTTTTAAGCTCAGGGACAGGGGGAGGGGAGGTACAGGTGAGCCACCAACCAGGTGAGAGGGGCAGGGTCTCAGGGGAAGATGACACCCAGACAGGCCAATGACCCCTGGGCCTGAGTGGCATCCTTTGAACTTGACCAACCACACACGCCTTGCTGGAATGTTAAGTCTGAGTGACAGGACTCACTAAGCATGGGGGCAAGGGGGAAGGGAGAGAGGTATTGGCACACCTGGGAAAGTGACCTGGAAGGCCAAAATGGGACAATACAGCACACCACAACATCTCCCCCTAGTTTTGTTTAAAAAGAAGAGGACTGTGTTTGTGGTGCAGAATGATTGCCAAACCATGGTTGGTAAATCAGTTCTTCCTCTACAGGAGGGTCAGTGTTTTCCACTGAGGCTTCTAGGTCATCCATTGGAGCACTGAGGGCTTCCAAATGATAGACCTCAGGAGGGGGAGATGAGCTTGAAACTAACTTGAGAACCATGCGTTTGATTAGTCCAAAAACAATGCTAAAAACTACAATAACTATAACTAAAATAAACAGCACTAAAAACACAGTTTTCAGAATAGATCCCAACCAGCCCGAGAGTCCCCAGCCATTGAACAGTCCATTCAGCCAGTCGTCAGTTTCTCTCTTGATGTCGCTCACCATGGTTTTCATCTTGTCAATTGTGGCATGTACGTTCTCTGCCTTTGATGACAAGTCAAGACAGCAGAGTCCTTCAAATTCTTCACAGCGATGGTTGTGCAGAAGGAGCAGATAGTCTATGGCTGTCCTCTTTTGAATGGTGGCTTGCCTGGTGATTTCCTCATCTGATAAGAGGTCACTCAGGGCAGTAGAAGTGAGGTTTGCCTGTTTTGCAACCCAACATTCCAATCGGCCTAATTCTCCCATGGTTTTTGCTGCCGAGATCCACCGCAGAAGGACTGTAATTGCGGTGGCCTTAAGTCTGGACCAGTGAACAATTTCTGAATTACAGTCAGGGTCTAATTGCCTTAGGTCTCTTTTTTTGATAGCCAATGTATGTGTGTTGTTTTTAGTTTGCCAATGTATTAGGTTTGTTCGATTTGGTGTTAACAGGCTCAGCTTGCCAAAGGTACATGGACCTCCGAGCAGACGAGGAGGGAGACCTGCCCATGCTCTGTCTCCACATATTAAAAACACACCCTTTGGGAGTTCACGAGGCTTGTAATCACCACCAGATGAGTGCATGACTAAAACTGAATTTTCACACCAGTTCTTGTCTGTGTAGTGTGGGTTGCTAGGGTCAGAATAGGTGTTTGGTTTAACTTCATGATATGGTAAGCGGGAATTGAATTTAAAGTGAATGCAAAAGGTTGCATTCATGGAGCCTAAGAGATGGAACTCTTGTGGCTCCCTTTTTGATACTGGTAACTTTCTCGCCCACTCCTGCCAAAACAGTAAAGGATTGTCAGCAGGGTAACGGCCAGGGGAAGGTGCGAGTAAGTTAACTTCATTTAAGGCACTCCACATTTCATTTGGGAACTCTGAGGATTTAAAAGGAACTCCCACCTGGCAAGTTGACAGGGGGTCAGAGGCTGTCGCGGTGGAGAGGCAAATGTGATCTTGTCCAAGGGCTCTGGCCAGAGTGGTCCATACATTCGATTTGGGCTGAGGGACTAACCAGGAGGTCGCTGGAGAAATGATCGCAAGTAGGACGAGAAGCAGGCTCAGTCTCATGGCGTCTCGAGACTGCACACGAACAGCAGGATCTAAACCGGTAAAAGGAAACTTAAGACAAACATATATTACAAACTATTCCAGATAGGAGGTTTAAATGGAATTTCTTCCAGAGAACATGTGCGGCGTTTTCTTCTCCAGGCAGCATGAGCAACCTGGGGTGCTTCTGTAGATTTCTCTGAGACCTTGGGAAGATAGGGCTTTACCCATTTGGAAGGAACCCAGCTTAAACCAGAGGGGGTGGACACACAGGCATATCCACGTCCCCAAGTAACCAATTTGTAGGGTCCCACCATTTTCCAAGTCTCAGGGTCCTTTACTAAAACTGGAGGTTTTTCTTTCATTAACTTATAATTGCTCCCCCCAAAGTGACGTAGGATGGGTGGGTTCAGGCTGTCAAAAGAACAATTCAGAAAATTTATTGTGAATAGCGCCCTGGATAACCGGATGTGGGGAGGTTCCACCTTCAGAACCTGTTGTTGCTGGTCCAGGACCCTTTTAATATCACGGTGAGTTCTTTCTACAATGGCTTGACCATGTAGAAAGTTCTTTCTACAATGGCTTGACCAATGGGGAGTAGGGGATGCCAGTTTTGTGCTCTACTCCCCATTGCTGCAGGAAGCTCCCGAATTCCTTGGATTTGTAAGCAGGCCCATTATCAGTTTTCAGCTCCTTGGGGATGCCCATGAAAGAAAAAGCCTGTAAGAGGTGCTTAATAGCATCAATAGATGATTCTCCTGTGTGGGCAGAAGCATAGACCGCTCCAGAAAAGGTATCTACACTAACGTGAACATATTTCTGCCGTCCAAAAGACTGTATGTGTGTTACATCTGTTTGCCACAGTTCACAACTGTTCAGTCCCCTTGGGTTTGCTCCCGTACTCACTGTAGGGAGTGCATGTTGTTGGCAATTTGGGCATGTGGCCACAATCGCTTTGGCCTGTTCTTGAGTGATGTTAAACTGACGAACCAGGCCAGGTGCATTTTGGTGGAAAAGCTGGTGGCTGATTTTTGCCTGTTCAAAAACATTTGGGAGAGTGGCCATCACTGCAGGTGCAGCAAGAGCATCTGCCCTTCTGTTGCCTTCAGCGATAAACCCTGGCAAGTCAGTGTGTGACCTGACATGCATCACATAAAATGGTTGCTCTCGGTGAGTGACTAACTTTACCAGTTTTGAGAGCAATTCGAAAAGTGTGATGTTAGACACATCTTGCAGTATTGCTTGATCTGCCCTGGATACTACTCCTGCCACGTATGCAGAGTCTGTAATCAGATTAAATGGTTCTGAGAACCTTTCAAAGGCCCTAACAACTGCAGCCAATTCAGCAACCTGAGGTGAACCTTCCACCTCAGCAATGTCTGTCTCCCACTGCTGGGTTTGAGGATCCTTCCAAGTCATAACGGACTTGTGGGACCTCCCGGATGCATCTGTGAAGACAGTTAGAGCCTTTTTTAAAGGTCTCCTACTTAGAGCACTTCTCAGTTTTAAGGTAAATTGAACATCTTGTTCGAACAATTTGTGAGCGGGCCGCGCTACCGAAATTTGTCCTGAGTAGGAATCCAGAGCAAACTGCAACACTTCATTTTCTTGAAACAATTGTTCCAGTATTTTCATAGTATTTTGACCTGATTTTAACTCAACTGGAATGTGAATGCACTTAAAATCACATCCTGCTAACTCCCTGATCCGGGTCCTTGCTTTCCGGATCAGGTCTGCTACCAGCTCCTGAGGCTTTGTCAGTCTCTTGGACCTTTTGTGACTGAGGAAAACCCATTCTATGATCAAGAGAGGGTCCCTCTGGTCCCGGTCCTTTTTTGGTGCGTTCTTTGCCTTAGTTTTTCCTCCCACTGGAAAATAATTCCATGGAGATGTGGCAACTTACCTAGGATGATAAATTTGAATGGCAGGTCAGGCCGGCATCGGTTGGCCTGTCTTGTGGACATTGCAATCTGAACCTTTTCTAGAGCTTTCCGTGCCTCTGGGGTAACAGACCTAGGAGCACCTGGGTCCTCTCCCCCTTTCAATAAATTGAAAAGAGGGGCAAGGTCTTCATTAGTCAGACCGAGCCATGGTCTTACCCAATTCAAAGACCCACAAAACCTGTGGACATCTGCAAGGGTCTTGATCCTTGGATTGATTTCTAATTTTTGAGGAACAATGGTCCTATTTCCAATTTCTAAGCCCAAATACTTCCAAGGTGGCATCTTTTGAATTTTCTTTTCCTGGAGCTCGAACCCTGCAACAATCAATGCATCGATCGTTAGGTCAAGCGCATGTGTGAGTAAATCATCATTGGGGGCACACACAAGGATATCATCCATATAATGATAGATGATGGCCTTCTCTGCGGCTGCACGTACTGGGGAAAGCAGGGAAGACACATACCACTGGCAGATAGCTGGAGATACCTTTAATCCCTGAGGAAAAACGGTCCAATGGTACCTTTTCATAGGGGATTCCATATTAATAGAAGGAACTGAGAATGCAAAACGCGGTGCATCGTCAGGGTGCAAGGGGATTTGGAAAAAACAATCCTTAATAACAGCTAATTTCCAGTCTTGGGGAAGCATTGTTGGGGATGGCATACCAGGTTGGGGAGAGCCCATATCTTCAATTACATTATTAATTTGTCGGTGGTCGCAGAGGAGCCGCCATCTCTTTTTGTCAGCTTTTTGGATGACAAACACTGGAGAGTTCCATGGGGACATGGTCTCCACAATGTGGCCCTTTTTTAATTGCTCTTCCCCTAGTTCTTCAAGCACCTTTATTTTTTGTTTACTTAGCGGCCACTGTTTCACCTGAACTGGTTTGTCTGTTATCCACTTCAGTTATTGGGTGGGGCGCTGTTGTTCAGTGACTGCTGTACAAATATGCTGTGGAGAGTCTGGAATATCAATTGTGACACCCCACTGGGCCATTAAATCTCTCCCTAACAAAGGTTCCGAATAATCCAACACAAATGGACGGATATTAGCCAATTGTCCGTTTGGTCCCTCAAATTGAATAATGCTTTTGGATTGTCTTGCCAATTGCAGACCTCCTACACCTTGAAGGTGACCAGCAGCATTTTCAAAGGCCAATGTGCTGGCCAGTCTTGTACGGGAATCACTGTGCAGTCTGCACCAGTGTCTACAAGCATTTCAATGCGTTTAGACTCTCCACCCCCATTGACATTACACCATAATTTGGGTTTTTCTTTCCCAATAACTTGTACTCGGGCGACTGTGGGCCCTTGTTTTTTGATATTTTCAGGTAAAGATGGCACAGGGATAGCTTGTGCAACAATTTGTCCCTTGGGAAGAAATAGGGGTGGGTGGAAACAATGCAGGCCGAGAACGAATTGCTCAGGATCTGATGTTGTCATTCCCGGAGCAATTTCGATCTCTTGTGGTGTGTGTTTGGTGTCCCCAATGACGATGTACTTACAACGAATCCGGTTCCAAGTACCTTTCAGTTCAGGATTTACAGACACAAAATGCCAATCAGTGTCCTCCAGATGGAGTGACTCAGTCAGCTGCAACCTGTAAGGCTCATTGATAGAAGACGTGGTTAACACAGGATCACCTAAATCATACACAGTCTTTGAAGCACCTGCTTCACTTACACAAACATTAATATTATCGCGCGCTTGATTTGTTGTGCTACCCTTATTCCCTTGGCCTGCTCTTTTTGTGTCTGCGCGCCTGGCAGGCCGGCGCTGGCTCTTCAGTTTTTTTGTTGTTGTTGACCCCCAGGGAGGGCTTGTAGTTCTCCTCCCCTGCCATTTCTAAATTCATCAAATTCCCTTTTCAGGGGGCACTGGTTACTCCAGTGCCCTAGGTTGTTACAAAGCAGGCATGGTTTTGTGGGCTCAACCATTGCTGGTCTCCGCTGCTGCCCAGGGTACTGCTGTGATGAGGGGAAAGGCGCAGAGCTGGCAACGGCGACACGCTGAGGTGGTCTTGGCTGCAGCCTTGGTCTGGTGTCTTCAGCTACACTCATCAGAGGGACTTTCCTGTTACACACTAGAAGCATGTCCTTTAACGTAGGGGTAGGTTCGAGAGGAAGGCTCAGGATTGCCGCTTGACACTGTTTATTAGCATTTGTAAATGCCATTTCTTCTAAAATTGCTTCTCTAGCATTCTCTTTTTTAACTTGTATTTCAATAGCTCTAGTTAACCTTTCTACAAATTTCAAAAAAGGCTCTGATGGTAGCTGTTTAATTTTACTATAGGGCTCAAAAGGCCCCTCAGGTTGTAGGGAAAAGAATGCTTTTTCAGCTGCTTCCTTTACTTTTTCGAGTGTTTCTGCAGGAATTGCAGTAGCTTGGATCGAGGGAGAAGACCATTGGCCCTCACCACAGAGGTGCTCAATGGTGATAGGGTTACCACTGTTGTCTTTTGCTGTGTTTGGATCAGAATGCAAGCCTGGGAGAGCATCTTTTAGCATTTGTTTCCATGCTATTTCCCATAATTTAAATTCCGTGGAGGTCATGAGACAGGAAAAAAGCTGTTTTAAATCATGTGGAATCACTCCAGTCCAGTTAAATTCAATTCAGAATTTAAAAGGCCACGGAAATATGGACTGTGTGGACCATATTCTTTATGAGAATTACAGATCTCTTTAATCAATTGCCGTCCAAAAGAACTCCAATTAGCAGTTGGGGCTGTCCCTCCCTGTGCTGCAGGCTGAAAGGTAACAGGAGCCAGTGACAACATGGGACTATGCATTGGGTCTGCTGTTCCCTGCTCTGTATCCCTTGAAACAGAAGCATTGGGATCACAGCTACAGGTTTGGGGGATGGCAGTGGGTGTGTCCCCACCGTGGGAACCCGGGGAGGAGGCGGGGACGCAACGGGGACAGGGGGCGGGGACAGGGGGCCGGCAAGGGGCGGGGAAACCGTGGGAACAAGGGGCGGGGTCAAGGGGCAGGCAGGGGGCGGGGACACCTGGTGACATCACGTTAGCAGACGCCCCCTGGGAGGGGTAGAGGGGTGGAGCTGAGGGTATTGCAGGAAAGGGAGGGGGAGGGGGGAAGGTGTCACGAGGAACAGGAGGAGAGGGGGATGGAGCTGGAGTTTTGGGATGCTTAAGGGGATTTTGGGAAGAAGAAGACCAGGTTTGGGAAGATGCCACGTGGCATCCACCATCTTGTGGACCCCCTAGGGGCTGGGGGCCATTTTGGGTATCACTGCTCTCAGGAAAGCTAACACGTGCTGTGGGTTTCAGAGAAGGGGACACAGGGGATTGGGAAAGGTTCCACGCAGCCTGGCCAGGGCCTTGTGGACAGGGCAACTCAGGCATTTCAACAGAATTTGGGCGTCGACTTCCCAATGAGTTTGATCTGTTTAAAATACCAAGTTTTGGGTAAAGAGGTTTAGGGGTTTTAGAACTAGGAGAGGGAGAAACAGGGAGAGCAGAGGTACATCGCTTTACATTTGGCTTTTTCTCCATTTCCTTTTGTTTGAGCAATGCTGTTCGAATTTGTAAACTCCAAAACACAAATTTAGCTGAGGGGGCATTGCTAGATTGTCCTAAGGTTATCAATTCATTTCCAACTTTATCCCAGAATTGAATATTGTGGATTTCTTCAGGGGAGATTTGTGGGAAGTGGAAGAAAAGCCATCTTATCTTACAAACTGTTTCAATTTTCCCTTTGAGAACTTCACATTACTACTATTGAAAATGCTAACAATATTATAATACACTCCTTTTTGTACAATGCTGAGTTTTAAACCCATGTTAGATGTAAAAAGCAAAGTACTAAATCCTGCCTGACCAAAAACAAAGCCAAAATCAGCTACCGATTTCAAGAAAAAACCACAGATGGAAAGGGATAACGAGCCGACAAAAGCTTCACAATGCAGCTGTATATACTGCTTTTAAAATTCCCGGGCAGCAGCAGCAGGGCACGCCCTGCCGAGCAAAGGCAGAAACAAAGCCTCCCCCCCCCGCCGTGGAATGCACCCCCCCGCGGAGCAGAGAGAGCAGCTACGCCATGTGGCAAGCCGAAACCGGGCCCCCCCTGCGCCACGTGTGCAGAGAACCCCCCTTCCTCCACAGAGAGAGAAAAAGAGCGTCCCCCGCGGCAAGAGAGCCGAGAGCCCACCCTCCCCCGCACAGAGAGAGAGAGAAAGATCTCCCGACCATGTGGAGAGAGCCGAGCCTGCAGAGCCAAGAGGAAGAGAGAGAGAGCTCCCGCGCGAATTCCAAAAGACAGCAAAACATGCGGCAGAAAGCTAATAGCTAGAAATCAATGAATTCCCGTCTGTGGGGCTGCGCAGCCAAAAATGCAATTGCAAAAAGGAACAGAACTCACGGCAGAGTCTGTTTTTGAGATCCTGCTCTACCGAGAGCAGAGATACTCACCCGAAATGGAAGCTGCAGCTGGCTGGGTACAGGCAGGTCTCTTCACCGGAACAGGACCTCTCTTGGGCGAGAGAGGCTACCCTGTCCTCCGTCTGGAAAATCTGCTCACCAGAAAGGAGCTGGGCTTTCCAGAGGCGCTGAACAGTCCACGAAACTTCTTCTGGGAATATTCCCAAAGTCTCTAGACGAGGGCCTTGCAACCAAAGCCCCTTTCAGCTGGATGCACATCTGCCAGAAGCTTCTCCAAGGTGCTGCGGGTCCGTCTTGGGCTGCAGAGTCGCTTTGCCCACCCAGGGACGCCAAATATTGGAAAAAAATGCTCCCGATATTACCAGTTAGATTGTGCCTGGGCCAGTCTGACCCTTGCTGCTGGGCCAAAGGCAGCAACTGCGGTGTATCACCCCAGAGATACCTTAGCTTGCTGGTGGTTGCAGCTGGGCACTGAACAAGTCCAGGCTTGTAAGGGACCCTGTTACCTCAGGAGGGATAGCTTCAGGCGATGGTGAAGAGAAAAAGGAGAGGATTCTGCTGGAGGGTTTAATGTCCAGAGGTTTATTACATGGTTACAGAGGTCTGAACGTGAGGAGCTGCTCCAACAGAACCATGACCGCATGGTCTGATGACCTTTTTAAGCTCAGGGACAGGGGGAGGGGAGGTACAGGTGAGCCACCAACCAGGTGAGAGGGGCAGCGTCTCAGGGGAAGATGACACCCAGACAGGCCAATGACCCCTGGGCCTGAGTGGCATCCTTTGAACTTGACCAACCACACGACGCCTTGCTGGAATGTTAAGTCTGAGTGACAGGACTCACTCAGCATGGGGGCAAGGGGGAAGGGAGAGAGGTATTGGCACACCTGGGAAAGTGACCTGGAAGGCCAAAATGGGACAATACAGCACACCACAACATCCGAGGGTGGCCAGGGCCTGGCCCAGGGAGGGGACACTGGGGTGTTCCAGGCCCTTCCGGAGGCTCCAGGTGAAGATCCTCAGGGCCGCGTGCAGCAACTTTAGGGGCACACAGCGCCGCACACCCCGGTGTGGCCTGGTCACGGTGGCCATCACATTGCCCAGAGTGGCCACCACGGACACCAGAGCTCCAGCAGCTGGGGAGGGGACAGCTGAGGAGGGGACAGGGGAAGTGTCAGGGACCTGGTGGCACATGTGGCCTCTTGTGTGGCCCCTGTGCCCTTCTGGGATCCCATTTGTCCCTTCCCTGTGTTGCTCAATTGATAAATGACACAAAACTCGGATAAGTTTTGTGGGTGCTTTATTAAGGGCCCGGGGAACTGGGGGACTCATGTCCCGATGTCCGAGCCCCCAAATTCACGTATGGGTGCTTCCCTCTTATACATGCGATTCACGACAAAGTCTCCAAGAAACAGTTTCCCGTTTGCCTTGCCTGGTCACAGACCCCTTGTGATACATTCCTTGGTTCACAAACAAGATAATTAATCCTCTGCTATCTTATTCTAAGAGCATTGTATGCTGCCTCCAGACAGGTTAGCATTCTTACTTTCCTGCACTAGTTTAATTATTTATTAAATCCCTAAGACTGCCTGCTAGGTTACACACAAAACCCAACACACTTTCAATGGCTACAAAACTACTTAACAAACCAGTTCACACACAACTCACTATAATTAAATATTTTGCTAAATTTCATTTTTTTTCCAACACCTGGAGGGCTCTGCTATCCCCTCTGTCTCTTTGTCACCCCCTCATCACCCCAGCCACCCCCTACCACCCTCCCTGCTGTCCCTGCTGCCAGGCCCTGCCACCACACTCGTAGCCTCTGAGACAAAGTAAAGATCCATTCTGAATTAGGTGAAGTGTCTAAGAGAGGTGAAAAGTCTGTGAGGCCAAAGCTGAAGGAAGAACTCGCATGCCGAGACAGCAAGGAGACAGAGAAAGAAAAACAGAAAAGACCACAAGGTCGATTTGCCCCCGACTTAGAAATTCCTTTGATAAAGAAGAACTGGTGCTAAATGTCACACGGAATGAATATGTATGAACTTATTGTGAAACTGTATGCATATGCATTTGGAAGGGGGATAAAAGAAGACCCGAGGTCTTCAGAAGTATGCATGCCTTGTTTGGGGACTTGCATCCGGCACGCATCGTAAATAAACATACCGGGCTTTACAACTTTTATAAAGTTGTGAGGTTTCTTCTTTTCTCCGCAAAACATTATGGCGAGTCAGGCAGGAGTTCTCTGTCCCTGCAGGGGCGGGGGGGATAGACGGACCTCCAAGGCGCGCCCTAGGATTTTTTCCTGGTGGGGCTCCGCTCGTCTCAGCTTGCCACCTGTGAGGACAGACAACGACCTGCTGGCCTGCGGAGGAAGATACGGTATGTACTGAGGGGCCCCAGGGGAGGGAAAGGAGAGCAAGGGAGTAAACCACCCAGAGACATCTGGGTATAGCTGATGGAGCAGCTGTATTAGAGACGGGGTTCATCGTTCTGATAGAGCAGACCGCAAGCGGTTCTGGGGGTGAGCCGGGTGAACCCGTGTATGTGTGTTGGGGGTTCATAGTTCTGATAGAGCAGAACTGTTGAGCCCGTGTGTGTTTTGTTTGTATGTGTGTGTGATGTCCGGACACTGTGTTGCTGTATGGTTAATGTGTGCATTGTGTGGTCAGTGCACTGTGTTTCTAATTGTGCAAGTGTATAAGTGTATGGTGTATAAAAGAGAATAAATCTACAGTGCTGGGGGGGGGTCAGTACTACCCGTGTTTGAAGCAGCCGAGTGAGGCCTGAGGCGTCGGCTGCAGCAGGCTGCGGGGGCAGGGACAGAAGTGCCCCACAGAGAAGCGAGTGGAAGAATGTCAGTGATGGTATTTATAGTGTTTAAATGTAGTGATTTGTGTAGATTTGGTACATTTTAACCGTGAGTATGAGTATGAGCTCAGAGAGTTCCTTTGCCTTGGATGTTTGATTTTGATTGTGTCCAAGAAAATTGATGTGAGTAAATGCTGAATTATGGTATGCTATGTTGTGTTGAGAAAAGTGAGCACTTTGAGAGATATGCCCTTTCCCAGTGGTTTTGTGTAGTGATTTTCTTCCGCTGCATTGTGGTAATTTGATTCTCAGATTGTATAGTAGTGTTTGTGGAGATTTTAAGGTTTTGTTGCAACAAGAGTGGCATTTTACATAGAAGAACTATAGTACGGTGATTTATGCTTAATTACGATAGAGTTAAAGGAATTCCAAGAATCCCTCCCCCTCACAGCAATTCAAGCCTTGGCTCTAGCGAATTTGAGATAAAGGGGGGGTGGGGGTGCGAGTGGGCATATCAGAGTTTCGGCTGTGACTAGCAACAGCCTTTTTGCAAAGCAGTAAAACAAGTGTAAGTAGACACAGGGCTTAATTAGATTGTGCAAGAAGAGAACTAGAAATGACTGATATTTTGTTTGATCAGAACATAGTGTCTCTATCACGTTTTTGATTAGCATGCTGTGTGAGGTGACAGTGGCTGTCCCCTGGGCACAGGGACAGCTCTGGCTGCCCCGTCTCCCCAGGGAACACGGGAATGGCCTGTGAGCAAAAGCTGGATGTGCAGTTATTATTGCAGTGCGGTGTTTATGAGAAACACTGGTTTTGCTGTTCTAATAAGTGTCAGGGCACATGTAAATTAGAGGTTTCTGGTCAAGCGGATTCAGAACCTAAGGTCTTAGAACTTGTGTATGTGGGAACCACATCTGATACCTGCCACCTGGAGCTGTGTGTATAGGAGGAAAGTTGAGAAACTACTGTGAAGGTCTGTAAAAAGTTTTGAGTGGAAGCGAGATAGGGCAAGGAGAAATAAATAATGAGAACTGACCAGAGCAAAGAGGTTCCTAAATTAGCCCCTTTTGGGAGGGGCTCACTGGGAGAAGGCTGCCAGTAGCAGCAGCTCAGAAAATAAAAAGATTTATAATACTTCATTGCTGTTAGTACTGTTTTAAAATAGGAGGATAAATGGGATAGAGTTTTGTATGCTGAAATGTCTTTGTGTTTTAAGAAATCACCCAGATTTCTTGAAAAGGGAAAACAAGGCAAAGAGAAAGCAAATCAAACATGTTGTTCAGCATGCAGCATAAGATAGCAACGTATGAAATCAGGCAAGGATTATCATGCTGAAATGCAAAGCAATCACAGTTCACAAAATGAGTACATATGATTTGCTAAAGGTTCCTCCCAAGGTAAGGGAGGAAGGGTAAAGATGACCTCCCCAAAAGGGAAGAATTTTTGTTGACACAAGGGCCATATATTCAGTTTTAAATAAAACTTTAGTACCTGTGGAGAATGTTTATGTTGCAGTGTGGGGAACAACTGAACAACTGGCCAGTCTGAGAAGGCATCCTTGTGCAAACCTTTAAAGTAATATGCGTACTATGTGTACCTAAAAGCTTTTGTACACTTCGCTCAATTTGCTAAACATTCTCAAATGAGAAAGGTTACTCTGGAGGCAAATGATATAAAGATGTTAGGCTTAACATTAACAGACACTGAAATTAAGAAAGACATTAGTAAGGAGATATTAGAATAAGTAAACAAGTGTTTTCAAGGGTATGGGCCTCTGCTGTACCAGGGAGAGTGAAAGATGCTCCTCCATGAGCATCAAGTTTAAGGAAAGAACACAACTAGTGAGAACTGAGTACTACCCTCAAAAGGAAGATAAGGAAGGAATCAGTCCAATAATTGATAGTAGTGGATTGAGGGCTGTCAATAAGATAACACAGAATTTATACCCTGTGGTAGCAAATCCATATACTTTACTAACTTGTTTAACACCTGAGCTAACCTGGTTCACTGTTTTAGGCCTAAGAGATGCCTTCTTTTGCCTCCCTATCCACAAAGCCAGACAGAAAATTTTTGCATTCAAACACAGCTCACATGGTCCATGTGCCTGAAGGCTTCAAGATTCCCCACTCCGATTGGAGAACAGCTTGCAAAGACCCAGAGTCCCGGGAAGTTCCACAAGAGGAAAGGAGGCTGTTGCAGTACGTGGATGATCTTCTAGTAGCCACTTGGACGAGGGAAGCGAGGGAAGCCTGGACGGTAAGCCTTTTGAATTTCCTAGGACTCCAAGGACGCAGAGTCTCAAAGAAAAAGGCACAGGTAGTGAAACAGAAGGTAATCTACCTGGGGTAAGAAGTGAGTGCTGAGCAGCAGACTTTAAGGCAGGGAAGCCCTATGCCAAACCCTGAAACCCCAGACAATGAAAGAACTCCGAACCCTCTTAGGCATGGCAGGGTGGTGCCGGCTGTGGGTTTATAGTTATGCACTGCTCGCCAGACCCCTCTATGCTCTTATTGCCAATGGAAACAGAGATCTCCAGTGGACACAAGACACCACATGGGCCTTTCGCCAGCTAGAGAGAGTGCCCTCATGTCAGCTCCAGCTTTGAAACTTCCAGATGTAAGTATTTTTCCCACGCAAGGAATTGCCCAGGGAATACTGGCTCAGGACTTGGACCCTTACTGAAGGGCAGTTGCTTACTTCTCTAAGCAACTAGATGCAACAGCCAAAGGATGGCCAGGTTGCCTCACAGCTGTAGCAGCAGTCGTGCTGAATATTCAAGAGACATGCAAGTTTACCCTGGGACAAAAATGACTGTGCTAGTGTCCCACACAGTGTCCGCAGCGCTGGAAGTAAATGGTGGCCACTGGCTCTCACCACAGAGGTTTCTGAAATGCCAGGCCATCATGGTAGAGCAAGACGATGTAGAGATAGTGGTGACTAATATTGTCAACTCAGCTTCTTTTCTCAGTGGACACCATAGTTGCCTCGAGACCACCGAAGCTACCTATTCCCGCCGCCCAGACTTAAGGGACACTCCTCCGGACGATGCAGAGACCTGGCTCACTGACAGGAAAGCGACATTGCAAAGTTCACGGTGACTACCTGTAGAGAGGTAATCGAGTCTGGACCCTTACCAACAGGTACCTCTGCACAGAAGGCTGAGATAATTGCCCTGACCCGTGCCCTGGAAAGGGCAAAAGGGAGGAGAATAACCATCTACACAGACCCAAGGAATGCATTTGGAGTCACACATGCACATGGAGCCATCTGGAAAGAGAGGGGACTGCTGACCTCACAGGGAAAGAAGAGACAATCCAGCTGCTGGAAGCAGTTCAGCTACCTGAAAAGGCATATTAAGGCACACTAGAGAGTGAGCTTAAAATTGGAGGAAAGAAATGAGCTGGCGGATGGAGAGGCAAAGAAAGCAGCAAAGGGTGAGGTACAGATTTTCCTCGAAGGTAAGCCATAATACAATAATACTAACCAAAAGAGACGTACAACTGCAAGGGGTGGGCTACCATTGAAAGAGAGCTAGGAATCCCTTCCCATTTTCATGGTTACTAGTGAAGGAAGGGCACTAGAAAACACACTAGGGCCTAACTACTTAGAAGCCTTTTATAGAGTGTGGCTCCTTTTTCGAAATGACCAAGGCTGCGAGTGATACAGAGTGCATTACACAAATCTGATTGAAACAATCGTTGTATCGTTGTCAGGAATTTATATGCCACTATCACTCAGGTAAGCCTGTGATCCTTGCCTCCAGACTAACCCCAAAATACGCCCCCGGCCAAAACTCGGTCAGACTGGGAGAGGCCATGGGCCTGTACAGCAGTGGCAAATTGACTTTTCAGAACTCCCAAGGAAAGGGGGGTATCAGTATTTACTGGTATTGATAGATACATTTTCAGGGTGGCCAGAAACATTCCCCACCAGAACTGTCAAAGCTCAAGAGGTGACCAGATTATTTTTATAAGGAATAATACCACGCTTCAGAGTTCCAGCCACGATATCCTCAGATAAAGAATCACATTTCATTTCCAAAATAGTGCAACAGATTAGTAGCCATCTGGGCATAGATCAGGAACTTCACACCCCATACCACCCCCAATCAAGCGGCCAGGTGAAGAGAATGAATCATTTGATTAAGCAGCAAATCATAAGACTGGGGCAAGAACTTAATCTACCCTAGCCCAAGCTCTTCCACTAGCACTATTGCAAATTCAAACTAAACCTTGAGCTAAAGGAATGCTGAGTCCTTTTGGAATGCCTTATAGAAGACCATATAGAATACAAAGGGAATGTCCAGAATGTCCACCTACACGGTGGCATTAAGCAAACAGCTCAGAGTAATTGAGAAACATGTGGCTGGAACTCGGAGCAGGGAGTTAGATAGCCTGGGGATGATGTATATGTTAAGTCTCTTACAGAGAAGACTTCGGAACCACAGTGGGAGAGACCACTGCGAGTACTTCTCACCACCTTCACTGCAATCAAAATCAAGGAGCAGAATGCCTGGATCCATCACTCTCGGGTGAAGAAGGCCCAGAAACCCCTTAAGGAGTGACGCCAGGAGACAATGAACTGAGATTAAACTTACTCGGGCAAAATGAGTATATTGCGGTCGGGAGTAGCTCATATTTTAGTTTGTAGAATTGTATTGTGTGTAATCATAACTGAAGTTTCAGAACTTGAGAGTACCTCTGTTCAAAGTAATGCTAAATGGCCTTGGTCCCTGGCATTTAATCAGTATACTGGATCATAGGAAAACCTTCTGAGATAAAAGATTTAAACATATCTACTGTAGTCATCCACGAGAATCAGATATGTGAGGAGCAAGAATGGCAAGAACAGGAACTGTGGACTCTTCAAGGAATCAGAGGAGAAGAAATCAAAGTAGGGTGCCAGGTCATCAATAGGGTAGCTTATGAGAGACCAGATGTAATTAGTGTCTGAACCTCCCCTGGTGTATATGAACACCAGGAAGTCTGTGATAACCTAAGTGAATCAGACTGTTGGTGTAATTTCACCTTGATACAGGCTGTAGAAGTGACCTACCTTTGAGCTCGAATTAATATCAGACTTTCATTTGAATTCAAAGTGGATGTGACTGAACAACAGCTATTATTCAATCCAGAATGGTCTCTCAAATGTGCGGAGTTGATAATGCAAATTAACATCTCAAAAATCCAACCAGCCCGCTCCTCCTTCCTAAAAACTTCCTTTGAGGGCTGGATAACATGGTTACAAAAACAGGCATATCTCAGGAGCAGAACAAGAAAGGAAGGAGCCAGCTCTCCTGGTGCCTAAAACCAGGAACACCAAGAAATCAGTTTCCTTAGGTCATTTTCCAAGCCGGTTGGCTGAACACTCAGGCAATGACTGGTAAAGGGTGCTGAACTGCAGGTGGTAAATTAACCCAAGCAAGGAAGGTGATTTTCTTTATTTATAGCTATCCCCTTTCCTACTGAGATTTGGATCAGTGATTGTCCCAGTCTGAGGCAGTTGGATTCTGCTTAAAAGAGGTAGAGAGAGACCCCCCCTCAGAGCTCAGCAGCAGGCTGTAGGATTTTGAGCATCACTTTTGTGCTGAGTGTTTCAAGTAGCAGAAACCTGATCCCAGTTTCTTCTGAGGCACTGCAATGAATTTAGGCTCTTCTCTCAGACTTCCCCTTCATTATTTACTTGAGGCTTGGACCTGAAGCTAGGGGCAAGGTGGGTGAGGTTTCGTAGACCAGGAGAGACATTCCTGCTTGCCACACATCTGGGAAATCAGGTGCTTTGGAGGGGGAAGGAGATTCCTGAGGTCTCTACATTTCAGAACAAACATCTGCCTCAAATATGACCTAAACCTCTGTCAGATACACTTGTGAAGTGTGTCTGAATTTGCAGTGTGAGCCCAGCACATCCCTCTGGCAGGGAGGGATGGTCATAAACAGAAAGAAGTTCCTGTTCCCCATAACAAACATCTAACTGGCATATTAGGGACAAGATTAGGAGTTTTAAATGGAATTGATTCAGAAATACTGGTGAATAAACTGGCCACTGCAGCAAGTAGCCTAACAAAATTGAAGCAGCCTTTATAGTAATCTCTATTGGCATTAGGAACTAGCCAGTGACAGATTTCAAAAGTACTGCCAAAGTAAGGAAGTATGAAAAGGCCGGGGACCAAGACCACACGTTGATAGTAGAAGCACTTAGTATAGTGCTTGAGAACTGTTTGTGCTGCTGTATGCTACAACGAATAGCTGTACTAACATCTTTGTCAAAAGCACATGGTGAAGCACTAAAAGACACTGTTGTGAAGGTTTTCATTAAGTAAAAGAATTTACTTATTTCCTAGGAAAGGGGGGAATGAGACAGAGTAAAGATCCATTCTGAATTAGGTGAAGTGTCTAAGAGAGGTGAAAAGTCTGTGAGGCCAAAGCTGAAGGAAGAACTCGCATGCCGAGACAGCAAGGAGACAGAGAAAGAAAAACAGAAAAGACCACAAGGTCGATTTGCCCCGACTTAGAAATTCCTTTGATAAAGAAGAACTGGTGCTAAATGTCACACGGAATGAATATGTATGAACTTATTGTGAAACTGTATGCATATGCATTTGGAAGGGGGATAAAAGAAGACCCGAGGTCTTCAGAAGTATGCATGCCTTGTTGGGAGACTTGCGTCCGGCGTGCATCGTAAATAAACATACCGGGCTTTACAACTTTTATAAAGTTGTGAGGTTTCTTCTTTTCTCCGCAAAACACCTCTGCCAGCCTCTGCTGTCCCTTCTGCCAGCCCTCATGTCCCCATTCCCCTGTGTCACCCCCATCCCCCCCTGCCCCCACACCATTTCACGTCTCCCCTTCCTGCCACTGCCTCCTGTCCCCTTTGCGACCCCCTGTCCCCTCCCACCACATCCCCCATCTCCCCCCATTCTCCACTGCCCCTCACCCCCAGTGTCCCCTCTGTCCCCCTCTCCCCCACCCCATCGCACCTCTTGGGGCTCCACGCTCACTGGGGACACACTGGGGATGCTCTGGGGACACTCTGGGGGTCGAAGGAGCCTCGGGATGTCCTCAACGGCTCTTTGGCACCGCTCGGCCACCCCACAGGCACTGGGGCAGGCAGGACCACCAGTGAAATAGACCTTGATGATGTCATCAACTGCCCCCAGCAGGTGATCCTTGGCCAGGTGCGTCTTGGCCTCCCACAGCTGCTCGGCCACGGCCACCTTGGCCACAAAGTCCTCAGGGACATCAGGGGACGCCTCATTTGTCCCCTCCAGGGTGGCATCGATGTCCCTGAGCAGGTGCAGCAGCTCCCAGGGCAACGTGGTGGCTTCGTCACACGCGGCCACCAAGCGCTCCAGCAGCCCCAGGGCCGCCTCCACCCGCTGTCTCACCATGGTGGCCCTTGTTGCCTCGCTGGCAGCCACCCTGGCCTCTCTCCTCACCTGGGCTTCATGCCCGGCCACCACCTCGGCCCCCTCCTCCCTGCCCAGGGCCTGACCCAGCTCCACCATGTTTTCCTGAGCTGTCCCATCATGGGCAGCCTCGTTCTGCAGCTCCCTGGCCCGGGCAGTGGCTGTGGCCGCCCTGTCGGCCGCCTTGGTGGCCAAATCCCTGCAGGCGTTGCGGAGCTTGGTGGCCGCCCTGGCCAGCTGGGCCCAGCTGTTCACAAGCAGAACCACCGACCTGTGCCACTTGCTGGCTGCCATTGTCACACGCTTCTGGGGGGGCCATGGGGGTTTCTCTCCGATGAACAGGGCCCGGCTCCGGGAGGTGACAGGGTCTTCATCATCGTAGGGGACATTGTGGCGCCACCAGGGGACTTCACTGCAGTCCCGGATGGCCTGGAGCTGCCAGCTGAATGACCATAGGTGCGAGTACATGTGCCTTGAGGGCGTGAGCAGCAGATTCATCTCATCACGACTGGGCAGGGTGGCCAGCAGCTTGCCCAGGATGGCCGCCATTGTGACCTTGGGTTGCAGCAGGGCCTGGGACAGCTTGGAAGGGGACAGTCAGGGAGCTGGTGCCATTTGTGGCCTCCTGGGGTGGCCCTGTGCCCCCAGTGGGTTCCCTTTTGTCCCCTGCATCCCTCTGTCAGCCTCTTGTTCCTTCTGCCACTCCCTGCCCCTCCCTTCGCAGCCCCTCCTGCCCCCTGCCTGTCTGCTGTCCCCTCTGTCACCACCCTGCTGCCACTGCTGTCCTCTCTGCCACCCCCTGCCACCACATTCCTAGCTCCTGAAAACCCCTCCTGTCCTGTCTGTCACCTTCTGCCAGGCCCCATGTCCCCACCACCCCATGTCCCCCAAATTCCTCACTGCCCCCTCCCCATCATGTCTCCTCGCCTGGCACCTCACCCTCACCCGCCACTCACTCCTGTCCCGTTTACGACCCCCTGTCCCCGCCTGCCACCCCCCAGGATCTCCCATCCCCCATTAGCCCATCCCCCCCAGTGTCTGCTCTGTCCCCCTCACCCCCCCCCCCCCCCCCATCGCACCTCTTGGGGATCCGTGCTCACTGGGGACACTTTGGAGACGCTCTGGAGATCGAACAAGCCTTGGGATGTCCTCGATGACTCTTTGGCACTGCTTGGCCACCTCACAGGCACTGGAGCTGTTGGGACCATCAGTGAACAAGAATTCAATGGTGTCTGGAAGAGTCTTCCCCAGGTGATCCTTGGCCAGGCAGGCGTTGGCCTCCCACAGCTGCTCAGCCACGGCCACCTTGGCCACCAAGTCCTCAGGGACAGTGGGGGTGCCTCATCTGTCCCTTCCAGGGTGGCATCGATGTCCCTGAGCAGGCGCCGCAGCTCCCAGGGGAACACAGTGGCTTCGTCACACTCGGCCACCAAGCGCTCCAGCAGCCCCAGGGCCATCTCCACCCGCTGTCTCACCATGGTGGCCCTTGTTGCCCAGCCACCCTGGCCTCTCTCCTCACCTGGGCTCCATGCCCAGCCACCACCTCGGCCCCCTCCTCCCTGCCCAGGGCCTGACCCAGCTCCACCATGTTTTCCTGAGCTGTCCCATCACGGGCAGCCTCGTTCTGCAGCTCCCTGGCCTGGGCGGTGGCTGTGGCAGCCCTGTTGGCTGCCTTGGTGGCCAGATCCCTGCAGGTGCTGTGGAGCTTCGTGGCCGCCCTGGCCAGCTTGGCCCAGCTGTTCACAAGCAAAGACACCAACCCCTGCCATTTGCTGGCTGCCATTGTCACATTGTCGCAGGTGGTCCGTGGGGTGCTCTTGGAGGCGGCCAGGGCCTGGCTCAGGGAGGTGACAGGGCCATCATCGGAAGTGACATTGCAGTGCCACCAGGCGGCATTAAGGCGGTACAGGGTGATCTGGAGCTCCTTGGTGAACTCAATCAGGTCCCAGTACAGGCAGCTTGGAGACAGGAGCAGCAGCAGCATCGCGTCCAGGCTGGGCAGGGTGGCCAGCAGCTCGCCCAGGATGGCTACCACAGTGACCTGTGGCTGCAGCAGGGCCGGGGACAGCTGGGGAGGGGACAGGGGAGGTGTCAGGGACCTGGTGCCATTTACAGCCTCCTGAGGTGGCCCCCTGCCCCCGAGGGGTCTCCTCTGTCACCTCCGCCCCTTTCTCAGCCTCCTGTTCCCTCCATTCCCCTGCCCCTCCCCTCGTAGCCCCTCCTGCACTGTGCCCCTCTGCTGTCCCCTCTTCCACTCTGCCCGCACACTGTTGCCCCTCTGCCACCCCCTACCACCGCACCCATAGCCTCTGCCACCTCCCATGTCCCCATCCCCCTATGTCTCCCCATCCCCCACTGCCCCATCCCTCTCTGTGTCTCCTCCCCTTCTCTGTCACCTCCCCACTTCCTGCCACTCCCTCCTGTCCCCTTTGCGATCCTCTGTACCCTACATCCTCCATTGCCACCTTCCCCCTCCCCGTGCCTCCTCTCCCTGCCACGTGTCCCCTCTGTCCCCACGTCCCCCCGCATCCCCCATCCCCCTGTCGCACCTCTTGGAGCTCCATGCTCACTGGGGACACATTTGGACACTCTGGGGATCGAACGAGCCTTGGGATGTCCTCGATTGCTCTTTGGCACCACTCGGCCCCGATGCGGCAACAGGGACTGTCGGGACCACAACCGAAATAGAAGTCAATGATGTCTTGAATTGTCTACCCCAGGTGATCCTTGATCAGGCGGGCGTTGGCCTCCCACAGCCACTCGGCCACAGCCACCTTGGCCACCAAGTCCTCAGGGACATTGGGGGACGCCTCATTTGTCCCCTTCAGGGTGGCCTCAATGTCCCCAACCCTAAGCTGCAGCTCCCAGGGGAACGCGGTGGCTTCGTCACACGCGGCCACCAAGCGCTCCAGCAGCCCCAGGGCCGCCTCCACCCGCTGTCTCACCATGGTGGCCCTTGTTGCCTCGCTGGCAGCCACCCTGGCCTCTCTCCTCACCTGGGCTTCATGCCCGGCCACCACCTCGGCCCCCTCTTCCCTGCCCAGGGCCTGACCCAGCTCCACCATGTTTTCCTGAACTGTCCCATCATGGGCAGCCTCGTTCTGCAGCTCCCTGGCCCAGGTGGTGAATGCCTCAGCAGCCACCTCCCTCCAGGTGTTGCGGAGCTCAGAGGCCTTCCTGGCCAGCACGGCCCAGCTGTCCACAAGTGCAGTCACCAACCCCTGCCACTTGCTGGCCACCATTGTCACACGGTTCTGGGAGATCCAGGGCGTGCTCTTGCAGGCAGCCAGGGCTTGGCTCAGGGAGGTGACAGGGTCATCATCATTCACGGTGACAAACCTCCTGTTTCTTGCCTGGCAGTTCCTGGGATGGGGCATCAGGAATGCATTTACTTGAGTGTCAGTGGCACTGCAGAGATGCACTTGATGTAAGAATCCTCTGAAATAACACAGGCAGACCACACTGACTCTAGAAAATGGCCTGTAAAGCTGGTGTCTCCATTTGGAGAAGCAAAATGGGCTATTTCTGATGGAGGTTCCTACTAACAGAGTCAGCCAATGGAACTGGCTCTCAAGGTGAGATCATTTGGATGTTGCAGTGGTTGTGGCAGCCCCAGGGTTTGGGTTTTTTGGCTGGCATAGCAAAATGAGCTCTGAGCAGCATCTGTGGCAGGGAGGAAAGTGCCCCTGGAGCTGGGGCTGAGGCCCGGGGTGGATGTGAGCCCGTGTGGGTGTGAAGGGAGCCGGCAGAGCGCTGAGTTTGCTTTCCCTGCAGGCTCGCGCTCTGATCCGGCAGAACGGGATCCCGCAGCTGCAGGAGCCCCGGCGCCTGTCGGCTCTGCTGCGGGACTGCCTCGAGTGCAGCCTGGAGCCGGACGAGGAGCGGCGCTGGGCTGCCCAGGAGCTGCTGCAGCTGAGGGCCAGGGGCTGCAGGGGAAGCAGCAGCGCCAGGGAGGGGTTTTCTTGTGGGGCCCCCTCCGACAGTCTCCAGTCTGGCTGCGTTCCACACGCAGAGCAAGCAGAATCCTCGCCTGCTGTGGCTTGGCAGGCTCCTTTGGAGCTCATCTGGACCTGGTGCCCCAGAGCGAGCAGGGACATCTTCGAGCAGCTCAGGGGGGCCCAGAGTCCTGCCTGGCCTGAACTTGAATGTTTCCAGGGAGGAGGCACCTCCCACATCTCTGGGCACCTTCTGTCAGTGTTTCCCCACTCTCCTGGTTAAAAAATTCTTCCTTAGATCTAATCTGAGCCTGCTTCCCCCTCCTGAGTCTCAAAGCATTTCCCTTTGTCCTGTTGCAACAAAGCCTGTGCGGAACTTGACTCTGGAAAGTAACAGTTCATTTCTTTCCTTTGTATCCTTTGGGCAGCACCCATTTTTATCATCAGCCAAGCCTCTCTCCAGCCTGACCCCTCTGATCACTGCAGCAAAGCAACTGAGGGAGCAGCGGAGGAGATGAAGCACTTGAGGACAGCTTTCAGTTACAGTAGTCAGGACAACTAGTTAGTTATGGTAGTTAGCACTGGTAGTTAATTGTGGTGGTTAGCACTGGTACTTATTTATGGCAGTTAGGACAGCATGTTTGTTATGGCAGTTGTTTGAATAAAAACTCTCTTAACCCTCAACTGCCTTGCCGTGTCCCTTCCTCCTCTCGCTGTGCCTCAGCTGCCCGGAGCAATGTGAGGGGAGAGCGGGCCCAGCCTGGCCCAGAGCTGAGCCCCAGCAGAGCCCTGGCAGAGCCCAGAGCAGCCTCGGCCCCTGCAGAGACAGCCTGGAAGGAGGCGCTTGGAGCCTTCTCGGCTGCACCCGGCTCTTGGTTACAAACTGGGTGTGCTGGAAAATGCCACCGGCTCTGCACGAGGGCAGAAGGGGCCCGGGAAGGCCCAAGTGCTCCATGCAAGGGAAAAACCTGCCCTGGGTTTGTTACAAATAACTGGGTAGTGTTGGCTTTTGCTATTAGGTATTGACTTCTGCAAAATATTCTTAATCACAACGATTTTGATAGAGTACCGTTTGTAATCACTTTTAACTGCTTTTGCTCTAGTATAATTTGTCAGCTTTTTGTGGCCAATGCCCTGGCCCCTGTGTAGCTCATATCCTCAGAACATCATTTATGGATGATATTTTAGTTTGTGGACAGCATGAAAAACATACATTATAGTTTTGGCTTTTGCAAAATATTAAAGTGGATGTCATGTGTTGTGCATTAGAATGTTAACTTTTGTAGAAGTAGCTGTAGTTGTGAAATAATAAGTAATGCTTTTATTTTTATTTTTATAAATAACTGACAATAACACTTCAGAGATATTTGTGAAATAGCTAATGTTCATTTCAAGTACTTGTGGAAATAGCTAAAACCGTCTGCATGGTCAGATAACATTTAAGGAAGGGATGTGATGAGGAGCCCTGCCACTGACCCTTCCACTGTCAATAACTGTCACCTGCCGAAACCACAGAACAGGGGTCCTTGTGAGGGAGTGACACACAATCCTCAAAACAGCAATCCACGATTCCTGCACGTGCTCTAAAACAGCGAGTTGGGGGTCAAGCAAACCTAAAGAATTCCTGGAACATGTAAACGAGTTCAGAGAAATGTTTGAATACGGATAATCATTATGAATATGTATTTGAACAGTACAATGGGAAACCTAGACAAGAAGAGTTGCTGTGGTTAACCGGTGTGCCTCAGGCCATCGCCGAGCACCCAGCGCTGTTACTGATTTGCCCCTTATTATTCCTTATTAAACTTTCAAAAATTCTAAAGAGTGAGGCTCCCTTCTCACAAAACCCAAGGTGCTCACCCCTTGTTCTTCCCCCAAAGCCAGGATTTGTCAATCCTAAACTTTGTCTGGACGGAGGAGAAGGAGGCTGCAAGGAAAAGGAAGATGCACTGGTGTGGAGGCCCATGGGAGTCTCAATCACCCACCTGTTGTGGTGTGCTGTAATGTCCCATTTTGGCCTTCCAGGTCACTTTCCCAGGTGTGCCAATACCTCTCTCCCTTCCCCCTTGCCCCCATGCTGAGTGAGTCCTGTCACTCAGACTTAACATTCCAGCAAGGCGTCGTGTGGTTGGTCAAGTTCAAAGGATGCCACTCAGGCCCAGGGGTCATTGGCCTGTCTGGGTGTCATCTTCCCCTGAGACGCTGCCCCTCTCACCTGGTTGGTGGCTCACCTGTACCTCCCCTCCCCCTGTCCCTGAGCTTAAAAAGGTCATCAGACCATGCGGTCGGCGGTTCTGTTGGAGCAGGTCCTCACGTTCAGACCTCTGTAACCATGGAATAAACCTCTTGACATTAAACCCTCCAGCAGAATCCTCTCCTTTTTCTCTTCACCATCGCCTGAAGCTATCCTCCTGAGGTAACGGGGTCCCTTACAAGCCTGGACTTGTTCAATGCCCAGCTGCAACCACCAGCAAGCCGAGGTATCTCTGGGGTGATACACCGCAGTTGCTGCCTTTGGCCCAGCAGCGAGGGTCAGACTGGCCCAGGCACAATCTAACTGGTAATATTGGGAGCCTTTTTTTTTTTCCAATATTTGGCGTTCCTGAGGCGGGCAAAGCGACTCTGCAGCCCAAGACGGACCTGCAGCACCTTGGAGAAGCTTCTGGCAGCTGTGCATCCAGCTGAAAGGGGCTTTGGTTGCAAAGCCCTCGGCTAGAGACTTAGGGAATATTCCCAGAAGAAGTTTCGTGGACTGTTCGGCGCCTCTGGAAAGCCCAGCTCCTTTCTGGTGAGCAGATTTTCCAGAGGAAGAACAGGGTAGCCTCTCTCGCCCAAGAGAGGTCCTGTTCCGGTGAAGAGACCTGCCTGTACCCAGCCAGCTACAGCTTCCATTTTGGGTGAGTATCTCTGCTCTCGGCAGGGCAGGATCTCAAAAACAGACTCTGCCGTGAGTTCTGTTCCTTTTTGTATTTGCATTTTTGGCTGCGCAGCCCCACAGACGGGAATTCATTGATTTCTAGCTATTAGCTTTCTGCCGCGTGTTTTGCTGTCTTTTGGAATTCGCGCCGGAGCGGGAGTGCTCTCTGCCCTTTCCCCAGGCTCTGCAGCGCAGCGTGCTCGGGCTCTCCACGTGGTCGGGAGATCTTTCTCTCTCTCTCTGTGCGGGGGAGGGGGGGGGCTATCGGCTCTCTTGCCGCGGGGGATCCCTCTCTCTCTCTCTCTCTCTGTGGGGGAAAGGGGGGTTCTCTGCACACGCGGTGCGGGGGGCCCCGGTTTCGGCTTGCCACGTGGCGTGGCTGCTCTCTCTGCTCCGCGGGGGGTTGCATTCCACGGCGGGGGAGGCTTTGTTTCTGCCTTTGCTCGGCAGGGCGTGCCCTGCTGCTGCTGCCCGGGAATTTTAAAAGCAGTATATACAGCTGCATTGTGAAGCTTTTGTCGGCTCGTTATCCCTTTCCATCTGTGGTTTTTTTTTTTTTAGAAATCGGTAGCTGATTTTGGCTTTGTTTTTGGTCAGGCGGGATTTAGTACTTTGCTTTTAACATCTAACATGGGTTTGAAACTCAGCATTGTACAAAAAGGAGTGTATTATAATATTGTTAGCATTTTAAATAGTGGTAATGTGAAGTTCTCAAAGGGAAAATTGAAACAGTTTATAAGTTGGCTTTTCCTCCACTTCCCACAAATCTCCCCTGAAGAAATCCACAATATTCAATTCTGGGATAAAGTTGGAAATGAATTGATAACCTTAGGACAATCTGGCAATGCACCCTCAGCTAAATTTGTGTTTTGGAGTTTACAAATTCGTACAGCATTGCTCAAACAAAAGGAAATGGAGAAAAAGCCAGATGTAAAGCCATGTATCTCTGCTCTCCCTGTTTCTCCCTCTCCTAGCTCTAAAACCCCTAAACCTCTTTACCCAAAACTTGGTATTTTAAACAGATCAAACTCATTGGGAAGTCGACGCCCAAATTCTGTTGAAATGCCTGAGTTGCCCTCTCCACAAGGCCCTGGCCAGGCTGCGTGGAACCTTTCCCAATCCCTTGTGTCCCATCCTCAGAAACCCACAGCACGTGTTAGCTTTGCAGAGAGTAGTGTTACCCAAAATGGCCCCCAGTCCCTAGGGGGTCCACAAGATGGTGGATGCCACGTGGCATCTTCCCAAACCTGGTCTTCTTCTTCCCAAAATCCTCTTAAGCATCCCGAAACTCCAGCCCCATCCCCCTCTCCTCCTGTTCCTCGTGACACCTTCCCCCCTCCCCCTCCCTTTCCTGCTATACCCTCAGCTCCGCCCCTCTACTCCTCCCAGGGGGCGTCTGCTGACGTGATGTCACCAGGTGTCCCCGCCCCCTGCCTGCCCCTTGACCCCGCCCCTTGTTCCCACAGTGTCCCCGCCCCTTGCCGGCCCCCTGTCCCCGCCCCCTGTCCCCGTTGCGTCCCCCCTCCCTCCCCCTGTTCCCACGGTGGGGACACACCCACTGCCATCCCCCAAACCTGTGTCTGTGATTCCAATGCTTCTGTTTCAAGGGATACAGAGCAGGGAACAGCCGACCCAATGCATAGTCCCATGTTGTCACTGGCTCCTGTTACCTTTCAGCCTGCTGCTCAGGGGGGAGCAGCTCCAACTGCTAATTGGAGTTCTTTTGGACGACAATTGATTAAAGAGATCTGTAAATCTCATAAAGAATATGGTCCACACAGTCCATATTTCCGTGGCCTTTTAAATTCTGAATTGAGTAGGACTGTAGTGATTCCACATGATTTAAAACAGCTTTTTTCCTGTCTCATGACCTCCACGGAATTTAAATTATGGGAAATAGCATGGAAACAAATGCTAAAAGATGCTCTCCCAGGCTTGCATGCTGATCCAAACACAGCCAAAGACAACAGTGGTAACCCTATCACCATTGAGCACCTCTGTGGTGAGGGCCAATGGTCTTCTCCCTCGATCCAAGCTACTGCAATTCCTGCAGAAACACTCGAAAAAGTAAAGGAAGCAGCTGAAAAAGCATTCTTTTCCCTACAACCTGAGGGGCCTTTTGAGCCCTATAGTAAAATTAAACAGCTACCATCAGAGCCTTTTTTGAAATTTGTAGAAAGGTTAACTAGAGCTATTGAAATACAAGTTAAAAAAGATAATGCTAGGGAAGCAATTTTAGAAGAAATGGCATTTACAAATGCAAATAATCAGTGTCAAGCGGCAATCCTGAGCCTTCCTATCGAACCTCCCCCTATGCTAAAAGATATGCTTCTAGTGTGTAACAGGAAAGTGCCTCTGATGAGTGTAGCTGAACACACCAGACCAAGGCTGCTGCCAAGACCACCTCAGCGTGTCGCCGTTGCCAGCCCTGCGCCTTTTCCCTCATCACAGCAGTACCCTGGGCAGCAGCGGAGACCAGCAATGGCTGAGCCCACAAAACCATGCCTGCTTTGTAACAACCTAGGGCACTGGAGTAACCAGTGCCCCCTGAAAAGGGAATTTGATGAATTTAGAAATGGCAGGGGAGGAGAACTACAAGCCCTCCCTGGGGGTCAACAACAACAAAAAAACTGAAGAGCCAGCGTCGGCCTGCCAGGCGCATAGACACAAAAAGAGCAGGCCAAGGGAATAAGGGTAGCACAACAAATCAAGCGCGCGATAATATTAATGTTTGTGTAAGTGAAGCAGGTGCTTCAAAGACTGTGTATGATTTAGGTGATCCTGTGTTAACCACGTCTTCTATCAATGAGCCTTACAGGTTGCAGCTGACTGAGTCACTCCATCTGGAGGACACTGATTGGCATTTTGTGTCTGTAAATCCTGAACAGAAAGGTACTTGGAACCGGATTCGTTGTAAGTACATCGTCATTGGGGACACCAAACACACACCACAAGAGATCGAAATTGCTCCAGGAATGACAACATCAGATCCTGAGCAATTTGTTCTCGGCCTGCATTGTTTCCACCCACCCCTGTTTCTTCCCAAAGGACAAATTGTTGCACAAGCTATCCCTGTGCCATCTTTACCTGAAAATATCAAAAAACGAGGGCCCACAGTCGCCCGGGTCCAAGTTATTGGAAAAGACAAACCCAAATTATGGTGTAATGTCAGTGGGGGTGGGGAATCTAAACGCATTGAGATGCTTGTAGACACAGGTGCAGACTGCACAGTAATTCCAGTACAAGACTGGCCAGCACATTGGCCTTTGCAAAATGTTGCCGGTCACCTTCAAGGTGTAGGAGGTCTGCAATTGGCAAGACAATCCAAAAGCATTATTCAATTTGAGGGACCAAACGGACAATTGGCTAATATCCGTCCATTTGTGTTGGATTATTCAGAACCTTTGTTAGGGAGAGATTTGATGGCCCAGTGGGGTGTCACAATTGATATTCCAGACTCTCCACAGCATATTTGTGCAGCAGTCATTGAACAACAGCGCCCCACCCAAAAACTGAAGTGGATCACAGACAAACCAGTTCAGGTGAAACAGTGGCCGCTAAGTAAACAAAAAATAAATGTGCTTGAAGAACTAGTGGAAGAGCAATTAAAAAAGGGCCACATTGTGGAGACCATGTCCCCATGGAACTCTCCAGTGTTTGTCATCCAAAAAGCTGACAAAAACAGATGGCGGCTCCTCTGCGACCTCCGACAAATTAATAATGTAATTGAAGATATGGGTTCTCCCCAACCTGGTATGCCATCCCCAACAATGCTTCCCCAAGATTGGAAATTAGCTGTTATTGATATTAAGGATTGTTTTTTCCAAATCCCCTTGCACCCTGACGATGCACCGCGTTTTGCATTCTCAGTTCCTTCTATTAATATAGAATCTCCTATGAAAAGGTACCATTGGACCGTTCTTCCTCAGGGATTAAAGGTCTCTCCAGTTATCTGCCAGTGGTATGTGTCTTCCCTGCTTTCCCCAGTACGTGCAGCCGCAGAGAAAGCCATCATCTATCATTATATGGATGATATCCTTGTGTGTGCCCCCAATGATGATTTACTCACACATGCGCTTGACCTAACGATCGATGCATTGATTGTTGCAGGGTTCGAGCTCCAGGAAAAGAAAATTCAAAAGATGCCACCTTGGAAGTATTTGGGCTTAGAAATTGGAAATAGGACCATTGTTCCTCAAAAACTAGAAATCAATCCAAGGATCAAGACCCTTGCGGATGTCCACAAGTTGTGTGGCTCTTTGAATTGGGTAAGACCATGGCTCGGTCTGACTAATGAAGACCTTGCCCCTCTTTTCAATTTATTGAAAGGGGGAGAGGACCCAGGTGCTCCTAGGTCTGTTACCCCAGAGGCACGGAAAGCTCTAGAAAAGGTTCAGATTGCAATGTCCACAAGACAGGCCAACCGATGCCGGCCTGACCTGCCATTCAAATTTATCATCCTAGGTAAGTTGCCACACCTCCATGGAATTATTTTCCAGTGGGAGGAAAAACAAACACCTAAAGCAAAGAACACACCAAAAAAGGACCGGGACCAGAGGGACCCTCTCTTGATCATAGAATGGGTTTTCCTCAGTCACAAAAGGTCCAAGAGACTGACAAAGCCTCAGGAGCTGGTAGCAGAACTGATCCGGAAAGCAAGGACCCGGATCAGGGAGTTAGCAGGATGTGATTTTAAGTGCATTCACATTCCATTTGAGTTAAAATCAGGACAAAATACTGTGAAAATACTGGAACAATTGTTTCAAGAAAATGAAGTGTTGCAGTTTGCTCTGGATTCCTACTCAGGACAAATTTCGGTAGCGCGGCCCGCTCACAAATTGTTCGAACAAGATGTTCAATTTACCTTAAAACTGAGAAGTGCTCTAAGTAGGAGACCTTTAAAAATGGCTCTAACTGTCTTCACAGATGCATCTGGGAGGTCCCACAAGTCCGTTATGACTTGGAAGGATCCTCAAACCCAGCAGTGGGAGACAGACATTGCTGAGGTGGAAGGTTCACCTCAGGTTGCTGAATTAGCTGCGGTTGTTAGGGCTTTTGAAAGGTTCTCAGAACCATTTAATCTGATTACAGACTCTGCATATGTGGCAGGAGTAGTATCCAGGGCAGATCAAGCAATACTGCAAGATGTGTCTAACATCACACTTTTCAAATTGCTCTCAAAACTGGTAAAGTTAGTCACTCACCGAGAGCAACCATTTTATGTGATGCATGTCAGGTCACACACTGACTTGCCAGGGTTTATCGCTGAAGGCAACAGAAGGGCAGATGCTCTTGCTGCACCTGCAGTGATGGCCACTCTCCCAAATGTTTTTGAACAGGCAAAAATCAGCCACCAGCTTTTCCACCAAAATGCACCTGGCCTGGTTCGTCAGTTTAACATCACTCAAGAACAGGCCAAAGCGATTGTGGCCACATGCCCAAATTGCCAACAACATGCACTCCCTACAGTGAGTACGGGAGCAAACACAAGGGGGTTGAACAGTTGTGAACTGTGGCAAACAGATGTAACACACATACAGTCTTTTGGACGGCAGAAATATGTTCATGTTAGTGTAGATACCTTTTCTGGAGCGGTCTATGCTTCTGCCCACACAGGAGAATCATCTATTGATGCTACTAAGCACCTCTTGCAGGCTTTTTCTTTCATGGGCATCCCCAAGGAGCTGAAAACTGATAATGGGCCTGCTTACAAATCCAAGGAATTCGGGAGCTTCCTGCAGCAATGGGGAGTAGAGCACAAAACTGGCATCCCCTACTCCCCTTCAGGTCAAGCCATTGTAGAAAGAACTCACCGTGATATTAAAAGGGTCCTGGACCAGCAACAACAGGTTCTGAAGGTGGAACCTCCCCACATCCGGTTATCCAGGGCGCTATTCACAATAAATTTTCTGAATTGTTCTTTTGACATCCTGAACCCACCCATCCTACGCCACTTTGGGGGGAGCAATCATAGGTTAATAAAAGAAAAACCTCCAGGTTTAGTAAAGGACCCTGAGACTTGGAAAATGGTGGGACCCTACAAATTGGTTACTTGGGGACGTGGATATGCCTGTGTGTCCACCCCCTCTGGTTTAAGCTGGGTTCCTTCCAAATGGGTAAAGCCCTATGTTCCCAAGGTCTCAGAGAAATCTACAGAAGCACCCCAGGTTGCTCATGCTGCCTGGAGAAGAAAACGCCGCCCGTGTTCTCTGGAGGAAATTCCATTTAAGCCTCCTATCTGGAATAGTTTATAATATATGTTTGTTTCAAGTTTTTGTACCAGTTTAGATCCCACTGTTCGTGTGTAGCCTCGAGATGCCACGAGCCTGAGCCTGCTTCTCGTCCTACTCGTGATCATCCCACCTGTGACCTCCTGCATAGTGCCTCAGCCCAAACCACATATGGACTACCTTGACAACGGCTCTCAGACATCAACAGAGAAACTGACAACTGGCTGAATGGACTGTTCAAAGGCTGGGGACTCTCGGGCTGGTTGGGATCTATTCTGAAAACTGTGTTTTTAGTGCTGTTTATTTTAGTCATAGTTATTGTAGTTGTCAGCATTGTTTTTGGACTAATCAAACGCATGGTTCTCAAGTTAATTTCAAGCTCATCTCCCCCTCCTGAGGTCTACCATTTTTGAAGCCCTCAGTGGAAAACACTGACCCTCCTGTAGAGGAAGAACTGATTTACCAACCATGCTTTGGCAATCATTCTGCACCACAAACACAGTCCTCTTCTTTTTAAACAAAAATAGGGGGAGATGTTGTGGTGTGCTGTAATGTCCCATTTTGGCCTTCCAGGTCACTTTCCCAGGTGTGCCAATACCTCTCTCCCTTCCCCCTTGCCCCCATGCTGAGTGAGTCCTGTCACTCAGACTTAACATTCCAGCAAGGCGTCGTGTGGTTGGTCAAGTTCAAAGGATGCCACTCAGGCCCAGGGGTCATTGGCCTGTCTGGGTGTCATCTTCCCCTGAGACGCTGCCCCTCTCACCTGGTTGGTGGCTCACCTGTACCTCCCCTCCCCCTGTCCCTGAGCTTAAAAAGGTGATCAGACCATGCGGTCGGCGGTTCTGTTGGAGCAGTTGCTCACGTTCAGACCTCTGTAACCATGGAATAAACCTCTGGACATTAAACCCTCCAGCAGAATCCATCTCCTTTTTCTCTTCACCATCGCCTGAAGCTATCCTCCTGAGGTAACGGGGTCCCTTACAAGCCTGGACTTGTTCAGTGCCCAGCTGCAACCACCAGCAAGCTAAGGTATCTCTGGGGTGACACGCCGCAGTTGCTGCCTTTGGCCCAGCAGCGAGGGTCAGACTGGCCCAGGCACAATCTAACTGGTAATATTGGGAGCCTTTTTTTCCAATACCCACCCGTGGAGGACTGGTCCTCAAGAAGAATAGATTTCAAGGTTATGGTGAGAAGCTTGCTTCTCCCATAGATCTTTGCAGGCACAGGCTGATTTATGGAAAGTTATGTTACCCCATTGGCCCGTTGGCCTAATTACCCCAGTTCAAACCCTATTACCCATCTTTGGTTAGTCCCTAGAATGTGCTCCCTCTCTGTCCCTCCATTGGCCCAAATTTACTGCATTCCTCTGCCCCTGTTTCCCTATTAGCTGACCCGACCCTTAACCCCTCCTTTGCCCCATTTTCCTCCATATCCATTGGACCCTGACCCTCAGCTCCACCCTCACTACCCCATATAAAAACCTCCTGCGCCCTCAGCTTGCACCCTGTCTTTGTCCCTGGGCCCTGCTCAGCTCTGTGCCCTGCTCCTGTACCAATAAACCCAGTTTGCTGCAGATCATACCCAGACCCATCCTGCCGACTTTGTCAGCTTTATAAAGCAGCCGTGAGCTTCGGGCTCCGGAGTGCTGGACGCTCCAAGGGCCTCGGCAGCGCCAGGACGCTCCAGGCTGGGACAGCCAGGCAGGGCAGGAGGAATCACTGCCCCTTTCCCCTCTCTGCTGCTCCATCTCCCAGCCCAGCATCGCTGCAGGACAGCCTCACTGCCAACGCCATCCTGCTAGGGATGGACTGGGGGATCTCCTAACCCTTCCCTCTGGCATGGAGGCAAATCCCATCTTCTCCTTGTCTGCCCTCCTTCCTCTTCTCATTCTGTCCTTCATCCATCCACGTTCCTTTCCCATCTCCACCGGGGAGGACAAGGCCCAGAGATCCCACACGAGGAGGGGCTGCAAACCCAGCCTGGGGAGCTGAGAGGAGGTAAAAGCCTCCCTGTGCTGGGAAGGGTTTGGGGAATGTGAGAAGAGCTTCAGGCAGAGCTCAGCCTATTCCTGGTGCCTCCAAAACCGGCGGTGCCAGATACAGAGATCCACGGGGCAGCAAAGATCCCCCTGCAGATCCATGGGGATGCACAGATCCACCTGCTCCATTTGGATGCAGAGATCCCCCTGCAGCCCCCGGAGCAGCTACGCTGAGCACAGGGATGGCTGAGAGGAGGCTGTGACGCCGCGGCCAGAGGGCCCCGCTGGAGTAGCCTGTCCTGGCAGGACTGACCCCGGGGCACAGTGACCCACGCTGCAGCACTTGGAGGGGGCTGTGCCCCATGGGATGGACTCAGCTTGGAGAAGTTCCTGGAGAAGTCTCCGGTGGGAGAGAGCCCAGGGTGCAGCAGGGGAACGACTCCTGTCCCTGAGCAGAGGGAGAAGCCCCGGGGCATGAACTGAGCCCGGCCCCATTCCCTGTCTGCGGCACTGCCGGGGTAGGAGGCGCAGCTGGAAGGAGGGAGGCGTGGGGGAAAGCTGCATTTAAGGGTCTTCACTTTCTTCTCATTATCCCGCTCTGAGTTTTCGGAGTTTTCTGTCAGAAATCTCTCCCCTCCCCCACTCATCCACAGGGTTTGGGGCGGTTTTCTCTTTTTGGGGGAAATCAAAGCGATGCACTGATGCTCCTAATTAGGGGTAGGAGAAATGAGACTCCAGGGCTTCCGGCTGAGCTGGAGCCACCGGAGAAGTTTGTTTGTGTTTTCAGCTCAATCCCCGCGGGCCCGGGCCCATTCCAGGGCTGTTCCTCAGCTCCGGCTCTGCCCTCACGCGGCCCCGGGGGCCCTGAGAGCGCGGGGCGGGGCTGTGCCGTGTGCAGAGCCCGCCCCTGGCTGCGATTGGGCGATGGTGCCGTCAGTCGTGGTTGTGGCGCACTGATTGGTGGGAGCGGGGCGGAGCAGGGCCCTGGTGGCGGGCTGAGGGCGGCCGTGGCTGGGCAGTGGCGGCATTGTCAGAGCGTGTGTGCGGTCCCGTGAGCGGCGGCAGCGGCCGGGGCGCGGTGAGGCGGCGGCGGAGCTCGGAGGCGGCCGCAGCGCAGGTGGGAGCCGCGCTGGGTTGTGCGGCACCTCGGGGCTGGCTGCGGGCCTCGGGGGCGGCAGGGGGCTCGGGCGGGTTCGTTGTGCCGTGTCCGGCCCGTGTTGTCGCTGGCGTGAGGGCGCTGCGGGAGCGGCTGCCCGCGGTCTCCTTGCGGCCGCTGTCTCGGCAGGAGCCGCTGGCGGAGCAGCGCTGGCTCGGCCCGGTTGCTGTGGCTGGGACCGAGGGGGCTGCCCCGTGCCCGGGGCTGTGCGGGGAGTTCCCGTGACCGGAGGTTTCTGTGCGCGGAGGAGACAGAGGAGTCCTGTAAAAGTGACTTTATTGCTGAGCAGAGGGAGAAGCCGTGGGGCATTGGCCGTGCACTCTCTGCCATTGTTGTAGTTCTCAGCCTCCTTTTTATCCTCATTTTCCTGGCCTCATCTCCCTCATCTCCCTCTCCCTTTGCTCACTGGCTGAGGTACTTGGAAGGTTCAGACTTCCCAACTGCATATCTTCATTAATGTGCATCCCTACTTTCGTATAACAGTATATATTCATGGCTCTGTAAAATTATTGTTCTTCTGGAAGTTCAGGAATTTAGCGGGACTTTCTGTGAGCAGCAATCCATGTTAATTAGTAACATTTATTGAAGCTGGTGGTTTCGCCCCTTATTTCCTTATCTACGAGTCCCTGGCCCCTCGCTCTGCTGCTGAATGAGCTGCTCTCTCAAGGTGCGGAGGATGGTAAAAAGATGAGAGTTGCTGTAGCACCTCACAGGAGAAATAGCATTTGTGTAACCCATGGTCTGCCAGGGAGCCACAAAACCGTAGCCCATTCCCATCCTTTCCACGTTTGGACCAGTACAGGAGCTGCTTTCTTGTTTCCGTTTTTTTTTTTTTTTTTTTCCCACCACTTTTCCTTTGTCATCTATTTGCCAACAACAGTTTGAGTAATTTAATTTTCCACAAACTCCTCCTTTTTCTGCTAACAGATGGTCTGATCCCATCCCATGGTTAAGTGTTGTGTTCCTCATTTCAGTGGATTGGTCAGCAGGAAGGTCAGGAGCTGGAGCTGTCTGGTTGGTTATTGGGAGGCCAGCTTGTAATCTAATGATGCCATTGAAATGAGAAATGGGTTCTGTGGCTCCTGATATGAATTGGTTTGGGTTCCCAGGGGCTGGTCCATGGTGTTGTAGGATTTGTTATGCTAGTCGTTCATCTTTTCCCCATTTTTGGCCGCTCTCTACAGCCAGGGCTGCATCAATTGACTGCTTTTGTCTAATTAAATCATCAAATGCTTGTGTTGCCCGATTGATAAATGACACAAAACTCGGATAAGTTTTGTGGGTGCTTTATTAAGGGCCCGGGGAACTGGGGGACTCACGTCCCAAAGTCCGAGCCCCCAAATTCACGTATGGGTGCTTCCTTTGTATACATGCAATTCACAACAAAGTCTCCAAGAAACAGTTTCCCCGTTTTCCTTGCCTGGTCACAGACCCCTTGTGATACATTCCTTGGTTCACAAACAAGATCATTAATCCTCTGCTTATCTTATTCTAAGAGCATTGTATGCTGCCTCCAGACAGGTTAGCATTCTTACTTTCCTGCACTAGTTTAATTATTTATTAAATCCCTAAGACTACCTGCTAGGTTACACACAAAACTCAACACACTTTTCAACGGCTACAAAACTACTTTTTAACAAACCAGTTCACACACAACTCAGTATAATTAAATATTTTGCTAAATTTCATTTCTTTTCCAACACTTGGATTCCCAACGGATTTCCCTGAACATTTGGTAGCAAGAAATCCTGGGCGCTCTGATATACCCTACATAACACAGACAGTGAAAGCACATATTGGAGTGGGCAGAGGGATGATTCCCCCCATTTATTTATAGTGAAGTTTTCCCAACATTCTCCATGTGCTGTTTCCTTTTGCAGCTTCACCCGTTTCTGTTGCAGGGTCAGATATCCTCCCCCTGGGCTCTGCCTTGAGCTGTGCAAATTCCATCAGTGCCAGCAGGCAGAGCTTGGGGTGAGGGGCAGAGGGAATCAGCCCAATTCCTGCCCCGGGCAAGAGACCCAGGTGCATTGTCCACCCTTTGCCCAGCAGTGTTCATTTGCATTTCTAAAGCTCCTCTACAGGCTGCCTGGAATGGAGCTTCTCTTCCAGGGCAGCCATCTGGTGAGTCACATGTGGCCCCCCCAGAATCTGCTTTTTTAAAAAAACATTTTAACTATTTATAAGTGTAAAGCATTACTTTTAAAGCTGTTCAGTTTTGCAAAATGCAGCATAAAGGCAAACATGGAAACACCCAGACCAAACTTGATGCTTACACTTCTGTCCCAAACCTACCTGACCATATAAAGTGGGAATATTATGAAAATTTTTCTCATATTGTAATTTTGTCACTGAAACTTCAGGGAAAACAAAACCTGCAAGAATCTCTTTAGTGTTAGGGAGTCAAGGCATTCCTTGGTTCTGACCTGGATGTGCAACAGAAATAATTTCTTTCACAAATAGCCCGGCTGTGCAGAGAAAATCATTCCATGCCATGTGAGTTTTACTCGATTTTTCCTCAACTTTATGTAGTCGGAACCAATCTAAATCCACTGCTTTAATGTTCATTGCTTCCAAGTTTTGTAAGTTTTTAGTATTTGGTTTCCTGTTGGATCCGGATTTCTTCCCCTCTGATGTGAATTCGGTCTCCACACACCTGGATGTCCTTCTCAGCCTTTTCCAGCCCAGGTGTCTCCAGCTCTGCCGGGGGCAGTGTCTGGGGTAGCTGTTGGTTGCTGTTTGCTGCTGGGCAATGTTGATGTTTTGTTGCTGGTCGTTATCTCTGTGGGTGTCTTTTGGGCTATTCCCAGTCTCTTGGGATGTTAAACTCATCTCCATTGAGTGGTGTAGCAGCCCTTAAATAAAACCTTTAAAATTCCTTTCCCCAAGGAACCTTTGACTAGAGAGACCCTTCTGAGCAGAGAAAGAAGATTTAAAAGGAGCAAAACCGGTACATTGTGCAGCAGTGCAATGGCAGGCAGCCCAGAGTGTGGGTGTCAGTGAGCCCCAGAGTGGAATTGTGCCGTGGTGTTCCCCAGCAGCTGTGGCAGTGCAGGCCCAGCCAGCGCTGAAGCTGCAGCAGTGGCAGCAAGGCTTGGCCCCAGGGGCTGGAGATGGCAGAGGAGGGTGGCCAGGATTGCAGAGGATTCCAGGCGAGGATCTGTGGGCAGGCGCAGGGGCTTGGCCCGCTGTGGAGCCCTGGCTGCTGCTGCGTTGCCTTCAGGGCAGGCTCAGGGGCGGCCTCCCATCCTCCTGCTGCAGGCGGGAAGTGCAAATCTCCGGGGCTTCAGAGCCCTTGAGGCCAGGCTGAGGGGTCCCCCCGTGTTGAGCTGTGCTGGCGGCTGTTTCTGGCCTCAGGGACACTTGGCATGGGCCCCTTGGCCACCAGTGGTGCTGCTTTGCACTCCTTAGGCAGGAGCCGATGTCCTGGCTGGGTGTTGGCAGCAGCAAAGTGCCAGGGCAGGCTGTGTGCCAGCCCAGCTTCCTGTGGGAGAATATCCCTTGATATCTGCTCCAGTGGTTGCTGAAGCAGTGAGAATTGCTTTTGTCCCCCTGTTAGGTGCCATGGTGTCAGCAGAAGATATTGAAGCCTTCCTGCTCAGGGCATTTCAGTGCCAGGCTCTCACAAGCACCCACAGCTGCGCGGGTTGAGCTGAGCATGGGGTGGTGACCTGCGCTGTGTCTGATTGCCCTTCCTTAATAACAGCCTGTCTTGCAGCTCTTTTCCCTTCTGCTGCCCTTGCAGAGCCATCCACAAACACATTTTCTCCCTCAGGCCAGGAAATGTCCCATCATCAATCTGTCCCAGCCTGGGTGTGGAGCTCTGTCCCTTGAGTGCAGTCTTGGGTTCCTTGCCAGCCCCTCTCCAGGCTGTTCAAACAGGAGGCTGGGTTAAACCCTTGCCCTGTCCTCAGTTCTAAATCCTCCTGTGCCATTGAACAAGTTTCATACTGTAATAACCGAGCCCTGCTCAGCCATTTAGAGGCTCTTTTGCTTGTCAAAGCTTTAACTTGATGCCAGACTTATCTCTAGGAGGTCCTATATAAGGTTAAACATTTTAGCACAAGAATTCCTCTGGAAAGACCCTGTTTAGCATCCACCTGTAACTCAAATTCTTGTTCTCTCTCTGGAAGGCCCAGGCCAGCCGCCTCAGTTAATCTTCATTTTAACACTTGCAAATTCTGTCTTTCCTCCTGCTGTCCATCCATCCAGTTTGTTGGCTGGCAGGATAGGAGTATTGTAGGGAGACATCCTTGGCTCCAAAAGCCTTGCCTTTAACAGGGTCTCAATACAGGGCTGTGTGCCCTTCCTTCCCTCTCTTGGAACAGGGTATTGCTTGTCTTGGTTGCTTTAAAGTAATTTGTATAGGCTCCATATCTAATTTTCCCAATTTCCCTGGGCCTGCCCACACTTCTGGGTTCACTTCAGCATAAGCCTTGCCTGACATTTGGCACGGAGGTACAGAACTGGCCTCTGTATCAATTTTTATAATATTAATTTGCGTTACGAGTTTAGCGATCAAATCCCTTCCCAGTAAATCATGATAACAATTAGGAGCAGATAAAACTTCATGCATTTCAGACCCATCTCCTTCTTCTGCTAACAGTGGTTTAATAAAACCACACATCTTTTGCACTTATCCCCTGAATAATCAGAGACATTTTTGGCATTTCCCCCCGCTTAGGTCTATGTTTCAGAGTGGATTGAGAGGCCCCTGTGTCCATCAGGAAATGCCTCCTCTCAATGCAGACCCACCGTGAATGTTCTCAAGGGCTGCAGTGTGGAGGGTCCCTGGTGTGATGGGAGCTGTGACAGCCCTGCCAATCCATGTCCATCAAGGGGTTGACTTGCTGGTCCTGAAGGTGCTGCAGTCTGTGCTTGCAGTGTCCTTGTGCCCTGCAGCTGGAGCCCTGGTTCCTTGCCAGGGGCTGTTTGGGTGGGCTCTCCCCTGCCGAGGAGGGCAATGCCTCTGCCAGGTGCTTGTGGCCGAGCCCATGCCCTGGGTGCTGGGGCCCCCTTGGGCCCTGGAGTTGATCCCTCAGGGGCTGTAGGAACTGTGCCCTGGCCTTTGCCTTCAGCTTGGCCTTTTGCTGCTCCCTTCTTGCATTCACCTGCTGTGCCTTTGTGCCCAAGTGCTGCAGGGCCTTCTTGTGGCCCTCCTGCAGCCCCCTCAGTGCCCGTGGGTGTCTGTCTTGCTTTACAAGAGAAGTGTCTGCTTGGGAAGGCAGAAAAAGCCTCTCTTGAAATGGAGAATGCAAACCCCGTCCCTCTTAATTTTTAGACTAGTGAAATCAAGGTGCTCCCAGGCAAAGATATGGGAATAGGAATACCAGTTCTTTACTAGTGTGTATAATAAAGCAAACAAACACCAACAGCTGCAGCACTGACAGCAAACAGAGCCCGGACCCAGTCCCGGCCTTTGGGCTGCGGCGCTTTGCCCTTGGGTGCAGTTCCGGGCACGGACAGCAGGGGCACTTGTGGCTCCCGCAGGGCGGGGCAGCGCATCCCTCCCATGGGAACCTCTCTGAACGGAAATAGAGCAATCCCTTCATCTAACTCTTTCACTTTTTTACCTTCTCTAGCCTTTCTCCTGTGTTTTGAGAAAGAATTTGTAGAGGGCTGCCTTTTAACTGAGCTCCTAGTGTTTCAATAAGGTGCTTCCTGTAGAGAGAGAGAGTTTCCCTGAACAGCCGGAGCTGTGGTTACTGAGGGGCCGTAACTCAGAGCAGGACGGGGTCAGGGGAGGACATCCCACCGAGGCTCGGTCGCAGTGTGGGCAGGGTCTGCTGCCGGAATCACCAGAGGGGGATCTTCCCGTGGAGCCCGAGGCGGAGCGTGGGTAACCCCCACATGGCTGATGGCGGCTGATCCGGCAGCTGCCGGCAGAGCAAAGGCAGGTGGGAGAGCCTGGCAGCAGCGGCGGTGCCCAGCACAGGTGGCACGGGCAGGGCAGCCGGGGATGGGATGGCTGGGACCCCCCCTGGGTGCGGTGGGCGCGGTGACCTCGGAGCAGGCGGCAGGACAGAGCAACCCCCATCTTCCCCAGCATGGGTGGCAGAGCGGCCGCGGGCCAGGCAGTGGGAGCAGGGCACACAAATTGAGCGACAGCGCCGGGGCAGGTGGAGCTGCCCTGGGCAGTGAGGCCGCACCTGGGATGGAAACCGGGGCAGGCGGAGCTGAGGCGGGCAGCGAGCTGGGACCCGGGACAGGCGCCTGGGCCGTGAACGGAGGGGGCAAGACCTGCAGAGGATCCCACTCTCTTTCTGATTTTTCCACCTGCTCCCCTCCCTCTCACTTCCTCTTTTCATTTTCAGATGTTTCTGATAATTTAGAGATTTGTATTCTCCTGAAATCTCCTGTTTAACATATGGCCTATTCTCTTTCTTCTAGATTAAATGGGGTTTTTTTTACAAATAAATCCAGAGCCTAGCGAATCTAAACTTCTGCTTTGAGACTTTGAAATGGTTGATGAGCTAACTCACAATCTCCTAATGTTGTTTTTCTCATCAACTTTTTATTTATCCTTTGGCAAATTAAACATCTTTCAATTACTTGCTTTGCTACTCCAAAATCGCAGTACAACCATAGTTCCTTAAAAAATGGTCACACAAAGCTTGAGTACCCCAGTGGGTTTTCTGATGCGTGTCTTCTAATATTTTTTTAATAAGCACATTTTATTAAGTAATTGTCTTCCATCATGAAGTTGCCATTTCCCTGATTTATCTTGTTCATTTCCTGCCTTGTTTAATTCTTTTTTCTCAGCTTCCCTAAACTTTGGAATTTCCAGTTTTTCCTGGTTTGGAGTTAATATTAACATAACTCCTTCACCTCCATTTTCTGCTGCATCCTTAGCTTCATGATCTGCCAAATTATTTCCTCTTCTTTCTGGGGTGTTTCCCTTTTGGAGTTCCCTAATATGTACTATAGCTATGTCTTTTAGGTAATTGTAGTGCCTCTGAAATAAGTTCCTCATGTACTAGTCCTTTTCTTCTTGAATTAAGTAATCTTTTCCCTTTCCAAATTTTTTAAAGGTATGTACTACTCTAAAGGCATACCTTGAATCAGTATGTATAGTTCCTTTATTTTGTGTTAAATATTCTAGTGCTCTTTTTAAAGTATATAATTCACAAGTTTGAGCTTACTAGTTTAAGGTCAATTTCCCTTTTTCCATAGTTTGCATGTTTTTCCCATCGACTACTGCATACCCTGTATTTTCTCCTTTTGCAAGGAGTTGTATCTCTGTTAGCTAACATAACTCCCAAAGGACTATTTTTTTCTTTTTTTTCCCTGTATCCAACTTACTGGTTTTCTGTGTTGTTTTTCAAGATCTTATCTATTAATCTTCTTCCTCTGTTTTCCCCTTTCACTAACAACCTAAATCCACTTTTCTTTCAACTACACACACAGAAATAAAAAACTTTTTGCTCACACTACTTTCAGTACAATACACCTCCCTCCAAGGAGATATAGTGAAGCTTAAAATACAGAATCCACATTACCTATACTTTCATTCGTTTACATTCACACACTTTTATTTCTCACTCACTTCCACACATTCTTTCCCACCCTCAGGACACAGAGTGGATCCCTGTTGACAGAGAGTTGCGGGTCCCTGTGGCCCCCCCTCACCTTGGGGTGGCCTCTGGGTCTCAGTATCTCCGGGCCTCCTGGGAGGGCCCTGACTCTGCTGCCTCCTGTGCCGTTCACCTGTGAGGCTGATTTGTGTGTCACTCACACTCTTTAGCCATGGCCCCCTCACACGCCCTGGGGACAATGGCCCCTTTGCAGATCACCTGTACCTTATGCCACAGCCCCCACACACCCAGGAGAACAATGGCTTACTTGTGGGTCACACACTCCTCTTTCCACAGCCCCCCTTCCCACCCACCCAGGAAGCTGAGGCTGATTTTGTGTGTGACTCACTCTCACACACAACAAGAAAACAATAAGGTACCTTTTGTTATAAATGATCAAATTGAGAGCCAAACCTATAGGAAAATTTAGCAAAGATTTATTAATTTGTCTGTGAGACTGAAGTTCGGTCGTCAAAACCACCACAGCCAAGGGTTAGCGTCGAGCCCGGGTTCAGTGCTGGGTGAACACGGATCTGAGCTCCGAATGTCAGAGTCTCCCCCTGTTCACAAATGCTGCCTGACGCAGCGAGTTCTTTTACAGTTTATTCTGCTCAAGGCAGAGATGACCGAATGTTCTTTGTGTCTCTTCCCATCCATAACCGTGTCTTTACCTGTACAGAGGTGGACAAAGACTCAGTCCAGGTGTCTGATGTTGTCAGTAGACTCTGGGGAAGTCAGCATTCACATGCATCAGGGTGGGGCTGTGGCTCATTGTGGTAGATGTAATCATGGAGGCAATAATCACTCTTGGCTGGACCTGGTGACCCTGGGAAGCCAGCGATTATTGCCCTGGAAGCTTCTATGCTTTCATTAAAAACCCCGATGTTTATCTCAACCAAGTCCAGGAACTAGATGTATATGAGTAAGACACTGCTCTTGTGTTCAAAAGACATATTGTGGATTTTACAATATTTTATACATTATTAGCATGAATTATCTCCACCATATACTACACTTTAAAATCACCTATTACGAATTTAGGTGTTTCTGGCCAGTCCTGGTGCTCTTGGATATCTCTCAACCCAGATGTGTTGTGCAACCCCAGATGCTCTTGAGCATATCCTCAATCCGGCAGAACTTTCCTCAACCGTGGATGCTCTTGGAATGTTAATTCCTCAACCCAGCAGGTTTTAATTCTGGATGCTCTTGGGCTCTCTTATCCCTCAAACCAACAGAATTTTTAGGGTTCCCTTTTCTCCCATTTCCTAGTGGATTGGGCTCGGAAACTCCTCTGCTCCCTTCCTCCGAGGGGTCCAGTTACCCCTGGGGATTCTCTCACTCCTCTTATCACTCGCTGTATCTCTTTACTGGCTGCTTCCCTCGAGGAAAGTTGGAAACACAGCGTGGGACACTCCAGCACTCACTTGGCAGGTCTGGGACAACCAGCCCTTGTCTCATTCACAGCCCAGAGCAGAGAATGAGGGGAGAAGGGAGCCCGGGAGCCCAAACAGCCCCGGCATCCCGAAATGGGGAGAGCGAAGCGGGGGGAGCTTTTGGCATTGCTGGGACTGCCAGCAGCCTGGGCAGGGCGGGCACCTAGGAGAATGGGGACCCCCAATCCAAGCGTGACCCCAAGCAGCTGGGACAGGAGGGAACCCCCGAACACCAGCGGGGAGGGACCAGGGATGGGGAACTCCTGGGAGGCTTTTTCAGGGCTGAATCTTTGTGTTTGGGAGGTTTTTCTGGAGCCCAGATGGCCAGTGACTTGTAGAGATGGACTCGGGCAGAGGGACCTTCAAACTCGATGTGTTTTAGGGAAGATGAAACAGGAAACCCTTATAAATACGATTGTCTGGCAAAAGATTTTGTGAACATAAAAAGTGTAAGGAAGATTGAAATGAAAGCAAGTTCTGAGATACTTCATTTAGTGAACAACTGGAAAACAATGGTGTGGCCAAACTGAAGGTAATTCCCCTTTTGATGAAACAATTCCCTCTGTTTGCAGACAGGTGCAAGGGTCAGTGCAGACCCCACTAGCTCAATAGAAAGGGTCCAAAGAGGAGTTTTTAGTGTCTAAAATGTAACAGAGTTCGGTGATGTAATGATTTTTATAGGCTGTTTGTAAAGGCAATAGGATTTGTATCTTGTACTTGATTGGCTAGTGAGAAATAGAATATTCAACACAGAAGAAGATTTATTGTATTGTAACGTGACCCTTACTCTCATATGCTCTTCTCCTCTTACTCTCTTACCCTCTCATCCTCTCTACCCCTCTGTTCTCACGGGCCTGCTCCGAGCTGTGCCGGGCAGCTCCAAGCAGGGCCCTGCACCCAGGCCCTTTGCAATAAACTGCAAGTTCCACGTCCTGGCTGCAGAGATCTCTCGTCTCCGTCTGTCCCGACCGTCCTACCCCCCAATGCTCCTACAAGCGTGCTCATCCCTTGTTTTCCCCAAAACAGGATTTCTCATTGCCAACCCCAGGGAGGCTGCGAGGAAGAGGAAGATGCCCCGGGACACTGAGGCAGGTGAGGAGGAAGTCAGTGCCCCTTTCCCCTCTGTGCTGCTCCATCTCCCAGCCCAGCACGGCCCCGGCTGCAGCTCAGCCCTGGGGGGATCTCCTTGCCCTTGCCTGTGGCACGGAGGCAAATCCCATCCTGTCCTTGTCCTTCCTCCCCCAGAGCAGGAGCTGAGCATGGAGAGCAGGGAGGACAAATGCCCGCGGCAGAACCTGGTGGAAGAGGCCGTTTTGAGCGGCTCCACGGTGCAGGAAGCCAACGGGGAGGAAAAGCCCCGGAGATGCTGCACGAGGAGGGGCTGCAAACGCAGCCGGCGGGGATCTGAGGGGGAAAGAGCCAGCCTGGGCCGGGAAGGCGGCCGGAGACGGAGCCAGAGCTGGGAGCTGGTGCTCCATGAGCAGCTCCATGATGGGGAGAAGTCCCACACGTGCGTGGAGTGTGGGAAGAGCTTCAGGTGGAACTGCGACCTGATCAGGCACCAGAGGATCCACACTGGGGAGAGGCCCTATGAGTGTGGGGAGTGTGGGAAGAGCTTCAGCCAGAGCTCCGACCTGATTGTGCACCAGAGGATCCACACGGGGGAGAGGCCGTACAAGTGTTTCAAGTGTGGGATGTGCTTCAGCCGGAGCTCCAGCCTGGTCCGGCACCAGAGGACCCACACTGGGGAGAGGCCCTACGAGTGTTCCAAGTGTGGGAAGGGGTTTCAGAACAGCTCTGATCTCCTCCGGCACTATCTGAGTCACAGGGAGGAAAGGCCTTTCCAATGCCCCGACTGTGGAAAAGGATTCAAGCAGAATTCCACCCTCATCACCCACCGGCGCATCCACACTGGGGAGAGGCCCTACGAGTGTGATAAATGCAGGAAGAGGTTTCAGAACAGCTCCCATTTCCTCCAGCACTATTGGATTCACACACAGGAGAGGCCCTTCCGCTGCCGCGACTGCGGGAAGGGATTCAAGCGCAACTCCACCCTCGTCACCCACCGGCGCACCCACACTGGGGAGAGGCCCTATGAGTGTGATAAATGCAGGAAGAGGTTTCAGAAGAGCTCCAATCTCCTCCAGCACTATTGGATTCACACACAGGAGAGGCCCTTCCAATGCCCCGACTGCGGGAAGGGATTCAAGTGCAACTCCACCCTCGTCACCCACCGGCGCATCCACACTGGGGAGAGGCCCTTCGAGTGTTCCCAGTGTGGGAAGAGCTTCTCCAGCAGCTCTAACTTGACCCGACACCAACGGAGGCACCGGTAAGGGAAGCCTTGCGAGTGCCCCAAGTGCGGGCAGAGCTTCGTGCGCTGCTCCAGCTCCATCCCCCACTGGAGGAGGCACTTTGGGCACAGCCCTGGTCACTCACATTCCCTGTGATCCATGTTGAGGACACACCTGGCTGCTTCTCCTTTTGGTTTGGCCTTAATTTTCCTCTGCTTCACCTTCATCCTTTAAAAACACCTAAAACTGGGTAAATGAAGGAGATTGTTCGAATATATCTAAAGTTCCATAATTTCTCAGTTGTTTTAGAGCGAATTTAGGATTTGATGTTGCGTTCTGTGTGGAGTGCTGCTGTTGCTAAGAGGAAGGAATTTGATCTCACCCTTCTTGTGTTGCTAAGAACTGCTCCCCTGACCCAAACCCCAACTCCACCCTTGGTATACCCTGTAAAAATTCCACGGCCCTGCCTTTGGGGGTTAAGAAATGGATTCCCAAAGGATCAGGCCTATTCCCACTCTATTCCAAGAGGATGAACCTGTTTTACCGGATTCCCAGAGGATTCTTACTCTATTGCTTGTTTTTTTTTTTGTTTGTACTACTGCATGTGTGTTTTCAATTCTTCCTAATAAATAACTGTTATTTCTACTCCCATATCTTTGCCTGCGAGCTCCTTAATTTCAAAAGTATTTAATGTTTTTATAGTACAACAATAACAATAACAATAACAATATCAATAACAATAACAATAGGGAGGGAGGGAGTTTACATTTTCTATTTCAGTGGAGGCTCCTGAAATGGGGAGACACCCCCAAGGATGGGCCATGTAAAATAGTTTCTGAAATATGTAAATTAGCTTATGGATATGCATGAGGGTCTATGGATATGCAACAGGCTGTTGTAATTAAAACCAGAATAATTAGGGTTGTCCTCGAAAATAGCTAGGGGGATCTTGGTGGCCATAACAACTTTTGCTCAGTTGTCCTTGTCTCCCATTACATCAGCCTGTTGCATATTCATCGACATTTTGCATATCCATTAAGTACTTTACATATTCCAGGAACAAAATTGGCTTCATCCTTTTTGGGGGTCCCACCTCCCTCCCAGCTCAATTTGGGGGTCCCATCACCCTCCCAGCTCATTTTTGGGGTCTCACCCCCCTCTTTTCCCCGCTTTCGCTCCCCTTTCTGATCGTTCCCCCAATCCCCTCCCCCGTGTTTGGTTTTAGGGACTCCAGGCCCCTCCTGCTCCGTTTTGGGGTCCCAACCCTGTTTTGCATTAATATGGGGTCTCCAATCCATCCCCAGGGTCACCTGCCCCCCCCCCCCCCCCCAAATTCTGCTCCTGGCAACTGAAGAGTCATCAGCGCGACACGCTCTGATTGGCTGGAAATTACCCCGCTCGGTCTCTGCGTATTTACCGCAATGAGAGGCCTTGGTCTGTGGCTGACAAGTGATGAGTAAGAGTCGGGCCGGGCGCTGATTGGCTGAAAATCCCTGAGTGGGGCCACTGCTCTGAGTTTGAGCCCAGCAAGTGGATCATCATCAGTGCCACGCGTTGTGATCGGTAGGGATCTGTTTTGGGGTGGAGATGGGAGGAACTGGGGTTACTTGGGTTTTCTTTGGGTTTAATTAGGGTTTGTTTGGGGTTTATTTGCGGCTATTTATGGACTATTTGTGGTTTATCTTGGGTTTTACTTGGTTTATTTGAAATTTTTTGGGTTTATTTGGAAGTATTTGGGTTTGTTTGGAAGTATTGGGGTTTATTTGGGCTTATTTGGAATTATTTGAGGTTCTTGTTGTTTATGTTGTTTTATATGGGTTTTTTTTTAGGTGTACTTGAAATCATTTGGGGGTTTTTTGACTTAATTTGGATTTTCTTTTGGGTTTTTTGGGGTTATTTGGGTTTGTTTGGGGTAATTTGGGGGACTTCTAGGTATTGTTTGGAGTTATTTGGGGGTTATTTTGAGTATTTTGGGGTTAGTTGGGTTATTTGGGTCATGTGGGTTCAAAAAACGAGGAATGTTTCTCCTGCAAAAAATGTGAATTTTTCCTTAAAAATCCGAGAATTTTTCCCCAAAACACTAGGAATGTTCCCTTAAAAATCCCCGGCTTTTCCCAGCCAATAGCGTCCTGCCCCAAACCATCCAAGCACTGCACTTCATCTCCCAAATTAACGAATCAGAGCGCACCCCGCCCCAAACCAACAAATCACCGCATGTCTAACCTCAGGAACACCGGTCTCCCAATGCGCCCGATCCAACCAATCACTGCATGCCTCCCCTCAGACACGCCTGCTTCTCTTATCTCAATCTAACCAATCACTGGGCGTCTCTACTCGGCAAAGCCCACCCTCCCTGCGCCGCTCCAGCTAATCAGAGCCGAGCCCGAAGCAGCGGTCCCTGACCCCGGGGCCCGGCATGGAGCAGGCGCCCCCCGGGACCCCCTCAGGGACCCCCGGGAGCCGCCCCAGTCTCGGGCGGGTCCTGCGGGAGGCGCTGGAGAGAGCGGGGGAGGCGCTGGGAGAGGACGGGGGGCTCCGGGAGCTGCTGAGGAGGTGCAGGGACAGGTGAGGGGTCCTGGACGGGTCGTGAGGGGAATTTGGGGAGGGGTCTTGAGGATGTTTAGGGGGGATTTGGGGAGGGTCTGGGGGGAACTTGAGGGGGTTTTAGCAGGGTCTGGGGGTGCTGGGGGGCTTTGGAGGGGAATTTGGGGAGGGGTCCTCGGGGGGTGTCACGATCCGTCCTCACGGACGGGTTTCGTGATGGTTTGTGGATTTGATCTAAGGGTGCAAAAAGAACCGACATGGTACAAGGGGGTTTGCAATGATAATCGAAACAAATGCACCTTTATTGAATGAGCACAGCAAAATGCGATAGAGGGATTAAGGGAGAGAAAAAGAGAGAGGAAGAGAGACAAACGAGAGAGAGAGAGAGAGAGGGGATAGAGCTACCAAATGTAGAGACAAAGTCCTTTGGTCCAGTCCAATCAAGGATTCGCCTGTTCTGTCGGGGAGATCTCGAAGTCTCTCGCTAACTCAGAGGTTTTTATTATGATAACTCTTTTGGAAATTGCAAGGGAGGGGAAACAGATATAATAAGGAATAGATGTAACAGATAGTCCATGCTCTTGGCAGTAAGCGAGAGCCATTGTCTTCTTGGTCCAGCGGTCACAACCTGCAGGCAAACATCTCGCTTTGGTCAGCTTGCCTCCCCCACACACCTGCCCCGGGCTGGGGGTTTCAGTCCCAGTCCTTGGAAGGAGCAGAGTCGCCTTTTCACATGGGGGTTCCATGTCTTAGTCCTTGATGGAGAGGCTCCCTACATCTCAGTCTGTCTGTCACGGTGGTTATAAAACAGGTGAGGGTCTTCTGTGGGGGGACCACCTGAAACTCAGGAGAAGTCCAGCCAGGCTGAGAGGTGGGACAGCTCCCAAGTCTGTTGTTGCAAAAAGGGCACAGTGCCCCCTTCTTCTTCTCATTGGTCAGTGTAGCACACAGCAAACAACACCTATGAAAACAATGGCTTAGCAACGCTCTCAGGTCTCAGGCACATGACTTTCTCCTTTGGAGACAGATTTCAGACAGGGGGGGTCTTCTCTTCAGTGGTCCCCCAATGACAATCATGAGGCAGATGAGGGAAAATTCGGACAGACTCTCACACGACGCCATGACTCACGATTGTCTTGAGGGATCTTCATCAGCAGAACTCTGGAGCATCGTTGATGAGTCTGCAGAACTTGCCGTACGTTGGTAGTATAACCCGGAAAAATAGGGACAATAGAAAGAGAGGAAAAAGAGAGTGAGAGAAGGAAAACAAAGGATAGGAGAAGGAGGGGGAAAGGGAAACAATAAACAAACATAATTAATATTGATTATCATAACAATTTAAACAAATGGTTGATTAATTAAAACAATATTACTTTTAAAACAATATTTAAAGGGTTAAAACCAGTCACAAATAATCAAAAGCAAAAGCAATCAACACATATTAATACAAGCATTAACTTTAAAAAATTATTTTCTAAAACAATTCACTAAAAATCGAACGTAATTTCCACAAAATCATAAATGGAAATTAGGGATTATTCCATAACACATATGCTTCATTCATAATTGCCTTTTGTGAAAGTTTTGGGGATGTCCACAGTGTAGAGGACATCAGCCAAGTGGTGTGCGTGAACTATAGACATCAATCTTGTCAGCTGTTTCATGCTCCAATGCATAATGAATAGGACTGCTGATAAAATAAAACCAAACAGAATTAGAATCAAAAGGATAACAATGGCATGGCACACACTGTTCAGGACACCCGTGGCAGTAGGAAACCTCCTAAAAGAGTATCCCACCACCTGTGCTCGGCATCTTCCTCCACTCTTTCCATGACACAATGTTTCTGTCTCACATTGTGATGAACAGTCACCAGGGCTTTCTGTCCGTTTTTCTGAGTCTTCTCAAGGATTTCAACCAAGTCTCGATGGAGCAGCACTTGTCTTACCAAAGTGAGATTCATCCCAATAGGAGTAGGCATCAGTTTGTGAATCAGTGTGTAGTTAGATTGCAACAGGTAGTGAGAGGTAACTGGAGCTTCATAAGAGAAATCACATCCTGTAATCTTGGTAAAGTTACAAGCACAGAAATTTGAAAGATTTTTAGTATCTACTACAACATTCTCTACGAATACAAAATCACAAATGGTTCTAAAGCATGCACATCTATTGCCTATGTATATAAGGACTGTTTCAGAAATCTCATTAGGACAAATTTCAAAATGACAGATATTTTGCTCTATATCTAAACAAATGTCTTGAGCTATGATTGCATTGATTTCACAGATGAGCCCTTGTTGTTCTCAGACAATACAAGATTCTAAATTAAGAGTTTGCCATTTCTCACCAATTTGACGGTCCCATTCTCTATGGGATAGAGAATAGCTCCTTCGTAATTCAGTTCTAATGTTATAACAGGGAAGTCAAATGCTCTGAGGCACTGTGTATGGTTAACACAAAAACTGCGGCTGTATTGGAAATGGGGTCATAGCTAAAATTCACCAGGTTCCACCAGGATTGGAATTCTCTTTCATAGTCAGTGGCACTGTCCCAAATTATTTTCTGAATTTCAGTGGGAAAAGTGCCTTCTTCACCTGCTCTTATAATTGAGGCAGCAACTGACTGCATCCACAGTTGTACCTGGATACAGCTGAGAGCCAAAGAAATATTGTTTTGTGTAGAACCGAGTGCATCAACAACCAATTTGTGATCATTTACATTTACTTTCTCCCAATTTGGTAAAATGTTTGATAGCAACCACTGGTTCTCAATGCCAATAAGGATGACTGCAATGGTTGTTGTAATTTGGTCAAATCTCTGGATGTGGCAGCCAATTTATTCAAGTTCAATTAATTTACATGTTATGTGTAATATTCTCACCTGGTGTTACCATAAAGGTGTTAGCGTTCAAAAACACATAATCACGGGGGATTATATGCGGTGCTTTTTATTAAAGAGCTCTGGGAATCGGGGTATTACCCAAATCTGATTCTGACCATACATCCAAAATGATCATGTTTTTATACTCTAGCGTTATATAACTTTCATGTTAATTATTAAACTTATATTGTTCTATTGTATACATAAATTTAGCCCCTCTCTGAATTTCCTACATAGTTTCTCATTATTCTTCTTATGGTTATATAATAATTATATTTAATTACTAAACAATCATCACATCTAACAATTATATAATTCACCATAGTGCTTACGCAGGTGCAGTTGATCTGGGAAAGCACAAAGCCTAACATTTTAGATTCTATCTTTAACTTTTCCCAGGGTTCCACTATCATTCTCCCCCCTTTGAAAGCATTTTCACTTCACTATAGGTGTAAATGTTTTCACTTGATTCCTTTATTCCTCAGTTCGTACTTGGTTCTTCAAATCCAGGGTTGATGTAAATGTTGTTGTGGATGCTGTTACGAACTGGAGAACCAGAAGATGGTGAGCATGGATTTCATGTTAGTGCCTGTATTATCCTCTGGTTCCAGGATGTTTTCTTCTGTATCTCTCCCTTTAAGATGCTGTAAACTAACCAAATTGCTAAGAATACAATTAGTAAGGTTATCACACTCTCAATGATAGATTTAATCCATGAACTCACATTCCACCCTAATCCTTTAAAGATTTTTCCTAACCAGCTTGTAGCCAAATCCTTTTGCTCTTCTTGTGCTTCATGATCTATTTGTTTCAACTGATTGATGTCATATTCTACATCTGCAGTTACATTTGGGATATGAACGCAGCAATTATCAATTTGTCCCTTTAAAAATCCATATACTCCATGCTCTTTCAGGCGTAACAAATCTAGGGCTAATCGATTTTGTAAAGTCATTTTTGTGGTAGCTTGTAATTGTATATTTAATTCTTTAAATCCTTCCCAGGTGACTCTTGCCAGTCTACCTACCTGACCTGTAAGTTTGTACAGCATCTCTCTGCTATAGTAGTTTGCTATAGGATCAAGCAATGACTCTAGGGCCCATCCAAATTTCACTCCACTAGAGGGTTCTTGCCAAGTGTCATCTGGATTTTCATTGTCTAGAACTTCTCGTCTTGCTCTTATCTGCAGAAGTTCATGTTTTCCATTAAATGGGGACTTTTTCCAAATTGGACATAAGGTTGGGAGGCCTAGAGTAATCTCCTTTACTTTCCCGTCTACAGGCAGATGTGTTGTCCAGGTACCATCACTTGCTGCCCATACAAATTGTCCTGGACCTCGGATTGTAATCCTGGTACACCCTATAATTACTTTATAACACTGAAGAAGTCCAGGCTTGTTAGGAACTCCGTTTACCTCAGGAGAAAGGCTTCAGGCGATGGTGAAGAGGAAAAGGAGATGGATTCTGCTGGAGGGTTTATATCCAGAGGTTTATTCCATGGTTACAGAGGTCTGAATGGTAGTAACAGCTCCAACAGAATACCTGCCGCATGGCTTGATTCACCTTTTAAGCTCCCCGGGCAGGGGGAGGGGAGGGGACAGGTGAACCACCAACCGGGTGGGAGGGGCAGGGTCTCAGGGGAGGATGACATCTAGACAGGCCAATGACCTCTGGGCATAGGGGCATCTTTTGAACTTGACCAACCACACGACGACATTCCTGGAATGTTAAGCCTGATTGACAGGACTCACTCAGCAAGGGGCGAGAGGGAAGGGAGAGAGGTATAGGCACACCTGGGAAGGGACCCGGAAGTTTAAAACACGCCGCAACATCTCCCCCTAGTTTTGTTTAAAAAGAAGAGGACTGTGTGGTGCAGAATGATTGCCAAACCATGGTTGGTAAATCGGTTTTCTTCTACAGGAGGGTCAGTGTTTTCCACTGAGGCTTCCAGGTCACCCATTGTAGCACCAAGGGCTTCCAAATGGTAGACCTCAGGAGGGGGAAATGAGCTTGAAATTAACTTGAGAACCATGCATTTGATTAGCCCAAAAACAATGCTAAAAACTTCAATAACTATAACTAAAATAAACAGCACTAAAAACACAGTTTTCAGAATAGATCCCAACCAGCCCGAGAGTCCCCAGCCTTTGAACAGTCCATTCAGCCCGTTGTCAGTTTCTCTGTTGATGTCCGAGAGCCTTTGTCAAGGTAGTCCATATGTGGTTTGGGCTGTGGCACTATGCAGGAGATCGCAGGTGGGATGATCACAAGTAGGACGAGAAGCAGGCTCGGTTTCATGGCGTCTCGAGGCTACACATGAACAGTGGGATCTAAACTGGTACAAGGAACTTGAGACAAACATATATTACAAACTGTTCCAGAGAGGAGGCTTAAATGGAATTTCCTCCAGAGAATGCATGCGACATTTTCTTCTCCAGGCAGCATGAGCAACCTGGGGCACTTCTGTAGATTTCTCTGAGACTTTGGGAACATAGGGTTTCACCCATTTGGAAGGAAACCACCTTAAACCAGAGGGGGTGGACACACAGGCGTATCCAGATCCACAAGTAACCAATTTGTAAGGTCCCACCATTTTCCAAGTCTCAGGGTCCTTTACTAAAACTGGAGGTTTTTCTTTCATCAACCTATGACTGCTCCCACCAAAGTGGCGTAGGATGGGTGGGTTCAGGCTGTCAAAAGAACAATTCAGAAAATTGATTGTGAATAGCACCCTGGATAACCATATGTGGGGAGGTTCTACCTTCAGAACCTGTTGTTGCTGGTCCAGGACCTTTTGAATATCACGGTGAGTTCTTTCTACAATGGCTTGACCTGTAGGGGAGTAGGGGATGCCAGTTTTGTGCTGTACTCCCCATTGCTGCAGGAAGCTCTCGAATTCCTTGGATCTATAAGCAGGCCCATTATCAGTTTTCAGCTCCTTGGGGATGCCCATGAAAGAAAAAGCCTGTAAGAAGTGCTTAATAGCATCGATAGATGATTCTCCTGTGTGGGCAGAAGCAGAGACCGCTCCAGAAAAGGTATCTACACTAACGTGAACATATTTCTGCCGTCCAAAAGACTGTATGTGTGTTATATCTGTTTGCCACAGTTCACAACTGTTCAGTCCCCTTGGGTTTGCTCCCGTACTCACTGTAGGGAGTGCATGTTGTTGGCAATTTGGGCATGTGGCCACAATCGCTTTGGCCTGTTCTCGAGTGATGTTAAACTGACGAACCAGGCCAGGTGCATTTTGGTGGAAAAGCTGGTGGCTGATTTTTGCCTGTTCAAAAACATTTGGGAGAGTGGCCATCACTGCAGGTGCAGCAAGAGCATCTGCCCTTCTGTTGCCTTCAGCGATAAACCCTGGCAAGTCAATGTGTGACCTGACATGCATCACATAAAATGGCTGCTCTTGGTGAGTGACTAACTTTACCAGTTTTGAGAGCAATTCGAAAAGTGCGATGTTAGACACTTCTTGCAGTATTGCTTGATCTGCCCTGGATACTACTCCTGCCACGTATGCAGAGTCTGTAATCAGATTAAATGGTTCTGAGAACCTTTCAAAAGCCCTAACAACCGCAGCCAATTCAGCAACCTGAGGTGAACCTTCCACCTCAGCAACGTCCGTCTCCCACTGCTGGGTTTGAGGATCCTTCCAAGTCATAATGGACTTGTGGGACCTCCCAGACACATCTGTAAAGACAGTCAGAGCCTTTTTTAAAGGTCTCCTACTTAGAGCACTTCTCAATTTTAAGGTAAATTGAACATCTTGTTCGAACAATTTGTGAGCAGGCCGCGCTACCGAAAGTTGTCCTGAGTAGGAATCCAGAGCAAACTGCAACACTTCATTTTCTTGAAACAATTGTTCCAGTATTTTCATAGTATTTTGACCTGATTTTAACTCAACTGGAATGTGAATGCACTTAAAATCACAACCTGCTAACTCCCTGATCCGGGTCCTTGCTTTCCGGATCAGGTCTGCTACCATCTCCTGAGGCTTTGTCAGTCTCTTGGATCTTTTGTGACTGAGGAAAACCCATTCTATGATCAAGAGAGAGTCCCTCTGGTCCTGGTCCTTTTTTGGTATGTCCTTTGCCTTAGGTGTTTGTTTTTCCTCCCACTGGAAAATAATTCCATGGAGGTGTGGCAACTTACCTAGAATGATAAATTTGAATGGCAGGTCAGGCCGGCATTGGTTGGCCTGTCTTGTGGACATTGCAATCTGAACCCTTTCAAGAGCTTTCTGTGCCTCTGGGGTAATAGACCGAGGAGCACCTGGGTCCTCTCCCCCTTTCAATAAATTGAAAAGAGGGGCAAGGTCTTCATTAGTCAGACCGAGCCATGGTCTTACCCAATTCAAGGACCCACACAACTTGTGGACATCCGCAAGGGTCTTGATCCTTGGATTGATTTCTAGTTTTTGAGGAACAATGGTCCTATTTCCAATTTCTAAGCCCAAATACTTCCAAGGTGGCATCTTTTGAATTTTCTTTTCCTGGAGCTCGAACCCTGCAACAATCAATGCATCGATCGTTAGGTCAAGCGCATGTGTGAGTAAATCATCATTGGGGGCACACACAAGGATATCATCCATGTAATGATAGATGATGGCCTTCTCTGCGGCTGCACGTACTGGGGAAAGCAGGGAAGAGACATACCACTGGCAGATAGCTGGCGAGACCTTGAGTCCCTGAGGAAGAACGGTCCAATGGTACCTTTTCATAGGGGATTCCATATTAATGGAAGGGACGGAGAATGCAAAATGCGGTGAATTGTCAGGGTGCAAGGGATTTGGAAAAAACAATCTTTAATATCAATAACAGCTAATTTCCAGTCTTGGGGAAGCATTGTTGGGGATGGCATACCAGGTTGGGGAGAGCCCATATCTTCAATTACATTATTAATTTGTCAGTGCTCGTGGAGGAGTCGCCATCTCTTTTTGTCAGCTTTTTGGATGACAAACACTGGAGAGTTCCATGGGGACATGGTCTCCACAATGTGGCCCTTTTTTAGTTGCTCTTCCACTAGTTCTTCTAGCACCTTTATTTTTTGTTTACTGAGCAGCCACTGTTTCACATCAACTGGTTTGTCTGTTATCCACTTCAGTTTTTGGGTGGGGCGCTGTTGTTCAATGACTGCTGTACAAATATGCTGCGGAGAGTCTGGAATATCAATTGTTACACCCCACTGGGCCATTAAATCTCTCCCTAACAAAGGTTCCGAATAATCTAACACAAATGGACGGATATTAGCCAATTGTCCATTTGGTCCCTCGATTTGAGTAATGCTTTTGGATTGTCTTGCCAATTGCAGACCTCCCACACCTCGAAGGTGACCGGCAACATTTTGCAAAGGCCAATGTGCGGGCCAGTCTTGTACTGGAATCACTGTGCAGTCTGCACCTGTGTCTACAAGCATCTCAATGCGTTTAGACTCCCCACCCCCAATGAGGTTACACCATAATTTGGGCTTGTCTTTCCCAATAACTTGGACCTGGGCGACTGAGGGCCCTTGTTTATCAATATTTTCAGGAAAAGACGGCACAGGGATACCTTGTGCATCAATTTGTCCCTTGGGAAGAAACAGGGGTGGGTGGAAACAATGCAGGCCGAGAACAAATTGCTCAGGATCTGATGTTGTCATTCCCAGAGCAATTTCGATCTCTTGTGGTGTGTGTTTGGTGTCCCCAATGATGATGTACTTACAACGAATTTGGTTCCAAGTACCCTTCTGTTCAGGATTTACAGAGACAAAATGCCAGTCAGTGTCCTTCAGATGGAGTGACTCAGTCAGCTGCAACCTGTAAGGCTCATTGACAGAAGACGTGGTTAACACAGGATCCCCTAAATCATAACAAAGGTTATTTTGTTTCACTTTCAACAGTGGACCAGCAGACATGGTCTTTGAAGCACCTGCTTCACTTACACAAACATTAATATTATCATACGCTTGATTTGTTTTGCTACCCTTATTCCCTTGGCCTGCTCTTTTTGTGTCTGCGCGCCTGGCAGGCTGGCGCTCCCTTTTCAGTTTTTTTGTTGTAGTTGACCCCCAGGGAGGGCTTGTAGTTCTCCTCGCGTGCCATTTCTAAATTCATCAAATACCCTTTTCAGGGGGCACTGGTTACTCCAGTGCCCAAGGTTGTTGCAAAGCAGGCATGGTTTTGTGGGCTCAACCATTGCTGGTCTCCGTTGCTGCCCAGGGTACTGCTGTGATGAGGGAAAAGGCGCAGGGCTGGCAACGGCGACACGCTGAGGTGGTCTTGGCAGCAGCCTTGGTCTGGTGTCTTCAGCCACACTCATCAGAGGCACTTTCCTGTTACAGACTAGAAGCATATCTTTTAGGGTGTAGGGGGAGGTTCTATAGGAAGGCTCAGGATTGCCGCTTGACACTGTTCATTTGCATTTGTAAATGCCATTTCCTCTAAAATGGCTTCCCTAGCATTCTCCTTTTTAACTTGTATTTCAATGGCTCTAGTTAACCTTTCTACAAATTTCAAAAAGGACTCTGATGGTAGCTGTTTAATTTTACTATAGGGCTCAAAAGGCCCATCAGGTTGGAGAGAAAAGAATGCTTTTTCAGCTGCTTCTTTTCCTTTCTCAAGTGTTTCTGCAGGAATTGCAGTAGCTTGGACTGAGGGTGAAGACCATTGACCCTCGCCAGAGAGGTGCTCAATGGTGATAGGGTTACCACTGTTGTCTTTTGCTGTGTTTGGATCAGAATGCAAGCCTGGGAGAGCATCTTTTAGCAGTTGTTTCCATGCTAATTCCCATAATTTGAATTCCGTGGAGGTCATGAGACAGGAAAAAAGCTGTTTTAAATCATGTGGAATCACCACAGTCCTACTCAGTTCAGAATTTAAAAGGCCACGGAAATATGGACTGTGGACCATATTCTTTATGAGATTTACAGATCTCTTTAATCAATTGTCGTCCAAAAGAACTCCAATTAGCAGTTGGGGCTGTTCCTCCCTGAGCTGCAGGCTGAAAGGTAACAGGAGCCAGTGACAACATGGGATTATGCATTTGGTCTGCTGTTCCCTGCTCTGTGTCCCTTGAATCAGAAGCATTGGGATCACAGATACAGGTTTGGGGACAGGCAGTGGGTGTGTCCCCACCGTGGGAACGCGGGGAGGGGGCGGGGACGCACTGGGCACAGGGGGCAGGGACAGGGGGCTGGCAAGGGGCAGGGAAACCGTGGGAACAGGGGGAGGGGTCAAGGGGCAGGCAGGGGGCGGGGACACCTGGTGACATCACGTCAGCAGATGCCCCCTGGGAGGAGTAGAGGGGCGGAGCTGAGGGTATTGCAGGAAAGGGAGGGGGAGGGGGGAAGGTGTCACGAGGAACAGGAGGAGAGGGGGATGGGGCTGGAGTTTTGGGATGCTTAAGAGGATTTTGGGAAGAAGAAGACCAGGTTTGGGAAGATGCCACGTGGCATCCACCATCTTGTGGACTCCCTAGGGACTGGGGGCCATTTTGGGCATCACTGCTCTCTGGAAAGCTAATACGTGCTGTGGGTTTCAGAGGAGGGGACACAGGGGATTGGGAAAGGTTCCACGCAGCCTGGCCAGGGCCTTGTGGACAGGGCAACTCAGGCATTTTAGCAGACTCTGGGAGTCGACTTCCCAATGAGTGTGCTCTCTTTAAAATACCAAGTTTTGGGTAAAGAGCTTTAGGAGTTTTAGAGCTAGGAGAGGGAGAAACAGGGAGAGCAGAGGTACATGGCTTTACATTTGACTTTTTCTCCATTTCCTTTTGTTTGAGCAAGGCTGTGTGAATTTGTGAACTCCAGAACACAAATTTAGCTGAGGGTGCATTGCCAGATTGTCCTAAGGTTATCAATTCATTCCCAACTTTATCCCAGAATTGAATATTGTGGATTTCTTCAGGGGACATTTGTGGGAAGTGCAGAAAAAGCCATCTTATAAACTGTTTCAATTTTCCTTTTGAGAACTTAACATTACCACTGACTAAAATGCTAACAATATTATAAAACACTCCTTTTTGTACAATGCTGAGTTTGGAACCCATGTTAGAAGTAAAAGGCAAAGTACTAAATCCCGCCTGACCAAAAACAAAGCCAAAATCAGCTACCAATTTCTAAAAAAAAACACAGATAGGAAAGCGATAACGATGCACACATACAGCTTCACAATGCAGCTGTATATACTGCTTTTAAAATTCCTGGGCAGCAGCAGCAGGCTACGCCCTGCCAAGCCGAGGCAGAAACAAAGCCTCCCCCGCCGTGGAATGCAGCCCCCCCGCGGAGCTGAGACAGAGAGCAGCCTCCCCCATGCCACGTGGCAAGCCGATACCGGGGCTGCCCCGCGCCGCGTGTGCAGAGAACACCCCCCACCCCGCACCCAGAAAGATCCCCCGGCCACGTGGAGAGCCCCCCCTCCCCCGCGAAGAGAGATAGCAGAATCCCCCGCGGCGAAAGAGCCGAGCACGCTGCACTGCTGAGCCGGGGGGAAGGGCAGAGAGCACTCCCGCACCAGCACGAGTTCCAAAAGACAGTGAAACACGCGGCAGAGAGCTAAAGACTGGAACGCAATTAATTCCCATCTGTGGGGCTGCGCAGCCAAAAATGCAAAGGCAAAAAAAGGAACAGAACTCACGGCAGAGTCTGTTTTTGAGCTTCTGCTCTACCGAGAGCAGAGATACTCACCTGAAATGGAAGCTGTAGCTGGCTGGGTACAGGCAGATCTCCTCACCCGGAACAGGACCTCTCTATGGGCAAGAGAGGCTACCCTGTTCTTCCTCTGGAAAATCTGCTCACCACAAAGGAGTTGGGCTTTCCAGAGGCGCCGAACAGTCCACGAAACTTCTTCTGGGAATATTCCCAAAGTCTCTAGCTGAGAGCGAAGCAACCAACGCCCTTTTCAGCTGGGTGCACAGCTGCCAAAAGCCCTCCCGAGGTACTGAGAGTCCGTCTGGGGCTGCAGAGTCGCTTTGCCTGACCAGGGTCGCCAAAATATTGGAATAGGAATCCCAATATTACCAGTTAGATTGTGCCTGGGCCAGTCTGACCCTTGCTGCTGGGCCAAAGGCAGCAACTGTGTGGTGTATTACCCCAGAGATACCTTTGGCTTGCTGGAGATTGCAGCTGGGCACTGAAGAAGTCCAGGCTTGTTAGGAACTCCGTTTACCTCAGGAGAAAGGCTTCAGGCGATGGTGAAGAGGAAAAGGAGATGGATTCTGCTGGAGGGTTTATCCAGAGGTTTATTCCATGGTTACAGAGGTCTGAATGGTAGTAACAGCTCCAACAGAATACCTGCCGCATGGCTTGATTCACCTTTTAAGCTCCCCGGGCAGGGGGAGGGGAGGGGACAGGTGAACCACCAACCAGGTGGGAGGGGCAGGGTCTCAGGGGAGGATGACATCTAGACAGGCCAATGACCTCTGGGCATAGGGGCATCTTTTGAACTTGACCAACCACACGACGACATTCCTGGAATGTTAAGCCTGATTGACAGGACTCACTCAGCAAGGGGTGAGGGGGAAGGGAGAGAGGTATAGGCACACCTGGGAAGGGACCCGGAAGTTTAAAACACACCGCAACAGCCTTGTTTATGTTTGATCCCTCTGCAAGCACAACCGATTTGTAGGGCTATTGCCAGGGGTGGCATCTGTTTTATCTCTTCATCATCTGAAGTGCAGTCCTAAGTTTTATTATATGCCCACCAACTTACTTTGTCTGCCCTCGTTCTGCTGGTAGCGTCAGTGTTCGTTATTGCTGGATCTGTTTCATTCTCAGGGCCTTCCCACTTATTACACCAAGGGGTGTTTGCCATATATTGGAATCTTTGAAGAATACTCACAGACCACGCACTGTCCCAAGGTTCTATCTGATCTTTCCTATCCTTGGCCTCACATTACCATACCACAGTGGTTTCTGTAACTTGCCTTGATTCGGGTACCAGTTTACATGTAATTGTTTTGTTCTTTTGTATTTCAGGTAGTTTTGATGTTATGATTCCCCAATTTACTGGGTCTCCTGCTGCCTTTGGTGTTGGCAAACAGGCAGTTACTCAACTGGTGTTTTGCATTTTGGCAAAATCTTTGACTAATCCAAACATTACATTCTCAGCCCGAACTGCATTAGAAACCTTTATCACCTGTGTTTCCGTTTGTACCTCTCTCTTTATTCTAGAATGAAGAGTGGTTAGTTGATCATTTTGCATTCCACATCCCAAAGATATTAATAACCATAACGTTAGCACAATTACTGATAGCATTCTGAAAGCAATTAAACACATGTTATCTGCAGCCTTTGTTGATTCCAGAGTTTATACAGTCCGTGATCCAGGATGGACTTTCTTCACTCGGGTATAGTGAATCCAGGGTTCCATGCCGGCTACTTTGATTGCTGTAAAGGTGGTCAGTAGTACCTGATGGGGTCCACTCCACTTTTCTTTCAGCGGTTCCTCGTTCCAGTTCTTGATGTACACCTCGTCTCCTGGATGTATGTTATGAACTGGGTTCTCGAGAGTCAGTGGTCTATTCCACATGAGGATACTCCGGAGCTGAGCTAAAGTCTTCCCAAGAGACAGAACATAATTATACACTTCCTGCTTTCCTGTGACATGTACATTAGGGTTAGGCTCAGGAGATTCATATGGTTTCCCATACAATATCTCATAAGGACTGACTGACATCCCACTCCTAGGCTTTATCTGAATCCTCAACAGTGCTATTGCCAAAGCCTGGAGCCACTGCAATTTGGTTTCTTGGCATATTTTACTGATTTGCCTTTTTAGTGTCTGATTCATCCTCTCTACCTGTCCACTTGACTGGGGTCTCCACGGTGTGTGGAGGTCCCAATTTATCCCCAGCAATCTACTTACCTCTCTTACTACTGTAGCTATGAAATGGGGCCCCCTCTCTGATGATACCCCTAGGGGTACCCCGAATCTGGGAATAATCTCCTGTAGTAACCACTTAACTGTTTCCTTTGCTTGGTTTGTGCGACGGAGAAGGGCCTCTGGCCACCCAGAGAATGTGTCAACCCCCACTAACAAGTATTTGTATCCTTGAGTTCTTGGCACTTCTACAAAATCTACCTGCCAATAGTCTCCTGGCTCTATTTCTATCCAAATTCTTCCTAGCTGTGCCTGTCGCCTGGCCACAGGGTTGTTTTTCAAGCAGATATCACATTTTGACATTACTGATTTTGCCATTGTTAACATCCGTACTGAAATTAAACTCTGCTTTTGCAATTTTACCAATGCCTCTGCTCCCCAGTGACATTCGTTATGTTTAATTTGTAGAACTTCTCTCATTATCAAGGGGGGTACCACTATCTGTCCTTGTGCAGTCACATACCATCCTTCTGAATTCTTTTGTGCATTTAGCAAACGTGCCAGTCTCTCATCTTCTACTGAATATTTTGGTTTTGGAGGCAAATTGAATTGGGATACATTAAGCTTCAAAGGTATCAATGCCATTGTTGTTTGTACCTCTCGAGCAACCTGTCAGGCTGTCCAGTCTGCCTTTCGATTTCCTTCACAAATTTTGGAGTTTCCTGATTGGTGTGCTTTACAGTGTTTAATTGCCACTTGTTCAGGTTTTTGTACTGGTTTTATAAATTGCAGGACTGCATCCTGATGTTTAATGTGCGTACCTTGAGAAGACAATAGTCCTCTCTCTTTCCACAGTGCTCCATGTACATGCACCACTCCAAAAGCATATTTTGAGTCAGTCCATATATTTACCCTTTTCCCTTCACTTAATTCTAGTACCCTGGTTAAAGCAACGACTTCTGCCTTCTGGGCAGATGTATTTGGTGGTAATGCCTTTGCCTCCACTACTGTATTGACTGTTGTTACCACATATCCAGCGTATCTGGTTCCGTTTTCCACGAAGCTGCTCCCATCTGTAAATAGCTCCCACTCTGGCTGCTCTAGTGGGACGTCTTTCAGGTCTTCTCTTGCTGAATAGGTGTACTCTACTACTTCTATACAGTCGTGTTCTAATGGGCCTTCTTCAGTTGTGGTACCTAGGAACAAAGCAGGATTCAAAAGGTTAGTTGTTTTTAATGTGACATTATCCTGCTCAGTCAGGACTACCTGGAATTTTATCATCCTGCTTAGAGATAGCCAATGGCCCCTCTTCTGCTCTAAGACAGTGGTTACCATGTGTGGTACATAGACATCTATGTGCCTTCCCATAGTAAGTTTCCTGGCTTCTTGTATCAGGATCACAGTAGCTGCGACTGCCCGCAGACATGGGGGCCACCCGGCACTTATGTTGTCGAGTTGTTTGGAAAAGTAGCCCACCGGCCTTTTCCAGCTTCCCAGACGTTGGGTCAGGACTCCTAGTGTTAGGCACAGCCTTTCATGTACAAACAGCTGAAAATCTTTAGACAGATCAGGTAACCCTTGTGCTGGAGCAGTTGTCAGTGCTTAATTTTAGGAAGGCTTCTTTCTGTGGCTTGCCCCAGGTGAATGGCTGCATCTTCTGAGCTTCATACAGGGGTTTCACAATCAGTCCATAGTCCATGATCCACAAGCGACACCATCCTGCCATCCCGAGGAAGACTCGCAGCTCATGTAGATTCTGGGGCTCTGGAATAGCACAAATAGCTTGAATACGGTTAGTACCTAGTTTTCGTTGCCCTTGTGAAATTTCACATCCCAGGTAGTTTACAGTCTGTTGGGCAATTTTCTCTGGATACTTTATAACCTCCCATTCCTAGTGAATTTAAAATCTCAATGGTTACCTTTATACAGGTTGCTTTTTTTTCTGTAGCTATTAGTATATCATCAACATACTGCAACAACAGGTATTGGTCTCTTGGTACTTGCCCATTCTCAGTCCAAATCTTCAGCTCCTTTGCCAGTTGGTCTCCGAATAGGGTCAGCGAGTTCTTGTATCCTTGTGGAAGCCATGTCCAGGTGAGCTGAATTCTTCTTCCGTTCCCTGGGTTTTCCCACTCAAAGGCAAACACTTCCCTACTTTCTTTGTCAAGGGTATGCAGAAAAAGGCATCTTTTAGATAAATTACAGTAAACCATTTATATATCTCTTTTACGGATGTCAGCAATGTGTAGGGATTTGTTACTACTCAATAAATGGCCTTTGTTATTTTATTTATTGCTCTCAAATCCTGCACTAATCGATATTCACCATTTGGCTTCTTTACTGGAAATACTGGTGTATTAAATTCTGATTCACATCCCTCTAGAATTTGGTATTTCAAGAACTTATCAATAATCTTTAGTATTCCTTGCCGTGCTTCTGGTTTTATGGGATATTGTTTGACTTGCACAGCCCCTGCCGCTTCTTTTAACTCTACATGCGCTGGTTGTGCCAATTAGATTTTCCTGGTATATCCGTTTCCCATCACTGCATCTTCTACCTCCCTAGGGATAGAGGGAACAGGTTTTTCTTTGGTCATTAAAATCTGTCCCGTCTTTGATTCAGATATTTTCATTACAAGTTCCCCGTTTCCAAAGGTTATTGCCGCATCAAGTTTCGCTAGCAAATCCCTCCCTAAAAGTGGAATTGGACACTCAGGTACATATAAAAGTTAATGTGTTAAAACCGTGTTCCCAAAACACAAATCTAGGGGTTGCAAGAATGGCCAATTTTCCTCTTTCCCTGTAGCCCCAACTACTGTTGTTTGCTTGTCCCCAATTTGTCCTTGCAGATCATTCAGCACGGAATATGTAGCTCCGGTATCCACTAGAAATTTGACCTCCTTATGCCCTAACTGTATGACAGGTTCTTGAACTCGTTTTACAGGTTCCACATCTAGTCAGCTGCTATATTTGCCTAACACCATCACCTTGGCAAAGTTTTCCTGCTGGAACTGATTGCCCTGGTGAAACCGGCTGTTTGAGTTATTTGGGCACTCTCTCTTCCAATGCCCCTCCCTTTTGCAATATACACATTGATTTAGGCTTAACTCTTGCATAACTGCTCCTCTACCACGACTACCTCTGCCACATCCGCTGAAATTTGGGTTCCCCTTTCCTTGTATTACTGCCACAAGATTTTGTTGCTGCTTTTTACTAGCTTCTCTTTTGCAATTATTGTACACCTTCCAGGCTACCTAGTTTATCCAGATTCCTTAATTCCTCCCCTTCTAATTTTTGCAATTTCCTCCTGATATCGTCCTGTGACTGGGCCAAGAATATGAGAGTGAGCTGAACCTTAGCTTGTTCTGTGTCTATTTGGAGATCTGTATATTTCCTTGCTACCTCCTTAAGCCTCTCCAAAAATGCAGTGGGAAATTCTTTCTTTTCCTGTCGAACCTCATATAGTTTAGACCTTCATAGTTTTGGGCACAGCATTCTGAACTCCTATTTGGATCCACTCCTGATATCTCTGTAGTTTCCTCATAGCCCAAGATAAATTAGGGTCCCATTCTGGATCTTCAGTTGGGAAATTTTCATCTAAAGTTCCTGTTACGAGCTCGTTTCTGATATCCTCCCTTGTCCTTTCTTTGGCTGCCTTAAGTACCATCTCTTTTTCAGTAGGATCTATCAAAGTATCTAATATTACTTGTATGTCATCCAAGTCAGGATTCTGAGGTTTCATAACCATTTTTACTACTCGTGCCACCTTATCAGGATTTTCTCCTGATTGTTTCCAAATAACTAAATCTGCAGGAGAAAATGGCACTTTTACAAATACTGACCCTTCCACTCCTACACCTTGTTGCAAGGGGGCAATCACAGTCCATTTTTGTCTGCCTATGTCTTTTCTACCCATGACCGGGGCAAGCTTAGACTGACTTCGAGTTCTGTGGGATACCGGTGTCACTGATTCATCACTATTGCTATCTTTTTCACTTGCATCCCTCCCCCTCCTCTCTATCACAGTTAGGTTTTGCTCATCTTACGAGGAAGAGGGATCAGGTGACAGTGGGAGAGGAAGATAAAGAGAGAAGGGTGTACTAGGCGAGACAGGTTCAGGATTAGGTGAGGCAAGGACAGACGGTGGGATAGGGACAAGTGAAGCAGGTGGGATAGGGTTAGGTTCTCTTGGTCTTATTGGAGCTATCAGTAAACCAATATCTGTATAATTTTCTCTACTCAGACTTTCTTTCAATGCCAAGTGTTCTAGACAATGTTTCTCACAAACCCCACACTTATCACTTGCAGATGCTCTAACCACCATTAATCCACATTCATCCTGCCATTCTGGCTTTCCCCAAAAGTAGAAAAACAAATCAACATACGGAACCTCATCCCATTTTCCTTCTTGCTTACAAAACGACATTAACTGCAAAATGGTGTTCTACTGCAAACTCCCGTACTTTGGCCATTTTTTGCCATTCTCCAAGACATATTCTGGCTACCATGTATTACAATAATCAATCAACTTAGCCTTATGTAATTCTTCCTCAAAATTACCCTGTTACCAATGTGCTAATAAGCACCCCAAAGGAGAATTTCGCGGAATGGAGGCATTGCTGCCCAAAATCCCTTTGAGCTTCTCCATCCAAAATGCACCACAAATGCCGAACCTGCACTGCTTTCACGATTGTCTTATGGATGGCGCCTAGGCAATACCACCAGGAATTCCTTTAGCCCAACCAAGCATAGCTTTCACTGCGTCTTATTGGCAGGCAACCAAACCAAAGTAAAAGCACCTTACCTTTCTCCCGGGAACGTTGTGAGCAATGGGAGCGGTCGCGGCCGATGGGCTCCCCAAGAATCCCTCGGTGCCGGCTGGAGTGTGATCGACTCGCGAACTCGCTCAGCAGCACTCACAGGGCTCCATCTGGGTCACCAAAATGTTAGCATTCAGAAACACATAATCACAAGAATGATTATATGTAGGTGCTTTTATTGAAGAGCTCTGGGTGTCAGGGGTACAAACCCAAATCTGACTCCGACATGGGTTCGGGATGAACATGTTTTTATATTCTATCGTTATATAACTTTCACATTAATTATTAAACTTATATTGTTCTATTGTATACATAGATTTCATCCAAGCATGGGCTCCTCCTGACCCGCCTCAAACTTCTAACATAGTTTCTCATGATTCTTCTTACAATTAAACAATAATTATATTTAATTAATAAACAATCATCACATCTAACAATTATATCATTTATCATATACTGCTTACACAGGTGCAACTTCACATGATTTGGCAAACACAAATCTTAACATTTTCAGAGTCTATTTTTTAACATTTTTACAGGGCCCCACTAAGTCTAGCTTCTTTCTAATTCCCCAAATGTTATGATTTTAAAACCTTTTACTATCAATCTCATGGTCAAGGTTGTGGTTGTGTCATGGTCATGGTCATAGTCATGGTCATTCCATGGTCATGGTCATCTCAGGGTTGTGTCACTCATGGACATTCTCACAGCCATCTCCTGCTCATGTCATGGTCGTGGTCATGGCCAGGGAACCTCTTCAAGATCCCGAGCCCTGATTTTGCGACACTCAAGGACCTCTGGGGACAACAAGGCCTGGCCTGACCCCTCCCCCCATTGCACTGCCCCTCCAGGAGCCCAGTGCAGCCAAACCCTCCCATGGACACCTCGGACATGGGACATGGAGTGGGAAATGAATCCTGGGGGATGGAGCTCACTTGTGTCTGACAAGTCCCCATCCCAGTCCTGGTGTTCCCATCCTACTCCTGCTGCCCCTATCCCAGCTCCTGATGTCCCCATCCTGCTCCTGGTGTCCCAGTCCAGCTCCTGATGTCCCTATCCCAGTTCCTGGTGGCCCCATCCTGCTCCTGCTGCCCCTATCCCAGCTTCTCACATCTCCATCCCTGCTCCCAGTGTCTCCATCTCTGTCCCAGTGACTCTATTCCCATTCCTGGCTCCCAGAGATGAACTGCCAGACACTGCAGGAAGGAACCCAGATTTATTGCCCCAAGTAGGATTTATTGCCCAAAGCAGGTAATTTCACACCAGAAGCAAAGGATTGTGAGTATTTGTGGTTCTTGGCTTTAAAACATTAGAAAATGGGAAACTGATCTGTCAGCAAAAGCTATGGGGTGAGTGGGAGCAGTGGGATGAGCTCTGCTGGCAGCTCTCACCTTTCCAGGGAAGAGAGAAGGGGCTGGATCCAGCTCCATGGATCACTCAGGTGGTGATTCCTGCCAGGATAAGAGAGGGTCACGGTGTCACCCTGTCCCTGTCCCCATTCCACAGGATGGACCTGGCTGGAGCCCATGGAGAGCAGGAGCTGCTCCAGAATCCCACCTGATCCCACCCCAATCCTGCTGAAATCCTGCTCCATTCATCCCACCTGATCCCACTCCATCCACTCTGCCCCAACCCTGGTCCATCCATCCCACTCCATCCCACCCCATCTCGCCCCAATTCTTTTCTGGAACCCCAGCCTCATCCTGCTCCATTCCATCCCATCTGATTCTTGTCTGGAATTCAGCCCTGATCCCACTCCATCCCTCCCACACCAATCCTGCTCCATCCATCCTGCCTGATCCTGCTCCAAAATCCAGCCCCAATCCCACTCTACAATTCCACCTGATCCCACTTTGGACCCTGCTCTGATCTGGAATTCCTCCCTGATCCCAGTCTGTCCATCCTGCCGCGATCCCCCTCTGGAATCTCGCCCCGATCGTGCTCCATACCTGTGCTTGAGCTGTTGGTTCCCATATCACTTCCTGCAGAAAGAGAAGATCCATGAGATTCAATAAAGGTGCATTTGTTTTGATTATCATTGCAAACCCCCTTGTACCGTGTTGGTTCTTTCTGCACCCTTAGATCAAATCCATGAACCATCACGAAACCCGTCCATGAGGACGGATCATGACACCCCCCGAGGACCCCTCCCCAAATTCCCCCCAAAAGCCCCCCAGCACCCCCAGACCCTGCTAAAACGCCCTCAAGTTTCCCCCAGACCCTCCCCAAATCCCCCCCAAGCCTCCTCAAGACCCCTCCCCAAATTCCCCTCACGACCCCTCCCGGAACCTTCACCTGTCCCTGCGCCTCCTCAGCAGCTCCCGGAGCCCCCCGTCCTCTCCCAGCGCCTCTCCCGCTCTCTCCAGCGCCTCCCGCAGGACCCGCCCGAGCCCGGGGAGGCTCCTGGGGGTCCCTGAGGGGGTCCTGGGGCTGGGAGGGGAAGGGGGGGGGGTGCCCGCTCCATGCCCGGCCTCGGGGTCAGGGGGCGCTGCTTTGGCTGGAGCGGCGCAGGGAGGGCGGGAGTTGCTGAGCGGAGTGGGCCGGTGATTGGTTGCTTTCGTAGAGGGCGCGGTGATTGACAGGAGATGGGCGGGGTAGGCAGGCTTTGTTGAGGGGAGGCGCGCGGTGATTGGTTGGATAGAGGCAAAGAAGGCGGGAGTTGCACAGGGGAGACACCCGGTGATTGGTTGGTTCAACTCAAGAGAGGTGGGAGTAGCTGAGGGGCGGCGTGCGGTGATTGGTTGGTTTGGGGCGGGGTGCGCTGTGTTTCATTAATTTGGGAGATGAAGCGTGGTGATTGGATGGTTCGGAGCGGGGCACGTCGCTATTGGCTGGGAAATGCCCAGCATTTTTTAGGGAACACACCTCATTTTTTGGCAAAAAACTCTTGGATTTTTAAGGAAAAATTCCCGTTTTTTGCAGCAGACACATTTCCAGATTTTTTGAACCCACGTGATCCCAAATAACCCAAATAACCCCAAAACACTCGAAATAAACCCCAAAGAACCCCAAAAAACCCCAAACAAATCAAGATAATCCTAAAAAACAAACAAAAAAGTCAACTTAAACCCAAAAATCCCCAAATGATTTCAAGTACATCTAAAAAAACCCCATATACACCAACATAAACCCCAAGAACCCCAAATGATTCCAAATAAACCCACATAAACCCAAATAATCACAAACACAAATACTTCTAAATACACCCAAATAATTCCAAATAACCCCAAATAAACAGAAATAAACCAAGTAAAAACCAAGATAAACCCTAAATAGTCCATAAATAAACCCAAATAAACCCAAATAAAGCCCAGTTCCTCCCGTCTTCACCCCAAACCAGATTCCGACCAATCGCAACGCGCGGCATTGATGACAATCCAGTTGCTGGGCACAAACTCAGGGCACTGGCTCCGCTCTCCTATTTTCAGCCAATCAGCGCCCGGCTCGACTCTGACTCATCAGTTGCTGGGCTCACACCAAGGCCTCTCACTGCGGTAAATACTCAGAGACCGCGCGGGGTAATTTCCAGCCAATCAGAGCGTGTCTCGCTGATGACTCATCAGTTGCGAGGAGCAGAATTTGGGGGGGGGGGGGGGGAGGTGACCCTGGGGATGGGCTGGGGACCCCAAATTAATCCAAAACGGGGTCGAGACCCCAAATCGGAGAAGGAGGAGCCTGAAGCCCCTAAAACCAAACAATGGGGAGGGGACTGGGGGAACAATCGGAAAGGGGAGTAGTGGGGAAAAGAGGGGGGTGGGAGACCAAATTTGAGCTGGGAGGGAGATGGGACCCCCAAATTGAGGTGGGAGGGGGATGGGATCCCAGAACTGAGCTGGGAGGTGGATGGGACACCCCAAATTGAGCTGGGAGGGAGGTGGGACCCCCAAACAGGATGAAGCCAATTTTGTTCCTAGAATATGTAAAATACTTTATGGATATGCAAAAAGTCTAGGAATATGCAACAGGCTGATGTAATGGGAGACAAGTACCATTGGGCGAAAATTGTTATGGCCACCAAGGCTCCCCAGTTATTTTCGGGGACACCCCTTAATTAATCTGGTTTTAATTACATCAGCCTGTTGCATATTCATAGACCCTCACACATATCCATAAACTAATTGACATATTTTAGGAACTAGTTTACACGGCCCATCCTTGGCGGTGTCTCCCCATTTCAGGAGCCTCCACTGAAATGGAAAATGTAACCCCCCCCTCCCTTTGATGATGATGATGATTATTAGTAGTAGTATTAATAATAACAATAAACAACTATAAAAATAATAATTAATTTTGAAATTGAGGAGCTCTCAGGCAAAGATGTGGGAGTAGAAATAACAGCTCTTTATTAGGAAATATTAAAAATACAAATGCAGTAGCACAAACAAAAACAACAGTGACAGAGTGTCATGGTTTGATACTGGCATAATGCCAGTGCCCCCATGAAAATACCCTCTCCCTGGTTTCTACTGTGAGATGTGACCAGGAATAAGCAAAGCAGGCTCCCACTTAGAAATAAAGAAGAATTTATTAACTAAACTACAAGGGGAAAAAAAAAGAAACACACAAGGAAAATGAAAATTTTACAAATACATCTCCCCCTCCTCCCCACCAACTCTCCAATACAATACAATACAATACATTCCCCAAATCACCAACTCTCGGTACGGCACCACCCTTCAAACAATCAATCTTCAGTTCATCAAGAGGAGAGGAGTCATTCTTGTGCCATGGTGACCTCTTCCTTTCATGTCCAGTGCTCTCACCACTGAACACAGACCAGAGCTGCTTCCAGGGTCATCTTTTAAGGATGCCTTGTCCCATTCCAAAAAGGGCACAGTCTCTCCTTCGGGACACCTGCCCCTTCCAAATTATTCCCCCTGGGGCGGAGGGGCACCAACACTGAACCCTCTTGGCTCCAGGGCATTGCGCCCCCCGGATACAGTCTCTATATCACAAGGAAACATGGTTCTGTCCATGGCTATACAAAAAGAGTCCAGCAAAGCAGCCACTCCATCATCTCTTCCACCCGAGTTCTTCTCTATTCTTTTCATATCTCTCCCTTGCTCAGACCTTCAACACTTGCTCAGTTCCCTCTTCATCTTCCACTCCATCTCCCCTCCAGGAAAGGTCAATGCTCTGCAATGTTTTCATTGTCCACAAAGGGGTTAAAAGCTCCTGCAAGCAGCCAGACACGCAGGCAGGCTGTGCTGGCAACACGTGATATCAAATTTCAAGATAACAGTCCCTGGCACGGCTCTCTCTCTCTCTCCCTTCATCTCTCTGAGGGGGGGGTGGGGGTGGGCAGGAAATACCTCTCAGTACTTCTTCCATTCTTCCACCCTTGGGCCAGGCCTACCTCCCATCTCTGTCCCAGGCCCGGCCACCTCACGGCCGCGTGGCTCCCCATCCCCCTGCCAAGCCAGCAGCCGGGACAGGGGAAGAGATCCAAACCCTTTTCCCACCGGAAATCCAAAGAGAGCCTCCCAGGGGAGAGCTCTGCTTTAAACCCTTGTGTTCTCGGAGGCGGATCTAATGTCCCAGGGGCCAAACCAGGTGCCAATATTAAAATCTGAGCACCCATTGGTTTGACCACAACATCCTAGACAACCTGTTTCCCGTCAAATCACCACACAGAGTCAGAATACTCTGGGAATCCATGAAAAAGGTTGATCCTTTGGAATCCAGTGGGAAAAGATTTATCCTCTAGGAATGCAGTGGGAAACGGTTGATCATCTGGGAATCCATTGGAAAAAAAGGTTGATCCGTTGGGAATCCAGTGGGAAAAGCTTGATCCTCTAGGAATCCAGTAGAGAATGAGGCTGATCCTTTGGAATCCAGTGAGAAAATGACTGATCCTCTGGGAATCCAGTGGGAAAAGCTGAAATTTTGGGAATCCAGTGGGAAAAGGGCTGATCTTCTGGGAATGCATTTCTAACCCCCCAAGGACAAGGCAAAGGCAGAGCCGTGGAATTTTTATAGGATATCCCAAGGGTGGAGTTGGGGTTTGGGTCAGGGGAGGAGTTCTGAGAAACACAAGAAGGGTGAGATCAAATTCCTGCCTCTTAGGAACAGCAGCACTCCACACAGAACGTGTCCCCAAATTCTAAATACCATCTAAAACAACTGAGAAATTATGGAACGTCAGATACATTTGATCAATTTCCTTCATTTAACCCAGTTTTGGGTGTTTTTAAAGGATGAAGGTGAAGCAGAGGAAAATTAAGGCCAAACCAAAAGGAGAAGTAGCCAGGTGTGTTCCCAACATGGATCACAGGGAATGTGAGTGACCAGGGCTGTGCCCAAAGTGCCTCCTCCAGTGGGGGATGGAGCTGGAGCAGCGCACGAAGCTCTGCCTGCACTTGGGGCACTTGCAAGGCTTCCCTTAGTGGTGCCTCCGTTGGTGTTGGGTCAAGTTAGAGCTGCTGGAGAAGCTCTTCCCACACTGGGGACGCTCGTAGGGCCTCTCCCCAGTGTGGATGCGCCGGTGGGTGACGAGGGTGGAGTTGCGCTTGAATCCCTTCCCACAGTCGGGGCATTGGAAGGGCCTCCCCTCTGTGAATCCAATAGTGCCAGAGGAGATGGGTGCTGGTCTTAAACCTCTTCCTGCACTTGGAACACTTGTAGGGCCTCACCCCAGTGTGGGTGCTCCGGTAGGTGATGAGTTTGGAGTTCTCTTTGAATCCCTTCCCACAGTCGGGACATTGGAAGGGCCTCCCCTCTGTGTGACTGATAGTGCTGGATGAGACGGGAGCCGGTCTTAAACCTCTTCCCACACTTGGAACACTCACAGGGTCTCTCCCAAGTGTGGGTCATCTGGTACTTCATCAGGCTGGAGTTCTCTCCGAAGCACATCTCACACTCGGAACACTTGTACGGCCTTTCTCCAGTGTGGGTCCTCAGGTGCCTGATCAGGTTGGAGCTCTGGCTGAAGCTCTTCCCACACTCCTCACACTCGTAGGGCTTCGCCCCAGTGTGGATCCTCTGGTGCACAATCAGGTCGGAGCTCAACCTGAAGCTCTTCCCACACTTGGAACACTCGTAGGGCCTCTCCCCAGTGTGGGTCCTCTGGTGCTTCGTCAGGTTGGAGCTCTCTGTGAAGCTCTTCCCATACTCCCCACACTCGTATGGCTTATCTCCCCAGTGTGGGTTCTCTGGTGCCTGATCAGGTGGGAGCTCCCGTTGAAGGTCTTCCCACACTCCCCACACTCGTAGGGACGTTCCCCAGTGTGGATCCTCTGGTGCACAATCAGGTTGCAGTTCCACCTGAAGCTCTTCCCACACTCCACACATTTGTGGGGCTTCTCCCCATCATGCAGCTGCTCATGGAGCACCAGCTCCCAGCTCTGGCTCCGTCTCTGGCTGCCTTCCCGGCCCAGGCTGGCTCTTTCCCCCTCAGATCCCCGCCAGCTGCGTTTGCAGCCCCTCCTCGTGCGGCATCTCTGGGACTTTTCCTCCCCGTTGGCTTCCTGCACCGCGGAGCCGCTCAAAACGGCCTCTTCCACCAGGTTCTGCCGCGGGCATTTGTCCTCCCTGCTCTCCATGCTCAGCTCCTGCCCTGGGGGAGTAAGAGAACAAGGACAGGATGGGATCTGCCTCTGTGCCACAGGCAAGGGCAAGGAGATCCCCCCAGGCCTGAGCTGCAGCCGGGGCCGTGCCGGGCTGGGAGATGGAGCAGCACAGAGGGGAAAGGGGCACTGACTTCCTCCTCACCTGCCTCAGTGTCCTGGGGCATCTTCCTCTTCCTTACAGCCTCCATGGGGCTGGCAATGGGAAATCCTGGTTTGGGGAAAACAAGGAATGAGAACATTTGCAGGAGCGTCGGGGCGTAGGATGGTTGGGACGGACGGAGACGAGAGAGCTCTGCAGCCAGGTCGTGGAACTCACGGTTTATTGCAAAGGGCCTGGGTGCAGGGCCCTGCTGGGAGCTGCCAGGCACAGCTCGGAGCAGGCCCGAGAGAAGAGAGGGGTAGAGAGGGTGAGAGGGTAAGAGAGTAAGAGGAGAAGAGCAAGGGTCCCGTTACAATACAATAAATCTCCTTCTGTGTTGAATATTCTATTTCTCAGTAACCAATCAAGTACAAGATACAAATCCTATAGCATTTACATACAGCCTATAAGAATCAATACATTACCATATTGTGTTACATTTTAAACCCTAAAAACTCCTCTTTGGACCCCTTCTGCTGAGCTAGTAGGGTCTGCCCTGACCCTTGGATCTGTCTGCAAGCAGAGGGTATTGTTTCACCAAAACGGGGATTACCTTCAGTTGGGCCACACCATTGTTTTCCAGTTGTTTACTAATGGAGGGATCTCTTTCATTTCAATCTTCATTATACTTTCTATATTCTCAAAATTTTTTCCAGACAATCATATTTATAAGGCTTTCCTGTTTAATCTTCCCCAACACACATTGACTTTGAAGGTCCCTCTGCCTGAGTCCATCTCTACAAATCACCAGCCATCTGGGCTCAAGATCCACCTCCCAAACATCAAGATTCAGCCCTGAAAAAGCCTCCCAGGCGTTCCCCAACCCTGGTTCCTCCCCTCTGGCATTCGGGGGTTCCCTCCTGTCCCAGCTGCTGGGGTCACGCTTGGATTGGGGGTCCCCATTCTTCTCGGTGCCTGCCCTGCGCAGGCTGCTGGCAGTCCCAGCAATCCCAAAAGCTCCCCCCGCTTCGCTCTCCCCATTTCAGGATGCCGGGGCTGTTTGGGCTCCCAGGCTCCCTTCTCCCCTCATTCTCTGCTCTGGGCTGCAGCGGCTCCAAGGAATCCCCCCTGCCCCTCTCCAGGCTCTTGAGGCTCCTGCCAATGGCAGCGCTCCCCCCTCTCTGGGCTCCCCACTTTGGGCTCCTGGGGGACACAGGGCTCTGCTCCTCCAGGCTGCCTCTGCCGGCAGCCGCCAACGCCACCCCCCGATGTCCCCCCGAGGGGCCTTTTCCGCTCAGCCTTGGACTTCTTCATTCTCCAAACATCCCCCAAATACCCCAACCCAGGGACCCCCTGGGATATCTGGGATATGGGCCGAGCTCCCGCTCTCTGCTCACCGGCGCGATTGGGGGGCGATGATCCCACAGGTGGGGGCTGTGAATTCAGGCAGGGATCGACTGCATGGTTCCCTCAACTCAGCCTTGATCTGCCTTTGTCCCTCCTCTTCCTCTTCCTCCCGCTCCTCCCCTTCCAGCCCCCTCATCCTCCTCCTCTGTCTTATCTTCACATCCTTCTCCTCTTCCATCCCTCCTCTTCCATCCCTCCCCCTGCTCCTCCCTATAACACCACCTCTTCTTCCCCCTTCATCCCTGCCCTTCCCTGCCTCCTCCTCCTCCCCCAGCAGCAGCCACACCCTCGCTGCCCCGTTCCTGCAGCCCTCGAAGCCCGCGGCAGGAGCGGGGATGGAGCTGGGACAGGTCGGGATGGGCAGCGCGAGGCTCTCGGCTGCTCCAGACACTGCGGGTGGGGGGAACCCGGCCCGGGCCAGAGGAGAGGCAAACTGGGCAAACTGGGGGCTGCACATCCAAACTGGGCCTTGCTGGGGACCCTGCCTGGGCACTGCCAGCCCTTGGGGCTCCTCTCGGCACATCTGCCGGGGGGAACGCACACAGGGCTGGGGGATCCCAGCAGTGGCAGCATTGCCAGGGACTGGGCTGGACAGGGATCATACTGGGAGTGACTGGGACTGTACTGGGCTTGTACAGATATCATACTGGGATTGTACTGGGAGTGACTGAGACTGTACTGGCCTTGTACAGATATCATACTAGGATTGTACTGGGACTGTACTGGGATTGTACTGACATCATACTGGGATTGTACTGGGATCATGATGGGACTGTAGTGGGTTTGTACTGACATTATTCTGGGATCATATTGCCATGCCAGGGCAGACTGTGATCGCACTGATGGACACTGGGATCATTCTGGGATCATACTGGGAGTGACTGGGACTTTACTGGCTTTCTACTGACATCCTATTGGCATCATACTGGGATTGTACTGAGTTTGTACTGACTCCATGCTGCCATCATACTGGGATCATGCTGAGATCACACTGGGAGTGAGTAGGAGCCTGGGGGGGGGGGGCAATTGAGACCATGTTAGGGGTAAATGGGATATACTGGGATGAACTGGGATGGTGCGAGGATGGCTAGGATCATACTGGCAGTGAGTGCCACTACACTGAGGCTGACTGGGAGTGCTTGGGAGCAAATGGGATCATACTGGAAGGAACTGGAAAGATGGTGGAGGGAACTGGGGTAGCCTGGGAATATACTGGGACTGACTAGAAGGAAAATGAGGGTGAAAGAGAGGAACTGGAACCATGTGGAGCACAACTGGTACATTCTGGCAGAGAGTGGGAGCACACTGGGCTCATATTTGGATCATACTGGGAGTGACTGGACTAATACTGGGAGGAACTGAGTGTCACAGTGAGCACTCCCTGCACATCATCCCCCATACTGGGCCTGACTGGGAGCAACTGGGAGCAAATGGCATCATACTGGGACTCACTGAGTTGATTGAGGAAGCAACTGGAACCATGCTGGAGACAGCTGGGACTAAACTGGGAGAGATTGGAAGTAAGTGGGATTATACTTGTAAAAAATGCATATTTTGTGATTGGGTTTTCCCAAATATTAAAATGAATATTATATGTCTTGTGTTAGAAAGTAATGCTGTATTAATTCTCTTAAGTAGTGGGTTAAATATAGTTTTAGGTTATTAAAAAAATATTAAAATAGAAACTATGCTTGGTAAGAGGCTTTTTTCCAAGAAATGACTTGCAGCGAGATAGCAGCCACAGGACACCTAAATCTTTCAGAGAAAAAGAATTTATTGCTGTCTTGTCAGAAGAAATGAACTTCTTCCCGCCTCGAAGGCGCTGTTAGGATTCAGAGGAAGAAGGTGGCACTGACCAGACAGAATCCTGTGTTTGAATGGAATTTATGCAACATGTATGAAGTGTATGAATATGCAACAGGCTATTGTTTTTAATAGTTAATCCTGTGTTAACGGGTGTCCTTTTTCAGGCTCGGGTGTCCTTTTTCAGGCTCGTGCTGCCCAGAAAAAGGTACCCAGACATCCGTAACTCTTTGTATTTCTTGTCTCATATTGTCCTAATTCGATTTCTCCAAATTGTTATTACTCTAATTGAATTACAAATTTTTATAACCATTTTATTACTATTAAACATTTAAAATTTTAAAAGCAAGTGATTGGCGTTTTTCACAATTTTGGTAGCAGAGGATGGTTACTAACACCTCGCTGCCGGTGCTTGAGGAGAGTCAGTGTGGGGAAGGCGCGCCCTGCTCCATTGGCAGCCTCGCTCTGTCTCCCCGAAGCTCGCTCTCTTACTCTCGTACCCTCTCACACTCTCTACCCCTCTCTTCTCTCGGGCCTGCTCCAAGCTGTGCCTGGCAGCTCCAAGCAGGGCCCTGCACCCAGGCCCTTTGCCATAAACCACAAGTTCCACGACCTGGCTGCAGAGATCTCTCGTCTCCGTCCGTCCCAATCATCCTACCCCCCAACACTCCGACACCCAAGAGCATCTGGGGTTGGGCAGTACAGCTGGGTTGAGGGATATCCAAGAGCACCGGAACTGGCCAGAAACACCTAAAATTGTAATAGGTGATGTGAAAGTGTAGTATATGGTAGAGATAATTCATGCTATTAATGTATAAAATATTGTAAAATCCACATTATGTCCTTTGACCATCCTGGCCAGGAGCAGTGTCTTATTCATACACATCTAGTTCCTGGACTTGGTTGAGATAAACATCGGGGGTTTTAATGAAAGAACAGAAGCTTCCAGGGCGATAATCGCTGGCTTTCCGGGATCACCAGGTCCAGCCAAGAGTGATTATTGCCTCGACGATTACAGCTACCACAGTGATCCACAGCCCCACCCTGATGCATGTGAATGCTGACTTCCCCACAGTCTACTGACAACATCAGACACCTGGACTGAGTCTTTGTCCACCTCTGCACAGGTAAAGACACGGTGATGCATGGGAAGAGACACAAAGAACATTCGGTCATCTCGGCCTCGAGCAGAATAAACTGTAAAAGAACTCGCTGCGTCAGGCAGCATTTGTGAACAGGGGGAGACTGACATTCGGAGCTCAGATCTGTGTTCACCCAGCACCAAACCCGGGCTCGACGCTGACCCTTGGCTGTGGTAGTGTAGATGATCGAACTTTAGACTTGCAGGAAAATTAATAAATCTTTGCTACATTTTCCTATAAGTTTGGCTCTCAATTTGATCATTTATAACAGAAGGTGCCTTATTGTTGCCTTGTTGTGTGTGAGAGTGAGTCACACACAAAATCAGCCTCAGCTTCCCGGGTGGGTGGGAAGGGGGGCTGTGGAAAGAGGAGTGTGAGACCCACAAATAAGCCATTGTTCTCCTGGGCGTGTGGAGGCTGTGGCATAAGGTACAGGTGACCTGCAAAGGGGCCATTGTCCCCAGGGCGTGTGAGGGGGCCGTGGCTAAAGAGTGTGAGTGACACACAAATCAGCCTCACAGGTGAACTGCACCGGAGGCAGCAGAGTCAGGGCCCTCCCAGGAGGCCCGGAGATACTGAGACCCAGAGGCCGACCCCAAGGTGAGGGGGGGCCACAGGGACCCGCGATTCTCTGTCAACAGGGATCCATTCTGTGTCCTGAGGGTGGGAAAGAATGTGTGGAAGTGAATGAGAAAAAAAAGTGTGTGAATGTAAACGAATGAAAGTATAGGTAATGTAGATTCTGTATTTTAAGCTTCACTCTATTTCCTTCAAGGGAGATGTATAGTATTGAAAGTAGTGTGAGAAAAAGATTTTTTATTTTCAAGAGTGTAGTTGAAAGAAAAGTGGTATTTAGGTTGTTAGTGAATGTGAAAAACAGTGGCAGAAGATGAATAGATAAGATCTTGAAAAATGAGACAGAAAACCAGTAAGTTGGACACAGGGGAAAAAAAAGAAAAAATATAGTCCTTTGGGAGTTTTGTTAACTAACAGAGATACAACTCCTTGCAAAAGGAGAAAATACAGAGTATGTACTAGTTGATGGGAAAAACATGCAAACTGTGGAAAAAGTGAAATTATTGTTAAACTAATAAGCTCAAACTTGTGAATTATATACTTTAAGAAGAGCATTAGAATATTTAACACAAAACAAAGGAACTATATATACAGATTTAAGGTATGCCTTTAGAGTGACACATATTTTAAAAAATTTGGAAAGGAACAAGATAACTTAATTCAAAAAGAAAAAGACTAGTACACGAGGAACTTATTTTAGAGGTTTTAGAGGCATTACAATCACCTAAAAGAGATAGTTATAGTACATCTGAAGAAATCCCAATAGGGAAAGATCCCAAAAATAGGAGGAAATAATTTGGTGGATCACGAAACTAAGGCTGCAGCAGAAAATGGAGCTGAAAGAGTTATGTTAATATTGACTCCAAATCAGGAAATCTGGAAATTCCGAAGATTAGGGAAGCCGAGAAAAAAGAATTAAACAAGATAGGAAGTGAACAAGATAAATCAGGGAAATGGAAACTTCTTGATGGAAGACAATTACCTAATAAAATGTGCTTACTAGGAAAATATTAGAAGATATGCACCACAAAACCCACTGGGGTACTCAAGCTTTGTGCGGTCATTTTTTATGGAACTATGGGTGCATTGGGACTTTTGGAGTAGCAAAGCAAGTAAATAAAAGATGCTTAATTTGCCAAAGGATAAATAAAAAGTTGATAAGGAAAACAACATTAGGAGGACGTGAATTAGCTCATCAACCATTTCAATGTATCCAAGCAGAAGTTAGATTTCTTAGGCTCTGGATTTATTTGTAAAAAAAACCCATTTACCTAGAAGAGAATATGCAATATGTTAGACAGAGAATTTTAGAAGAATAAAAATCTTTTAAGTATGAGAAACCTCCGAGAAAAAAACAAGAAAATAAAAAGGGGAAATGAAAGGGAAGGGAACAGGACGAAGATTAAGAAAGAGAGTGGGATCCTCTGCAGGTCTTGCCCCCTCCGTTGGCGGCCCAGGCGCCTGTCCCGGGTCCCGGCTCGCTGCCCGCCTCAGCTCCGCCTGCCCCGGTTTCCATCCCAGGTGCCGCCTCACTGCCCAGGGCAGCTCCACCTGCCCCGGCGCTGTCGTTCAATTTGTGTGCCCTGCTCCCACTGCCTGGACCGCGGCCACTCTGCCGGCCATGCTGGGGAAGATGGGGGTTGCTCTGTCCTGCCGCCTGCTCCGAGGTCACCGCGCCCACCGCACCAAGGGGGCTCCCAGCCATCCCATCCCCGGCTGCCCTGCCCGTGCCACCTGTGCTGGGCACCGCCGCTGCTGCCGGGCTCTCCCACCTGCCTTTGCTCTGCTGGCAGCTGCCGGATCAGCCGCCATCAGCCATGTGGGGGTTACCCACGCTCTGCCTCGGGCTCCACGGGAAGATCCCCCTCTGCCGATTCCAGCAGCAGACCCTGCCCACACTCCCACCGAGCCTCGGTGGGATATCCTCCCCTGACACCGTCCTGCTCTGAGTTACGTCCCCGTGGTAACCACAGCTCCGGCTGTTCAGGGAAACTCTCTCTCTCTACAGGAAGCACCTTATCAAAACACTAGGAGCTCAGTTAAAAGGCAGCCCTCTATAAATTCTTTCTCAAAACACGGGAGAAAGGCTAGAGAAGGTAAAAAAGTGAAAGAGTTAGATGAAGGGATTGCTCTATTTCCGTTCAGAGAGGTTCCCATGGGAGGGATGCGCTGCCCCGCCCCGCGGGAGCCACCAGCGCCCCTGCCGTCCGTGCCCGGAACTGCACCCAAGGGCAAAGCGCCGCAGCCCAAAGGCCGGGACTGGGTCCGGGCTCTGTTTGCTGTCAGTGCCGCAGCTGTTGGTGTTTGTTTGCTTTATTATACACACTAGAAAAGAACTGGTATTCCTATTCCCATATCTTTGCCTGAGAGCCCCTTGATTTCACTAGTCTAGAAATTAAGACGGAGGAGGTTTGCATTCTGCATTCCAAGAGAGGCTTTTTCTGCCTTCCCCAGCAGACACCTCTCTTGTAAAGCAAGACAAGCACCCACAGACACTGAGGGGGCTGCAGGAGGGGCACAAGAAGGCCCTGCAGCACTTGGGCACAAAGGCACAGGAGGTGAATGCAAGAAGGGAGCAGCAAAAGGCCAAGCTGAAGGCAAAGGCCAGGGCACAGTTCCTACAGCCCCCGAGGGATCAACCCCAGGGCCCAAGGGGGCCCCAGCACCCAGGGCACGGCTCGGCCACAGGCACCTGGCAGAGGCATTGCCCTCCTCGGCAGGGGAGAGCCCACCCAAACAGCCCCTGGCAAGGAACCAGGGCTCCAGCTGCAGGGCACAAGGACACTGCAAGCACAGACAGCAGCACCCTCAGGACCAGCAAGTCAACCCCTTGATGGACATGGATGGGCAGGGCTGTCACAGCTCCCATCACACCACGGACCCTCCACACTGCAGCCCTTGAGAACATTCAGCGTGAGTTTGCATTGAGAGGAGGCATTTTCTGATGGACACAGGGGCCTCCCAATCCACTCTGAATCTTAGACCTAAAGGGGAAAATAGTAAAGGAATGTTATAATTTTTAAGGGAATGAGTGGGAAAGATGAGCAGGTATGATTTGCTCAACCACTATTAGAAGCTGTGGCGGATAGGTCTGAAATAAATGAATTGCTTTTTCTTCCTGCTGTGATTGTAATTAACTAGGAAGGAATTTGAGAGCTGGATTTTAATACTGTAAAAGGGCATACAGAGGCTAGTTCTGTTCTACCTTTGTGCCAAAATCTGACAAGGCCCATGCTGAAGTGAACCCCCAAAGTGTGGGCTGCCCCAGGGAAAGAGGGTAAATTAGATATGGAGCCTCTACAAGTTACTTTTAAACCAACCAGGACAAGCAATACCCTGTTCCAAGAGAGGGAAGGCAGGGCTCACAGCCTGGTATTGAGTCCCTGTTAAAGGCAGGGCTTTTGGAGCCAGGGATGTCTCCCTAGAACACTCCTATCCTGCCAGTCAACAAACTAGATGGATGGACAGGAGGAGGAAACACAGAATTTTCAAGTGCTAAAATGAAGATTAACTGAGGCGGCTGGCCTTGGCCTTCCAGACAGGGAAAAAGAATTTGAATTATAGGTGGATATTAAACAGGGTCTTGCCAAAGGAATTCTTGTGCTAAAATATTTAACTCTATGTAGGATCTCCTACAGTTCAAGTCTGGCATCAAGGTAAAGCTTTGACAACCAAAAGAGCCTCTAAATGGATGAGCAGGGCTCGGTTATTACAGTATGAAACTTGTTCAATGGCACAGGAGGATTTAGAACTGAGGACAGGGCAAGGGTTTAACCCAGCCTCCTGTTTGAACAGCCTGGAGAGGGGCTGGCAAGGAACCCAGGACTGCACTCAAGGGACGGAGCTCCAGACCCAGGCTGGGACAGATTGATGGGACATTCCCTGGCCTGAGGGAGAAAATGTGTTTGTGGATGGCTCTGCAAGGGCAGCAGAAGGGAAAAGAGCAACAAGACAGGCTGTTATTAAGGAAGGGCAATCAGACACAGCGCAGGTCACCGCCCCATGCTCAGCGCAACCCGCGCAGCTGTGGGTGCTTGTGAGAGCCTGGCACTGAAATGCCCTGAGCAGGAAGGCTTCAATATCTTCTGCTGACACCATGGCACCTAACAGGGGGGCAAAAGCAATTCTCACTGCTTCAGCAACCACTGGAGCAGATATCAAGGCACATTCTTCCACAGGAAGCTGGGCTGGCACAGAGCCTGCCCTGGCACTTTGCTGCTGCCAACACCCAGCCAGGACATCGGCTCCTGCCTAAGGAGTGCAAAGCAGCACCACTGGTGGCCAAGGGGCCCATGCCAAGTGTCCCTGAGGCCAGAAACAGCCGCCAGCACAGCTCAACATGGGGGGACCCCTCAGCCTGGCCTCAAGGGCTCTGAAGCCCCGGAGATTTGCACTTCCCGCCCGCAGCAGGAGGATGGGAGGCCGCCCCCGAGCCTGCCCTGAAGGCAACGCAGCAGCAGCCAGGGCTCCACAGCGGGCCAAGCCCCTGCGCCTGCCCACAGATCCTCGCCTGGAATCCTCTGCAATCCTGGCCACCCTCCTCTGCCATCTCCAGCCACTGGGGCCAAGCCAGTGTCCTGCCACTGCTGCAGCTTCAGCGCTGGCTGGGCCTGCACTGCCACAGCTCCTGGGGAACACCACGGCACAATTCCACTCTGGGGCTCACTGACACCAACACTCTGGGCTGCCTGCCATTGCACTGCTGCAAAATGTACCGAGTTTCGCTCTTTTAAACCTTATTTCTCTAGTTTGGCTTGGTTTTCTTTGCCTTGGGGAAATGAATTTTATAGCTTTTATTTAAAGGGTGTTACACTGCTCAATGGAGATGAGTTTAACACCTGAACAGACTGGGAACAGCCCATAAGACACCCACAGAGATAACGACCAGCAACAAAACATCAAGATTGCCCAGCTGTCGCCTTCTGATGCAAGGCAAGGTGACCTGGTTCTGAGGAAACGGCACAGCGACCTAAACTCTCCAGGGTCACTCGGGCCAAGAACACACACAGACACCAGTCTGGTGGACGGTTCAAGACCTTTATTGTCCTGTCTCGTCGGGTTTTATACCGGGAAAAATTTTTCCCTATGTCAGGGGGTCTTACTTTACTGTAATTGGTTAGTGAGGAGTAGAAAGTTACTAATGTTAGGGGGGACTACATTCTTGGGTGATCCCTTATCACTAGAAGTTAGGGGGAGAGGAACTCTACTGCTTTCCGTAACATCGTGAGATTTTCCGAGCGCCTGACCCTATCTACTACATCTCCCCCCCCTTTTTTACAAATGAACGAAGTAGTCATATACATGGGTACTAAGCTGAGGCATGGGGTTGTCGACAGACAAAGGGGTTTGGTGAACCTGGGTAGAAAATCTTGTGACTGGCTATGTTCCCTGGTCGAATTCACAGCAGTGAATTGCCAGCCTATGAACAGGATGGTAGCCCGTTCTAGGCGGGTCTGAACGAATGAGACTAGCTTGTTTAGCAGGCATGGTCCGAAGGTGACAGCTAAAAGTAGCATTGCCAATGGACCTGTTACTATTTCTCTTGTGGAGCCGACTGGGTTCCTCAAAATGGTGATACACTTCTTCATCTGCGCGGCACAGGGCCCTAGGAACAATCAGAACTTGGACCCAAAAGTCGTTGGAGTCATTGAAATTGGCAAGGAACACACAGGGACTCACTCCGGATCACTGGCAAACCCACATCCCAGACGCTGATGGGACTAACCTCTTATTGTTTTTCCCGTTGGGTTTGACAACTTCGGTGCAGACGTTGTCTTTCCGCCTAGCTAGGGTTGCATTGCCAAAGCATCTGCCCTGGCCTGTGACTTGACTCAGGGTGATTCCTTTGCGAGGGGTGTCCCATCTACATTGGTTGGGTGCATCTGCTGTGGAGTAACTGCAGGGAGTGTTTAGAGCGACTCCTTCGTAAAAGGGAGGTTCGACATCGTAACAAAGCCAGCAGGATTCGGTTAGGTTAGGGTTAGATTCGTTCAGGGATAGGAAGGTAGCTTCTAACATATGGAGGATTGGGTCTAAGTCTGACTCGGCTAAACGGTCTATCTGAAAGGCTTCCACATGGCCGGTTGGGATATCAGCGACCCTTGTGGGCAAGGCTTTGGGGTGGGTCACGTTTCTCCCTTTCGGCACGCTTTTAATCACTTTGTTGGGTCCGACCGCTCGGGGTGCCGACGGTTGGAGCCTAATAATTTGCACATTCACTCTCTCTTTTGACCCTTGAAGGACTACTGTCCACGCTCTGCCTATTGCCCAGCTAGGGTGATGTGGCTGCAAAACTGTCATGTTGTAGCCTGTACATTTTCGAAATTTGGGGATTTTATGGTGGTTTCGATAAAAGTTACCGTGGAGGAAGACGGGTGTTTTGCAACCCGTGGGTGCCCAGGTGAACTGTAAGAATTTGTCAGGCTCTTGTGGATCCCACCCAGGCCCCAATGGTCTGGCATCTGTGACAATGGTTTTGCAGCCCAAGTGCCCACAATGTCCCCACCCTGGGTGATTGCAGTAGCTTTTCCCAGGGTTTGAAGCTGGGCACCAGTAGGATAGGTACATGTGTGTGGCATGTGGGGAATGGGGGTCTACCTTTGGTCGTCCTGGAAACAGGTCGGTAATGCGGAGCACGAAGGATGGGGCATTCGGTGTGGTGATTTCTTTGAGCACCTTGTCACTACTAAGGTGTCGTATGACCCACCTGAATGGCCGATGGGGGTAGTGATCTGGGCTGGCTTGCCCTCTGGCAACAAGCCCCAACAGCAAAATCACACAGAAACACCATTGACGCTTGGGTCTCACCCGTGCGGGTCTCTCAGGCGCTGCCTGGCGGCTTGGTGGTCTGTCGCTTTCCTCTGGAATGGGGATGTACGTGTCACGAGGACGTCCCACAAGCATGTCCTGTAAACAGAAACTCGCAACTCTCATCAGTCTCATTCTGCTCACTACGGGGGTCCAGCTTAATTGACTTAAGTGGACACCACCTAATTTGCCGTCCTTTTTGACAGCTGTGTACCCTCTCCCCGTGAGCATCAACCTCCAGCCCCATTCCCATTTGCCTGGCTGGTTTCTAATTACCACCTGTGGGCCATCCGCTCCTGTTTCTTCTCCCAGGCCTTCTGATCCTCCCTTTTTCATCTGCTCCAGTCGCTCCAGCTGCCTCTGGCCCTCCTGGTACAGCTCCTCAGCCCTCAATGCCCGCTCCTCTACATTCTGCTCCATCTGTTTCACAATGCCCTGCCGGGCTGTCATCAGCTCCTGCTTCCTCTGGCGCTCCAGCTCCTCCTGGACCTCCATGCCCTTCTCCCGCTCCATTTCCATCATCTTGTTCAAGCGCTTCTCTTCCTCTGCCAGTTCCTCAAGGATCATCTGCTTCTCCAGGACTTGCTTGTCCCAGATCATTTTGCACTTGGCATTGAGGAACAGCGCGTTCAGTTCCTGCGCATCTTCCTCCTCCTCCAGCTTCATCCTTGTCGCTCGCTGCGGCAGCTTCTGCTTCCCCTGCTGCAGCTCCTCATCCACGTCTCTCCCGTGGTCCCTCTCGTCCTCCAGCTCTGCCTTTCTCTGCTCCTCGATCTGGGCCTTTTTCCAGGCTTCCTGCAACGTCCAGACGCCTTTCGCTGCGGCGTCCGCTTTGTCGTTGCCGATCTGGAAGTAGCCTTTGAATGGGTTGTGGCTGTTGATGTGAATGACTGACACGGTGCCCTGTCGCGAGGAGAGTGCTTTTTCCAGCATTAGGGCTGCTGCTGATGTTGGCACTCCTGGTCCCTTTTTTGTGTGAAGTGTTAAAGCCACCAGCTGGGTGCTTTTCCACGCCCGGGACTGCCCTCCCACTCCGTTCACTGGAGGGACTTCTTTGAATTGCCAGTGTCTGGGCCAATGCGCTTGGGGAATAATCGTGCAGTCTGATCCCGTGTCCGCCCAAAATTGGAGCCCTATGACGTAGGGATCCTGACTGTCGTAAAGGCGGCATGTCCCCCACACCATCAGGGGTTCCTTCCCTATTCTCATGGCCAGGGCTACCCAGGGATCCCGCTCTGGGGCGCCTCCTGCTGGCCCTGTACCACCAGCGCAGCTTGCAGCGGAGGGGGGTGTGAGGGTACTGAGGGTGCTGCATAACTCTGCCATTGTGCTGCTGGCGGGGATGCGAAATTGACTGCTCCCTGTGAGGGCATGGGGTATGAGGGTCCCCTGCCCCACTGGGGGTTGGCATAGATGGGCCGTCTTGCATTTGCAGCGGGAGGAGGCTGAGTGTGGCCCACGCGCCCCCTCCCTCTCCTGTTTCCCCGGGGCCGGGATCTACAGTCCCTAGCAAGGTGTCTTCCCGCAGCTCCTACAGGTCCCTCTCGGGCGTGCTTGGAGTAAGGGTGCTGCCAGGGAAAGCTGTGCCAGCTGGGGACAGCTCACTGAGTTGCTGCCCTTCCCCAGAAGCCTGGGCTAACGCGATTGTCCTGCCACTCCTGCTTAAATACAATCCGCCCTGCCCCATCAAAAAGCATGCGGCTTATTTGCGTAATATCAAAAGTGAGCAGATCGTTATTGCTAGAAAGGTCGTCCTCAAGAGTGGGCACTACAGCTGAGTTGATCCCTATTTCTGAAATTGCTTTGGCTTCTTTTGGGTTAACTGGGGTATATGCCCTTTGTTGGTTCCCCCATGCTCCGGCAACCCCCACCGGGAAAGCGTACATGGAGGCTGCCGGTGCCCGGTCCCCACAGGCTGCTTTTATTTTTCCCCAATCGGTGAGTTTGTGTTGCGATTGTTTCCCGATATTGTTTAAAGCTTTACTCGGTTTCGCTTGAAACTGCATTAATTCTGCTCTCTCGGTTTCCGAGTCTTTTGGTGCTCCATGGCCGCTGGGGACACTGCGGGGACGCCTTGGGGACACTGGGAACACTCCAGGAGTGCTGGCAGAGGGAGGTGACACTCCCAGGAGACACTCTGAACACAGGCAGGGTTGGGGGGGCAGGTAGGGAGAGGTGGCGTCACCCCTGGCCCCCCCCACTGCCCCTCCCTTGAGAGGCCATCGTGGGTCCCAAATGTGCCCCCAATGTTCCCAAAAGGATCCCAATGTCCACTGAGTGTCCCCAACAGTGCCCAAGTGTTCCCAAAATGTCCTCTTGGGGACAATGGGGGACACACTGGGTTCATGTGGGGACACTGTGGGGACATGGGGGTCACCACAGAGGTGACACCAGGGACAGTGCAGTGGCACCAGTTCAATTCCTGTGCCACCAGCCCAGTGTCCCCACTTCCATCCCAGTGCTCCCAGTGTCAGCCCAGTGTTCCCACTGCCAGCCCTGTGCCACCATCTCTCATTGTCCCCATATCAATGTCACCATTCCCGTGTCCCCAGTTCCATCCCAGTGTCCCCTCCAATGTGACAGTTCAATCCCAGTGTCCGCATTCTGGGGCATGGGAAGGTCTCTGCTGGTCTGTAGAGCTCCATACTGGTCTGAACTCGTCTCTACTGGTCCAAACTGGTTTTCGGCATCCCCTGCTGCCCCTGCTCCTCTTTACTGGTCCATACTGTTTTATATTGGTCTGAACTGGTTCATACTGGTCAGGGCAGAGGAAAGTCTCTGTTGGTCTGTAGATATTCATACTGGTTCATACTGGTCTGAACTTGATTGTTCTGGTCCATACCAATCTGAACTGGTCCCCACTGCTCTGAACAGGTCCATACTGCACTATACTGGTTCATACTGGTCTATACTGGGCAGGGCAGGGGAAGGTCCCACCTGCTCTGAAGAAACTCATACTGGTCTAAACGGGTCTGAACTGACCCCCACTGCTCTATACTGACCCATATTGATCCTTACTGTTCTATAGAGTCTCATACTGGTCAATACTGGTCTGAACTGGTCTGTACTGGTCTGTACTGGTCAGCATAGGTAGAAGTCTCTACTGGTCTGTAGATATTCATACTAGTTTATATTGGTCTGTACTGGTTTATACTGGTCTGAACTTGTCTATTCTGGTCGATATTGGTCAGGGCAGGGGTGTCACAGTGCGACCAGTCTGAAGCTGCCCCCCTGATTCAACCAGCCTAGAAGTAAAAAAGTCCCTGAGTGAAGAAGGATAGGTTGGATTCAGTTCTATACAAGGACCCTCAGCCAATCTCATTCAGCCCTAAATGCAGACCTATCATTGGCCAGGGAGCTGGACAGTGCTCAGACCCCAGCCAATCACATGTGTAAGCAAGGGAAATTTGAAGCTCCTATAAAAGGAGCTGCAAGAATAAACCTGAGGCTGTTTGTCACAAGGACCTTGGAGAGTTGGGCTGTTTGGATGTCGCCGATGAACGGCCCCTACTGTGATACGCAGTGATCCACGAAGTGATGCGACTCAGCCATTTTCTGTGTACAGAGCAGGGGAGACTCAACCGTGTAGGAGCTGGGAAAAGCCAGTAAGGCAAGAAAGCCAGACATTGAAGGAGGTGAGAATTAACATTAATGCTAAAAAACTGAGTGGTGTAGGAGTCAGAGAAAGAAAAAAGCTGAAAAATAGAAGGAAAATCTCACCAAAGAAAGAGGCAGATTAACCTCCATAGAGGAACAACCAGTCATGAAGGTATGAACTTTTATTTTACTTCAACGAGGAGAAAAGTATGATCAACAAGCTCTGAAAGCCACTATGGATGTTATAAAATTTTGATGTTTATTTCAAACGCTCCTACTCTCATATTTATCGGATGTTTTCCAATAAAATCACAACATAACCTGGAAAGCCAAGAGCACGTTGGAAGCAGAAGATTGTCAATGGTAAGACAATCTGCCCATCACCTTATTCCAAGACTCAAATATTTACAACCCATGAGTAGTAATGTGTGTGGTTTTAATTGAACTAGTTTTGAGTTGAATTGTTTACTGTTTGTAATGTTAAGTTGGAACTTTGTAACTTCTAAACATTAAGCCTGTGACATGCTAACCTAAAGAATTGTAATGCTGGTGGTTTTGCCTGACAGCTTGTGGATGTGAATGTCACAACCCCAGTGATACATGCGGTACATCACTAGCTGTGGGAGACTGGGCTTGCTGAGTTGGGTGGAAAAAGCCTTATTCAACTAGGCTCATAATTTAATTTTTTAGTCTAACCAAGAGGGTGAGTTGTCACCTTGCAGCTGAGCTCAAGCTGCCCCCTAAACTCAAGCAGCCCAGAAGAAAACAAGTCCCCAGAAAAGGCAGGGATAGGTTGGAGTCAAACCCAAGCAAAGACTTCAGCCAACCCTGTTCAGGTTTAGATGCAGATACAGCACTGGCCAGAGAGCAGGGCAGAGAGAGAACCCATCCCATCAGCTGTCTTAAGCCAGGAGATTCAAACCCCCTATATAAAGAGGGTCCGAACAATAAATGAGGCAGTTTGTCACAAGGACCTTTGAGAGTTTGAGTTGTTTCTGTGCCTCCAATGAATGATTCCCACCACAACACGTATGAGTGTAACTTTGTGTTTCAGTTGTGGAGTGGGATGTGATCCTTGGATATGGTGTGAGTGTAAAATCTGTCATGAGAGGTGGCACTGCACAGCAACACTAAAGAGTGCCTGGGGCCAGGAGTGGGAAAGAGTGGAATAGAGAGCCAAGAACTGGGCATTGATTTTTTTTAAATTACTGTAGGAAATAGTGTGTGGGAAAGTAGCATTTGCTTCCAGGAGCCTGAACAGTACCTGAGAGGGACTGGGATAATACACGTGAAAGGCATAGAGTCAGATTTGCTTGGAAATTAAGAAAGAAGGAAAAGCAAAGGCATGGGGACAGTGCCAGGATAAGCTGAGAAAATGGGACACAAAGCAAACAAGGAGAAAACCCCCAGGGGAAAGGGGAGCAGGGAAACATCCATGGATACACCTCCAAACAGCCTCCTAGGGATAAAAATGGCACGGTGGCTACATAACCCTGACACAAAGAATGAAAATAGAATCAAAATGAAACATTATTATATGAGAAAATAGACTAAACAGGAGATAAGATCTGATCATTTATCATTGATCTGATCTGGCCAAAATAGAGTTCCTTTGAGGGGTGCATGTGCCAAACTTTGAATATTCATGCGAATGCCAAAGAACCAGTCAGTCAGGAAAAAACAGATTCTGCTGCCAGTTGGAAGGGCAAGGTTTTCCTGGGGGAGGCAAACACATTTAAATTAAAAGACATTAAAACCTGGGACCCCTTAGAATATATGTCCACTCTATATCTGCCAATGCACCCCCTGCAGCCCCTGATGGACCCAGCCAGGATAACAGGGACAGACCAGTCCAGCGAGAGGAATGGAAAAATGAGAACCAAGCAGTGGCACTAAACCCCCTCTGGGAAGTGCCATTGGGTGGGGCACACAGGCAATCGGGTTTTTCACTGCCCCACTTAATTCCTCCAAAGTGAGAGCATTTAAAAAGGAATTAAAAGTTCTATGTGAAGATCCAGTTGGATCAGCAGAACAAATAGACCAATTTTGGGACCCAATGTTTATAACTGGGACAAAGTGGAATCCGGAATTAACCTTTTGTTTATACCTGAGGAAAGACAAATGATCCGACTAATGGGGATGTGGATTTGGGAAAGGCACCCTGCACAACACAGACCCCATGGGGAGCAGAAAATGCCCCTGCAATGCCCTAATTAGGACCACCATAACCCTGGAGGAAGGTAAAACATGGAAGATTATAGAGCATTAATTATCAGGGGAATTAGGGAGGCTGCTCCACCAGCTCAGAACGACCACGGGGCATTTGCTGAACAACAAAAGAAGGATGAGACTCCAACTGAATGGCTGGAGAGGTTAAAAGAAAAGCGAGACAATACTCAGGTACAGACTGATACAATAGCTGGACAAGCTTTATTGAAAATAACATTTGTCATGAATGCCTGGCTGGATATAAGGAAAAGCTGCAAGACTGGGGGAATGGCAGGATAAGGGATTGAATGACCTGTTAAAGGAAGCCCAAAAGGTCAATGTACGGAGGGAGGGATGAGGAGAAAGCCAAGGGGAAAGCAAAGATAATGGAGCCACTATTGCTGAGGGGAACCCGTGTGCAAGGAGCCACCCCCAGAGGGAAGTGAGACCCTGTCAGGGCAAGGCAAACGGGACCAGGGGGAGGATAATGGGACCAGAGCTCCCTGGAGGAGAGGCCCTAAAAGGGAAAAGGGCAATTGAACAACTGAGGCCCAATCTGTCACCAGCACAGGGAAATTGGGCATTTGAGATGAAAGTGCCCACAGAAGGAAAGGGACCTGAAGGTTTTTGAGGAGGCTTGGAAACGGTCTGCTGTACCCATGGTGGAAAGCTGCTTCATTCACCCCCCAACCTGCCACTGAGTGGCCCTGAATGGCAGCAGAGTGTCCCAAGAGCGACCCCAGTGACATGACCCCAGGAATTCCCATCAGGATTTGGGGCAAATGTAATGAAAATTCCCAGAAAATTCCCCAAACTCGTCTCAAATCTCTGGCTGGGAGGAGGGAGTGGACAGGTGACACCAGTGATTTCCCCAGTGATTTCACCACCCTCGATGACATCACAGTTGTGACACCACTGTTCCCGCAGCAGTGTCGGGATGTCCTCGATGGCTTTTTGGCACTGCTTGGCCACCGCAAGGCCACTGAGGCCACCAGGGCCACCAGGGGTACTCGAGAGAAGCCTGCAGATGTCCCTAAGTGTTCCCAGCAGGTGACATGTGGCCAGGCGGCTGCTCGCCTTCTACAGCTGCTCAGCCTCGGCCACTTTGGCCATCAAGGCCTCAGGGACATCAGGGGATGCCTCATTTGTCACCTCCAATGTGGCCTCGATGACCCTGAGCAGGCGCTGCAGCTCCCGGGGGAACGAGGTGGCTTTGTCACACGCAGCCACCAAGCGCTCCAGCGGCTCCAGGGCTACCTCTGCCCGCTGTCCCCTCCTGGTGGCCGCCCCCCCCCCCCCCGCACTGGTGGCCACCTGAGCTTCTATCCTGGCCTCAGTGGCCGCCACCAACTCATTGGTGGCTGCCTCCAGCCGGGCCTTGTGCGCTGCCTCCTCTGAGGCCATCTTCTCCTTGTCCAGGGCCAGCGGCAGCTGCCTGGCCTCAGCCACCAGGTTGTCCTGAGCTCTGCCCCAGCAGGTGGCCTTGTCCTGCAGGTCTCCAGCCAGGGCACTGCTGGTGGCCGCAGTGGTGGCCTCGGCAGTGGCCACATCCCTGCAGGCATCACGGAGCTCGGTGGCCTCTCGGGCCAGCTGGGCCCAGCTGTCCTCGATTGTGGCCACCAAGTCCCGCCACTCACTGGTCGCTCTTGTCACATGGGCCCAGGTGGCTCCCGGAGTGGACCCAAAGGCAGCCAGGGCCCCGGTCACAGAGGTGACACTGCGGTGGCCCAGGGTGTCCTGGAGGTGACCGATGAAGGTCCCCACGGCCACCTGCAGGGACCTTGGTGACACACCCAGCAGCACGTTCCCGTAAGGTCCGGCCACGGTGGCTGCCAGCTCACCAAGCGTGGCCACCACATCCACCAGTGCCTCCAGCAGCTGTGGAGGGGACAGGGGAGGTGATGGAGACCTCATGGAATTCGTAGCCTCCTGGGATGGCCTCTGTCCCCTCCTGGAGTTCCCCTTTGTCCCCTCCCTGGAGGGCTCTGCTCTCCCCTCTGTCCTTTTGTCAGCCCCTTGTCACCTCTGCCACCTCCTGCCACTCTCCATTGTTCCCCCCTGCCACTCTTGGTCCCCTCCACCCCTCTGTCACCTACCCTAGTCCTGCCACACCCCTTTCCCCTCTGCAATCCCCTGTCCCCTCTCCCTCCCACCTCCCACACCACACCTGGATTGCCATACCTCGCGGAGCTCCATGGCCTCAGGGGACAGGATCGGGACACACCCGGGGGACACTTGAGTGACACACAGGAACGTTGCACGGCGGCAGTAAACAGGAAGATGTGACATCAAGCCCCTGGCCCCACCCCCCCACCTGCAGGGTGCCCGATGTCCCTCTGAAGGCCCCCACGGCACCCCAATGTCCCCTCAGGGTCCCCACATAGACCTAGTGTCCCCTGAGTGTCTCCAACAGGACCCCAATGTCCCCTCAATGTCCTCAACAGGGCCCTGTTGTCTCCCAACACACCCTCAGTATCCCCCCAGTGTCCCCAACAGGGACTCAATGTCTTCCCTGATGTCCCCAACAGGAGCCCAATGTCCCCAGCATCCCCTCAAGGCACCCAATAGAGCCCAGATATCCCCCCAGTGTCCCCAGTGTGACCCTGATATCCCCTGAGTCCCTGATGTCCCTGTGAGTCCCCAGCGTGACCCTGATGTCCCCAAAAGGCCTTGATGTCCCCCCCATGTCCCCAACAGGGCCTCAAATGTCTCCTGATATCCTGCTGGGGACACTAGGGGACACTAGGATCCTGTTTTGGACACTGGGGGACATCGGGGACATTGTGGGGACCCAAAACAGGACAGAGGATGCCAGGGTGGCCTGGGGATCCCTAAGGGAAGGACACGGGGATGTCCCCAAAGTCTCCAATGTCCTTCAGGGTGTCCCCGTGCCCCAGCGGTGACAGTGCCACCCCCACGTCCCCAGCCTGTTCTTACCCCTGCCCTGTCAGCGCTCTATGGGCTGCCTCCAGCTTCCGTGTCACCTCCTTGTGCCCTTTCCCCCATTTACGCGAGGCTACTATGATGTCCCCGAGCACCCGGGCAGCGCTGGGGAAGCCCTGTCCCTGTGTCCCCCAGGACATCACCTCCCTGTCCTGGGTCACAGCATCCACCAACGTCCCCAGCGCCCACGTCACCTCCTCCAGCTGCCCCAGCACATCCGCGGTGGCCTCGGCCCTGGCACTGGCAGCCGCCACCTGCTGGGCGCGGTCATGCAGGTGCTGGGCCATGTCCCGCTGGTGGCCCGCAGCAGTTGCCAGGTGACGCCGTGATGTCCCCAAGCCCCGCCAGGCCACCTCGCAGGACACAGCCACCAAAGTCAGGGCCAGCAACAGGTGATCGTCCTTGGTAACCCCCAGAGCGGTGCGGGCTGAGTCCAGGGACACTGTGGGGACATGGGGACACCGGACATGTGGCACAAGGGACGCGGCAGTGCCACCTGTCTAGTGGCACCAGATTGGTGGCACCAGGGGCAGAGCAGTGGCACCAGTCCCACCCCAGTGCTACCAGCTCAGTGTCCCCAGGACTACCCCAGTGTCACCACCCCAGTGTCACCAGCTCCATCCCAGTGCCACCAGTTCTGTCCCACTGTCACCACCTGAGTGCCACCAGCCCAGCGTCACCAACACAGTTGCAGGACCAGTGTCCTCAGTCCTGTCCCAGTGCCACCATCTCAGTGTCCCCAGTTCCATCCCAGTGCTTCCACTCCAATCCCAGTGCTTCAAGTGTAAGGCCAGTGCCACCACCCCATTGTCCCCATACCATTGTCACCATCCCAGTGTCTCCAGATCCATCCAAATGTCACCATCTCAGTGTCCCCAGTGTCCCCAGTGTCCTCAGTTCTCTCCCAGTATCCCCAGTCCTGTCCCACTGTCCTTCATCCTGTCCCAGTGTCCCTGTCCCAGTGTTCCCAGTTGTGTCCCAGTGTCACTAGTTCCATTATTGTGCCACCAGCCCAGTGTCTCCAGTCCTGCCCCAGTGTCACAAGTCACCTCCCATTGTCCCCATTTCCAGCCCAGTGTCCCAGTCCTGGTGTCAGCAGCCCAGTGCCAACAGGGTTGATCTGGTGTCACCACCCCAGTGTCACCGGTTCCATCCCAGTGCCACCAGTTCCATCCCAGTGTCACCATCTCAGTGTCCCCAGGGCAGTCCCAGTGCAGCCAACACAGTGTCACCAGTCCTCTCCAAGTGCTACCAGCCCAGCACCACCATGCCAGTGCTCCGAGTTCCATCCCAGTGCTCCCAGTGCTCCCAGTGCCAGCGCAGTGCCACCACCCCATTGTCCCCATACCAATGTCACCATCCCAGTGTCCCCAGTTGTGTCCCCAGTCCTATCCCAGTATCCCCAGTCCCTTCCTGATGTCCCCATCCCAGTGTCCCTTCCCAGTGTTCCCAGTTCCATCCCAATGCCACTATCCCAATGTCCCCAGTTCCATCCCAGTGTCCCCAGTTGTGTCCCTGTGTCCCCACTCCCCTCCCAGTGTCCCTAATTCCATCCCAGTACCACCAACCAAGGGAGTCATCCCAGTGTCACCAGTGCCATCCCAGTGTCACCGGTGCCACACATGGCACCAGCCCAGTGTCACCAGTTCAATCCTAGTGTCCCCAGTTTCTCCCCAGTGTCCCCCATTCTGCCCCAGTGTCCCCATCCCAGTTTCACCAGTGCCACCCCAGTTTCCTCAGTCCTGACCCAGTGTTCCCTATCCCGTCTCATGTCCCTGTCCCAGTATTCCCAGCCGTGTCCCAGTGTCACCAGTTCTATCCCACTGTAACCACCCAATTGTCCCCAGGGCTGCCTCAGTGCCACCACACCCATGTCATCATTCCAGTGTCACCAACCCAGTGTCCCCTGTTCCATCCCAGTGCCACCACACCCGTATCATCATTCCAGTGTCACCAACCCAGTGTCCCCAGTTCCATCCCAGTGCTCCCACTGACAGCCCAGTGCCACCACCCCATTGTCCCCATACCAATGTCACCATCCCAGTGCCACCGCCCCATTGTCCCCATACCGATGTCACTATCCCAGTGTCACCAGTCCTGTCCCAGTTTCCCCAGTCCTGTCCCAGTGGTGTCCCCATCCCAGTGTAACCAGTTCCATCCCAGTGTCCCCATCCTGGGGCAGGGGAAGGTCTCTATTGGTCGGTAGGGCTCCAAACTGGTCTGAACTGGTCTGTACTGGTTCCCTGCATCCCCTGCTGCCCCATGATGCTCTACACTGGTCCAAACTGGTCTATATTGGTCTGAACTGGCCTATACTGGTCAGGGCAGGGGAAAGTCTCTCTTGGTCTGTAGATATTCATACTGTCCATACTGGTCTGAACTGGTTTATACTGGTTCATACTGGTCTGAACCGGTCCCCACAGCTCCGTACTGGTCCATACTGGTCTATACTGGTAATGACAGGAGAAAGTTCCTCCTGGTCTGTGGAAATTCACATTGGTCTGACCTGATCTGAACTGGTCTGATCTGCCTCCCACTGTTCTATAAAGATGTATACTGGTCTGAACTGGTTTATACTGGCCTTAACTGGTTCATAATGGTCTCTACTGGTCTATGCTCATCCACGCTACCTCCCACTGCTCTAAACTGCTCCACACTGCTCTATACTGATCAATGCTGGCCTATAATGGTTTGTACTGGTCCATACTGGTGCATACTGGTCCATACTGGTTTTTACTCACACAAGGTCCCACACAGCACGATCAGCCCCATGGTCAGCCCATGCCCAGCCCGCAGCCAGCGCTGGCACCGCCGTGCCCATCGCTCCTCGCGTTCCAGCGCCACTGCCTCCTCCTCAGCTTTGGCCCCGATCTGCCGCAGCTGCTGCTCGTCCTCGTCCCCCAGGCCACCGCCGGGGCCACCGCGGCCTCCTGGGCCCTCTGCAGCCCCTCCCGGGCCACCCGGGCCTCTCTCAGTGCAGCCTCGGCCTCAGCCAGTGCCGTGGGGATGCTGTCCGGTGTCCCCAAGGCCTCGGCCAGGGCCACCAGGGCCTCCAGGGCCCGGTGCCATTTGGCCACCGCCGAGGCCACCTCGGGAGGGAGGGCAGGGGGGGACACCTGGGGACAGGAAAAGGGGGTTAGGGGATGGAGGGAGGGGTTTGGGGGGTTCGGGGCGGGGAATTTGGGGGGCCGCTGGTGGGGTTTGGGGGTTCTGGGGGAGCTTTTGGATGGTCCAGAGGGGTATTCAGGGGGTGGCCCAGGGGGGTTGGGGTGTCTCAGGTGACATTTTTGGGGCATGGGGGGCCCCAGATGAATTTTGGGGGATCATGAGGGGGCTTTTGGAGGTCCTGGAAGGGTTTTGGGGGGGCTCCACGTGGGGTTTTGGGGGTCCCAGGTGAGGTTTTGGGGGTCCCAGGTGAGGTCTTGGGGCTCTCAGTCAAGGTTTTGGGGATCCCAGCTGATGTTTCCCAGGGATTTGTGGCTTCCCAGTTGAGAATTCTCAAAGATTTGTGGTTTCCCAGATGCCCAGATGAGGATTTGGGGGAATCCCAGGGGGCCAGGTGAGGATCTCAAGGGACTCCCAGATGAGATCTGGGTGTCCCAGATAAGAATTCACAAGAATTTTGGGTTTCCCAGGTGTCCCAGGTGAGGCTCCAGGGAGGTTTTGGGGTTCCCAGGTACCCAGGTGAGATTCTGGGGGGTTCCACCTGAATCCCCCCAGGAATTTGGGGAGTCCCACCCCCTTTTTCCCCCTCACGGGCCCCTCTGAACTCTCAAGTCTCCAGAACTTTCCAGTTCTCTTTGCCCTCCCAGCTGCAGCCCTGGCCCTGGGGATTCCCAAACTTCACCAAATCCCCCCCCAAATCCTCCCAGATCCCCTCCGGTGCCCACTGGGGGTGACCCCGGGGTTTTGGGGTTCCCACCTTGAGCTCCATCCTGGTCCCCATCTGGAGGCTGCGGCCGGAGCTCTGAGGGCAGAGGGCGTCGAGGCTCAGAGGAGGGAGGGCCCCACGCCCTGATCCTCCCCCGAGGGGCAGAACTGGGCCTGCCAGGACCTCAGGGAACCTTTTGGGGCTGGCTTTAACCCCTCGGGGCCTGGATCCATCCATCAGGGCTCCATTTCCCTGCAAGGACCCCAGTGACCCCTCAGGGCCCTGATTTCCCTGGACAGGACCCTGATTTACCCCCATTCATCCTTTCAGGACCCCACTTACTCCTCAGGGCATTCATTTATCCCTCACGAACCATTTCCGCCTCAGGACCCCATTTATCCTTCCAGGACCCCATTTGCCCCCTCAGGGCCCATTTACCCCACACAGGGCTCTGATTTCCCCTGCCAGAACCCGGATTTGGAATTGGTGTTGGGGATTGTTTATGAAGATCCAGCAGGATTTGGGGTCTGGGATTTGGGATTGTTTGAGGACCTAGGACTGGAGATCTTTTAGGATCAGATTTGGGTTATCTGGCAGCATTTGGGATCTGGGATTTTTTGGGATTCAGGGTTTGGGATTTGAGAGCATTTAGAATTGGTTTTGAGTGTCCAGTAGGATTTGAGATTTTTGAGTGCATTGGGGTTGTTTGGGATCCAGGATTTGAGATCATTTGGGATTATTCCTATCAATGGAGGGCCCTGGGGGGTTCTGAGGGGGGACATGGTGAGTGTGGGGCAGTCCCATGGACTGGAGGGTCCTCGTCAGTGGGGGTGTCTGGTGAGTGTGAGGGGATCCCACGGATAGGGAAGGGGCAGTGAGTGCGGGATCCTGGTGCACTGGGGGAGGGTTCTTGGACCAGGGGAGTCCAAGCGCTTTTAGGGGTTGGTGAAGGGCGAGTCCTGGTGCGAGGGGGGATCCAGTAAATTGGGGGGGTCCCTGGTGATAACGGGGGGTCCTGGCTGATAACAGGGGGGGGTCACAGGGTCAAGCCCTAAGGGACCCCCCGGGTGTTGGGGACCCCCCCTGTGCTCCCCAGTGCTCAGAGCCCCCCCGGTCTCACTCCTGGGCCTGCCCTGGTCCCGGTGCTGTTCCCAGGGGATTCCGCAGCTCTGGGGGGTCAAAGGGGAGGGAGGCAGAACCCCTAGGATGGGTGGGGAGGCACAGAGGGGGTTCCAGGCCCGGTGCTTGTGGGGGTTGGTACAGGAGAGGGGGGCTCAGCCCCAGTCCTGGAGCTCGATGATGGGGGCAGTGCTGTCAATGCACGGGGGTGTCCCAGTGCCTGGTGGCACCTGAGTGTCCACAAGGCTCCCCAGTGACGTCATTACCGCAATGACATCACAGCAGTGACATCACTGTCCCTGCAGCACCGCCAGGATGTCCTCGATGGCATTTTTGGCACTGCTTAGCCGCATGGGCTACCGGGGCCACTGTGGCCACCATAGCGTCTGAAGAGGAGTTTGTGGATGTCCCCAAGTGTCCTCAGCAGGTGACGCGTGGCCAGGTGGGCGCTGGCCTCCAACAGCCACTTGGCTTCTGCCACTTCGGCCACCATGGCCTCTGGGACATCGGGGGACGCCTCATTTGTCCCCTCCAGGGTGGCCTCAATGTCCCTGAGCTGGCACCGCAGCTCCCGGGGGAACGCGGTGGCCTCGTCACATGCAGACACCAAGCGCTCCAGTGGTGCCAGAGCCACCTGTGCCTGCTGTCCCCTCCTGGTGGCCACTCTCAACCAGCTGGTGGCCACCATGGCCTCTCTCATGGCCTTGGTGGCCACCTCCTCCTCACTGGTGACCGCTGCCAGCCAGGCCTCAAGCGCGGCCACTGCCTCCTTGGCCAGGGCCACCGACGGCCGCTGGGCCGTAGCCACCTGGTTGCGCAGAGACGTCCCCCAGCGGGCGGCCTTGTCCTGCAGGTTCCAGGCACGGTTGGCGGCGACAGTTGCAATGGTGGCTGCAGTGATGGCAGCAGTGGTGGCTGTGTCCCTGCAGGTGTCACGGAGCTCGGTGGCCAGCTGTTCTTGAGACATCCGACGAGTCCCACCAGGCCACCAGGTGCTGCCTGCAGCTCTCATATCGGCCCAGGTGGTCTCAGGGTGGTGCCAGGGCCTGACCCAGGGAGGGGACACTGGAGTGGCCCAGGAAGGTGACAGCGTGATAGTTGAGGGTCTTATGGAGGTACCAGGTGTATCTCCCCAGGTTTGCACTCAGGGACTTTGGGGACACGCGCTGCCACATGCCTCTCTGTGGCCTGGTCACAGTGGCTGCCACCTTGCCCACGGCCACCACAGCCTCCAGGCACTGGGAAGGGAACAGGAGAGGTGTCAGGGACCTGGTGGCACTTGTGGCCTCCTGGGGTGGCCCCTTTGTCCCCTCCCTGGAGGCGTCTGCTGTCCCCTCTGTCTCTTCGTCAGCCCCTAATGCCATCTGCCACCCCCCGCTTTCTGCCCCGCTGCCGCCCTCGGTCCCCTCCACCCCTCTGTCACTTTCCCCCTTCCTGCCACACCCTCCTGTCCCCTTTGAGACCCCCTGTCCCCTCCCACCACCCTCTGTGTCTCCTCCATTCCCCCGTGTCCCCTCTGTCACCCTCATGTCCCCCCTGTCCCCTCTGTCCGCTGTGTCACCAGTTGTGTCCCAGTGTCACCAGTTCCACCCCAGTGCAACCAGCCCAGTGTCCCCAGTCCCTTCCTAATGTCCCCATCCTAGTGTCCCCTCCCAGTGTCTCCAGTTCCAGCCCAATACCCCTGTCCCTGTGCCACCAGTCCCCTCACACTGTCCATAGATCCATCCCAGCGGCACCTGCCCAGTGCCACCAGGGTAGCCCTGGTGTCACCACCTGTGTCCCCAGTTCCACCCCACTTTCACCACCCCAGTGTCCCCAGGGCTGTCCCAGTGCCACCAGCCCTGTGTCATCATTCCAGTGGTACCAACCCAGTGCCATCAGTTCTGTCCCACTGTCACCAGTGTTTTGGGGGTCTTGGGGGATCCCAGGCAGAGTTTGGGGAGCTCCTGGGGGGTGGGGGGGGTTGGGGGTTCCTGGAAGCATTTTGGGAGGTCTCAGGTGAATTTTGGAGTTCCCAGGTGAGGTTTTGGGGATCCCAGGTGAGGTTTCCAGGGAACTGGGCAATCCCAGTTGAGAATTCCCAAAGATTTGGGGTTTCCCAGGTGAGAACACGGGCCAGGGGTTCAGGGGTGCCGAGGGGCTCGGGCCTGGGAGCATTTTGGGGGCTTCAATCAATGGGGAGGGCCTGGGGGGTGCCGAGGGGGAGGCGTGGTGAGTGTGTGGGGGGCTCTCATGGATTTGATGCCTCAGGTTTTGGCTTTTCTGGTTTTCAGGTTCTGTGCTGCTTTACTCTGTGGGTCTGGGCTTCATATTAAGGGATGCTGAGCTCTGTTCACAGAGCAGGGAGACAAAACAATTCCTTTCTAGCTGTGAACCTGTTGCCTTCTGATATAAGGCAAGGCGACTTGGTTCTGAGGAGCAGCACGGCGACCCAAACTCACCAGGGTCGCTCGGGCCAAAGAGCACGCAGACACCAATGTGGTAGATGGTCAAAGGCCTTTATTATCTCTTCTCGTGGAGTTTTATAGTCTAAGGGGTGTCTCTACGTCAGAGGGGGGGTCTGCAATACCATCTATGTTAGTAAGGAGTGGAAAGTTACCAGCATTACTATCGTTAGGTGGGCTACATTCCTAGTTACATTCCTTGGGTGGTCTCTTATCTTAAGGGATTAGGGGAGAAGGAGTCCTGCCGCTTTCCGTCACATCACGTGATCTTCCGATCGCCTGTCCCTATCTACCACACTAGACCGGGATTGTCGCACCTCTTGGTGCTCCATGGCCGCTGGGGACACTGCAGGGACACCTTGGGGACACTGGGAACACTCCAGGAGTGCTGGCAGAGGGACGTGACACTCCTAGGAGACACTCTGAACACAGGCAGGGAGGTGGGGGAGCGGGGGGGGAGGCAGGGAGAGGTGATGTCACCCCTGGCCCCGCCCACTGCCCCTCCCTTGAGGGGCCATCGTGGGTCCCAAATGTGCACCCAATGTTTCCAAAAGGATCCCAATGTCCCCTGAGTGTCCCCAACAGTGCCCAAGTGTTCCCAAAATGTCCTCTTGGGGACAATGGGGACACACTGGGTTCATGTGGGGACACTGTGGGGACATGGGGGTCACCACAGAGGTGACACCAGGGACAGTGCAGTGGCACCAGTTCAATTCCTGTGCCACCAGCCCAGTGTCCCCACTTCCATCCCAGTGCTCCCAGTGTCAGCCCAGTGTTCCCACTGCCAGCCCTGTGCCACCATCTCTCATTGTCCCCATATCAATGTCACCATTCCAGTGTCCCCAGTTCCATCCCAGTGTCCCCTCCAATGTGACAGTTCAATCCAATGCGGACAGTGTCCGCATTCTGGGGCATGGGAAGGTCTCTGCTGGTCTGTAGAGCTCCATACTGGTCTGAACTCGTCTCTACTGGTCCAAACTGGTTTTCGGCATCCCCTGCTGCCCCTGCTCCTCTTTACTGGTCCATACTGTTTTATATTGGTCTGAACTGGTTCATACTGGTCAGGGCAGAGGAAAGTCTCTGTTGGTCTGTAGATATTCATACTGGTTCATACTGGTCTGAACTTGATTGTTCTGGTCCATACCAATCTGAACTGGTCCCCACTGCTCTGAACAGGTCCATACTGCACTATACTGGTTCATACTGGTCTATACTGGGCAGGGCAGGGGAAGGTCCCACCTGCTCTGAAGAAACTCATACTGGTCTAAACGGGTCTGAACTGACCCCCACTGCTCTATACTGACCCATATTGATCCTTACTGTTCTATAGAGTCTCATACTGGTCAATACTGGTCTGAACTGGTCTGTACTGGTCTGTACTGGTCAGCATAGGTAGAAGTCTCTACTGGTCTGTAGATATTCATACTAGTTTATATTGGTCTGTACTGGTTTATACTGGTCTGAACTTGTCTATTCTGGTCGATATTGGTCAGGGCAGGGGTGTCACAGTGCGACCAGTCTGAAGCTGCCCCCCTGATTCAACCAGCCTAGAAGTAAAAAAGTCCCTGAGTGAAGAAGGATAGGTTGGATTCAGTTCTATACAAGGACCCTCAGCCAATCTCATTCAGCCCTAAATGCAGACCTATCATTGGCCAGGGAGCTGGACAGTGCTCAGACCCCAGCCAATCACATGTGTAAGCAAGGGAAATTTGAAGCTCCTATAAAAGGAGCTGCAAGAATAAACCTGAGGCTGTTTGTCACAAGGACCTTGGAGAGTTGGGCTGTTTGGATGTCGCCGATGAACGGCCCCTACTGTGATACGCAGTGATCCACGAAGTGATGCGACTCAGCCATTTTCTGTGTACAGAGCAGGGGAGACTCAACCGTGTAGGAGCTGGGAAAAGCCAGTAAGGCAAGAAAGCCAGACATTGAAGGAGGTGAGAATTAACATTAAAGCTAAAAAACTGAGTGGTGTAGGAGTCAGAGAAAGAAAAAAAGCTGGAAAATAGAAGGAAATTCTCACCAAAGAAAGAGGCAGATTAACCTCCATAGAGGAACAACCAGTCATGAAGGTATGAACTTTTATTTTACTTCAACGAGGAGAAAAGTATGATCAACAAGCTCTGAAAGCCACTATGGATGTTATAAAATTTTGATGTTTATTTCAAACGCTCCTACTCTCATATTTATCGGATGTTTTCCAATAAAATCACAACATAACCTGGAAAGCCAAGAGCACGTTGGAAGCAGAAGATTGTCAATGGTAAGACAATCTGCCCATCACCTTATTCCAAGACTCAAATATTTACAACCCATGAGTAGTAATGTGTGTGGTTTTAATTGAACTAGTTTTGAATTGAATTGTTTACTGTTTGTAGTGTTAAGTTGGAACTTTGTAACTTCTAAACATTAAGCCTGTGACATGCTAACCTAAAGAATTGTAATGCTGGTGGTTTTGCCTGACAGCTTGTGGATGTGAATGTCACAACCCCAGTGATACATGAGGTACATCACTAGCTGTGGGAGACTGGGCTTGCTGAGTTGGGTGGAAAAAGCCTTATTCAACTAGGCTCATAATTTAATTTTTTAGTCTAACCAAGAGGGTGAGTTGTCACCTTGCAGCTGAGCTCAAGCTGCCCCCTAAACTCAAGCAGCCCAGAAGAAAACAAGTCCCCAGAAAAGGCAGGGATAGGTTGGAGTCAAACCCAAGCAAAGACTTCAGCCAACCCTGTTCAGGTTTAGATGCAGATACAGCACTGGCCAGAGAGCAGGGCAGAGAGAGAACCCATCCCATCAGCTGTCTTAAGCCAGGAGATTCAAACCCCCTATATAAAGAGGGTCCGAACAATAAATGAGGCAGTTTGTCACAAGGACCTTTGAGAGTTTGAGTTGTTTCTGTGCCTCCAATGAATGATTCCCACCACAACACGTATGAGTGTAACTTTGTGTTTCAGTTGTGGAGTGGGATGTGATCCTTGGATATGGTGTGAGTGTAAAATCTGTCATGAGAGGTGGCACTGCACAGCAACACTAAAGAGTGCCTGGGGCCAGGAGTGGGAAAGAGTGGAATAGAGAGCCAGGAACTGGGCATTGATTTTTTTAAAATTACTGTAGGAAATAGTGTGTGGGAAAGTAGCATTTGCTTCCAGGAGCCTGAACAGTACCTGAGAGGGACTGGGATAATACACGTGAAAGGCATAGAGTCAGATTTGCTTGGAAATTAAGAAAGAAGGAAAAGCAAAGGCATGGGGACAGTGCCAGGATAAGCTGAGAAAATGGGACACAAAGCAAACAAGGAGAAAACCCCCAGGGGAAAGGGGAGCAGGGAAACATCCATGGATACACCTCCAAACAGCCTCCTAGGGATAAAAATGGCACGGTGGCTACATAACCCTGACACAAAGAATGAAAATAGAATCAAAATGAAACATTATTATATGAGAAAATAGACTAAACAGGAGATAAGATCTGATCATTTATCATTGATCTGATCTGGCCAAAATAGAGTTCCTTTGAGGGGTGCATGTGCCAAACTTTGAATATTCATGCGAATGCCAAAGAACCAGTCAGTCAGGAAAAAACAGATTCTGCTGCCAGTTGGAAGGGCAAGGTTTTCCTGGGGGAGGCAAACACATTTAAATTAAAAGACATTAAAACCTGGGACCCCTTAGAGCATCTGTCCCCTCTATATCTGCCAATGCACCCCCTGCAACCCCTGATGGACCCAGCCAGGATAACAGGGACAGAGCAGTCCAGCGAGAGGAATGGAAAAAATGAGAACCAAGCAGTGGCACTAAACCCCCTCTGGGAAGTGCCATTGGGTGGGGCACACAGGCAATCGGGTTTGTCACTGCCCCGCTTAATTCCTCCAAAGTGAGAGCATTTAAAAAGGAATTAAAAGTTCTACGTGAAGATCCAATTGGATCAGCAGAACAAGTAGACCAATTTTGGGACCCAATGTTTATAACTGGGACCGAGTGCAATCTAGAATTAACCTTTTGTTTACACCTGAGGAAAGACAAATGATCCAACTAGTGAGGATGTGGATTTGGGAAAGGTACCCTGCACAACACAGACCCCATGGGGAGCAGAAAATGCCCCTGCAATGCCCTAATTAGGACCACCATAACCCTGGAGGAAGGTAAAACATGGAAGATTATAGGGCATTAATTATCAGGGGAATTAGGGAGGCTGCTCCACCAACTCAGAACGACCACGGGGCATTTGCTGAACAACAAAAGAAGGATGAGACTCCAACTGAATGGCTGGAGAGGTTAAAAGAAATGCGAGACAATACTCAGGTACAGACTGATACAATAGCTGGACAAGCTTTATTGAAAATAACATTTGTCATGAATGCTTGGCTGGATATAAGGAAAAGCTGCAAGACTGGGGGAATGGCAGGATAAGGGATTGAATGACCTGTTAAAGGAAGCCCAAAAGGTCAATGTTTGGAGGGAGGGATGAGGAGAAAGCCAAGGGGAAAGCAAAGATAATGGAGCCACTATTGATGAGGGGAACCCGTGTGCAAGGAGCCACCCCCAGAGGGAAGTGAGACCCTGTCAGGGCAAGGCAAACGGGAGCAGGGGGAGGAGAATGGGACAGAGCTCCCTGGGGCAGAGGCCCTAAAAGGGAAATGGGCAATTGAACAGCTGAGGCCCAATCTGTCACCAGCACAGGGAAATTGGGCATTGGAGGTGAAACTGCCCAGGGAGGGAAAGGGACCTGAAGGTTTTTGAGGAGGCTTGATAAACAGTCTGCTGTACCTATGGTGGAAAGCTGCTTCATTCATCCCCCCAACCCACTGCTGAGTGGCCCTGAGTGGCCCCAGAGTGTCCCAAGAGCGACCCCAGTGACATGACCCCAGGAATTCCCATCAGGATTTGGGGCAAATGTAATGAAAATTCCCAGAAAATTCCCCAATCTTGTCTCAAATCTCACACAGGGAGGAGGGAGTGGACAGGTGACACCAGTGATGTCCCCAATGATTTCACCGCCCTTGATGGCATCACAGTGGTGGCATCACTGTTCCTGCAGCAGCCTCGGGATGTCCTTGATGGCTTTTTGGCACTGCATGGCCACCGCAAGGCCACTGAGGCCACCAGGGCCACCAGGGGTAATCGAGAGAAGCCTGTGGATGTCCCTAAGTGTTCCCAGCAGGTGACGCTTGGCCAGGAGGCTGCTCGCCTTCCACAGCTGCTCAGCCTCGGCCACTTTGGCCATCAAGGCCTCGGGGACATCAGGGGATGCCTCATTTGTCCCCTTCAGGGTGGCCTCGACGACCCTGAGCTGGCGCTGCAGCTCCCGGGGGAACGCGGTGGCTTCGTCACATGCAGCCACCAAGCGCCCCTGCAGCCCCAGGGCCACCTCTACTCGCTGTCCCCTCCTGGTGGCTGCCTCCCCCTCGCTTCTGACCACCTCAGCCTCTTCCATGGCCTTGGTGGTCGCCTCCGTCTCCTTGGCGGCGGCTGCCACCTGGGCCTCGTGCGCAGACTCCGCTGAGGCCATCTTCTCCTTAGCTAGGGGCAGCCGCGGCCGCCAGGCTTTGGCCACCAGGTTGTCCTGAGCTCTGCCCCAGCGGGTGGCCTTGTCCTGCAGGTCTCCAGCCAGGGCGCTGCTGGTGGCTGCAGTGGTGGCCTCGGCAGTGGCCGCATCCCTGCAGGCGTCACGGAGCTCGGTGGCCTCTCGGGCCAGCCGGGCCCAGCTGTCCTTAAGTGTAGCCACCGCGTCCCGCCAGGCACTGGCTGCGGCTGTCACATGGGCCCAGGTGGCCCCCGGGGTGGCCCCAAAGGCAGCCAGGGCCTCGGCCAGGGAGGCATCACCAGGGTGCTTCAGGGTGTCCTGGAGGTGACCGATGAAGGTCTCCAGTGCCTTGTGCAGGGACCTTGGGGACACATGCAGCAGCACATCCCCGTACGGCCTGGCCACAGTGGCTGCCAGCTCACCAAGTGTGGCCACCACGTCCACCAGCGCCTCCAACAGCTCTTGAGGGGACAGGGGAGGTGTCAGGGACTTTAGGGCACTTGTGGCCTCCTGTGGTGCCCCCTGTACCTTCCCTGGGTTCCCTTTGTCCCCTCCCTGGAGAGCTCTGCTCTCCCTTCTCTCCTTTTGTCAGCCCCTCATTGCCTCAGCCACCTCCTGCCACCCTCCACTGTTCCCCCCTGCCACCCTCGGTCCCCTCCACCCCTCTGTCACCTTATCCTCGTCCTGCGACACCCCTGTTCCCTTTGCAATCCCCTGTCCCCTCTCCCTCCCACCCCCCACACCACACCTGGATTGCCGTACCTCACGGGGCTCCATGGCCTCAGGGGACAGGATCGGGACACGCCCGGGGGACACTTGGGTGACACACAGGAACGTTGCACAGCGGCAGTAAACAGGAAGAGGTGACGTCACACCCCTGGCCCCGCCCCCCCCACCTGCGGGGTGCCCGATGTCCCCTTGACGCACCTCCATGTCCCCTCAGGGTCCCCACATGGCCCTAGTGTCCCCTGAATGTCTCCAAGAGGCCTTGATGTCCCCCCATGTCCCCAACAGGGCCCAAATGTCGCCCGATGTCCTGCTGGGGACACTAGGGGACATTGTGGTGACCCAAAACAGGACAGGGGACGTCAGGGTGGCCTGGGGGTCCCCAAGGGAAGGACACAGGGGTGTGTCCAAGGACCCCAATGTCCCTCAGGGTGTCCCCGTTCCCCAGCGGTGACAGTGCCACCTCCACGTCCCCAGCCTGTCCGCCTGTCCTTGCCCCTGCCCTACCAGTGCTCTATACGCCACCTCCAGCCTCGGTGTCACCTCCTTGTGACCCCCCCGCCATCTTGCCGAGCCCTCTATGATCTCCCTGAGTGCCTCGGCCACTCTGTGGAAGCCCTGTCCCCGTGTCCCACACAGCATCACCTCCCTGTCCCGGGTGACAGCAGGCACCAATGTCTCCAGCGCCTCCATCACCTCCTCCAGCTGCCCCAGCACATCCGCGGTGACCTCGTTGGTGGCCGCGGCAGCCTCAGCGCTGGCCCTGGCGGCCGCCACCTGCCGGGCACGGTCATGCAGGCGCTGGGCCATGTCCCGCTGCTGGCCTGCAACAGTGGCCAGGTGACGCCGTGATGTCCCCAAGCCCTGGCAGGCCACCTCGCAGGACACGGCCACCACGGTCAGGGCCAGCAGCAGTTGACCGTCCTCAGTCACCCCAGGGCAGTGCGGGCTGAGTCCAGGGACACTGTGGGGACATGGGGACACCGGACATGTGGCACAAGGGACGCGGCAGTGCCACCTGTCTAGTGGCACCAGGACTACCCCGGTGTCACCACCCCAGTGTCACCAGCTCCATCCCAGTGCCACCAGTTCTGTCCCACTGTCACCACCTGAGTGCCACCAGCCCAGCGTCACCAACACAGTTGCAGGACCAGTGTCCTCAGTCCTGTCCCAGTGCCACCATCTCAGTGTCCCCAGTTCCATCCCAGTGCTTCCACTCCAATCCCAGTGCTTCAAGTGTAAGGCCAGTGCCACCACCCCATTGTACCCATACCATTGTCACCATCCCAGTGTCTCCAGATCCATCCAAATGTCACCATCCCAGTGTCCCCAGTTCTCTCCCAGTATCCCCAGTCCTGTCCCACTGTCCTTCATCCTGTCCCAGTGTCCCTGTCCCAGTGTTCCCAGTTGTGTCCCAGTGTCACTAATTCCATCATTGTGCCACCAGCCCAGTGTCTCCAGTCCTGCCCCAGTGTCACAAGTCACCTCCCACTGTCCCCAGTTCCAGCCCAGTGTCCCAGTCCTGGTGTCAGCAGCCCAGCGCCGACAGGGCTGTCCCGGTGCGGCCAAACCAGTGTCACCAGTCCTCTCCCAGTGCTACCAGCCCAGCACCACCATCCCAGTGCTCCCAGTGCCAGTCCAGTGCTCTCAGTTCCAGTGCAGTGCCACCGCCCCATTGTCCCCATACCAATGTCACCATCCCAGTGTCCCCAGTTGTGTCCCCAGTCCCATCCCAGTATTCCCAGTCCCTTCCTGATGTCCCCATCCCAGTGTCCCTTCCCAGTGTTCCCAGTTCCATCCCAATGCCACCAACCCAATGTCCCCAGTTCCATCCCAGTGTCCCCAGTTGTGTCCCTGTGTCCCCAGTCCCCTCCCAGTGTCCCCAGTTCCATTCCAGTACCACCAACCAAGGGAGTCATCCCAGTGTCACCAGTGCCATCCCAGTGTCACCGGTGCCACACATGGCACCAGCCCAGTGTCACCAGTTCAATCCTAGCGTCCCCAGTTTCTCCCCAGTGTCCCCCATTCTGCCCCAGTGTCCCCATCCCAGTGTCACCAATGCCACCCCAGTTTCCCCAGTCCTGACCCAGTGTTCCCTATCCCGTCTCATGTCCCTGTCCCAGTATTCCCAGCCGTGTCCCAGTGTCACCAGTTCCATCCCAGTGCCACTAGTTCTATCCCACTGTAACCACCCAATTGTCCCAAGGGCTGCCTCAGTGCCACCACACCCATGTCATCATTCCAGTGTCACCAACCCAGTGTCCCCTGTTCCCATTCCAGTGCCATCACACCCGTGTCATCATTCCAGTGTCACCAACCCAGCGTCCCCTGTTCCATCCCCATGCTCCCACTGACAGCCCAGTGCCACCACCCCATTGTCCCCATACCAATGTTACCATCCCAGTGCCACCGCCCCATTGTCCCCATACCGATGTCACTATCCCAGTGTCACCAGTCCTGTCCCAGTTTCCCCAGTCCTGTCCCAGTGGTGTCCCCATCCCAGTGTAACCAGTTCCATCCCAGTGTCCCCATCCTGGGGCAGGGGAAGGTCTCTATTGGTCGGTAGGGCTCCAAACTGGTCTGAACTGGTCTGTACTGGTTCCCTGCATCCCCTGCTGCCCCATGATGCTCTACACTGGTCCAAACTGGTCTATATTGGTCTGAACTGGCCTATACTGGTCAGGGCAGGGGAAAGTCTCTCTTGGTCTGTAGATATTCATACTGTCCATACTGGTCTGAACTGGTTTATACTGGTTCATACTGGTCTGAACCGGTCCCCACAGCTCCGTACTGGTCCATACTGGTCTATACTGGTAATGACAGGAGAAAGTTCCTCCTGGTCTGTGGAAATTCACATTGGTCTGACCTGATCTGAACTGGTCTGATCTGCCTCCCATTGTTCTAAAAAGATGTATACTGATCTGAACTGGTTTATACTGGCCTAAACTGGTTCATAATGGTCTCTACTGGTCTATGCTCATCCACGCTACCTCCCACTGCTCTAAACTGCTCCACACTGCTCTATACTGATCAATGCTGGCCTATAATGGTTTATACTGGTCCATACTGGTGCATACTGGTCCATACTGGTTTTTACTCACGCACAGTCCCACACAGCACCATCAGCCCCTTGGTCAGCCCGTGCCCAGCCCGCAGCCAGTGCTGGCACCGCTGTGCCCGTCGCTCCTCGCGTTCCAGCGCCACTGCCTCCTCTTCAGCTTTGGCCCCGATCTGCCGCAGCCGCTGCTCATCCTCGTCCCCCAGGGTCCCCAGGGCCACAGCCGGGGCCACCGTGGCCACCCGGGCCCCCTGCAGCCCCTCCTGGGCCAACCGGGCCTCTCTCAGTGCAGCCTCGGCCTCAGCCAGTGCCGTGGGGATGCTGTCCGGTGTCCCCAAGGCCTCGGCCAGGGCCACCAGGGCCTCCAGGGCCCGGTGCCGTTTGGCCACCGCCGGGGCCACCTCGGGAGGGAGGGCAGGGGGGGACACCTGGGGACAGGAAAAGGGGGTTAGGGGATGGAGGGAGGGGTTTGGGGGGTTCGGGGAGGGGAGTTTGGGGGGTCGCTGGTGGGGTTTGGGGGTTCTGGGGGAGCTTTTGGATGGTCCAGAGGGGTATTCAGGGGGTGGCCCAGGGGGGTTGGGGTGTCTCAGGTGACATTTTTGGGGCATGGGGGGCCCCAGATGAATTTTGGGGGATCCTGAGGGGGCTTTTGGAGGTCCTGGAAGGGTTTTGGGGGGGCTCCACGTGGGGTTTTGGTGGTCCCAGGTGAGGTTTTGAGGGTCCCAAGTGAACACGGGGCACAGCACAGGGTAGTCAGGGTGGACAGAGGGGTCAAGGGAGTCCCAGGTGAGGTTTGCCAGAGACTGAAGGGGTCCCAGGTGAGGTTTTGGGGGTCCCAGGTGAGGTCTTGGGGCTCTCAGTCAAGGTTTTGGGGATCCCAGCTGATGTTTCCCAGGGATTTGTGGCTTCCCAGTTGAGAATTCTCAAAGATTTGGGGTTTCCCAGACGCCCAGGTGAGGATTTGGGGGAGTCCCAGGGGGCCAGGTGAGGATCTCAAGGGACTCCCAGATGAGATCTGGGTGTCCCAGATAAGAATTCACAAGAATTTTGGGTTTCCCAGGTGTCCCAGGTGAGGCTCCAGGGAGGTTTTGGGGTTCCCAGGTACCCAGGTGAGATTCTGGGGGGTTCCACCTGAATCCCCCCAGGAATTTGGGGAGTCCCACCCCCTTTTTCCCCCTCACCGGCCCCTCTGAACTCCCAAGTCTCCAGAACTTTCCAGTTCTCTTTGCCCTCCCAGCTGCAGCCCTGGCCCTGGGGAGTCCCAAACTTCACCAAATCCCTCCCCCAAATCCTCCCAGATCCCCTCGGGTGCCCACTGGGGGTGATCCCGGGGTTTTGGGGTTCCCACCTTGAGCTCCATCCTGGTCCCCATCTGGAGGCTGCGGCCGGAGCTCTGAGGGCAGAGGGCGTCGAGGCTCGGAGGAGGGAGGGCCCCACGCCCTGATCCTCCCCCGAGGGGCAGAACTGGGCCTGCCAGGACCTCAGGGAACCTTTCGGGGCTGGCTTTAACCCCTCGGGGCCTGGATCCATCCATCAGGGCTCCATTTCCCTGCCAGGACCCCAGTGACCCCTCAGGGCCCTGATTTCCCCGGACAGGACCCTGATTTACCCCCATCATCCTCTCAGGACCCCACTTACTCCTCAGGGCATTCATTTATCCCTCACGAACCATTTCCCCCTCAGGACCCCATTTATCCTTCCAGGACCCCATTTGCCCCCTCAGGGCCCATTTACCCCACACAGGGCTCTGATTTCCCCTGCCAGAACCCGGATTTGGAATTGGTGTTGGGGATTGTTTATGAAGATCCAGCAGGATTTGGGGTCTGGGATTTGGGATTGTTTGAGGACCTAGGACTGGAGATCTTTTAGGATCAGATTTGGGTTATCTGGCAGCATTTGGGATCTGGGATTTTTTGGGATTCAGGGTTTGGGATTTGAGAGCATTTAGAATTGGTTTTGAGTGTCCAGTAGGATTTGAGATTTTTGAGTGCGTTGGGGTTGTTTGGGATCCAGGATTTGAGATCATTTGGGACTATTCCTATCAATGGAGGGCCCTGGGGGGTTCTGAGGGGGGACATGGTGAGTGTGGGGCAGTCCCATGGACTGGGGGGTCCTCGTCAGTGGGGGTGTCTGGTGAGTGTGAGGGGATCCCACGGATGGGGAAGGGGCAGTGAGTGCGGGATCCTGGTGCACTGGGGGAGGGTTCTTGGACCAGGGGAGTCCAAGCGCTTTTAGGGGTTGGTGAAGGGCGGGTCCTGGTGCGAGGGGGGGCCCAGTAAATTGGGGGGGTCCCTGGTGATAACGGGGGGTCCTGGCTGATAACAGGGGGGGGTCACAGGGTCGAGCCCTAAGGGACCCCCGGCGTTGGGGACCGCCCCTGTGCTCCCCCAGCGCTCAGAGCCCCCCCAGTCTCACTCTTGGGCCTGCCCTGGTCCCGGTGCTGTTCCCAGGGGATTCCGCAGCTCTGGGGGGTCAAAGGGGAGGGGGCAGAACCCCTAGGATGGGTGGGGAGGCACAGAGGGGGTTCCAGGCCCGGTGCTTGTGGGGGTTGGTACAGGAAAGGGGGGCTCAGCCCCAGTCCTGGAGCTCGATGATGGGGGCAGTGCTGTCAATGCACGGGGGTGTCCCAGTGCCTGGTGGCACCTGAGTGTCCACAAGGCTCCCCAGTGACGTCATTACCGCAATGACATCACAGCAGTGACATCACTGTCCCTGCAGCACCGCCAGGATGTCCTTGATGGCATTTTTGGCGCTGCTTAGCCGCATGGGCTACCGGGGCCACTGTGGCCACCATAGCGTCTGAAGAGGAGTTTGTGGATGTCCCCAAGTGTCCTCAGCAGGTGACGCGTGGCCAGGTGGGCGCTGGCCTCCAACAGCCACTTGGCTTCTGCCACTTCGGCCACCATGGCCTCTGGGACATCGGGGGACGCCTCATTTGTCCCCTCCAGGGTGGCCTCAATGTCCCTGAGCTGGCACCGCAGCTCCCGGGGGAACAGAGTGGCCTCGTCATACGCGGCCACCAAGCGCTCCAGTGGCCCCAGGGCCACCTGTGCCTGCTCTCCCCTCCTGGTGGCCACTCTCAACCAGCTGGTGGCCACCATGGCCTCTCTCATGGCCTTGGTGGCCACCTCCTCCTCACTGGTGACCGCTGCCAGCCAGGCCTCAAGCGCGGCCACTGCCTCCTTGGCCAGGGCCACCGACGGCCGCTGGGCCGTAGCCACCTGGTTGCGCAGAGACGTCCCCCAGCGGGCGGCCTTGTCCTGCAGGTTCCAGGCACGGTTGGTGGCGACAGTCGCAACGGTGGCTGCAGTGATGGCAGCAGTGGTGGCTGTGTCCCTGCAGGTGTCACGGAGCTCGGTGGCCAGCTGTTCTTGAGACATCCGTCGAGTCCCACTAGGCCACCAGGCGCTGCCTGCGGCTCTCATATCGGCCCAGGTGGTCCCAGGGTGGTGCCAGGGCCTGACCCAGGGAGGGGACACTGGAGTGGCCCAGGAAGGTGACAGCGTGATAGTTGAGGGTCTTATGGAGGTACCAGGTGAATCTCCCCAGGTTTGCACTCAGGGACTTTGGGGACACGCGCTGCCACATGCCCCTCTGTGGCCTGGTCACAGTGGCTACCACCTTGCCCACGGCCACCACAGCCTCCAGGCACTGGGAAGGGAACAGGAGAGGTGTCAGGGACCTGGTGGCACTTGTGGCCTCCTGGGGTGGCCCCTTTGTCCCCTCCCTGGAGGCGTCTGCTGTCCCCTCTGTCTCTTCGTCAGCCCCTAATGCCATCTGCCACCCCCCGCTTTCTGCCCCGCTGCCGCCCTTGGTCCCCTCCACCCCTCTGTCACTTTCCCCCTTCCTGCCACACCCTCCTGTCCCCTTTGAGACACCCTGTCCCCTCCCACCACCTTCTGTGTCTCCTCCATTCCCCCGTGTCCCCTCTGTCACCCTCATGTCCCCCCTGTCCCCTCTGTCCGCTGTGTCACCAGTTGTGTCCCAGTGTCACCAGTTCCACCCCAGTGCAACCAGCCCAGTGTCCCCAGTCCCTTCCTAATGTCCCCATCCTAGTGTCCCCTCCCAGTGTCTCCAGTTCCAGCCCAGTACCCCTGTCCCTGTGCCACCAGTCCCCTCACACTGTCCATAGATCCATCCCAGCGGCACCTGCCCAGTGCCACCAGGGTAGCCCTGGTGTCACCACCTGTGTCCCCAGTTTCATCCCACTTTCACCACCCCAGTGTCCCCAGGGCTGTCCCAGTGCCAGCAGCCCTGTGTCATCATTCCAGTGGTACCAACCTGGTGCCACCAGTTCCATTCCAGTGTCACCAACCCAGTGCACCAGTTCTGTCCCACTGTCACCAGTGTTTTGGGGGTCTTGGGGGATCCCAGGTGGAGTTTGGGGGCTTCTGGGTGGGGGTTGGGTGGTCCCGGAGCATTTTGGGAGGTCTCAGTTGAGGTTTGGAGTTCCCAGGTGACGTTTGGAGCTCCCAGGGGAGGTTTTGGGGGTCCCAGGTGAGGTTTCCAGGGAATTGGGTAATCCCAGTTGAGAATTCACAAAGATTTGGGGTTTCCCAGGTGAGAACATGGGCCAGGGGTTCAGGAGGGCTGAGGGGCTCAGGCCTGGGAGCATTTTGGGGGCTTCAATCAATGGGGAGGGCCTGGGGGGTGCCGAGGGGGAGGCGTGGTGAGTGTGTGGGGGGCTCTCATGGATTTGATGCCTCAGGTTTTGGCTTTTCTTTTTTTCAGATTCTGTGCTGCTTTACTCTGTGGGTCTGGGCTTCATATTAAGGGATGCTGAGCTCTGTTCACAGAGCAGGGAGACAAAACAATTCCTTTCTAGCTGTGAACTCAAGGACACATAATCCAAACTTCAGGCCCAAGAGCATAAACAATGGGCACTGAAGAGAGAAAAACAAGAAGGATGGGACTCCATCATCTAAAGACATAATTGGACAATTAACTCCAATATGCAAATGGAGCAGAACTTATAAAAGTGACAGACCTCGTGACCGGCCGTCCATTTTGTGGCCATTTTGGTCCATCTTGAGCGTAGCCCTGGCTGGGCTCTTGTTCTGCCCAAGGTGTATCCATGGAGGCCTTTTAACAAATGCCTGCTTTATTGTGTAACCGTGTCTGGCCTCTGTTCTAGGTCAGCCTTGTGGAGGCCTCAGTTTGTGGCGAACACGAAGGGAGCCGAGGCACCTGGGCAGGGCTGGAGCAGAGGCAGAGGAAGGTGCAGCTGCTGCCGCCAGCCCGCGGCACTGGCGGGGCCCAGGTGCGGGGCAGAGGGTGCGGGAGGCCGAGAAGCTCGGGAGGAGCGAGAGAGGCGTGAGCGGCTGCAGGGGCGCTGTGTTTATCGGGTGAGCGCGGTGGGAAGGGGCGTTTTGTGCTCGGGAGCGCAGCGGGTGCGGGGCTCGCTGCGCCCCGGGCCGGGGAGGGCGGGCGCTGTGAGCAGCGGGGTTGGATTGCGGGGCTGGGCTTGGCCTGGGGCCGGCAGTGCTGGCGCAGGGATCGTTCCCGCACCGCCGCTCCGGAGCGCCGCGATCGGAATCTCGCTCTTTCTCTCTCTCGTTGGTTCTTTTAATTTCTACTCGAGCTGTTAAAATTCCGTGTGTATATTCTGCTGCGAGTGCTGTAGTGATAATATCCCGAGAGACAGTCCCCTGAGATTAGTACTGAGAAACTGGGGAGCCCTTACCGGGGGGAGCCTTGTTTTTCAAATGCAAACTCATTGGACTCTCAGAAAAGATCTGGCCGCGATATAGAGGAGCTAGAGGCCCGAGTTTGGTAGTTGGGATAAGAGATTAATATCAAGTGTGATTTCCCGTAGACGCGAGGATAAATCCTCAGGGTGCTCAGGTGAGCTGGAGTATGCGAGGCTCTTTATGGTGCCAGCATGTCAGCGGAGCCCAGCAGCAAAGCAAAAGGAAGAGCATCCCTTAGTCTGAAAGGGAAAAGGGGAGAAAAGGGGAAAAAGAGGCAATATTGGTAAACAAAAGTAAAACAAGGGAGGAAGAAGGCTCAGATCGAGTCTCTCCCGCCCTGAGGGTGGGGTCGGTCGGGTCCGGGCCAAGACGCGCCCCCCCCGCCGCCACCGCCCCCCCGCCGCCAGCGCCGACACGATCGGGGGGCGGGGGAGGCGCAGCTCAGACGGGGCCCAGCCGGGGAAGGACGAGAAAGGCGAGCCCGGGCAGGCAGGGACGGCGCCGGCCCCGGGCCAGGAGGAGGAGCCGGGGCGGAGCCTTGCACCGGGAGAGGGGAGGGGATGGATGGCGGGCACCGCCCACGGCACCGCCCCGAGAGGAGGAGGAGGAGCCGGGGGCGGAGCCTTGTGCCGAGAGGGCGGGGAGGGAACCTCCCATGGGGGCGGGGTCTCTCCGCTCCCAGCCCTGTCAGTTTCCATGGCAACCCTGAACGCCGGGATGCGGCTGCGGGGGATGACGTCACCGGCGCGGGCGGACGCGCAGCCCGGGTTAAAAGACGCAGCAAATCCCGCGTGGGGCTCCCTAGGATCGGGGGGAGGCAAAATAGATTATATGGTACAACAGGGTCAGCCGAACCAGGGAGCTCCTGCTCCAGCAGCTCCGGGGAAGGTGAAATTGATGAACTCATTGCAGCCTTGAGCAAGCGAAGGAGGGGAAAGATCGTGAGAAAAGCCATCAAAGAGTGTAGCCCCATGGTGAAACGTACTAGATCAAAAAAGACAAAAGAACCGGTTTTACAATCTCCACTACGACCAGCACTTGGCAACCAGGGACCGATACACGTTAAGGTTCCATCTTCCCTTGTGAAAAACACGGTTCACTTTCCTGTTAAAATTTAAAACTTTAATAAAGGACAGTAGGAGACAGAGACAGCAAAACAAAAATTACGGCTCAGTGCATCTTGGTACTAAGCCAAGAGCACCCCTGCTAGTTTGGGAAACACCCTTTTTATACCATTTCTATTACATCAGCCTGTTGCATATTCATAGACTCTTATGCATATCCACCATCTAGTTTACATATTTCAGGAATTGTTTAGCATGGCTCCTCCTCAGCTCTGCCTTTTTAGAGCATGTGTGTTTCTTGGCTGTGGTTTTGGTTCCCTCTCTTGATCACTTCCACTCTGGGCCTTGGTCCACACTTTCTTCAGACGGCAGATGCTGATAGTTGGCACATCAATAGCAGGGTGCTCATGACGTGTTCACTGGATGTTATCCCGACCAAACAGACAGTTCACTCCTGACTAGATCAGCTACCACTACTGCCATGTCTAAGTTTTTATTAACAGCAGAAATAAGAGCATAGTTATTTTAACATTGTACATATAAGATTCCTCTTAATATAACAATATAATAAGCATCTATAATAATCTTTCCTCTTCCCTTTTTACAAATAATTTGGCTTGAGCAGTATTTCTTTTTTTCTATCCTCCATTATTTGCTTTTCTTTTCATAAATAATTTTTGCTTCTTCCAAGTGGTCTTTCTTATTATTTTGTATGCACATAATCTTTTGTGCAGTCCCAGATGTAGACAATTTTGGATCTATAGCATTGTCACTTAATCATTAAAACTGAAAATCAGGGACAAAGACTATCTAACTAGTTAAAGTTAGAAAGTGGTATGTTTATTACGCCGGTGGGTGGCCTGGAAGGGGTCATTCTTGAAATGCGTGACTGCACCACACAAGGATTTTTGCCTTCTATTTATTTCCCAAAATAATACATATGCATAACCCCAGCACCTCCCATCCCCGCTTTGTATTAAAATGAGGTTATTAGTCCTTCACGTGTGCGCAGTTCTTCCCTTGAATTGGATCAGTGGTCCCAAATTGGGTCAGTGGTCCCAGGGATGAAGTCAGGAAGGTCTTGGTCAGGTCTCTGTGACCCTCTGGCACAATCCAAGGCCCCCTGCTTCGTGATGGATTGACACAGAGTCCAGGTGCTGGGCATTGTTCTGCTGGTTTCAATATGTTCCTATGTTGGTTCACTTGCTCCTCTTCCTTCTACAAATGAGCTCATAATGTAACAATTAGCTTTAACTTAAGCATCTAATAATCATTAACCAGTTGTTGGTGTATCTGACTTCAATATGAATTGGTTCTAACCCTCAGCTAAAATCTTAAATTTTTTAAATCTTAATTCAACCCCTTAAACTAACCAAGAGAAGTAAAACAATAATTGGATGAACGAAGGTACTGAGCAAGTCAGTTGCCATTGGAGACTGCTCACAAAGCACATCCCACTAATGATGGGATGGGCCTTTTTCCAATCTTTTAAATACTTTCCATATAGTCTCTGTGTCATGGTGTATTGTAATGAAAGTTCTTTTCCTTTTATCTTTAACTTTTTTAACAATTTTCTTTAATTCATAATGTTTTAACAATTTGGTAACCAAAGTTAAGTTCATCCCTATGGGCACAGGCAATATTTCTTGGACAGTGATCAAATTCGCCTTTCTATGTTGGTATGATACGACAGGTGCCTGATAGGAAAAAGCACATCCTTTGATTTTGACAAAGTTACAAATGCACAAGTTAAATTGAGTTTCCTTCACTGTCATCTCATCAACTATTATAGTGGGGCATGCTGCTCTGAGGCAGATACAACTTTGTCTTGTATACACAGGCAAGGTTTTCTGGTTAATGGGATGCATTTCAAAGTGAGAAATACTTTGCTCTGTATCTAAGTCTAAACTCAGAGCAGCTAGTTAAGCATTTGTCACAGTATTTAGAATTCTTGGTGAGATTCATGGAATCTGTCTTGGACAAACACAGATTTACATCCCCCAAACATTTCTTCTTTCTTACACAGTGGCATTTGTAATTTTTAGCATTTGACCCAGAGACTTAGGGGAGTTAAAATCATAGGCTTTCCCTTGGCACTTATATACTAGTCACGTGATATGGAAGTGGTGCTGCATCAGCTGCGGTTACAGCAATAATCATAAATGACACAACTCTCTAAGCTACACCTACTTGATTATCTATTTCAACGACAAGTCGTTCTGTTCTTTGGGGGATTATTACACTGTGCTTATCATTTTACTCACACTCTATTTATTTTCTCGAGAAAGTTTTAATTTCAGTTTGTTGTTACCCATTGTAACTTTCTAAAGTGCCTCAGGAGCCTTCTTCACTCGGGAATGATGGATCTAGGTGTTTGTTCCTTAATCTTGATTGCAGCAAAGGTGGTGAGGAGCACTTGGGCGGTCACCAGATGTCGCTGTAGGACACGAAAGAACACAAGCACGCAACCGTTCTCAAGGTGAAGGAAAAAAGGGAAGTTTATTTTCTGACTCCAATATTTATAGTTTTACAAAAGTGACAGCGGATTGGAGGGTGACAGTGACACCTCTCCAATGACACTGGTTAAACCAACAGTCCCTCAACTCTCTCCTCCTCCATCAAGGAATGCAAAACAATGAGTTATTTACAGAAAGTGTGTGAGAAAGTTCACTACAAGAATGTCAACATCAGAAGGCATAGAAAATCCTAAAAAACCAGGGTGACGCACCCCTTGTAGTTGTATGTCTGTTTTGATTAGTATTATTGTATTATGGCTTACCTTCGAGGAAAATCTGTCCATAATTACCTCACCCTTTGCTGCTTTCTTTGCCTCTCCATCCGCCAGCTCATTTCTTTCCTCCAATTTTAAGCTCACTCTCTGGTGTGCCTTAATATGCTTTTTCAGGTAGCTGAACTGCTTCCAGCAGCCAGTTTGTCTCTTCTTCCCTTGTGAGTTGAGCAGTCCCCTCTCCTTCCAGATGGCTCCATGCGCATGCACGACTCTGAATGCCTTTAGCTTTTCTAAGGCATGGGTCAATGCATTTATCTCAGCCTTCTGTGCAGAGGTACCTGTTGGTAAGGGTCCAGACTCTATTACCTCTCTGCAGGTAGTCACTGTGTACTTTGCATGTCGCTTTCCACTGGCAATGTAGCTGCTCCCGTCAGTGAGCCAGCTCTCTGCATCGTCCAAAGGAGTGTCCTTTAAGTCTGGGCAGCAGGAGTAGGTAGCTTCAATGGTCTCCAGGCAATCGTGGTGTACTGCTTCTCCTTGATTCCACTGAGAAAAGAGGCTGGATTGACAATATTAGTCACCACTATCTCTACATCATCTTGCTCTACCATGATGGCCTGGTATTTCAGAAACCTCTGTGGTGAAAGCCAGTGGCCACCCTTTACTTCCAGTACTGTGGACACTGTGTGGGACACTAGCACAGTCATTTTTGTCCCAGGGTAGACTTGGGTGCTTCTTCAATATTCAGCACAACTGCTGCTACACCTCTGAGGCGGCCTGGCCATCCTTTGGCTGTTGCATCTAGTTGCTTAGAGAAGTAAGCAACTGCCCTTCGGTATGGACCCAAGTCCTGAGCCAGTATTCCCAGGGCAATTCCTTGCATGGAAAAATAGAAAGAATGGTTTACTTACATCTGGAAGTCTCAAGGCTGGAGCTGACATAAGGACACTCTCTAGCTGGTGAAAGGCCCGTGTGGCTCCTTTTGTCCACTGGAGATCTCTGTTTCCATCGGCAATAAGAGCATAGAGGGGTCTGACGAGCAGTGCATAACTATAAACCCACAGCCGGCACCACCCTGCCATGCCTAAGAAGGTTGGGAGTTCCTTCGTTGTCTGGGGTTTCGGGGTTTGGCCTATGTCTTCCCTGCCTTAAAGCCTGCTGCTCAGCACTCCTTACCCCAGGTAGATTACCTTCTGTTTCACTACCTGTGCCTTTTTCTTTGAGACTCTGCATCCTTGGAGTCCTAGGAAATTCAAAAGGCTTACCGTCCAGGCTTCCCTCATCCGAGTGGCTACTAGAAGATCATCCACGTACTGCAACAGCCTTCTTTCCTCTTGTGGAGCTTCCCGGGACTCTGGGTCTATGCAAGCTGTTTTCCAATCGGAGTGGGGAATTTTGAAGCCTTCAGGCACATGGACCATGTGAGCTGTGTTTGAATGCAAAAATTTTCTGGCTGGCTTCGTGGATAGGGAGGCAAAAGAAGGCATCTCTTAGGCCTAAAACAGTGAACCAGGTTAGCTCAGGTGTTAAACAAGTTAGTAAAGTATATGGATTTGCTACCACAGGGTATAAATTCTGTGTTATCTTATTGACAGCCCTCAATCCAGTACTATCAATTATTGGGCTGATTCCTTGCCTATCTTCCTTTTGAGGGTCCTGCTCAATTCTCACTGGTTGTGTTCTTTCCTTAAGCTTGATTACGATGTGGGGGCATTTTTCACCCTTCCTGGTACAGCAGAGGCCCATACCCTCGAAAACACTTATTTACTTATTCTAGTATCTCTTTACTAATGTCTTTCTTAATTTCAATGGCTGTTAATGTTAAGCCTAACATCTTTATATCATTTGCCTCCAGAGTAACCTTTCTCATTTGAGAATGTTTAGCAAATGGAGCGAATTGTACAAAAGCTTCTAAGTACACATAGAACACATGTTACTTTAAAGGTTTGCAAAAGTATTCCTTCTCAGACTGGCCAGTTGTTCCCTGCACTACAACCTAAACATTTTCCACAAGTACTAAAGCTTTATTTAAAACTGAATATATGGCCCTTGTGTTGACTAAAATTCTACCCTTTTCTTTCTTCTGATCTCACTGCCTCTTGCAGAGGGGTCTGTTACATCCTAGTTCTGGATGAAATTGAACTGCCAGGAGGGGGATGGGTTCAAGTGGGTATACTTTTGGAGCCTAAGCCTTCTTCCCTTTTGGGGAGGTCATCTTTATCCTTCCTCCCTTACCTTGGGAGGAGCCTTTAACAAATCATATGTACTCATTTTGTGAACTGTAATCACTTTGCATTTCAGCATGATAATCTTTGTTTGACTTCATATGTTGCTATCTTATGCTGCATGCTGAACAACACGTTTGATTTACTTTCTCTTTGCCTTGTCTTCCTTTTCAAGGGCCAAGACCAGGGGGCGGTCTGATCTCACAGTCTCTTTGCCATTCTGGGTGATTTCTTAAAACAAAAAGACATATCAGCATACAAAACCCCATCCCATTTACCTTCCTATTTTAAAACAGTATTAACTGCAATGAAATATTATAAATCTTCTTATTTTCTGAGCTGCTCCTACTGGCAGCCTTCTCCCAGTGAGCCCCTCCTAAAAGGGGCTAGTTGAGCAACCTCTTTGCTCTGGTCAGTTCTCATTATCTCTTTCTCCTTGCCCTATCTCGCTTCCACCCAAACTTGTCTTTACAAAGCTTCACAGTAGTTTCTTAGTCTTCCTCCTGCACACACACACACACACACACACACACACACACACAGAGCTCCAGATGGCAGGTATCAGATGTGATTTCCCACACACGAGCTTTAAGATCTTAGGTTCTGAATCAGCTTGATCAGAAACCTTTAATTTACACTCTGGGCATGTGCCCTGATGCTTATTAGAACAGCAATACCAGCGTTTCTCACAAACACTGCACTGCAACAATACTAATGCAGTGTGCCAGCCTCTTGATGCACCGAAGGAATTGCCCACAGAGGCAGGCTATTCTGCTTATTACAGAGAACTCTAAATCCCTACAGCAGGCTGTTCCCAGTCCAGACTTACTATAGTACCAGCTGAAGTCTCATAAACTCATTCATCTCTTCTATCTAAACTCTGTTTTACAAAATATCAGTCCTTTCTAGTTCTCTTCTTGCACAATCTAATTAAGCACGGTGTCTACTTACACTTGTTTTAATGCCTTGCAGAAAGGCTGTGCTTGTCACAGCAGAAACTCTGATACGCCCACAGACACAGACACACGCATCCCCCCTTTATCTCAAATTCACTAGAGCCAGGGCTTGAATTGCTGTGAGGGGAGAATTCTTGGAATTCCTTAAATTTGCTTTACTATAGTTAAACATAAATCACCATACCATAGTTCTTCTGTGTAAAATGCTACTCTTGTTGCAAACAAAATCTGAAAATCTCCACAAACACCACTATACAATCCGAGAATCAAATTACCACAATGCAGTGGAAGAAAATCACCACACAAAATCACTGGGAAAGGGCATATCTCTCAAAGTGCCCCTTTTCTCAACACAACATAGCATACCATAATTCAGCATTTACTCACATCAGTTTTCCCTGGACACAAATCAAAATAACAGCACACAGTCCAGAGATCGAGTCCAAACATTCAGGGCAAAGGAACTCTCTGAGCTCGTACTCACGGTTAAAATGTACCAAATCAACACAAATCACTACATTTAAACACAATAAGTACAGTCACTGACGTTTCTCCACCCGCTTCTCCATAGGGCACTTCTCTCCCTGCCCCCACAGCCTGCTGCAGCCGGCGCCTCAGGCCTCACTCGGCTGCTTCAAACACGGGTAGTACTCACCCTCCCCGCATTGTAGGACACTGTAGATCTACTCTCTCTTATACACCGTACACTTATACACTTGCACGATTAGAAACACAGTGCACTGACCACACAATGCATTAACCATACAGCGACACAGTGTTTGACACACACACGCATATAGAGATTCATTCGACCCACCCCCAGGGTCGCTAGTGGCTGGTCTATCAGACAATGAACCCCCAATACAGTGTCCGGACACTACACACATACACACACATAGACGTCCACTCGACCCACCCCCAGGGTCGCTAGCAGCTGCTCTATCAGAACAACGAACCCCCGTCTCTAATCCAGCTGCTCCACCAGCTACACCCAGACGTCTCTGAGTGATTTACTCCCTAGCTCTCTTTTCTCCTGGGGGCCCCTCAGTACATACCGTATTCTCCTCCGCAGCCAGCAGGTCCTTGTCTGTCCTCGCAGGAGGCAAGTCGAGATGAGCGGAGCCCCACTAGGAAAAAAATCTTAGGGAGCACCTTGGAGGTCTGTCTATCCCCCCGCCCCTGCAGGGACAGAGAACTCCTGACTTGGCTCACCATAATGTTTTGCGGAGAAAAGAAGAAAACTCTACAACTTTGTCAAAGTTGTAAAGTTGGTACGTTTATTACAGCGCTGGATGCATGCGGAGATTGCTCTCTTCAAAAAAGGCATGCATACCTCTGAGAACTTCAGGTCTCTTTTTATCTCTCTCTTAAATACATATGCATACAGTTTCACAATAGGTTCATACATATTCATTTTTATGGGTTTCGTGTGACATTTACCACTAGTTCCTTTGTATCAGAAAAAATTCCGAGGTCAGGTTGACTTGCCCTTACAGCAGTCTCTGTCTCCTTCTATCATCTTCTGTATCCCGCCATTATCTCTGTCCTTCGCTGAAGTAACTCCACTGAGCTTAGACCTTGCAGTCTAGCTAAATAACTATGGTTTCTAACTACAGACTCAACTCAAAAATGTACATTTCACTTAAATTAAAATGGATTTCCATCCTGAAAAATTTTCATTTTGCTTCACTGTCGTGGTTTGACCAGAAATGGGACATCTGGGATATGTTGTTTTGCTGTGGTTACCAATGGGTGTTCGGATTTTAAGATGAGCACCTGGTTTGACCAGTGGAGCATTGGATCCGCCTCTTGAGACTACAAACCCAAGGAGTTAAAAGCAGGGCTCTTGTCCTTCAGAGTGCTCTTGGGATTTCCTGCGTGGATGGTTGGGCCTCCCTCCCCCGGCCCAGTTGCTGGCTGGGCTGGGAGAGGGGAAAGCCACGTGGCCCATATACGGTAGGCCCGGATTCGGTGGAAGGGTGGGGGGAGCATCGAGCGACCTGTTTACCCCCCCCCCCCCCCCCCTTTTTGGAGACGGAGAGAATGCAGCCTGTGCTGTTACCCTGTTACTTTGAAACTTGATATCATGTGCCGGCAGCACGGCTGGGAGGAGAAGGGGGGGGGGCAGCGAGCAGCCCAGCGGCCTGAGAGAGCCTTTAACCCTTGTGGATAGTGAGAGCTTCACGGATCATTACCTTTCCTAGGAAAAGGATAAGAGTGGAAGATGAAGGAAGAAACAGGCCAGTAAGGTGGTCTAGCAAAGAGAAAGAGAAATGTTGAAGGAATGGGGGAAGATGGAGTGGCAACTTTGCTGGACTTTTGTTGTAGATCCATGGACTGTCTCCTGGTGATACAGAGGCTGCATTGCAGGGGGAAGCGGAGGCTCGGAGCCAGGAGAGTTTGATGTTGAGACCCCTCAGCCCCAGGGGGTATAGAAGAAATGGGGGGGACAAAGGTCCCAGAGATGAGAGTGTGCTCTGCTTGGAACGAGACGAGGCATCCTTAAAAGGCACACCCTGAAAGCAGGCCTCTGCCTCATCCCATGCCTGGTGGTGAGAGCACCTTGGCATGGAAAGGAGATGTCACGAGATAGCAGGACTCCGGGCGGTGTGCTAATTGTGACAAGAAGTCCGTGGTACAAGGAAGGACTCCGTCTACTCCTCATAAGCTGAAGATTTGATTTTTTTTTTAAAGGGTAGTGCCAGATGGAGTGTGAATAATTTTGGGAGTGTGGATAATTTTGGGAGATGAATTGTACTGGGATCTGGAGGAGGAGGGGGAAGTGTTTCTGTGTAGTTTTCATTCTCCTTGTGATTTCTTTTTCTTTTGTGTATGTGTAGTTTAGTAATTGTGTGTAGTTTAGTAATTCCATGTAGTTTAGCTAATAAACTTTTCTTTATGTTTAAGTTGGAGCCTACTTTGCTTATTCCTGCTCACATCTCACAGCAGATATCAGGTAGAGGTAGACTCATGGGGGCTCTGGCTTTGCCAGGCCCAAACCATAACATTCACTCACCCTGGGCTCTGCCTCGAGCTGTGCAAATTCCATCAGTGCCAGCAGGCAGAGCTTGGGGTGAGGGGCAGAGGGAATCAGCCCAATTCCTGCCCCGGGCAAGGGACCCAGGTACATTGTCCACACTTTGCCCAGCAGTGTTCATTTGCATTTCTAAAGCTCTTCTGGAGGCTGCCTGGAATGAAGCTTCTCTTCCAGGGCAGCCATCTGGTGAGTCACATGTGGCCCCCCCAGAATCTGATTTTAAAAAAAATGTATTAACTATTTATGTTCAAAGTATTACAGGTAAATCTCTTCGATTTGGCAAAATGCAACATAAAGGCGAACGTGGGAAAACCCAGACCAAAAAGTGATTCTCACACTTCTGTCCAAAAACCCACCTGACAATATAAAGTGGGAATATTATGAAAAATTTTTCCCATGTTGTAATTTTGCCACTGAAACTTCAGGGAAAACAAAAACTCTCCAAGAATCTCTTTAGTGTTAGAGAGTCAATACATTCCTTGGTTCTGGCCAGGATGTGCAACAGAAATAATTTCTTTCACAAATAGCCCAACTGTGCAGAGAAAATCATTCCATGCCATGTGAGATTTACTAAATTTTTCCTAAACTTTATGTAGTCTGGACCAATCTAAATCCACTGGTTTAATGTTCATTGCTTCCAAGTTGTATAAGTTTTTAGTATTTGGTTGCCTGTTGGACCCGGATTTCTTCCCCTCTGATGTGTGAATTCAGTCTCCACACTCCTGGATTTCCTTCGCAGCCTTTTCCAGCCCAGGTGTCTCCAGCTCTGCCGGGGGCAGTGCCTGGGGTAGTTGTTGGTTGTTGTTTGCTGATGGGTATTCCCAGTCTGTTTGAATGTTAAACTCATCTCCATTGAGTGGTATAACACCCTTTAAATAAAAGCTTTAAAATTCATTTCCCAAAGGCAAAGACAAACCAAGCCTGAGCAAAGAAATAAGATTTAAAAGGAACAAACTTGGTACATTTTGCAGCAGTGCAATGGCAGGCAGCCCAGAGTGTGGGTGTCAGTGAGCCCCAGAGCTCAGTGGCTGGAGATGGCAGAGGAGGGTGGCCAGGATTGCAGAGGATTCCAGGCGAGGATCTGTGGGCAGGCGCAGGGGCTTGGCCCGCTGTGGAGCCCTGGCTGCTGCTGCGTTGCCTTCAGGGCAGGCTCAGGGGCGGCCTCCCATCCTCCTGCTGCAGGCGGGAAGTGCAAATCTCCGGGGCTTCAGAGCCCTTGAGGCCAGGCTGAGGGGTCCCCCCGTGTTGAGCTGTGCTGGCGGCTGTTTCTGGCCTCAGGGACACTTGGCATGGGCCCCTTGGCCACCAGTGGTGCTGCTTTGCACTCCTTAGGCAGGGGCCGATGTCTTGGCTGGGTGTTGGCAACAGCAAAGTGCCAGGGCAGTCTCTGTGCCAGCCCAGCTTCCTGTGGGAGAATATCCCTTGATATCTGCTCCAGTGGTTGCTGAAGCAGTGAGAATTGCTTTTGCCCCCCTGTTAGGTGCCATGGTGTCAGCAGAAGATATTGAAGCCTTCCTGCTCAGGGCATTTCAGTGCCAGGCTCTCACAAGCACCCACAGCTCCGCGGGTTGAGCTGAGCATGGGGCAGTGACCTGCGCTGTGTCTGATTCCCCTTCCTTCCCTCCCCTAGGACAGGGTGTTGCTTTTAGATGCCACTTGTCCTGGTTGCTTCAGAGTGCTTTGGAGAGGCTCCATATCTAATTTTCCCTATTTTCCTGGGGCTGCCAGAACTACAGGGTTCACTTCAGCATAGGCCTGGACAGACATTTGACACAGAGGTACAACAGAACCGGCCTCTGTAACCCTTTTTATAATATTAATTTGTGTTACGAGTTTAGCGATCAAATCCCTTCTCAGTAAATCACGATAACAATTAGGAGCAAATAAAAATTCACGCATTTCAAACCCATCTCCCGGATCTACTTACATTGATTGAATAAAGCCATACATCTTTCCCACTTATCCCCTAACTAATTAAACATATTTTTAGCATTTCCCCCCCCTTAGGTCTAAGATTTATAGTGGATTGAGAGGCCCCTGTATCCATCAGAAAATGCCTCCTCTCAATGCAGACCCACCCTGAATGTTCTCAAGGGCTGCAGTGTGGAGGGTCCCTGGTGTGATGGGAGCTGTGACAGCCCTGCCAATGCATGTCCATCAAGGGGTGGACTTGCTGGTCCTGAGGGTGCTGCTGTCTGTGCTTGCAGTGTCCTTGTGCCCTGCAGCTGGAGCCCTGGTTCCTTGCCAGGGGCTGTTTGGGTGGGCTCTCCCCTGCCGAGCAGGGCAATGCCTCTGCCAGGAGCTTGTGGCCGAGCCGTGCCCTGGGTGCTGGGGCCCCCTTGGGCCCTGGGGTTGATCCCTCGGGGGCTGTAGGAACTGTGCCCTGGCCTTTGCCTTCAGCTTGGCCTTTTGCTGCTCCCTTCTTGCACTCACCTGCTGTGCCTTTGTGCCCAAGTGCTGCAGGGCCTTCTTGTGCCCCTCCTGCAGCCCCCTCAGTGTCTGTGGGTGCTTGTCTCATTTTACAAGAGAGGTGTCTGCTCGGGAAGGCAGAAAAAGCCTCTCTTGGAATGGAGAATGCAAACCCCCTCCCTCTTAATGTTTAGACCAGTGAAACGAAGGGGCTCTCAGGCAAAGATATGGGAATAGGAATACCAGTTCTTTACTAGTGTGTATAATAAAGTAAGCAAACACCAACAGCTGCGGCACTGACAGCAAACAGAGCCCGGACTCAGTCCTGGCCTTTGGGCTGCGGCGCTTTGCCCTTGGGTGCAGTTCCGGGCATGGCCGGCAGGGGCGCTGGTGGCTCCCGTGGGGCGGGGCAGCGCATCCCTCCCATGGGAACCTCTCTGAACGGAAGTAGACCAATCCCTTCAGCTAAATCTTTCCCTTTTTTACTTTCTCTAGCCTTTCTCCCGTGTTCTGGGAAAGAATTTGGAGAGGGCTGCCTTTTAACTGAGCTCCTAGTGTTTCAATAAGGTGCTTCCTGTAGAGAGAGAGAGTTTCTCTGAACAGCCGGAGCTGTGGTTATCAAGGGGACGCAACTCAGAGCAGGACGCGGTCAGGGGAGGATATCCCGCCGAGGCTCGGTGGGAGTGTGGGCAGGGTCTGCTGACGGAATTGGCAGAGGGGGATCTTCCCGTGGAGTCCGAGGCGGAGCGTGGGTAGCCCCCACATGGCTGATGGCGGCTGATCCGGCAGCTGCCGGCAGAGCAAAGGCAGGTGGGAGAGCCCGGCAGCAACGGCGGTGCCCAGCGCAGGTGGCACGGGCAGGGCAGCCAGGGATGGGATGGCTGGGACCCCCCCTGGGTGCGGTGGGCGCGGTGACCTCGGAGCAGGCGGCAGGACAGAGCAACCTCCATCTTCCCCAGCATGGCCGGCAGAGCGGCCGCAGGCCAGGCAGTGGGAGCAGGGCACACAAATTGAGCGACAGCACCGGGGCAGGTGGAGCTGCCCTGGGCAGTGAGGCCGCACCTGGGATGGAAACCGGGGCAGGCGGAGCTGAGGTGGGCAGCGAGCCGGGACCCGGGACAGGCGCCTGGGCTGCGAACGGAGGGGGCAAGACCTGCAGAGGATCCCACTCTCTGATTTTTCCTCTTGTTCCCTTCCCTTTCATATCCCTTTTTCTTTTCTTGTTTTTTCTCAGAGGTTTCTGATATTTTAAACATTTTTTTCTTCTAAAATCTCGTGTCTAACATATGGCATATTCTCTTCTAGATTAAATGAGGTTTTTACAAATAAATCCAGAGCCTAGCAAATCTAAACTTCTGCTTGGATACTTTGAAATTCTCAAAGAGCTAACTCATGAAGTCCTAATGTTGTTTTTCCCATCACCTTTTTATTTATCCTTTGGCAAATTAAGCATCTTTCAGTTACTTGTTTGCAAATCCAAAAATCCCAATGCACCCGTAGTTCCTTAAAAAATGATCACACAAATCTTGAGTACCCCAGTGGGTTTTCTGATTCCTGTCTTCTAATATTTTCTTAGAAGCACATTTTATTAAGTAATTGTCTTCCATAATGAAGTTTCCATTTCCCTGATTTATCTTGTTCACTTCCTGTCTTGTTTAATTCTTTTTTCTCGGCTTCCCTAAACTTTGGAATTTCTGGTTTTTCCTCTTTTGGAGTTAATATTAACATAACTCTTTCACCTCCATTTTCTGCTGCATCCTTAGCTCTGTGATCTGCCAAATTATTTCCTCTTCTTTCTGGGGTCTTTCCCTTTTGGAGTTCCATTATATGTACTATAGCTATCTCTTTTAGGCAGTTGTAATGCCTCTAAAACCTCTAAAATAAGTTCCTCATGTACTAATCCTTTTCTTCTTGAATTAAGTAATCTTTTCCCTTTCCAAATTTTTTAAAGGTATGTACTACTCTAAAGGCATACCTTGAATCAATATATATAGTTCCTTTATTTTGTCTTAAATATTCTAGTGCTCTTTTTAAAGTACATAATTCACAAGTTTGAGCTTACTAGTTTAAGGTTAATTTCCCTTTTTCCATAGTTTGCATTTTTTTCCCATCGACTACTGCATACCCTGTATTTTCTCCTTTTGCAAGCAATTTCATCTCTATTTTTTTTCCCCCTTTTTTCCCCTGTATCCAACTTACTGGTTTTCTGTGTCATTTTTCAAGATCTTATCTATTCATCTTCTGCCTCTGTTTTTCACATTCATTAACAACATAAATACCACTTTTCTTTCAACTACACACACAAAAATAAAAATCTTTTTTCTCACACTACTTTCAGTACAATACACCTCCCTCCAAGGAGATATAGTGAAGCTTAAAATACAGAATCTACATTACCTATACTTTCCTTCGTCTACATTCACTCACTTTTATTTCCCATTCTCTCCCACACATTCTTTCCCACCCTCAGGACACAGAGTGGATCCCTGTTGACAGAGAATCGCGGGTCCCTGTGGCCCCCCCTCACCTTGGGGTGGCCTCTGGGTCTCAGTATCTCCGTGCCTCCTGGGAGGGCCCTGACTCTGCAGCCTCCGGTGCCTTTCACCTGTGAGGCTGATTTGTGTGTCACTCACACTCTTTAGCCACGGCCCCCTCACACGCCCTGGGGACAATTGCCCATTTGCAGGTCACCTGTACCTTATGCCACAGCCCCCACACACCCGGGAGAACAATGGCTTATTTGTGGGTCACACACTCCTCTTTGCACAGCCCCCCTTCCCACCCGCCCAGGAAGCTGAGGCTGATTTTGTGTGTGACTCACTCTCACACACAACAAGACAACATAAGGTACCTTCTGTTATAAATTATCAAATCGAGAGCCAAACCTATAGGAAAATGTAGCAAAGATTTATTAATTTGTCTGTGAGACTGAAGTTCGGTCATCTACACTACCAAAGCCAAGGGTCAGCGTCGAGCCCGGGTTTGGTGCTGGGTGAACACGGATCTGAGCTCCGAATGTCAGAGTCTCCCCCTGTTCACAAATGCTGCGTGACGCAGCGAGTTCTTTTACAGTTTATTCTGCTCGAGGTAGAGATGACCGAATGTTCTTTGTGTCTCTTCCCATACATAACCGTGTCTTTACCTGTGCAGAGGTGGACAAAGACTCAGTCCCGGTGTCTGATGTTGTCAGTAGACTCTGGGGAAGTCAGCATTCACATGCATCAGGGTGGGGCTGTGGATCATTGTGGCAGCTGTAATCGTCGAGACGAAAATCACTCTTGGCTGGACTTGGTGACCCGGGGAAGCCAGCGATTATCGCCCTGGAAGCTTCTATTCTTTCATTAAAATCCCCGATGTTTATCTCAACCAATTCCAGGAACTAGATGTATATGAATAAGACACTGCTCCTGGCCAGGATGGTCAAAAGACATAATGTGGATTCTACAATATTTTATACATTAATAGCATGATTTATCTCTACCATATACATCACTTTCACATCACCTATTACAAGTTTAGGTGATCCTTGCCAGTCCCCGTGCTCTTGGATATCCCTCAACCCAGCTGTGTTGTCCAACCCCAGATGCTCTTGAGCATATCCTCAATCCGACAGAATTCTGCCCAACCGTGGATGCTCTTGGAATGTTAATTCCTCAACCCAGCAGGTTTTCATTCTGGATGCTCTTGGGCTCTCTAATCCCTCAAACCAACAGCATTTTTAGGAGCCCCTTTTGTCCCGTTTCCTAGTGGATTTGGCTCGGAAACTCCTCTGCTCCCTTCCTCCGAGGGGTCCAGCCCCTCTCTGAGACCCAGTCCCAGTTACTCCGGGGGATTCTCTCACTCCTCTTATCACTCGCTGTGTCTCTTTACTGGCTGCTTCCCTCGAGGAAAGTTGGAAACGCAGCGTGGGAAACTCCAGCACTCACTTGGCAGGTCTGGGACAACCAGCCCTCATCTCATTCACAGCCCAGAGCAGAGAATGAGGGGAGAAGGGAGCCCGGGAGCCCAAACAGCCCCGGCATCCCGAAATGGGGAGAGGGAAGCGGGGGGAGCTTTTGGCATTGCTGGGACTGCCAGCAGCCTGGGGAGGCCGGGCACTGAGGACAAGGGGGACCCCCAATCCAAGTGTGACCCCAGCAGCTGGGACAGGGGGGAATCCCTGAACACCAGAAAGGAGGGACCAGGGATGGGGAACTCCTGGGACGCTTTTTCAGGGCTGAATCTTGGATGTTGGGGAGGTTTTTCTGGAGCCCTGACGGCCAGTGACTTGTAGAGATGGACTTGGGCAGAGGGACCTTCAAACTCAATGTGTTTTGGGGAAGATGAAACAGGAAAGCCTTATAAATACGATTGTCTGGCAAAAGATTTTGTGAACATAAAAAGTATAAGGAAGATTAAAATGAAAGCAAGCTCTGAGATACCTCAGTTAGTGAACAACTGGAAAACAATGGTGTGGCTCAACTGCAGGTAATCCCCTTTTGATGAAACAATTCCCTCTGCTTGCAGACAGATCCAAGGGTCAGAGCAGACCTTATTAGCTCAATAGAAGGGGTCCAAAGAGGAGTTTTTAGGGTTTAAAATGTAACACAGTATGGTGATGTAATGATTTTTACAGGCTGTATGTAAATGCTGTAGGATTTGTATCTTGTGCTAGATTGGTTAGTGAGAAATAGAATATTCAACACAGAAGATTGATTGTATTGTAACGGGAACCTCCCTCTCGTATGCTCTTCTCCTCTTTCTCTCTTACCCTCTCACCCTCTCTACCCCTCTTTTCTCTCAGGCCTGCTCCGAGCTGTGCCTTGCAGCTCCAAGCAGGGCCCTGCACCCAGGCCCTTTGCAATAAACCGCAAGTTCCACGACCTGGCTGCAGAGCTCTCTCGTCTCCGTCCGTCCCGACTGTCCAATCCCCCGACACTCCTACAAACACGCTCATCCCTTGTTTTCCCCAAACCAGGATTTACCATTGCCAAGGCCTGGGACGCTGCGAGGAAGAGGAAGATGCCCCAGGACACTGAGGCAGGTGAGGAGGAAGTCAGTGCCCCTTTCCCCTCTGTGCTGCTCCATCTCCCAGCCCAGCACAGCCCCGGCTGCAGCTCAGCCCTGGGGGGATCTCCTTGCCCTTGCCTGTGGCACAGAGGCAAATCCCATCCTGTCCTTGTCCTTCCTTCCCCAGAGCGGGAGCTGAGCATGGAGAGCAGGGAGGACAAATGCCCGCGGCAGAACCTGGTGGAAGAGGCCGTTTTGAGCGGCTCCACGGTGCAGGAAGCCAACAGGGAGGAAAAGCCCCGGAGATGCCGCACGAGGAGGGGCTGCAAACGCAGCTGGCGGGGATCTGAGGGGGAAAGAGCCAGCCTGGGCCGGGAAGGCGGCTGGAGATGGAGCCAGAGCTCGGAGCTGGTGCTCTGTGAGCAGCTCCATGATGGGGAGAAGCCCCACACGTGCGTGGAGTGTGGGAAGAGCTTCAGGCGGAACTGCCACCTGATTGTGCACCAGAGGATCCACACTGGGGAGAAGCCGTACGAGTGTGGGGAGTGTGGGAAGAGCTTCAGCCAGAGTTCCCACCTGATCAGGCACCAGAGGACCCACACTGAGGAGAGGCCCCATGAGTGTTCCAAGTGTGGGAAGAGGTTTAAGAACAGCTCCTGTCTCCTCCAGCACTATTGGATGCACAGGGAGGAGAGGCCTTTCCAATGCCCCGACTGTGGGAAGGGATTCAAGCGCAACTCCAACCTCATCACCCACCGGCGCATCCACACAGGGGAGAGGCCCTACGAGTGTGATAAATGCAGGAAGAGGTTTCCGACCAGCTCCAGTGTCCTCCTGCACTATCGGATTCACACAGAGGAGAGGCCCTTCCGCTGCCCCGACTGTGGGAAGGGATTCAAGCACAACTCCACCCTCATCAGGCACCAGCGCATCCACACTGGGGAGAGGCCCTACGAGTGTCCCCAGTGTGGGAAGAGCTTCTCCAGGATCTCTCACTTGACCCAACACCAACGGAGGCACTGGTAAGGGAAGCCCTGTGAGTGCCCCGAGTGTGGGCAGAGCTTTGTGCACTGCTCCAGCTCCATCCCCCACTGGGGGAGGCACTTTGGGCACAGCCCAGGTGAGCCACATTCCCTGTGATCCATGTTGAGAACATACCTGGCTGTTTCGCCTTTTAATTTCACCCTAATTTTTCTCTATTCTCCATCTCTTTGCACTGCAAAAGCCAAGAGGAATGGATCTGTCACCTCAAAATCACTCAAATCCCAGTGAAAACAGCTCAATCTGACCCCAAAAAGAGCTCAATCCCACCTCAAAAAACTCAATCCCATGCCAAACTCACTCGATTCCGCAGCCATCAGGCTGAGATGAGGTTGGGAAATGATTTAGAGTCTTGGGGTCTCAATTAGAGTGGTGGGATGGAGATTGTGTGGGGCTGGGTGTGTGGGATGTATTTGACAGCAAAGAAAACTGAGACTTCCTGATTTCTCTCCCGTTCATGTTCAGTCTGTTGCAGTTCTGTTTGGAGAGCGCCGCCTTCTCAGCTCATTGTCTTGGCGTCCCCTTTTCTCTCCTGCCTCTCTTTGCCTGCTCTGTTTCTCTCTCAGTGTCTCCCTGGACCCACGGACCACCAGAGACCCTGCCCTGATTTAATTGACCCAGGCACCACCAGAGACCCTCCCCTGATTAAATTGCCCCCTCCCCTGATTTAATTTAGCCTTTCCCTGTTTAAATTCCCCTTCCCCTGATTACATTGACCCCTGCCCTGATTTAGATGACCCCCTCTGTCCCCACAGACCCTCCCCTGATTATTGATTATTTTATTTCCCAATTATTATTTTAATTCCCAGTCCCAGGAGCTGAAGTCCTGAAGGCTGGCAGGGAAATGTCTCTGTAGGATTTTGCTCCATTTCCCTTCAAGGGCGGGAACATATTTTCCTGGTTGGAAGCTGGAATTGCAAACTTCTGGAATGTGTGCAGGGCAACACGGACTGGGATCAAACATGGACTAGGATCAAATAGGGATTGGGATCAAATATGGACTAGGATCAAACAGGGACTTGGATCAAATAGGGACTGGGATCAATAGGGACTGGGATCAAATATGGACTGGGGTCAACTATTCACTGGGATCTATTATTGACTGGAATCCTACAGTGTGAGATAAACTGGACTGAGCTTATATAGACTGGGATCAAATACGGGCTGGGATCAAATATGAATTGGGATAAAAAATGGACTGGGATCAAATATGGACTAAAATCAACTATGGACTGGGATAAACTGGACTGGGATCAAATCAGGACAGGGATCAACTTTGGACTGGGATCAAATATGGCCTGGATCAAATATGACAGATTTTATGGACTGGGATCATATGTGGACTAGGATAAGCTATGGACAGGGATCAAATATGGACTGGGATCAAATATGGATTGGGATCAAATGGACTGGGTTCCTACAGACTGGGATAAACTGGACTGAGATTATATAGATGTCACGGTTTGAGAGAAAGTTAGTTTTCTGGGATATGAAGTGGTCAGGCCAATAGGTGCTCACATTTGAATACTGGCACCTGGTTTGACCACTGGGGACATTGGATACGCCTCTGAGAACTCAGGGGTTTAAAAGCAGAGCACTCCCGAGGGAAGCTCTCTTGGGTTCCAGTGAGGGAAGCAGGTCGGACCTCCCCTGCCCAGCTCCTGGCTGATTTGGGGCTGGGTGAGGTAGGCCTGGCCCGAGGATGGAACGGTGGAAGAGCCCTGAGAGGCATAGGGCAGCCACACCTCCCCCCCAGGAGACAGAGAGAGACAGAGCGCCTGTGCCACCGTGAAATTTGATATCCTGTGCTGGCAGCACAGCCCGGCTGGCCGAGAAGGGCAGGGGGATGCAGCGAGAAGGGGTCCGGCAGCTGTGGGAGCTTTGGGTGGGCAGAGCCCGAGCTTTTTATCCTTTTTCGGACAAGGAAATCTTTGCAGAACATTAACCTTTCCTGGAAGAGAGATAAGAGATGAAATGGAGCAAGGAAATGTGCAAGTGTGAAGGTCTGGGCAAGTGAAAGATGTCGGTAGAGTAGAGAAGAATCTTAGGTGGGAAGAGATGATGGAGTGGCCTTAGCTGGACTTTTCCTGTATAGCCATGGACAGAACCATGTTTCCTGTGACACAGAGACTGCACCCAGGGGGAGGCAATGGCTCAGAGCCAAGAGGGTTCAGTGTTGGTACCCCTCGGCCCCAGGGGATGAAATTTGGGGGGGGGCACAGGTGTCCCAAAGGTGCGACTGTGCCCTTTTTGGAACGGGACAAAGCGTCCTTAAAAGGACAACCCTAGAAGTAGCTCTGGTCCATGTGCAGTGGTGAGAGCACTGGGCATGGAAGGAAGATGTCACAATGGCAGATGTTCTCCAGGCGGTGCCACGAGTGACGTGGAAACACATGAGGTTTCAGCGGTGTTTCCTGGGGAAGCCTATGGCACAAGAAGGATTCCTCTCCCCTTGATGAACTGAGAATTGATTACCTAAAGGGTGATGATGTACCGAGATTTGGTGATTTGGGGGATAGATGTATTGGAAATTTGGTGGCAGGGGGAGGAAATGTTTTTGGAAAGTTTTCATTTTCCCTGTGTGTTTCTTGTTACTTAGAGTTGTAGTTTAGTTAATAAAGGTTTCTTTTCTTTATTTCTAAGTGGGGGCCTGCTTTGCTTATTCCTGGTCACATCTCACAGCGGACACCAGGGAGCATATATTTTCATGGGGACACTGGCATTGTGCCAGCATCAAACCGTGACACCTACGCTGCCAGTTGGCCTTTTTCCACCTCTCCAGCCATCCCCACAGAGCACTGGCTACCATCCATGAATCAGTGTAGAGGTAGAGCTTTGGCCATTTCTCTCCCTTAGCATTGTCCAGGGCCAGCTGAACAGCTTTGAGTTCTGTATGTTGACTTGATCCACCTTCTCCTTCAGCGGCCTCTGCAACCTGTTGTGTGGGGCTCCATATGGCTGCTTTCCACTTCTGGTTCATCCCTGCAATGTGACAAGAACCATCAGTGGAAAAAGCGTAGCACATTTCCTCTGGGGGCAGTTGGTTATAGGGAGGAGCCTCTTCAGCCCATGTCACTGGTTCTTGTGGCTCTTCATCAGTAAGACCAAAGTTCTCACCTTCCGGCCAGTTTCTAATTATCTCCAAAATCCCAGGGCGATTCAGGTTTCCAGTATGGGCACACTGTGGGATAAGAGCAATCCGTTTACTCCATGTAGCATCAGTGGTGTGGTGGGGGGTGGGAACCTTTCCTTTTAACATCCACCCCAGCACCGGTAGTTGGGGTTCCAGGAGGAGTTGTGCTTCCGTGCCAATCACCTCTGAGGCAGCCTGGACTCCTTCATAGGCAGCCAAGATTTCCTTCTCTGTGGGAGTGTAGTTGGCTTCTCACCCTCTGTAGCTTCGACTCCAAAATCCCAGTGGTCGGCCTCGAGTCTCCCCAGGCACCTTCTGCCAAAGGCTCCAGGACAAGCCATGGTTCCTGGTTGCAGAGTAGAGCACATTCCTCACCTCTGGTCCTGTCCTGACTGGCCAAGGGCAACTGCATGAACAATCTCCTGCTTGATCTGGGCAAAGGCTTGTTGCTGCTCAGGGCCCCAGTGGAACTCGTTCTTCTTGCAGGTGACCAGGTAAAGAGGGCTCACGATCTGACTGTACTCAGGAATGTGCATCCTCCAAAAGGCTATGGCACCTAGGAAAGCTTGTGTTTCTTTCTTATTGGTGGGTGGAGACATCGCTGTGATCTTGTTGATTACGTCTGTAGGAATCTGATGCCGTCCATTAATAAGGCCTCCGATCAGCCTTATCATGAAGCAGAGCCTTGGTGCTCAGGATCTCAGTCCCTGAGGAGGGACCGGGTCCCGAAGCCATCTCAGGCCAATGCCGGGGGGCTACCTTTCTAGCAAGCCTGGTGATATTCAGCTCTATAGTGATTAGCAGCTCTTAGGACCTCAGCTCTTTGCTTGCTGGGTAGTGGAGCCCCGGGCTTGAGGCAGCAGCAGACAGAGAGAGGAGAAGGAGAAGGCAGAAGCTGTTCCACAGAGAAGGCTTTATCTGGGGGTCCATGAATGGTCTCAGCTCTTCTTCTTCTGAGCTACTGGTACAGTATGCTACTTTTATAGGCTTGGCAAGCATCCCAACTTGACCAATGGCAAGGGAGTAGGGGGACCATAAAATGACCGACAGGTAAAGGCTACCACGGCATTGCCTTACATGGTTATAGAGACAGGTTATAGGGCAGATGTCCATGTAGTCAGGAAGCTTCCTTGCTGCTGTGTCAGCATTCCTTTTGGTAGATTCTCCATGGTGCTTTTGCTAAATGAATGGGGTTTACTACAGTCCATCTTGCCACTTCCCTCCCAGGAACTGAATCTCACGAGCTGGTGCCCTTACCTTGACTTTTTAATGGCAAAACCAGCTTCCAGGAGGATTTGGATGATTTCCTTCCCTTTCTCAAACACTTCCACAGCTGCGTTCCCCCTCATCAATATACTGCAGATGTTCTGGAGCCTCACCCCTTTCTAGTGCAGCCTGGATCAGTCCATGGCAGATGGTGGGGCTGTGCTTCCACCCCTGGGGCAGTCGGTTCCAGGTGTACTGCACTCCCCTCCATGTGAAAGCAAACTGAGGCCTGCATTCTGCTGCCAGAGGAATGGAGAAAAATGCATTGGCAATGTCTATAGTGGCAAAGCACTACGCTGCCTTGCACTCATGCTCGTACTAGAGCTCGAATTTGTCTGGCACGGCAGCGCTCAGTGGTGGAGTCACTTCATTCAATGCACGATAGTCCACAGTCAATCTCCATTCTCCTTCAGATTTTCGCACAGGCCAAATGGGGCTGTTGAACGGTGAGCGGGTCTTGCTGACCACACCTTGGCTCTCCAGTTCTTGGATCATCTTTTGGATGGGGATCACAGCATCTCGAGTGGTTCTATACTGTCATCGATGCACTATGGAAGTGGCAATTGGCACCTGTTGCTCTTCTCCCTTCAGAAGTCCTGCTGCAGATGGGTTTTCTGACAATCCAGGCAAGCTGTTCAACTGCTTGACACCCTCTGTCTCTACAGCAGCTATTCCAAATGCCCATCTGAGTCCCTTTGGGTCTTTGAAATAGCCACTTCGGAGGAAGTCTATACCTAAAATGCATGGGGCTTCTGGGCCTGTCACAGTAGGGTGTTTCTTCCATTCATTTCCAGTCAGGCTCACCTCAGCTTCCACCAAAGTAAAATCCTGTGATGCCCCTGTCACACTAGCAATAGAAACAGACCCTGTCCCCACATGTAATCCTTCCATAGGCCACGAAGGTCCTTCAGGGAAAAGGACTCAATATTTGCATCTGATCTTGCACCCGCTGCTTTGACTCCTGATTTTATGAGGGGAGGCATTGAGGTTCCTACTCCTTCATCATCATCATCCACATCATCCACTGGTCGACTGGTCTTGTCCGTGCATTTCTCACTTCTACTACTGGCAGCAACAGCCATTGGTTGAGGCTTATTTTCTGGTTTAGCTGCTGGCTTAGGCTCACTATCTGGTTTGGCTGCTGGCTTTGAGCCTGGGCTGTTGGCTGCAGCCTGAGTCACCGAGATAGTTGCTGATTTATCTCCCTGCCCCCCTGCCTCTGTCTGCTGCCCAACAGGATCTAGCAGTGAGCGATGAGCACAAGCCAGGGCCCAGCTCACTGCAATGACTTCCTCTCCTTAGGCTCATCCTGGTACTTCTCTTTCAGATATTTCCCCACCTCAGCTGGGTTCTGAATTTGCTCATGGGGAAAATCCCAGACTATAGGGTCAGAGAATTCCTTCAGGATTTGGCCCATATCCTCCCATTTCCCACACCACTTAGGATTTTCCACACCGGGGTCTACTCCTGAGTCAGGGGTCTCATCAGCCCATCTAGAAATCTCAGCCCTCATCCTAGAGAAGCAGCAGGCTGTATAGAGGAAGGTTACCAGATTGAATACCAGAAAGATGGTTTCTTTAACGTTCAGGGGATACTGAACATCCTTCAATAGTGATGCAACAGATTCATAGAAGAAGGAAAGCAAAGGCTGAAATGCCTGATCCCCTGCTGCTCCTCCTCTAACAAACTGGATGCATAACCATGGCCATGAACCATTCATACCTGGAGCAGACCCCAGCATGTTTATAAACTTTTTACAAATCATTACCACCAAGCCCAGCAGGATAGCTATTCTGGTCATTGTCCCTCTGCTATAAAAACTACATATTAGGGACAATACTAAAGCTATTTCTGGGTAAGAAAATAAACCTAGGGTCCACAGAGGTATTAAAATCTCAAAAAACCTTAGGGACCAGAAATGCATGCAAGCCTTCACCCCAACAGACATTATGAATTCAAAAAGCATGGCTATTAGCTGCTTTATACAAACACAGAGTAATGGCAACCAAAATGCACTCAAAACAGGGTTTTTCCACTCTCGCTCGAGCCCCACGTATTGGGCGCCAAATTTTGTCCTGGTTTAGGGTAAATTTGGTAGAGAATCTCCAATGGGGGCCCCTCCAGAAAGCAAACCCACACGGCCCTTCCCCGCAACCGGTTTGGGAAGGATTCCTCAGAGAGAAGTGGAAAGAACCTGTTTATTTAACAGGCACAGCACCCCCAGCCACAGAATGAACAATACCGGATGACACCGCTCTGAAAAAGGTGACAAATTCAGAAAGTCTCTCTCGGGGGTGGTCGCTCTGTTCTCAGTCCCTCCGGCGCTGGGGCAGCTGCTGCAGCCACAAGGTGCAAACTCTCGGTGTTCTCAGGTCCCAGTCTGGAGCAGGTTCGAGAAGGTTGAAAAAACGAAAGGAGAAACAGTCCAGGAAGGAATTTGGACTGCTTAGCTAAACTAGCTAATGAGCAGGAGCAAAAGCAAGCAGAAGTGAAGCAGAAGTAAGAGCCAGAGAGAGAGCAAAGCAAAAAGGCGAAAGCAGAACTGTGCACCTCCCTGTCTCAGTGTCCTTGATAAGAAAAACCCAAACAAAACTTTCACACTACAGAGACAGTCTTAAAGGCACAGAACATATGAATGGGGATACAAGCATCATAACGTCACCCTAGGACACACGGGTGTCCTGAACAGTGTCATCCCATTGTTATCCTTTTGATACTAATTCTGTTTGGCTTTATTTTATCAGTAGTCCTATTCATTATTAAGTGGAGCATGAAACAGCAGACAAGATTGACGTCTATATTCATGCACACAACTTGACTGATGTCCTCTACAATGTGGACATCCCCATGACATTTGACACAAGGCAATTATGAATGAAGCCTATGTGTTTTGGAATAATCCTTGATTTCCATTTATGATTTTGTGGAAATTACGTTTGATTTTTAGTGAACTGTTTTAGAAAATAATTTTTTAAAGTTAATGCTTCTATTAATATGTGTTGATTGCTTTTGCTTTTGATTATTTGTGACCGGTTTTAACCCTTTAAAATTGTTTTAAAAGTAATATTGCTTTAATTAATCAACCATTTGTGAAAATTGTTATGATAATCAATATTATGTTTGTTTATTGTTTCCCTTTCCCCCTCCTACTCCTATCCTTTTTTTTCCCTCTTTCACTCTTTTTCCTCTCTATCGTCCCTATTTTTCCGGGTTATACTACCAATGTACGGCGAGTTCTGCAGACTCATCAATGATGCTCCAGACTTCTGCTGATGAAGATCCCTCAAGACAATCGTGAGTCATGGGGTCGTGTGAGAGTCTGTCCGAATTTTCCCTCATCTGCCTCATGATTGTCATTGGGGGACCACTGAAGAGAAGAACTCCCTGTCTTAAATCTGTCTCCAAGGGAGAAAGTCATGTGCCTGAGACCTGAGAGCGTTGCTAAGCCATTGTTCTCACAGGTGTTGTTTGCTGTGTGCTACACTGAGCCCAATGAGAAGAAGAAGGGGGCACCGTGCCCTTTTTGCAACAACAGCCTTGGAAGCTGTCCCACCTCTCGGCCTGGCTGGACTTCTGCTGAGTTTCAGGTGATTTCCCCACAGAAGACCCTCACCTGTTTCACAACCACCGTGACAGACAGACTGAGATGTAAGGAGCCTCTCCATCAAGGACTGAGACATGGAACCCCCATGTGAAAAGGCCCCTCTGCTCCTTCCAAGGACTGGGACTGAAACCCCCAGCCCGGGGCAGGTGTGTGGGGGAGGCAAGCTGACCAAAGCGAGATGTTTGCCTGCAGGTTGTGACCGCTGGACCAAGAAGACAATGGCTCTCGTTTACTGCTGAAAGTATGAACTACCTGTTACATCTATTCTTTATTGCATCTGTTTCCCCACCCTCACAATTTCCAATAGAGTTATCATAATAAAAACCTCTGAGTTAGCAAGAGACTTCGAGATCTCCCCGACATAACAGTGGATCCTCGACTGGACTGGACCAAAGGACTTTGTCTCTATGTTTGGTAGCTCTATCCCCTCTCTCTTTCTTTCTCTCTCTCTTTTGTCTCTCTCTTCCTCTCTCTTTTTCTCTCCCTTAATCCCTCTATCGCATTTTGCTGTGGTCATTCAATGAAGGTGCATTTTTTTCGATTATCATTGCAAACCCCCTTGTACTGGGTCGGTTCGTTTTGCACCCTGAGATCAGATCTATGAACCATCACGAAATCCATCCGTGAGGACGGATCGTGCCATCTCCCAAGGACCCCTCCCCAAATTCCCCCCATAGCCCCCCCAGCACCCCCAGACCCCGCTAAAACCCCCTCAAGTTCCCCCCAGACCCTCCCCAAATTCCCCCCCAAACCTCCTCAAGGCCCCTCCCCAAATTCCCCTCACGACCCCTCCAGGAACCCTCACCTGTCCCTGCACCTCCTCAGCAGCTCCCGGAGCCCCCCGTCCTCTCCCAGCGCCTCCCACAGGACCCGCCCGAGCCCGGGGCGGCTCCCGGGGGTTCCTGAGGGGGTCCTGGGGGAGGAGGGGGCGCCCGCTCCATGCCCGACCCCGGGGTCAGGGGGCACTGCTTTGTGCTTGGCTCTCATTGGCTGGAGCGGCGTGGGGAGGGCGGGAGTTCTGGAGGGGAGATGCCCAGTGATTGGTTGGTTTTGTAGAGGGTGTGGTGATTTACAGGAGATGGGCAGGAAGGCGAGCGGTGATTGGTTGGATTGAGGCAAAAAGGCGGGAGTTGGTGAGGGGAGACGTGCGGTGATTGATTGGATTGGGGCACAGGGAGGCCGGTGTTCCTGAGGGGAGACACGCAGTGATTGGTTGGTTTGGGGCAGTACGTGCCGTGATTCGTTAATTTGGGACATGAAGCGCAGTGATTGGATGGTTTGGGGCAGGGCATGCTGCTATTGGCTGGGAAAAGTCCGGGATTTTTAAGGGACATTCCAGTTTTTTGGGGGAAAAACTCTCATATTTTTAAGGAAAAGTTCCCGTTTTTTGCAGGAGAAACATTGCCGGATTTATTGACCCCACATGACCACAAATAACCCAAATAATTCCAAAACACTCAAAATAAACCCTAAATACCTGGAAAAAAACCCAAACAATACCTAAAAGTCCCCCAAATAACCCTGAACAAATCCAAACAACCCCAAAATAAAAAATAAACCCCCAAATTAAACCCAAAAAACACCAATTGATTTCAACTACACCTAAAAAACCCCATATACACCAACATTAACCCCAAGAACCCCAAATAATACCAAATAAGCCCAAAGAAACCCAAATACTTCCAAATAAACCCAAATAATTCCAAATAACCCCAAAAAACAGAAATAAACCAAGTAAAACCCAAGATAAATGCCAAATAGTCCATAAATAACCCCAAATAAACCCCAAACAAACCCTAAATAAACCCAAGTAAACCCCAGTTCCTCCCGTCCCCACCCCAAAACAGATCCCGACCAATCAGAACGCGCAGCGCTGATGACGTTCCACTTGCTGGGCACAGACTCAGAGCACTGGTGTTGCCTTCTGATGCAAGGCAAGGCGACCTGGCTCTGAGGAAACGGCACGGCGACCCAAACTCTCCAGGGTCACTCGGGCCAAGAACACACGCAGACACCAGTATGGTGGACAGTTGAAGACCTTTATTGTCCCATCTCATCGGGTTTTATACTGGGAAAGTTTTTTCTCTACGTCAGGGGGTCTTGCCTTACTGTAATTGGTTAGTAAGGAGTCGAAAGTTATTAGTGTTAGGGGGGACTACATTCTTGGGTGATCCCTTATCACTAGGTGTTAGGGGGAGAGGAACCCTGCTGCTTTCCGTGACATCGCGAGATTTTCCGAGCGCCTGACCCTATCTACTACACACTGGCCCCGCCGAGTGATTTTCAGCCAATCAGCGCACTTGCCAGCCACAGACCAAGGCCTCTCACTTTGGTAAATACTCAGAGATCACACGGGGTAATTTCCAGCCAATCAGAGCGTGTCTCGCTGATGACTCATCAGTTGCCAGCAGCGGAATTTGGGGGGGGGGGAAGGTGACCCTGGGGATGGATTTGAGACCCAAAATTAATCCACAACGGGGTCGGGACCCCAAAACGGAGAAGGAGGGGCCTGGAGACCCCAGGAGGACCCTGAAGCCCCTAAAACCAAACACGGGGGAGGGGATTGGGGGAATGATTGGAAAGGGGAGGGAGAGTGGGAAAGAGGGGGGTGTGGGACCCCAAAGTTGAGGTGGGAGATGGATGGGACCCCCAAATTGGGGTGGAAGGGGATTGGGACCCCCAAATTAAGCTGGAAAGGGTATGGGATCCAAAAACTGAGCTGGGAGGAGGATGGGACCCCCCAAATTGAGCTGGGAGGGGGTTGGACCCTCAACCAGGATGAATCCACTTTTGATGCCAGAATATGTAAAGTAGTTTATGGATATACAACAAGGCCATGAATATGCAACAGACTGATGTAATGGGAGACAAGGACCTTCGAGCAAAGGTTGTTATGGCCACCAAGACCCCCCAAGTTATTTTCGGGGACACCTCTTAATTAATCTGGTTTTAATTACATCAGTCTGTTGCATATTCATAGACCCTCATCCATATCCATAAACTAATTTACATCTTTCAGGAACTATTTTACATGGCCCAACCTTGTGGGTTGTCTCCCTATTTCAGGAGTCTCCACTGAAATAGAAAATGTAAACCCCCTCCATTTGATTATTATTATTATTATTACTATTACTATTACTATTATTATTATAGTACAAAAATATAAAATACTTTTGAAATTAAGGAGCTCTCAGGCAAAGATATGGGAGTAGAAATAACAGTTCTTTATTAGGAAGAATTAAACATACAAATGCAGTACTACAAACAAAAAAAAAAGAGTGATAGAGTCAGTATCCTCTGGGAATCCAGTGGAAGAGGTTCATCCTCTTGGAATACAGAGGGAATAGGGCTGATCCTTTGGGAATCCATTTCTTAACCCCGAAAGGCAGGTGAAAGGCAGGGCCATGGAATATTTACAGGGTATCCCAAGGGTGGAATTGGGGATGGGGTCAGGGGAGGAGTTCTTAGCAACACAAGAAGGGTAAGATCAAATTCCTGCCTCTTAGCAACAGCAGCACTCCACACAGAATGCATCCCCAAATCCTAAATTCCCTCTAAAACAACTGAGAAATTATGGAACTTCAGATATATTCGACCAATTTCCTTCATTTAACCCAGTTTTGGGTGTTTTTAAAGGATGAAGGTGAAGCAGAGGAAAATTAAGGCCAAACCAAAAGGAGAAGCAGCCAGGTGTGTTCCCAACATGGATCACAGGGAATGTGAGTGACCAGAGCTGTGCCCAAAGTGCCTCCTCCAGTGGGGGATGGAGCTGGAGCAGCGCACGAAGCTCTGCCCGCACTCGGGGCACTCACAGGGCTTCCCTTAGTGGTGCCTCTGTTGGTGTTTGGTCAAGTCAGAGCTCCTGGAGAAGCTCTTCCCACACTGGGGACACTCGTAGGGCCTCCCCCCAGTGTGGATGCACCGGTGGGTGATGAGGGTGGAGTTGCACTTGAATCCCTTCCCGCAGTCGGGACAGCGGAAAGGCCTCTCCTCTGTGTGAATTCGATAGTGCTGGAGGAGAATGGAGCTGGTCTGAAACCCCTTCCTGCATTTATCACACTCGTAGAGCCTCTCTCCCGTGTGGATGCGCCGGTGCGTGACGAGGGTGGAGTTGTACTTGAATCTCTTGCCACAGTCGGGGCATTGGAAGGGCCTCTCCTCTGTGTGAGTCTGATAGTGCTGAAGGAGATCGGAGCTACTCGTAAACCTCTTCCCACACTTGGAACACTCGTAGGGCCTCTCCCCAGTGTGGGTCCTCTGGTGCCTGATCAGGTTGGAGCTCTGGCTGAAGCTCTTCCCACACTCCCCACACTCGTACGGCTTCTCTCCAGTGTGGGTCCTCTGGTGTATGATCAAGTGGGAGCTCCGGCTGAAGCTCTTCCCACACTCCACGCATGTGTGGGGCTTCTCCCCATCATGGAGCTGCTCACAGAGCACCAGCTCCGAGCTCTGGCTCCATCTCCAGCCGCCTTCCCGGCCCAGGCTGGCTCTTTCCCCCTCAGATCCCCACCAGCTGCGTTTGCAGCCCCTCCTCGTGCGGCATCTCCGGGGCTTTTCCTCCCCGTTGGCTTCCTGCACCGTGGAGCCGCTCAAAACGGCCTCTTCCACCAGGTTCTGCCGCGGGCATTTGTCCTCCCTGCTCTCCATGTTCAGCTCCTGCTCTGGGGGAGGAAGGACAAGGACAGGATGGGATTTGCCTCCATGCCACAGGCAAGGGCAAGGAGATCTTCCCAGGGCTGAGCTGCAGCTAGGGCCGTGTTGGCCTGGGAGATGGAGCAGCACAGAGGGGAAAGGGGCACTGACTTCTTCCTCACCTGCCTCAGTGCCCTGGGGCATCTTCCTCTTCCTTGCAGCCTCCATGGGGTCGGCAATGGGAAATCCTGGTTTGGGGAAAACAAGGGATGAGTCCATTTGTAGGAGAGTCAGGAGGTAGGATGGTCAGAACAGATAGAGACGAGAGATCTCTGCAGCCAGGATGTGGAACTTGTGGTTTATTGCAAAGGGCCTGGGTGCAGGGCCCTGCTTGGAGCTGCCAGGCACAGCTCGGAGCAGGCCTGACAGAAGAGAGGGGTGGAGAGGGTGAGAGGGTAAGAGAGTAAGAGGAGAAGAGTGTATGAGAGTAAGGTTCCTGTTACAATACAATCTATCTTCTTCTGTGTTGAATATTCTATTTCTCACTAACCAATCTAGTACAAGATAGAAATCGTATAGCATTTACATACAGCCTGTAAAAGTCATTACATTATCATAATGTGTTACATTTTAAACCCTAAAAATTCCTTTTTGGACTCCCTCTGCCATGCTGTAGGGTCTGCTGTGACCCTTGGATCTGTCTGCAAGCAGAGAGAATTGTTTCATCAAAAGGGGATTACCTTGAGTCAGGCCACACCATTGTTTTCCAGTTGTTCACTAACTAAGGTATTTCAGAGCTTGCTTTCATTTCGATCTTCCTTATACTTTCTATATCCTCAAAATCTTCTGCCAGACAATCATATTTATAAGGTTTTCCTGTTTCATCTTCCCCAACACACACTGAGTTTGAAGGTCCCTCTGCCCAAGTCCATCTCTAAAAGTCACCGGCCACGTGGGCTCCACAAAAACCTCCCAAACACCAAGATTCAGCCCTGAAAAAGCCTCCCAGGAGTTCCCCGTCCCTGGTCCCTCCCCTCTGCTTTTCAGGGGTTCCCCATGTCCCAGCTGCTGGGGTTACCCTAGGATTGGGGGTCCCCCTTGTGCCCGGTACCCACACTGCCCAGGCTGCTGGCAGTTCCAGCAATGCCAAAAGCTCCCCCCGCTTCGCTCTCCCTATTTCAGGATGGCGGGGCTTTTTGGGCTCCCAGGCTCCCTTCTCCCCTCATTCTCTGCCCTGGACTGCAGCGGCTCCAGGGAGTCCCCCCTGCCCCTCTCCAGGCTCTTGAGGCTCCCGCCAATGACGGTGCTCCCCCCTCTCTGGGCTCCCCACTTTGGGCTCCTGGGGGACACAGGGCTCTGCTCCTCCAGGCTGCCTCTGCCGGCAGCCGCCACCGCCACTCCCGATGTCCCCCCAAGGGGCCTTTTCCGCTCAGCCTTGGACCCCTTCATTCTCCAAACATCCCCCAAAAACCCAACCCAGGGATCCCCCGGGATATCCGGGCCAAGCTCCCCCTCTCTGCTCACCGGCGCGATGGGGGGGCGATGATCCCACAGGTGGGGGCTGTGAATTCAGGCAGGGATCGACAGCGTGGTTTCCTCAGCTCAGCCTCGATCTGCCTTTATCCCTCCTCTTCCTCCCGCTCCTCCCCTTCCACCCCCCTCATCCTCCTCCTCTGTCTTATCTCCACATCCTTCCCCTCTTCCATCCCTCCTCTTCCATCCCTCCCCCTGCTCCTCCCCATAACACCACCTCTTCTTCCCCCTTCATCCCTGCCCTTCCCTGCCTCCTCCTCCTCCCCCAGCAGCAGCCACACCATCGCTGCCCCGTTCCCGCAGCCCTCGCAGCCCGCGGCAGGAGCGGGGATGGAGCCAGGACAGGTCGGGATGGGCAGTGTGGGGCTCTCGGCTGCTCCCAGCCACTGCGGGTGGGGGAAACCTGGCCCGGGCCAGAGGAGAGGCAAACTGGGCAAACTGGGGGCTGCACATCCAAACTGGGCCTTGCTGGGGACCCTGCCTGGGCACTGCCAGCCCTTGGGGCTCCTCTCGGCACATCTGCCAGGCTGAACGCACACAGGGCTGGGGGATCCCAGCAGTGGCAGCATTGCCAGGGACTGGGCTGGACAGGGATCATACTGGGAGTGACTGGGAGTGCACTGGGCTTGTACAGATATCATACTGGGATTGTACTGGGAGTGACTGGGACTGTTCTGGGTTTGTACTGACATCATACTGGGATCATACAGGGAATGACTGGGGCTGTACTGGGCTTGTACAGATATCATACTGGGATTGTACTGGGACTGTACTGGGATTGTACTGATATCATACTGAGATCGTACTGGGTTGATACTGACAGGCTATTGTTTTTAATGGTTAATCCTGTGTTAACGGGTGTCCTTTTTCAGGCTCGGGTGTCCATTTTCAGGCTCGTGCTGCCCAGAAACAGGTACCCAGACATCTGTAACTCTTTGTATTTCTTGTCTCATATTGTCCTAATTCGATTTCTCCAAATTGTTATTACTCTAATTGAATTACAAATTTTTATAACCATTTTATTACTATTAAACTTTTAAAATTTTTAAAGCAAGTGATTGGCATTTTTCACAATTTTGGTAGCAGAGGATGGTTACTAACACCTCGCTGCCGGTGCTTGAGGAGAGTCAGAGTGGGGAAGGCGCGCCCTGCCCCATTAGCAGCCTCGCTCTGTCTCCCCGAACCTCGCTCTCTTACTCTCGTACCCTCTCATCCTCTCTACCCCTCTCTTATCTCGGGCCTGCTCCGAGCTGTGCCTGACAGCTCCCAGCAGGGCCCTGCACCCAGGCCCTTTGCAATAAACCGCAAGTTCTACGACCTGGCTGCAGAGATCTCTCGTCTCCGTCCGTCCTGAACGTCCTACCCCCCGACACTCTGACACCCAAGAGCATCTGGGGTTGGACAACACAGCTGGGTTGAGGGATATCCAAGAGCACGGGGACTGGCCAGAAACACCTAAACTTGTAATAGGTGATGTGAAAGTAAAAGGTACCTTATTGTTGTCTTGTTGTGTGTGAGAGTGAGTCACACACAAAATCAGCCTCAGCTTCCCGGGTGGGTGGGAAGGGGGGGGCTGTGGAAAGAGGAGTGTGTGCCCCACAAATAAGCCATTGTTCTCCTGGGCGTGTGGGGGGGCTGTGGCATAAGGTACAGGTGACCTGCAAAGGGGCCATTTTCTCCAGGGCGTGTGAGGGGGCCGTGGCTAAAGAGTGTGAGTGACACACAAATCAGCCTCACAGATTAAAGGCACCGGAAGCTGCAGAGTCAGGGCCCTCCCAGGAGGCCCGGAGATACTGAGACCCAGAGGCCAACCCCAAGGTGAGGGGGGGCCACAGGGACCCGCGATTCTCTGTCAACAGGGATCCACTCTGTGTCCTGAGGGTGGGAAAGAATGTGTGGAAGTGAGTGAGAAATAAAAGTGAGTGAATGTAAATGAATGAAAGTATAGGTAATGTAGATTGTGTATTTTAAGCTTCACTCTATTTCCTTCAAGGGAGATGTATAGTATTGAAAGTAGTGTGAGAAAAAGATTTTTTATTTTCATGAGTGTAGTTGAAAGAAAAGTGGTATTTAGGTTGTTAGTGAATGTGAAAAACAGAGGCAGAAGATGAATAGATAAGATCTTGAAAAATGAGACAGAAAACCAGTAAGTTGGACACAGGGGGAAAAAAATGAAAAAAAAATAGTCCTGTGGGAGTTATGTTAGCTAACAGAGATAAAACTCCTTGCAAAAGGAGAAAATACAGGGTATGCAGTAGTCGGTGGCAAAAACATGCAAACTATGGAAAAAGGGAAATTAACCTCAAATTAGTAAGCTCAAACTTGCGAAATATATACTTTAAAAAGAGCACTAGAATATTTAAGACAAAATAAAGGAACTATATATATTGATTCAAGGTATGCCTTTAGAGTAGTACATACCTTTAAAAAATTTGGAAAGGGAAAAGATTACTTAATTCAAGAAGAAAAGGATTAGTACATGAGGAACTTATTTTAGAGGTTTTAGAAGCATTACAATTACCTAAAAGAGATAGCTATAGTACATATAATGGAACTCCAAAAGGGAAAGACCCCAGAAAGAGGAGGAAATAATTTGGCAGATCACAGAGCTAAGGATGCAGCAGAAAATGGAGTTGAAAGAGTTATGTTAATATTAACTCCAAATGAGGAAAAACCAGAAATTTCAAAGTTTAGGAAAGCCGAGAAAAAAGACTTAAACAAGACAGGAAGTGAAAAAGATAAATCAGGGAAATGAAAACTTCATGATCGAAGACAATTACTTAATAAAATGTGCTTCTAAGAAAATATTAGAAGACAGGCATCAGAAAACCCACTGGGGAACTCAAGCTTTGTGTGATCATTTTTTTAGGAACTATGGGTGCATTGGGATTTTTGGATTTGCAAACAAGTAACTGAAAGATGCTTAATTTGTCAAAGGATAAATAAAAAGATGAAGAGAAAAAAAAATTAGGAGGTTGCGAGTTAGCTAGTAGAGCACTTCAAAGTATCAAAGCAGAAGTTTAGATTTGCTAGGCTCTGGATTTATTTGTAAAAAAACCCATTTAATCTAGAAGAAAAAGAATATGCCATATGTTACACAGGAGATTTTAGAAGAATAAAAATCTTTAAAGTATCAGAAACACCCGGGAAAAAAAACGAGAAAAGAAAAGAAAACAAAAGAAAAGAAAAGAAAAGAAAAGAAAAGAAAAGAAAAGAAAAGAAAAGAAAAGAAAAGAAAAGAAAAGAAAAGAAAAAGTGGAAATGAAAGGGAGGGGAACAAGAGGAAAAATCATAAAGAGTGGGATCCTCTGCAGGTCTTGCCCCCTCCGTTCGCAGCCCAGGCGCCTGTCCCCGGTCCCAGCTCGCTGCCCGCCTCAGCTCCGCCTGCCCCGGTTTCCATCCCAGGTGCGGCCTCACTGCCCAGGGCAGCTCCACCTGCCCCGGCGCTGTCGCTCAATTTGTGTGACCTGCTCCCACTGCCTGGCCCGTGGCCGCTCTGCCGGCCATGCTGGGGAAGATGGGGGTTGCTCTGTCCTGCTGCCTGCTCCGAGGTCACTGCACCCACTGCACCCAGGGGGGGCCCCAGCCATCCCATCCCTGGCTGCCCTGCCCGTGCCACCTGCGCTGGGCACCGGCACTGCTGCCGGGCTCTCCCACCTGCCTTTGCTCTGCCGGGAGCTGCCGGATCAGCCGCCATCACCCATGTGGGGGCTACCCACGCTCCGTCACAGGCTCCACGGGAAGATCTCCCTCTGCCAATTCCGTCAGCAGACCCTGCCCACACTCCCACCGAGCCTCGGCGGGATATCCTCCCCTGACCCCGTCCTGCTCTGAGTTACGTCTCATTGGTAAGCACAGCTCCGGCTGTTCAGGGAAACTCTCTCTCTCTACAGGAAGCACCTTATTGAAACACTAGGAGCTCAGTTAAAAGGCAGCCCTCTACAAATTCTTTCCCAGAACACGGGAGAAAGGCTAGAGAAGGTAAAAAAGTGAAAGAGTTAGATGAAGGGATTGCTCTATTTCCGTTCAGAGAGGTTCCCATGGGAGGGATGTGCTGCCCCGCCCCACGGGAGCCACCAGCGCCCCTGTCGGCCATGTCCAGAATTGCACCCAAGGGGAAAGCGCCGCAGCCCAAAGGCCAGGACTGGGTCCGGGCTCTGTTTGCTGTCAGTGCCGCAGCTGTTGGTGTTTGCTTCCTTTATTATACACACTAGTAAAGAACTGGTATTCCTACTCCCATATGTTTGCCTGAGAGTCCCTTCGTTTCACTGGTCTAAACATTAAGAGGGAGGGGGTTTGCATTCTGCATTCCAAGAGAGGCTTTTTCTGCCTTCCCGAGCAGACACCTCTCTTGTAAAATGAGACAAGCACCCACAGGCACTGAGGGGGGCTGCAGGAGGGGCACAAGAAGGCCCTGCAGCACTTGGGCACAAAGGCACAGCAGGTGAATGCAACAAGGGAGCCGCAAAAGACCAAGCTGAAGGCACAGGCCAGGGCACAGTTCCTACAGCCCCTGAGGGATCAACCCCAGGGCCCAAGGGGGCCCCAGCACCCAGGGCACGGCTCGGCCACAAGCTCCTGGCAGAGGCATTGCCCTCCTCGGCAGGGGAGAGCCCACCCAAACAGCCCCTGGCAAGGAACCAGGGCTCCAGCTGCAGGGCACAAGGACACTGCAAGCACAGACAGCAGCACCCTCAGGACCAGCAAGTCCACCCCTTGATGCACATGGATTGGCAGGGCTGTCACAGCTCCCATCACACCAGGGACCCTCCACACTGGAGCCCTTGAGAACATTCAGGGTGGGTCTGCATTGAGAGGAAGCATTTCCTGATGGACACAGGGGCCTCTCAATCCACTTCGAATCTTAGACCTAAGGGTGGGCAAAATGCTAATAATATGTTTCCTTTGTGAGGGGATAAGTGGGAAAGATGTATGGTTTTATTCAATCACTGTTAGTAGATCCAGGAGATGGGTTTGAAATGCGTGAATTTTTATTTGCTCCTAATTGTACCATGATTTACTGGGAAGGGATTTGATCGCTAAACTCATAACACAAATTAATATTATAAAAAGGGATACAGAGGCCGGTCCTGTTGTACCTCTGTGTCAAATGTCTGACCAGGCCTATCTGAAGTGAACCCGGAAATGTGGGCAGCCCCAGGAAAATAGGGAAAATTAGATATGGAGTCTCTCCAAAGCACTCTGAAGCAACCAGGACAACTGGTGTCTAAAAGCAACACCCTGTTCCAGGGGAGGGAAGGAAGGGGAATCAGACACAGCGCAGGTCAGCACCCCATGCTCAGCTCAACCCGCGCAGCTGTGGGTCCTTGTGAGAGCCTGGCACTGAAATGCCCTGAGCAGGAAGGATTCAGTATCTTCTGCTGACACCATGGCACCTAACAGGGGGGCAAAAGCAATTCTCACTGCTTCAGCAACCACTGGAGCAGATATCAAGGCACATTCTCCCACAGGAAGCTGGGCTGGCACAGAGACTGCCCTGGCACTTTGCTGCTGCCAACACCCAGCCAGGACATCGGCTCCTGCCTAAGGAGTGCAAAGCAGCACCACTGGTGGCCAAGGGGTCCATGCCAAGTGTCCCTGAGGCCAGAAACAGCCGCCAGCACAGCTCAACATGGGGGGACCCCTCAGCCTGGCCTCAAGGGCTCTGAAGCCCCGGAGATTTGCACTTCCCGCCCGCAGCAGGAGGATGGGAGGCCGTCCCTGAGCCTGCCCTGAAGGCAACGCAGCAGCAGCCAGGGCTCCACAGCGGGCCAAGCCCCTGCGCCTGCCCACAGATCCTCGCCTGGAATCCTCTGCAATCCTGGCCACCCTCCTCTGCCATCTCCAGCCACTGGGGCCAAGCCTTGCTGCCACTGCTGCAGCTTCAGCGCTGGCTGGGCCTGCACTGCCACAGCTGCTGGGGAACACCACGGCACAATTCCACTCCGGGGCTCACTGACAGCGACACTCTGGGCTGCCTGCCATTGCACTGATGCAAAATGTACCGAGTTTGGTTCTTCTAAATCTTATTTCTCTGCTCAGGCTTGGTTTGTCTTTGCCTTGGGGAAATGAATTTTAAAGGTTTTATTTAAGAGGTGTTACACCACTCAAAGGAGATGAGTTTAACATCTGAACAGACTGGGAATAGCCCAAAAGACACCCACAGAGATAACGACCAGCAACAAAACATCAACGTTGCCCAGCAGCAGGAAGAGAAGCTTCATTCCATGATGCCTCCAGAGGAGCTTAAGAAATGCAAATGAACACTGCCCAGCAAAGTCTGGACAATGCACCTGGGTCTCTTGCCCCGGGCAGGAATTGGGCTGATTCCCTCTGCCCCTCACCCCAAGCTTGCACTGATGGAATTTGCACAGCTCAAGGCAGAGCCCAGGGGGAGGATATCTGACCCTGCAACACAATCGGGTGAAGCTGCAAAGGGAAACAGCAAATGGAGAATGTTGGGAAAACTTCACTATAAACAAATGGGGGGAATCATCCCTCTGCCCACTCCAACATGTGCTGTCACTGTCTGTGTTATATAGGGTATCTTACAGCACTGGGGATTATTTTGCTACCTAAAATTCAGGGAAATCAATTGGGAATCCAAGGATTTGATGACAGAATTAGAGAAAAGCAGTGAATTGATGCAGCCCTGGCTGGAGAGAGCGGCCAAAAATGGAAAAAGATGAACGGCCAGCAGAACAAATCCTACAACACCATGGACCAGCCCCTGGGAACCCAAACCAATTCATATCAGGAGCCACAGAGCCCATTTCTCATTTCAATAGCATCATTAGATTACAAGCTGCCCTCGCAATAACCAACCAGACAGCTCCAGCTCCTGACCTTCCTGCTGGGCAATCCACTGAAATGAGGAACACAACACTTAACCATGGGATGGGATCAGATCATCTGTTAGCAGAAAAAGGAGGAGGATTGTGGAAAACTAAATGACACAAACTGCTGTTGGCAAATAGATGACAAAGGAAAAGTGATGAAACAGATAGCAAAGCGAACAAGAAAGCAGCTCATGTACCAGTCCAAACGTGGAAAGGACGGGAATGGGACACGGTTTTGTGGCTCCCTGGCAGACCATGGGTTAAACGAATGCTGTTTCTCCTCTGATGTGCTACAGCAACTCTCATCTTTTTACCGTGCTCCACACCATGAAACTGCAGCTCATTCAGCAGCTGAGCGAGGGGCCAAGGATTTGGAGGTAAGGAAGTAACGGGTGTAACTATCACCTTCCATAAATGTTACTAATTAACATGGACTCCTGCTCCCAAAAGTCCCGCTAAATTCCTGAACTTCCAGAAGAACAAAGACTTACCAGAGCCGTGAATATCGGCTGTTATACAAAAGAGGGGGTGCACAATAATGAGGACATGCAGTTGGCGGATCGGGAGGTCTGAACTTTCCAAGTACCTCAGCCAGTGGGCAAAGGGAGAGGGAGATGAGGCCGGGAAAATGAGGATAAAAAGGAGGCTGCGAACTACAACTATGGCAGAGACCGCACGGCAAATGCCCCTCGACTTCTCCCTCTGCTCAGCAATAAGGTCACTTTTACAGGACTCCTCTGTCTCCTCTGCGCACAGAAACCTCCGGCCACGGCAATTTCCCCGCACAGCCCCGGGCACGGGGCAGCCCCCTCTGTCCCAGCCACAGCAACCGGGCCGAGCCAGCGCTGCTCCGGCAGCGGCTCCTGCCGAGGCAGCGGCCGCAAGGAGACCGCGGGCAGCCGCTCCCGCAGCGCCCTCACGCCAGCGGCAACACGCGCCGGACACGGCACAACGAACCCGCCTGAGCCCCCTGCCACCCCCGAGGCCCGCAGCCAGCCCCGAGCCCCCGCACAACCCAGCGCGGCTCCCACCTGCGCTGCGGCCTCCTCCGAGCTCCGCCGCCGCCTCACCGCGCTCCGGCCGCTGCCGCCGCTCACGGGACTGCACACACGCTCCGACAATGGCGCCGCTGCCCAGCCACGGCCGCCCTCAGCCCGCCACCGGGGCCCTGCTCCGCCCCGCTCCCACCAATCAGCGCGCCACAACCACGACTGACGGCACCATCGTCCAATCCCAGCCAGGGGCGGGCTCTGCACACGGCACAGCCCCGCCCCGCCCTCTCAGGGTCCCCCGGGCTGCGTGAGGGCAGAGCCGGAGCTGAGGAACAGGCCTGGAACGAGCCCGGGCCCGAGGGGATTGAGCTGAAAACACAAACAAACTTCTCCGCACCTCCCGCCACGGCTTTCCCGGCACTGCGGCTCCGGTGGCTCCGGCTCAGCGGGAAGTCCCGGAGCATCACTTCTCCTACCCCTAATTAGGAGCATCATTGCATCGCTTTGATTTCCCCCAGAAAGGGAAAACCGCCCCAAACCCCTGTGGATGAGTGGGAGATGGGAGAGTTTTCTGACAGAAAACTCCTAAAACTCAGAGTAGAATAATAAGAAGTAAGTGAAGATCCTTAATTCCAGATTTTCGCCCACGCCTCCCTCCTCCCAGCTGCACCTCCTACCCCGGCAGTGCCGCAGACAGGGAATGGGGCCGGGCTCAGTTCATGCCCCGGGGCTTCTCCCTCTGCTCAGGGACAGGAGTCGTTCCCCTGCTGCACCCTGGGCTCTCTCCCACCGGAGACTTCTCCAGGAACTTCTCCAAGCTGAGTCCATCCCACGGGGCACAGCCCCCTCCAAGTGCTGCAGCGTGGGTCACTGTGCCCCGGGGTCAGTCCTGCCAGGACAGGCTGCTCCGGCAGGGCCCTCTGGCCGCGGGGTCACAGCCTCCTCTCAGGCATCGCCGTGCTCCAGCGTGGCTGCTCCGGGGGCTGCAGGGGGATCTCTGCTTCCCCTTTGGATCTGCAGGGGGATCTCTGCATCCGGCACCACTGTTTTTGCAGGCACGAGGAACAGGCTGAGCTCTGCCTGAAGCTCTTCTCACATTGCCCACGCCTTTCCCAGCACAGAGAAGCTTTTACCCTTTTACCTCCTCACAGCTCCCAGGGCTGGGTTTTCAGCCCCTCCTCGTGTGGGATCTCTGGGCCTTTTCTTCCCTGTTGGATTCCTGTACCATGGAGCCGTTCCAAATGGCCTCTTCCACGAGGTTCTGTGGCAGGGATTTGTTCTCCCTGGTCTCTGTCCGCAGCTCAGTGCCTGGGGGAAGGACAAGGAGAGGAAGAGACAGGGAGAAGGGAAAAGGAAAAGGGAGGAGGAAAGGAAGGAACAAGAAGGAACAAGGGAGAAGGAGATGGGACCGGAACATGGATGGATGTAGGACAGAATGAGGAGAAGAAGGAGGGTGGACAAGGAGAAGATGGGATTTGCCTCCATGCCAGAGGGAAGGGGAAGGAGATGCCCCCAGTCCATGCCTGGCAGGATGGCGTTGGTAGTGAGGCTGTCCTGCAGCGATGCTGGGCTGGGAGATGGAGCAGCAGAGAGGGGAAAGGGGCAGTGATTCCTCCTGCCCTGCCTGGCTGTCCCAGCCTGGAGCGTCCTGGTGCTGCCAAGGCCCTTGCAGCGTCTGGCACTCCGGAGCCCGAAGCTCATGGCTGCTTTATAAAGCTGACAAAGTCGGCAGGACGGGTCTGGGTATGATCTCAGCAAAGTGGGTTTATTGGTACAGGAACAGGGCACAGAGTTGAACAGGGCCCAGGGACAAAGACAGGGTACAAGCTGAGGGCACAGGGGGCTTTTGTATGGGATAGTGAGGGTGGAGCTGAGGGTCAGGGTCCAATGGATATGGGGGAAAATGGGGCAAAGGATGGGTTAAGGGTCGGGTCAGCTAATAGGGAAACAGGGGCAGAGGAATGCAGTAAATTTGGGCCAATGGAGGGACAGAGAGGGAGAACATTCTAGAGACGAACCATAGATGGGTAACAGGGGTTGAACTAGGGTAATTAGGCCAACGGGCCAATGGGGTAACATAACTTTCCATAAATCAGCATGTGCCTGCAAAGATCTGTAGGAGAAGCAAGCTTCTCACCATAACCTTGAAATCTATTCTTCTTCTTGAGGACCAGTCCTCCACGGGTGGGAGATTGATACTCCCATGGGCCTCCACACCAGTGCATCTTCCTTTTCCTCACAGCCTCCTTCTCCTCTATCCAGACAAAGTTTAGGATTGGCAAATCCTGGCTTTGGGGGAGGAACAAGGGGTGAGCACCTTGGGTTTTGTGAGAAAGGAGCCTCACTCTTTAGAATTTTTGAAAGATTAATAAAGAATAATAAGGGACAAATCAGTAACAGCGCTGGGTGCTCAGCGATGGCCAGAGGCACACCAGTTAACCACAGCAACTCTTCTTGTCTAGTTTTTTTCCATTGTATTGTTCAAATACATATTCATAATGGTTATACACATTCAAACATTTCTTTGAACACGTTTACATGCTCCAGGAATTCTTTAGGTTGGTTTGACCCCCAACTCGCCTTTTTAGAGCAGGTGCAGGAATCGTGGATTGCTGTTTTGAGGGTTGTGTGTCACTCCCTCATAAGGGCCCCGGTTCTGTGGTTTCAGCAGGTGACAGTTATTGACAGTGGAAGGGTCAGTGGCAGGGCTCCTCATCACATCCCTTCCTTAAATGTTATCTGACCATGCAGATGGTTTTAGCTATTTCCACAAGTACTTTAAATGAGCATCAGCTATTTCACAACCATCTCTGAGTTATTATTGTCAGTTATTTACAAAAATAAAAGCAGTCGTTATTATTTTACAACTACAGCTACTTCTGCAAAAGTTTACATTATAATGGACAACATCTGGCATCCACTTTAATATTTTGCAAAAGCCAAAACTATAATGTATGTTTTTCACACTGTCCACAAACTAAAATATCATCCATAAATGATGTTCTGAGGATATGAGCTACACAGGGGCCAGGGCATTGGCCACAAAAAGCTGACAAATTATACAACAGCAAAGGCAGTTAAAAGTGATTACAAACTGCACTCTATCAAAATTGTTGTGATTAAGAACAGTTTGGAGAAGTCAATACATAATAGCAAAAGCCAACACTACCTAGTTATTTATAAAAGACCCAGGGGAGGTTTATCCCATGCATGGAGCACTTGGGCCTTCCCCGGGCCCCTTCTGCCCTCGTGCAGAGCCGGTGGCATTTTCCAGCACACCCAGTTTGTAACCAAGAGCCGGGTGCAGGCGAGAAGGCTCCAAGCGCCTCCTTCCAGGCTGACTCTGCAGGGGCCGAGGCTGCTCTGGGCTCTGCCAGGGCTCTGCTGGGGCTCAGCTCTGGGCCAGGCTGGGCCCGCTCTCCCCTCACATTGCTCCGGGCAGCTGAGGCACAGCGGGAGGAGGAAGGGACATGGCAGGGCAGTTGAGGGTTAAGAGAGTTTTTATTCAAACAACTGCCATAACAAACAGGCAATCCTAACTACCCTAACCAACTAGTAGTGCTAACTACCATAATTAACTAGTTTTCCTAACTACTGGAACTGAAAGCTGTCCTCAAGGGCTTCATCTCCTCCGCTGCTCCCTCAGTTGCTTTGCTGCAGTGATCAGAGTGGTCAGGCTGGAGAGAGGCTGGGCTGATGATAAAAATGGGCGCTTCCCAAAGGATACAAAGGAAAGAAATGAACTGTTACTTTCCAGAGTCAAGTTCCTCACAGGCTCTGTTGCAACAGGACAAAAGGAAATGGTTTGAAACTCAGGAGAGGGAAGCAGGCTCAGATTAGATCTAAGGAAGAATTTTTTTAACCAGGAGAGTGGGGAAACACTGACAGAAGGTACCCAGAGATGTGGGAGGTGCCTCCTCCCTGGAAACATCCAAGCTCAGGTCAGGCAGGGCTCTGGGCCCCCTGAGCTGCTTGAAGATGTCCCTGCTCGCTGTGGGGCACCAGGCCCAGATGAGCTCCAAAGGAGCCTGCCAAGCCACAGCAGGCGAGGATTCTGCTTGCTCTGCGTGTGGAACGCAGCCAGACTGGAGACTGTCGGAGGGGGCCCCACAAGAAAACCCCTCCCTGGCGCTGCTGCTTCCCCTGCAGCCCCTGGCCCTCAGCTGCAGCAGCTCCTGGGCAGCCCAGCGCCGCTCCTCATCCGGCTCCAGGCTGCACTTGAGGCAGTCCCGCAGCAGAGCCGACAGGCGCCGGGGCTCCTGCAGCTGCGGGCTCCCGTTCTGCCGGATCAGAGCGCGAGCCTGCAGGGAAAGCAAACTCAGCGCTCTGCCAGCTCCCTTCACACCCACACGGGCTCACATCCTACCCGGGCCTCAGCCCCAACTCCAGGGGCACTTTCCTCCCTGCCACAGATGCTGCTCAGAGCTCATTTTGCTATGCCAACCAAAACACCCAAACCCTGGGGCTGCCGCAGCCACGGCAACATCCAAATGATCTCGCCTTGAGAGCCAGTTTCATTGGCTGCCTTTGTTAGTAGGAACCTCTATCAGAAATAGCACATTTTGTTTCTCCTAATGTGGACACTAGCTTTACAGGCCATTTTCCAGAGTCAGTGTGGTCTGCCTGTGTTATTTCAGAGGATTCTTACATCAAGTGCATCTCTGCAGTGCCACTGACACTCAAGTAAATGCATTCCTGATGCCCCATCCCAGACACTGCCAGGCAAGAAACAGGAGGTTTGTGTTGCTGAAAGCTCAGGCTTGGTGACACAGAGAAAGTAGCTTGGACTTGGAAAGAAATATGTTAGACTTTGGGAATGTTGAACAATCTCCATTTTTTCAACAAGTTTCCCAGTGAGAAGAATCAGGGGGGAAATCATATCACAAAACTCTTTTAGAAACTGCTGCAGAAATCTTGTTGGGTTTGGAGGCGGGTTGTGGGGTTGGTGTGGGGTTTTCTTGCAAGGTAACATTAGACTTGATACACTTGCTTCACATTTTCAGGTCATCCTCACAGCCAGATGAGCTGCAACAACATAAAGCCTAAAGCAAATTGTTGCTGGAGATTGCAGAATCTTCATCTGTGGTGAGGCACGAGTCCTCTGGGCATTCCCTTCCCATGTGCAGAAACCTCCACTGCTGCTCCCAGTGCAGGGTCCCCCTGTGCTCACAGGCCTCTGCAGCCACTGCAGAATTTGCCTCTTACCATGGCCGCTGTTTCCCTGAAGTAAGGAGGTTCTCCTTCCACCATCCCAATGGTCACAATGCCAAAGGCCCAGATGTCCACCTTGGGGCCATAAGGAGATCTGGTCACAACTGGGGCCATCCAGTGAGCAGTGCCCACCATGGAGCTGCGCTGGTCCTGCTCAGGGCTGAGCTGAGCGCAGAGGCCAAAATCAGCTGAGGACAGAAACAAACCCTGTCAAAGGCAGCTGGAATGAGGAAACCAAGCACCAAGACTCCCCATTCTCAGTCTGAGAGTGCAGTAGTGAAGTCAGCTGGAAAAGCCCTCAGGGCTGTAGCCAAGGAAAGATGGAACTGGCTTCAAGAAACCATTGAGGAAGGTGTGGGGGATGTGAGAGAGAAGAGGGGAAGGAGGCGGGAGGAGGAGCAGGGGGGGGGATGGGGGATGGGGACGGGGAGGGATTGAACCGGGGGAAGAGAAGGGGGAGATGAGGAGAGGAGCAGAAACAAGAAAAGTAGCGGGGATCCCCCGGCCTTCATCGAGGTGTACACGGGGGTGCCAGGAAGATGTGGAACCCCCAGCCAGGTGTGTTCCCAACACGGGGGCTCTGACCCTGGGGGTCACCCGGGATTATCCAGCACGGATCCTCCCACGGGGGATGGAGATGGAGCGGCGCACGGAGCTCGTCCCGCACCGGGCACTGCGGGATCCGCGGGCAGCGACCCCTCCCCCCGGGCCCAGCCCCCACCCTTTGTCCCCCTCCCTTTGCCCAAATCCCATCGCCCCCCCCCCCAAACCCCTCCCCATCGCCCCCCAATAAACGGCCCCGGGGCCAACTGGGAAGATTTACTGGGAGCACTGGGAGCAGGCACTGGGCGGGGGCAGAGCGCCAGCGGGGCTGGGGGGACACGGGACTCCCCCAAAATCAGCGGAGCGGGGACGGAGCGGGGGGTCCCGGCCGGGCCCGAGCCCACGGGGAGGGGCTGCGGCCGCCGGCGGCTCAGGAGCTCTGTGGGCAGAGAAAAGGGGGTGACACCGGGCTGGGGGCCCCGGCGGGAGCGCACACGCTCCGCCACGGCGAGGACGCCACCCCCGGCACCCGCCCTGACCTTCTTGCGCAGGGAGAAGCCGAGCCCCAGCGCCAGGAAGACGAAGCCCAAGACGAAGCCCCCGATGCCCGTCAGCATCTTGCTGCGGGCGGCGTCCGGCGGCATCTCTGGGGGGTCCGCAGGGCTCAGCACCCCCAAAACCTCGCACCGACACCCCGAGCCCCTCCCAGCGCCCTCTCTGTGGCCCCCAGCCCAGCCAGGACCCCCTGAAACCTCCCCCCAGTCCCTTTTTGTCCTGGCCAGGAGCCACCAAAACCCCTCCCGTCCCTCTCAGCATCCCACAGCCCCCTCCCAGTTGCCCCCCAGCGCCGCAGGACACCCAAAGCCTCTCGCAGTCCCTTGGCAGCCCCAGCAGGACTCAGCCAGAGCCCTCCCAGGCTGTGCCCAGCACCACCGAGCTCATGGCGAGCCCCGCTTTGCCATCGCCGATCGCCTTCCAGCCCCTCGGGGCTCACTGCGATCCCTCCCAGTCACACCCAGTACCCCCAAACTCCCTCCCAGTCACACCCAGCACCCCCAAACTCCCTCCCAGTGCTCACCAGGACCCCCCAAACCCATCCCACCCTGCCCAGCATCCCTCAACCCCTTCCCAGGCCTTGCCGAGCCCCCAGCCCCTCTCCCACTTCCAGCCCGGCTCTCTCCAGCTCCCTCCCAGTGGCTCCCAGCACAGCCCAGTGCCTCTGCCAACGCCCCGAGGGGTTCCCCCGTACCCCAGTGCCGCCTCAGGGGCTGCTCCAGGCTGACGTGCTCCACCTGGCAGCTGTAGCTGAGCCCGCGCCGGGGCGGCGTTTCCAGCAGCACCAGCAGCTGGTAGGTCCAGTCCCCGTTGGGGACCACGTCGGTGGCCACCACGTGCTCCGAGAGCTCCTGCTGGCCCTGGAACCACCTCACCTGGATGGCAGCAGGGTAGAAATCCATCACGGAGCAGAGCAGGCGGCCAGGGCTGGGCTGGGAGCTCGAGGAGGGCACCAGCGAGATGGACACGCTGCGGGGCACTGGGAGAGAGGGTGGAGGTCTGGGAGTGAAGTGGGAATGAACTGGGAAAAGAATGGAAATGGACTGGGAGGGACTGGGGAGGAATTGGAGACGGGCTTGGAGGGACCCCAGTGGCGCTGGGCGGAACTGGGAATGAGGTGCCCGGCACTGGGAAGGTGAGTGCAGAGAGGGGCACTCGGCACTGCAGGTCTGCCTGGCAACAGATGAGTCATCAAAGGGTCGCGTTCTGATTTTATGAGAAGCGTCAGCTTTACGCGTGGCTGAAATGGACGCGCGGGGGGCACTGAGAGGGCATGGGATGGACTGGGGGAGCCATGGTGGTCAGTGGCAGGGACAGGAGGCCCCGGGGGTGTTCACAAGGAGGGCTGAGGGTTCTGGGCTGATTCCCAGCGAGGTTTTGAGGGGCTCCAGGGTCATTGGCCGGGCAGGGCCGGAGGGGACACGCTCTGCCCCGCGCTCACCTCGGCGCTCGGCGCTGAACGGGCGAACACCCTCGTAGTTGTACGGACAGACCATGTCCACCACAGACCGTGCTTACGCCAGTGTGGCCGGGTTGCTGTTCCAGTCACTGGCCCACCCTTCCCCATAGAGGGTGAACCCCACGTAGTGCCTCACGTCGCTGACGAACATCACGAACTGCTCCCGGTTGTAGATGTACCTCTGCACGAACCTCATCTTCTGCGTGCTGTTAATGAAGTGACACTGTGACTTCAGAACTGGAACACCCCTGTGAGAGCAGGACACAGCTCAGGGTGTGCCCACCCAGCACCCCCCAGCAGCACCCCCAGAGCTCCGGGGGCCACACCGGATCCCCACTCTGCCCCTCCTGTGCCCCACGGCCGCTATGGGACCCTCCTGCCCACGCTGCCTATTCCTCTTTGCCACCTTTCCCCCATTTCCCCTTCCACATCCTCTCCCCTCCCACCTCCGGCCACTCCCCAAATCACTTTTGGGGTCCATTTCCCCATTCTGACAAAAATCCCCCAATCCCCAGCACCCTCCCACCCAATTTTGGGGGCCCCTCTCCCCTTTTCCCCCTTCTCCCCCCTGTCCCAGCGCTTCCCACCCCCCGCTCACCTGAGAGCTCCCCGCCCGCAGCCGGGGGGGCTCCCAGCACCACCAGTGCCACCAGCAGGGCCCCAGCTGCCGCCCCTCGCCCCATGGCCGGGGCCGGGCAGGGAGCAGCAGCCCCAAAGCAGCCGCGCTGCGCTGGGAGCGCCAATCCGGAGCAGGGCGGGCTCGGCAGCACCGCGGCTCCTGCCAAGTGGCTCCTGCAATCTGCCATCAGGAACTTGGCCTAATGAGTTTTGTGTGAAAGGAGCAATGGTGGCGTTGGTGTTCGGGTGCCTGTGGTGCTGAGTGCCCGGCCGTCTGCTGGGGTTCTGAAATCCAGGTCGCCCCTGCCCCGTCCCTCACTTCCCCCACTGCCCACCGGTGACTCCCTGCAGCAGCACGTGGGATCCTGAACGTGGCTCTGGGAGACACACAGACATTGCTGAGGGGCAAAGATGGGGGGGCTGGACAGCTGGAGAGCTGACCCTGAGGGTTGGGGTGCACAGGACACAGGGTACCAGGGAGGGTTAGGGCACAGGTGCCACCCTCATGGTGGGACAGCCCCAGAGCCCTCCCAGCAGCTGCAGGCAGTTACCCCGATTGGAAGGCAGAGATGAGGTTTGGAGGCCAGAGTTACAGGTAGGAGTTGAACAGCCTTTTAGGGGTTTTATTAGGTTTTTTTTCAGGATTTTTAAAGGATATTTTAGGGGGCTTTTTGCAGGAGATTTTTAGGAATTCTCTGGGAATGTTTAGGAACATTTAGAGCTTTTTCAGGACTTTTAAAAGAACTTTTTAGGGCGTTTTAAGGGCTGTCTTACTACTAATTGGAATTGTTAGGGGTGTTTTGGGATATTTTGGGTTTTTTTTTTTAGGACTACTTAAAAGGTTTTAGGGCTTTTTGAAGAGTATTGAGGGTATATGGAGAACTTTTTTAAGGACTAGGTTATTTCTAGGGTTTTGGGGGGAATTTTATAGGCTTTTTTAGGGTCTTACAGGGAATTTTCAAGATTTTAGGGGTATTCTCAGAGGTCTTTAAAAATATCTAATTAGGCCCCAAACGTTCTTTGGGGATTTTTAGAGGTGTTTTAGGGGCTTTTTAAAAGTAGGGTGTTTTTAGTGTATTCTGAGGCTATTTTTTTTTTTTTGTGGGGTGTTTAGGACACTTTGAAAACTATGCCTTTTTTTTAGGGAATTGAGAGGGTTTTTTAGGGTCTTTTCAGGGCATGACAGAGGCTGAGGGGCAGCTTGAGGGGTACTGTGGGGGCTGGAGGGTGGCAGAGGCTGAGAGCTGAGGGAGGAGCAGGGAGAGGGGACAGTGGGTGACACACAGAGATGCTGAGGGTGGCAGGGGCAGCTGGAGGGTGACACTGAGAAGCTGGGGGCTGAGGGGCAAAGAGAGGGATTAAGGGTGACACACAGGAGCTGAGGGGCAGCTGAGAGGGACCTTGAGGGGCACAGGGGGGGGCTTGAGGGTGACAGACAGAGCCTGAGGGTTGAGGGAGGGTTTGAGGGGTCAAGGGAGAAGGCTTGAGGGCTGCACAGTGCACTGGAGATCAGGGCTACAGGGAACAGCTTAGGAGGCAAGTTAGGGTACAGGCGCACCAGCCCTCAGCCCAGCCCTAAGCTCAGCCTAAGCAGCCCCCCTAACAACAGCACAGCCTTTTCCTCAACAGCAGCACAACACAGCAACCCTGACAGCAAGACCAGAGCGGAACCCATCCGGTGGGACAGGACAGCAACCCTCACACCAGGACAATGACAGAACTCTCAGAGGAAAAGATCCACAGCAAAAAGGTATGCAAGGCATCTGAGGGTTAGAGAGATAGGTGGGGTGTCACAGACATCTTTTCATAAAAATCCTTTCTTTAGGATTTTTCTCCCTTCTGAGAAGCTGTGGCCTCAGCAAAAAAGTGTAAACAATGGTTATCTGTCGCTGTGGAATGCAACAGGTGCATCCATGATTGGTCTCCTGTGGATGTTTGGATTTATTGACCACTCACGGCAGAGCTGCTCTTGCTTTCTGCCGGGACACAGACCTTTGTTATTCATTATTTTCTATTCTTAGCTTAGCTAGCCTTCTGAGAACTTTTCCTTCTATTATTTGTAGTATAGTAATTATGTAATATATATCATAAAATAATAAATCAAGCCTTCTGAACATGAGGTCAACATTCTCGTCTCTCTTTACACCCTGAAGACCCTTGTGACCCCTGTGACAATTGGTGAACCCCGAGTGAGTGAGGAGGACAAAACCATCAATTGGTGATCCCTCATCTGAAGAGTAAATTACTTGGAGAGACCCCCAGAGGAACAATTGCTGCACTGGGTAAACCCCGAATGTGTGGCATTGATGGTTGCTTCACAAATGACCACAGAAATGGATTCTAGCCAGGAGCTGAAGAACTGAAGATCCTGATTTGGAGTTCACAGCAAGGCTGACCACAAAGAGAACCTTCTGAAAAGCCTCCAGGAAGATGTTCGGAAAGCACAGTAGCGCAATGGAGCTGGCCAGAGCATGCTGGACTCTTTCAAAAGGTACTGTTGGCTTTTCCCTTCCTGAAAATGCGGCCCTTCGTAGTTTGTGGCTGCTGACGTGGAGGGCTTCCCCCATAGAGGAGGAGGTTCGGTTCTCCCCTTCAGAGGACAAGCTTATTGCCCTCTGTCAAAAATGGAGTGAAGAGGATGGACTTTGCCTGTTGGAGACAGATTTCTGTGAGTTTTTTCGATGGGCAAAGCTTTTTGGGTTCTTTACGAATGTGCTCTGTGCACTTGATGCTTTCGTATGGGAGTGCATGGACTCCATTTTCCAATTCGTTTTGGACCGCGGGTTTGGATACCCCCAGATTTATCCAGCATTTAGGATGTTCTTTCCAGTTTTGAACCAGAGAGCAGCTGTTTTTCCCTGGATTGCCAACTGCAACTGGCTCGTCCCATTTCCCGATTCCAGCGGGAGAAGATCCTTGGGATCCTTTGGAGGGGGATGATCTGTTGCTTCCCAGCCCCCCTGCATCCTGGCAGTGGGGGAGAAGTTTCGCCAGGAGCCGAAGATTTTTTTACTGCGTCTTCGGAGCATGGTCAGATGCAGCCATCCCTTTCCCCCCCTTCTCTCTCTCCGGGGGGATGGGAGTGGGCTGCACCGCCCCTTACAGCCCTGGCCGGCCTACTGGGCCCTGCCCCGCTCAGAGATGGGGGCAGCACCGGTCTCCGAGGTCCCACCTGCCAGGCCTGCAGGGCCTCCTCCTGGACCCACCCCACGGCCGCCTTCCCGGGTGGTCCTGCTCGTGGCTTCACCAGCTTCCCCGCCTGCGCCTGAGAGCTCAGAAACACCGCTCCCTGCGGCTGCGTCGCTGTTGGTAGGAGACACCCAAGGCGACAACCGCGACTCGGCACCGCCCCCCGGCTGTCCTGCTGCGTCCACCAGCCCCCTCTCCAGCCCCGCCACCTAAAACCGAGCCAGTGCCTGTTCAGGATGATGCTGAAGACGGCGCCGAACCCATGGGACCCTCAGAGCAGACCGCAGCTGCTCCTGCATCCAGTGTGGCTTCCCCCCGAGTTTTTCGGGCTGTCCCGGGGCTGCCCCTGCGGGGGAAGCTGGGACAGGGGAAGAGGGCGCCAGCCTCCCTTTCCGTGGAGGAGGCATGGCCCGACAGCTGGCTGTGGGTTCAGCCCGTTTGCCTGCGTTCAAAATCAGCATTCTTGGCGGGTTGGGGAGTGTTTGGTCGGTTGCTTTCCCTTGGGGGGTGCAAATCTCTCTGCTGCCCCTCTCGCGCCCCAGCGGCGAGGGGCAGGTGGGTGCCGAGAGTTCTGCCTTTGGTCCCCAGCCCAGAGGGGGTGGTGCCGTGAGGCAGATGGGAGACACACCTGTTGCATTTGCATTGCAGAGGGCACAGCGGGAAGCGATCATGGCTTGTTTGCTGTGGAGAAAAAACATTCCTAGACACGAGATGAGGGTTCTTGGGGCTTCTTCTATTTCCCTGCTGCTGGCATGCCTTGGTGATTTTGGGGAAAAGAAGCGTTTGGTCACCATTCTATTGGCAGCGTGGGGCCAGGCTGTGGGAAGGCAGAGCCCGCCTGCCATGTTGGGCCTGGGCTGTTGGGCTCGGGTCCCTGGGCCAGGGCCACCTCCCGGCCTCCTGATGGGTTTGGTGGTTTTGCTTCTCCCTATCGGTCCTGGCCCGCCTTTCTGTGGGCCAGATCTGGGGTTCCTGATCCCTCCACATGGGCCAGGGCTCCCCAGGGGCTTTCTTTGGCTGCTCTGCTGCTGCTGCTCTTTTTGATCACCAAAAGAAAAAAAAAAAAAAAAAAAAAAAAAAGAGTTGAAATAGCTGGCAGCAGCTCTGAAGCATTGAAGGGCCAAAAATTAGCTTCAGCCCAAAGTTATTCAATAAAGGGCTGTGGCAGGACATTCCAGAAGTTGTCTCAAATTGTTTGAAATTGTTTGATGACTGTCAATGGCTTTTGATAACTATTGATGGACTTTTCTGCAGCAAGCCTGTTTCAGGACCAAAAAGGACTTTCAGAGATGGCAAAGAGGAACATCTTCAGTCCATGGACTTTTTCCTGAAACTCAGCTGTTTGGGCTTGACCTTTCTTTGCATTGTTTTTGCATTTTCTTATATTGTAAAATTGTTTTGGTGATTTGATAGAATTGTATGTTCTACAGGTGAAGAAATTCCCTGTTCATTCCACACCAGCACTTGAGTGAAGTTTTGATTGGCAACAGATAACCACAATAATTTTCTCTGCTGTGCAGAGAAAATTACAAACACTTTTTCTTTTAATAAACTAAATTATAAAGCTGACATGTCACAGACATCTTTTCATTAAAATCCTTTCGTTAGGATTTTTCCTGCTGAAGCTGAGAAGCTTCAGCAACAAATGTAAACAATGGTTATCTGCTGCTGTGGAATGCAACAGGTGGATCCGTGATTGGTCTCTGGTGGATGTTTGGATTTACTGACCACTCATGGCAGAGCTGTTCTTGCTTTCTGCCGGGACACAGCTCCTTTGTTATTCATTCCTTTTCTATTCTTAGCTTAGCTAGCCTTCTGAGAACTCTCTTTCTATTCTTTTTAGTATAGTCATAATGTAATATATATCATAAAATAATAAATCAAGCCTTCTGAACATGAGGTCAACATTCTCGCCTCTCTCTTCATCCTGCAACCCTTGTGACCACTGTCACACACCAATTCTCCCATACAAGCACTGAGCAAAGAAGCTGGGTTCCCAATGTTAGTTACCGCAATTTCTACATCATCCTGTTCCCCCATTATGGATTGGTATTTCAGGAATCTCTGTGGGGAGAGCCAATGTCCCTCCTTTACTTCCAGCACTGCAGACACTGTGTGGGACACCAGCACTGTCATCTTCGGGCCCAGGGTGAACTTGTGTGCTTTCTGGATGTTCAATGCCACTGCCACAACAGCTCTGGGGCATCCTGGCCACCCCTTAGCCGCTGCATCCAGCTGCTTAGAGAGGTAGGCTGTTACAATACTACACGAAATGAACGACACTCACACCCTCAGATGTCCAAGGCAAAAAATGCACATATTTTTCTGGACCTCGATATTTATAAAATTCCAAAAGCATCCATGGATTGGAAGATGAAATTGCCACCTCTCCAACCACACTGGTCAAACCAACAGTCCATCAATTTTCTCCTCCTCCAGAAAACACTGCAAAACAATCATTATTTACATGAAAAGTGTGTAAGAAACTCCATTACAAAAATGTAAACATCAGAAGGCTTAGAAGAACCTTCAAAGAACAGGGTGACATCTCACCCTTTTTCCATTAAAAAAAAAAAAAAGAAAGAAATATGAACAATGTTAAAAGGAAAAATAAACAATGTTCAGTGTCCACTCATGGAGGAATCATCGGAGTGATCACTCACACTATCTGTATCTGAGTCATCACTCGATGATTCATCCACTTGATGACTTTCAGTTGGCCACGGTTTCCATTTTGCCTGTGTGCTGGATTCTGTCTCTGCAGTCGCAGGTCAGGACGAACACACTTCAAAGGTACCCAGCGTACCCCAGTATCTGTGGATACACAAGCATACCCACGCCCCGAAGTGATAAGGTCATAGAGACCTTCCCACTGTTTGGTGACTAAATTCCACATCTGAACCTTCACTTGAGGCTGACGTGTCTCATCCAGAGCCTACAACGAAAGGTGATGATTCAAAATGACAGGATTTTTTGAGTTCTGTGGCACAGTAAGATGATTGATGGTGTACAAGCTTTTGCCAACTGACTGTGTGGGGTTTTACCCTACATTCCCCATTTTTGTTTCTGAAGAACCCGCTTCAGAGTACCACAAGCATCTTCTACAATAGCCTGACCAGTCGGAGCATGAGGGATACCAAACCTGTGTGACACACCCCACAACTGCAGGAACTGCCACGTCTTCTGTGATGCATAAGCAGGATCATTGTCTCCTTTCCACAAATCATACAGAGGAGACAGTTGTGTGTTGGTCAGTCCCAAGTACGGACGGAACCAAGTGATGACACCTACCAGTTTCTGGGTCTTCAGCTTCAGTGTCTTCACCAAATGTACAAATTGCACCTCCTGGTGTTGGATTGTCTATTCCAGAATTTTGACCCCCAAATACTTCCAAGGAGGTCGTTGTTGAACCTTTTCTGGAGCCACCTGCAGCCCACAAGAATACAAAGCATTGAGCAACTGAGGCTTAATCCTCAGCAGCTTGTCCTGGATGCAGCCACTAAAATGTCGTCCATGTAATGATACAGACGTGTATCAGAAAACTGCTTGTGAACTCCAGACAAGACACAGGCCACATACCATTGGCATATGGCTGGAGAATTTCACATTCCTTGGCTCAAAACTTTCCACTGATATCACTGTGTGGGCTCAGCATTGTTAATTGCTGGCATCGAGAAGGCAAATTTTGGTCTGTCATCAAGATGCAAAGGAATTACAAAAAACAATCCTTCAGATCCACGATGAGGACTGGCCAGTCTGCAGGAAGCATGGTGGACGACGGCATGCCCGCCTGCAATGTTCCCATGCTTTCCATCATGGCATTGACCTTTCGGAGGCCTTGTAACAACTTCCATTTCCCATATTTTTCTTGATGCAGAAGATAGGAGTGTTCCAGGGACTGGTAGAAGTCCCCAGATGACCCTGGTCCAACTGCTCCTGCACCAGATTTTGAAGGTGTCTTAGGGTGACATTATGATGCTTGTGTCCCCATTCATGTGTTCTGTTAATGCTGGATATCATGTTCTGTGCCTTTAAGACTGGCTCCGAAGAGTGAAAGTTTTGTTTGGGTATTCATATCAGCCTGGCGGGACACAGAGAGACTGCGGGTCTTGATTTTGCTGCTTTTGCTTTTTGCTTCGCTCTCTCTCTCTCTGCTCTCGCTTCTGCTTGCTTTTGCTCCTGCTCATTAACTAGTTTAGCTAAGCAGTCCAAATTCCTTCCTGGACTGTTTGTCCTCTCCTCTTTTTCGACCATCTCAAACCTGCTCCGGACTGGGACCTGAGAACACCGAGAGTTTGCACCTTGTGGCTGCAGCAGCTGCCCCAGCGCCGGAGGGACTGAGAACAGAGCGACCACCCCCGAGAGAGACTTTCTGAATTTGTCACCTTTTTCAGAGCGGTGTCATCCGGTATTGTTCATTCTGTGGCTGGGGGTGCTGTGCCTGTTAAATAAACAGGTTCTTTCCACTTCTCTCTGAGGAATCCTTCCCAAACCGGTTGCGGGGAAGGGCCGTGTGGGTTTGCTTTCTGGAGGGGCCCCCATTGGAGATTCTCTACCAAATTTACCCTAAACCAGGACAAAATTTGGCGCCCAATACGTGGGGCTCGAGCGAGAGTGGAAAAACCCTGTTTTGAGTGCATTTTGGTTGCCATTACTCTGTGTTTGTATAAAGCAGCTAATAGCCATGCTTTTTGAATTCATAATGTCTGTTGGGGTGAAGGCTTGCATGCATTTCTGGTCCCTAGGGTTTTTGAGATCTTAATACCTCTGTGGACCCTAGGTTTATTTTCTTACCCAGAAATAACTTTAGTATTGTCCCTAATATGTAGTGTTTATAGCAGAGGGGCAGAGACCAGAATAGCTATCCTGCTGGGCTTGGTGGTAATGATTTGTAAAAAGTTTATAAACATGCTGGGGTCTGCTCCAGGTATGAATGGTTCATTGCTATGGTTATGCATCAGTTTGTTAGAGGAGGAGCAGCAGGGGATCAGGCATTTCAGCCTTTGCTTTCCTTCTTCTCCTATGAATCTGTTGCATCACTATTGAAGGATGTTCAGTTTCCCCTGAACATTAAAGAGACCATCTTTCTGGTATTCAATCTGGTAACCTTCCTCTATACAGCCTGCTGCTTCTCTAGGATGAGGGCTGAGATTTCTAGATGGGCTGATGAGACCCCTGACTCAGGAGTAGACCCCGGTGTGGAAAATCCCAAGTGGTGTGGGAAATGGGAGGATATGGGCCAAATCCTGAAGGAATTCTCTGACCCTATAGTCTGGGATTTTCCCCATGAGCAAATTCAGAACCCAGCTGAGGTGGGGAAATATCTGAAAGAGAAGTACCAGGATGAGCCTAAAGAGAGGAAGGTCATTGCAGTGAGCTGGGCCCTGGCTTGTGCTCATCGCTCACTGCTAGATCCTGTCGGGCAGCAGACAGAGGCAGGGGGGCAGGGAGATAAATCAGCAGCTATCTCGGTGACTCAGGCTGCAGCCAACAGCCCAGGCTCAAAGCCAGCAGCCAAACCAGATAGTGAGCCTAAGCCAGCAGCTAAACCAGAAAATAAGCCTCAACCAATGGCTGTTGCTGCCAGTACTAGAAGTGGGAAATGCACGGACAAGACCAATCGACCAGTGGATGATGAGGATGATGATGAAGGAGAAGGAACCTCCTGACATAAAATCAGGAATCAATGCCTCCTGATATAAAATCAGGAATCAAAGCAGCAGGTGCAAGATCAGATGCAAATATTGAGTCCTTTTCCCTGAAGGAACTTTGTGGCTTATGGAAGGATTACATGTGGAGACAGGGTCTGTTTCTATTGCTGGTGTGACAGGGGCATCACAGGATTTTACTTTGGTGGAAGCTGAGGTGAGCCTGACTGGAAATGAGTGGAAGAAAGACACTGTTGTGACTGGCCCAGAAGCCCCATGCATTTTAGGTATAGACTTCCTCCGAAGTGGCTATTTCAAAGACCCAAAGGGACTCAGATGGGCATTTGGAATAGCTGCTGTAGAGACAGAGGGTGTCAAGCAGTTGAACAGCTTGCCTGGACTGTCAGAAAACCCATGTGCAGTAGGACTTCTGAAGGGAGAAGAGCAACAGGTGCCAATTGCCACTTCCATAGTACATTGATGACGGTATAGAACCGCTCGAGATGCTGTGTTCCCCATCCATAAGATGATCCAAGAACTGGAGAGCCAAGGGGTGGTCAGCAAGACCCACTCACCCTTCAACAGCCCCATTTGGCCTGTGGAAAATCTGAAGGAGAATGGAGATTGACTGTGGACTATCGTGCATTGAATGAAGTGACTCCACCACTGAACGCTGCTGTGCCAGACATATTAGAGCTCCAGTATGAGCTGGAGTCCAAGGCAGCAAAGTGCTTTGCCACTATAGACATTGCCAATGCATTTTTCTCCATTCCTCCCAGCAGAATGCAGGCCTCAGTTTGCTTTCACCCGGAGGGGAGTGCAGTACACCTGGAACCGACTGCCCCAGGGGTGGAAGCACAGCCCCACCATCTGCCATGGACTGATCCAGGCTGCACTGGAAATGGGTGAGGCTCCAGAACATCTGCAGTATATTGATGACATCATTGTGTGAGGGGAACACAGCTGCAGAAGTGTTTGAGAAAGGGAAGGAAATCATCCAAATCCTCCTGGGAGCTGGTTTTGCCATTAAAAAGTCAAGGTAAGGGCACCAGCTCGTGAGATTCAGTTCCTGGGAGGGAAGTGGCAAGATGGACTGTAGTAAACCCCATACATTTAGCAAAAGCACCATGGAGAATCTAACAAAAGGGATGCTGACACAGCAGCAAGGAAGCTTCCTGACTCCATGGACATCTGCCCTATAAACTGTCTCTATAACCATGTGAGGCAATGCCATGGTAGCCTTTACCTATCGGTCATTTTATGGTCCCCCTAATCCCTTGCCATTGGTCAAGTTTGGATATTTGCCAAGCCTATAAAAATAGCATGCTGTACCCTACTAGCTCAGAAGAAGAAGAGCTGAGACCCTTCGCGGACCCCCAAATAAAGCCTTCTCTGTGGAACAGCTTCTGCCTTCTCCTTCGCCTCTCTCCATCTGCTGCTGCCTCAAGCCCGGGGCTCCACTACCCAGCAAGCAAAGAGCTGAGGTCCTAAGAGCTGCTAATCACTATAGAGCTGAATATCCCCAGGCTGGCTAGAAATGTAACCCCCCGGCATTGGCCTGAGATGGCTTCAGGCACCCGGTCCCTCCTCAGGGACTGAGATCCTGAGCACCAAGGCTCTGCTTCATGATAAGGCTGATCGGAGGCCTTATTAATGGACGGCATCAGATTCCTGCAGACGTAATCAACAAGATCACAGCAATGTCTCCACCCACCAATAAGAAAGAAACATAAGCTTTCCTAGGTGCCATAGGCTTTTGGAGGATGCACATTCCTGAGTACAGTCAGATCGTGAACCCTCTTTACCTGGTCACCTGCAAGAAGAACGAGTTCCACTGGGGCCCTGAGCAGCAACAAGCCTTTGCACAGATCAAGCAGGAGATTGCTCGTGCAGTTGCCCTTGACCCAGTCAGGACAGGACCAGAGGTGAAGAACGTGTTCTACTCTGCAGCCGGGAACCATGGCTTGTCCTGGAGCCTTTGGCAGAAGGTGCCTGGGGAGACTCGAAGCTGACCACTGGGATTTTGGAGTTGAAGCTACAGAGGGTGAGAAGCCAACTACACTCCCACAGAGAAGGAAATCTTGGCTGCCTATGAAGGAGTCCAGGCTGCCTCAGAGGTGACTGGCATGGAAGCACAACTCCTCCTGGCACCCCGACTACCGGTGCTGGGGTGGATGTTCAAAGGAAGGGTTCCCACCCCCCACCACACCACTGATGCTACATGGAGTAAACGGATTGCTCTTATCCCACAGTGCGCCCGTACTGGAAACCTGAATCGCCCTGGGATTTTGGAGATAATTACAAACTGGTCGGAAGGTGAGAACTTTGGTCTTACTGATGAAGAGCAACAAGAACCAGTGACACGGGATGAAGAGGCTCCTCCCTATAACCAACTGCCCCCAGAGGAAATGCGCTACGTTCTTTTCACTGATGGTTCCTGTCACATCACAGGGATGGACCAGAAGTGGAAAGCAGCCATATGGAGCCCCACACAACAGGTGGCAGAGGCTACTGAAGGAGAAGGTGGATCAAGTCAACTTACAGAACTCAAAGCCGTTCAGCTGGCCCTGGACATTTCTAAGGGAGAGAAATGGCCAAAGCTCTACCTCTACACTGATTCATGGATGGTAGCCAGTGCTCTGTGGGGATGGCTGGAGAGGTGGAAAAAGGCCAACTGGCAGCGTAGGTGTCATGGTTTGATGCTGGCACAATGCCAGTGCCCCCATGAAAATATATGCTCCCTGGTGTCCGCTGTGAGATGTAACCAGGAATAAGCAAAGCAGGCCCCCACTCAGAAATAAAGAAAAGAAACCTTTATTAACTAAACTACAACTCTAAGTAACAAGAAACACACAGGGAAAATGAAAACTTTCCAAAAACATTTCCCCCCCCGCCACCAAATTTCCAATACATCTATCCCCCAAATCATCAACTCTCGGTCCATCACCACCCTTTAGGTAATCAATTCTCACTTCATCAAGAGGAGAGGAGTCCTTCTTGTGCCATAGGCTTCCCCAGGAAGCACCGTTGAAACCTCATGTGTTTCCACGTCACTCGTGGCACCGCCTGGAGAACATCTGCCATCGTGACATCTTCCTTCCATGTCCAGTACTCTCACCACTGCACATGGACCCGAGCTGCTTCTAGAGTTGTCCTTTTAAGGATGCTTTGTCCCATTCCAAAAAGGGCACAGTCGCACCTTTGGGACACCTGTGCCCACCAAATTTCACCCCCTGGGGCCGAGGGGTACCAACACTGAACCCTCTTGGCTCTGAGCCATTGCCTCCCCCTGGATGCAGTCTCTGTGTCACAGGAAACATGGTTCTGTCCATGGCTATACAGGAAAAGTCCAGCTAAGGCCACTCCATCATCTCTTCCCACCTAAGATTCTTCTCTACTCTCCTGACATCTTTCACTTGCCCAGACCTTCACACTTGCACATTTCCTTGCTCCATTTCATCTCTTATCTCTCTTCCAGGAAAGGTTAATGTTCTGCAAAGATTTCCTTGTCCGAAAAAGGGTTAAAAGCTCGGGCTCTACCCATCCAAAGCTCCCACAGAGGCCGGACCCCTTCTCGCTGCATCCCCCCCGCCCCTTTCCGCCAGCCGGGCTGTGCTGCCAGCACAGGATATCAAATTTCACGGTGGCACAGGCGCTCTGTCTCTCTCTCTCTGTCTCCTGGGCAGAGGTGTGGCTGCCCTATGCCTCTCAGGGCTCTTCCACCGTTCCATCCTCGGGCCAGGCCTACCTCACCCAGCCCCAAACCAGCCAGGAGCTGGGCAGGGGAGGCCCGACCTGCTTCCCTCGCTGGAACCCTGGAGAGCTTCCCCCGGGAGTGCTCTGCTTTTTAACCCCTGTGTTCACAGAGGCGTATCCAATGTCCCCAGTGGCCAAACCAGGTGCCAGTATTCAAATGTGAGCACCTACTGGCCTGACCACTTCATATCCCAGAAAACTAACTTCCTCTCAAACCGTGACATCTATATAATCTCAGTCCAGTTTATCCCAGTCTGTAGGAACCCAGTCCATTTGATCCCAATCCATATTTGATCCCAGTCCATATTTGATCCCTGTCCATAGCTTATCCTAGTCCACATATGATCCCAGTCCATAAAATCTGTCATATTTGATCCAGGCCCTATTTTATCCCAATTCATATTTGATCCCAGCCCATATTTGATCTCAGTCTATATAAGCTCAGTCCAGTTTATCCCACACTGTAGGATTCCAATCAATAATTGATGTCAGTCCAAATTTGACCCCAGTCCATATCTGATCGCAGTGAATAGTTGATCCCAGTCCGTATTTCATCCCAGTCCCTATTGATCCCAGTCCCTATTTGATCCAAGTCCCTGTTTGATCCTAGTCCATATTTGATCCCAGTCCATATTGCCCTGCACACATTCCAAAAGTCTGCAATTCCAGCTTCCAGCCAGGAAAAGATGTTCCTGCCCTTGAAGGGAAATGGAGCAAAATCCTACAGAGACATTTCCCTGCCAGCCTTCAGGACTTCAGCTCCTGGGACTGGGAATTGAAATAATAATAGGGAAATAAAATAGTAAATAATCAGGGGAGGGTCTATGGGGCCAGAGGGGTCATCTAAATCAGGGCAGAGGTCAATTAATTCAGGGCAGGGGTCAATTAAATCAGGGGAAGGGGAATTAAAACAGGGAAAGGTCAACTAAATCAGGGGAGGGTCTTTGGTGGCAGGCGTCAATTAACTCAGGAGAGGGGTCATTAAATCAGGGGAGGGTCTTTGGTGGGCACTGGGGCAATAAATCAGGGGAGGGTATTGGGTGGTCCCTGAGGCAATTAAATATAGGGAGGGTCTCTGGTGGTGCCTGGGTCAATTAAATCAGGGGAGGGTCTCTGGTGGTCCGTGGATCCAGGGAGACACTGAGAGAGAAACGGAGCAGGCAAAGAGAGGCAGGAGAGAAAAGGGACACAAAGACAATGAGCTGAGAAGGCGGCACTCTGCAAACAGAACTGCAAAGACTGAACATGAACAGGAGAGAAATCAGTAAGTCTCAGAGTTTTATTTGCTGTCAAATACATCCCACACATCCAACCCCACACAATCTCCATCCCACCACTCTAATTGAGATCCCACGACTCTAAATCACCTCCCAACCTCATCTCAGCCTGATGACTGCGGAATCGAGTGAGTTTGGCATGGGATTGAGTTCTTTGAGGTGGGTTTGAGCTCTTTTTGGGGTCAGATTGAGCTGTTATCACTGGGATTTGAGTGATTTTGAGGTGACAGATCCATTCCTCTTGGCTTTTGCAGTGCAAAGAGATGGAGAATAGAGAAAAATTAAGGTGAAATTAAAAGGCGAAACAGCCAGGTATGTTCTCAACATGGATCACAGGGAATGTGGCTCACCTGGGCTGTGCCCAAAGTGCCTCCTCCAGTGGGGGATGGAGCTGGAGCAGCGCACGAAGCTCTGCCCGCACTCGGGGCACTCGCAGGGCTTCCCTTACCAGTGCCTCCGTTGGTGTCGGGTCAAGCTAGAGCTGCTGGAGAAGCTCTTCCCACCCTGGGGACACTCGTAGGGCCTCTCCCCAGTGTGGATGCACCGGTGCCTGACGAGGGCGGAGTCGTGCTTGAATCCCTTCCCGCAGTCGGGGCATTGGAAGCGCCTCTCCTCTCTGTGACTCAGATAGTGATGGAGGAGATCAGAGCTGGTCTGTAACCTCTTCCCACACTTGGAACACTCATAGGGCCTCTCTCCAGTGTGGGTCCTCTGGTGCGTGATCAGGCCGGAGCTCTGGATGAAGCACATCCCACACTCGCCACACTCGCAGGGCTTCTCCCCAGTGTGGATCCTCTGGGGCACAATCAGGTTGTAGTTCCACCTGAAGCTCTTCCCACACTCCCCACAAGTGTGGGTCTTCTCCCCATCATGGAGCTGCTCACGGAGCACCAGCTCTGAGCTCTGGCTCTGTCTCCGGCCGCCTTCCCAGCCCAGGCTGGCTCTTTCCCCCTCAGATCCCCGCCAGCTGCGTTTGCAGCCCCTCCTCGTGCGGCATCTCCGGGGCTTTTCCTCCTCATTGGCTTCCTGCACCATCGAGCCGCTCAAAACAGCCTCTTCCACCAGGTTCTGCCGCGGGCATTTGTCCTCCCTGCTCTCCATGCTCAGCTCCTGCTCTGGGGGAGGAAGGACAAGGACAGGATGGGATTTTCCTCCGTGCCACAGGCAAGGGCAAGGAAATCCCCCCAGGGCTGAGCTGCAGCCGGGGCTGTGCTGGGCTGGGAGATGGAGCAGCACAGAGGGGAAAGGGGCACTGACTTCCTCCTCACCTGCCTCAGTGTCCCGGGGCATCTTCCTCTTCCTCTCAGCCTCCCTGGGGTTGGCAATGGGCAATCCTGGTTTGGGGAAAACAAGGAATGAGCGTGTTTGCAGGAGTATCGGGGGGTAGGACGGTCTGGACCGACGGAGACAAGAGATCTTTCCAGCCTTTTCGTGGAACTTGCGGTTTATTGCAAAGGGCCTGGGTGCAGGGTGTTGCTTGCAGCTGCCAGGCACAGCTCGGAGCAGGCCTGAGAGAAGAGAGGGGTAGAGAGGGTGAGAGGGCAAGAGAGTAAGAGGAGAAGAGTATACAAGAGGGAGGTTCCCGTTACAATACAATCAATCTTCTGTGTTGAATATTCTATTTCTCACTAACACATCTAGTACAAGATACAAATCCTACAGCATTTACATACAGCCTGTAAAAATCATTACATCACCATACTATGTTACATTTTAAACCCTAAAAACTCCTCTTTGGACCCCTTCTATTGAGCTAGTGGGGTCTGCTCTGACCTGTTGTGGTGTGCTGTAATGTCCCATTTTGGCCTTCCAGGTCATTTCCCCAAGTGTGCCTATGCCTCTCTCCATTCCCCCTTGCCCCCATGCTTAGTGAGTCCTGTCAATCAGGCTTAACATTCCAGCAACGTGTCGTGTGGTTCGTCAAGTTCAAAGGATGCCCCTATGCCCAGAGGTCATTGGCCTTTCTGGGTGTCATCTTCCCCTGAGACCCTGCCCCTCTCACCTGGTTGGTGGCTCACCTGTACCTCCCCTCCCCCTGTCCCTGAGCTTAAAAAGGTCATCAGACCATGCAGCCGAGATTCTGTTGGAGCAGTTGCTCACGTTCAGACCTCTGTAACCATGGAATAAACCTCTGGACATTAAACCCTCCAGCAGAATCCTCTCCTTTTTCTCTTCACCATCGCCTGAAGCTATTCCTCCTGAGGTAAACGGGGTTCCTAACAAGCCTGGACTTGTTCAGTGCCCAGTTGCAACCACCAGCAAGCCAAGGTATCTCTGGGGTGATACACCGCAGTTGCTGCCTTTGGCCCAGCAGCGAGCGTCAGACTGGCCCAGGCGCAATCTAACTGGAAATATTGGGAGCCTTTTTCCAATATTTGGCGTCCCTGAGGTGGGCTAAGCGACTCTGCAGCCTGAGACGGACTCGCAGCACCTTGGAGAAGCTTCTAGCAGCCATGCATCCAGCTGAAAGGGGCTTTGGTTGCATCGCCCTCAGCTAGAGACTTTGGGAATATTCCCAGAAGAAGTTTCATGGACTGTTTGGTGCCTCTGGAAAGCCCAGCTCCTTTCTGGTGAGCAGATTTTCCAGAGGGAGGACAGGGTAGCCTCTCTCGCCCACAGAGAGGTCCTTTCCAGTTAAGAGACCTGCCTGTACCCAGCCAGCTACAGCTTCCATTTCGGGTGAGTATCTCTGCTCTCGGTGGAGCAGGAGCTCAAAAACAGACTCTGCCGTGAGTTCTGTTCCTTTTTGCCTTTGCATTTTTCGCTGCGCAGCCCCACAGACGGGAATTCATTGCGTTCTAGCTATTAGCTTTCTGCCGCATGTGTTACTCTCTTTTGAAATTCACGCCGGAGTGGGAGCTCTCTGCCCTTCCCCTCGGCTCTGCAGCGCAGCAGGCTCGGCTCTCTCCACGTGGTCAAGGGATATCGCTCTCTCTCTCTCAGCTCTCTGTGCGGGGGAGGGGGGTTCTCTGCACACGCGGTGCGGGGGGCCCCGGTTTCGGCTTGCCACGTGGCGTGGCTGCTCTCTCTGCTCCGCGGGGGGGCTGCATTCCACGGCGGGGGAGGGTTTGTTTCTGCCTGAGCTCGGCAGGGCGTGCCCTGCTGCTGCTGCCCGGGAATTTTAAAAGCAGTATATACAGCTGCATTGTGAAGCTTTTGTCGGCTCGTTATCGCTTTCCTATCTGTGTTGTTTTTTTAGAAATCGGTAGCTGATTTTAGCTTTGTTTTTAGTCAGACGGGATCTGGTACTTTGCTTTTTACATCTAACATGGGTTTGAAACTCAGAAATGTACAAAAAGGAGTGTTTTATAATATTGTTAGCATTTTAGACAGTGGTAATGTGAAGTCCTCAAAGGGAAAATTGAAACAGTTTATAAGATGGATTTTCCTCCACTTCCCACAAATCTCCCCTAAAGAAATCCACAATATTCAATTCTGGGATAAAGTTGGGAATGAATTGATAACCTTAGGACAATCTGGCAATGCACCCTCAGCTAAATTTGTGTTTTGGAGTTTACAAATTCGAACAGCATTGCTCAAACAAAAAGAAATGGAGAAAAAGCCAAAAGTAAAGCCATGTACCTCTGCTCTCCCTGTTTCTCCCTCTCCTAGCTCTAAAACCCCTAAACCTCTTTCCCCAAAACTTGGTATTTTAAACAGAGCACACTCATTGGGAAGTCGACTCCCAGAGTCTGTTGAAATGCCTGAGTTGCCCTGTCCACAAGGCCCTGGCCAGGCTGCGTGGAACCTTTCCCAATCCCCTGTGTCCCCTCCTCTGAAACCCACAGCACGTGTTAGCTTTCCAGAGAGCAGTGATGCCCAAAATGGCCCCCAGTCCCTAGGGGGTCCACATCCTAGGTGGATGCCACGTGGCATCTTCCCAAACCTGGTCTTCTTCTTCCCAAAATCCTCTTAAGCATCCCAAAACTCCAGCCCCATCCCCCTCTCCTCTTGTTCCTCGTGACACCTTCACCCCTCCCCCTCCCTTTCCTGCAATACCCTCAGCTCCGCCCCTCTACTCCTCCCAGGGGGCGTCTGCTGACGTGATGTCACCAGGTGTCCCCGCCCCCTGCCTGCCCCTTGACCCCGCCCCCTGTTCCCACAGTTTCCCCGCCCCCTGCCGGCCCCCTGTCCCCGCCCCCTCCCCGGGCTCCCACGGTGGGGACACACCCACTGCCTGTCCCCAAACCTGTATCTGTGATCCCAATGCTTCCAATTCAAGGGATACAGAGCAGAGAACAGCAGATTCAATGCATAGTCCCATGTTGTCACTGGCTCCTGTTACCTTTCAGCCTGCAGCTCAGGGGGGAGCAGCTCCAACTGCTAATTGGAGTTCTTTTGGACGACAATTGATTAAAGAGATCTGTAAATCTCATAAAGAATATGGTCCACACAGTCCATATTTCCGTGGCCTTTTAAATTCTGAACTGAGTAGGACTGTGGTGATTCCACATGATTTAAAACAGCTTTTTTCCTGTCTCATGACCTCCACGGCATTCAAATTATGGGAAATAGCATGGAAACAACTGCTAAAAGATGCTCTCCCAGGCTTGCATTCTGATCCAAACACAGCCAAAGACAACAGTGGTAACCCTATCACCATTGAGCACCTCTGTGGTGAGGGCCAATGGTCTTCTCCCTCAATCCAAGCTACTGCAATTCCTGCAGAAACACTTGAGAAAGGAAAAGAAGCAGCTGAAAAAGCATTCTTTTCCCTACAACCTGAGGGGCCTTTTGAGCCCTATAGTAAAATTAAACAGCTACCATCAGAGCCTTTTTTGAAATTTGTAGAAAGGTTAACTAGAGCTATTGAAATACCAGTTAAAAAAGAGAATGCTAGAGAAGCAATTTTAGAGGAAATGGCATTTACAAATGCAAATGAACAGTGTCAAGCGGCAATCCTGAGCCTTCCTATAGAATCTCCCCCTACACCCTAAAAGATATGTTCCTAGTGTGTAACAGGAAAGTGCCTCTGATGAGTTTGGCTGAAGACACCAGACCAAGGCTGCTGCCAAGACCACCTCAGCGTGTCGCTGTTGCCAGCCCTGCGCCTTTTCCCTCAGCACAGCAGTACCCTGGGCAGCAGCGGAGACCAGCAATGGTTGAGCCCACAAAACCATGCCTGCTTTGTAACAACCTAGGGCACTGGAGTAACCAGTGCCCCCTGAAAAGGGAATTTGATGAATTTAGAAATGGCAGGCGAGGAGAACTACAAGCCCTCCCTGGGGGTCAACGACAACAAAAAACTGAAAAGGGAGCGCTGGCCTGCCAGGCGCACAGACACAAAAAGAGCAGGCCAAGGGAATAAGAGTAGCAAAACAAATCAAGCGCGCGGTAATATTAATGGTTGTGTAAGTGAAGCAGGTGTATGATTTAAGTGATCCTGTGTTAACCATGTCTTCTGTCAATGAGCCTTACTGGTTGCAGCTGACTGAGTCACTCCATCTGGAGGACACTGATTGGCATTTTGTGTCTGTAAATCCTGAACAGAAAGGTACTTGGAACCGGATTCGTTGTAAGTACATCGTCATTGGGGACACCAAACACACACCACAAGAGATTGAAATTGCTCCGGGAATGACAACATCAGATCTTGAGCAATTTGTTCTCGGCCTGCACTGTTTCCACCCACCCCTGTTTCTTCCCAAGGGACAAATTGTTGCACAAGCTATCCCTGTGCCATCTTTACCTGAAAATATTGATAAACAAGGGCCCACAGTCGCCCAAGTACAAGTTATTGGGAAAGACAAACCCAAATTATGGTGTAATGTCAGTGGGGGTGGGGAGTCTAAACGCATTGAGATGCTTGTAGATACAGGTGCAGACTGCACAGTGATTCCAGTACAAGACTGGCCAGCACATTGGCCTTTGCAAAATGTTGCTGGTCATCTTCGAGGTGTAGGAGGCCTGCAATTGGCAAGACAATCCAAAAGCATTATTCAATTCGAGGGACCAAACGGACAATTGGTAAATATCCGTCCATTTGTGTTAGATTATTCAGAACCTTTGTTAGGGAGAGATTTAATGGCCCAGTGGGGTTTCACAATTGATATTCCAGACTCTCCACAGCATATTTGTACAGCAGTCATTGAACAACAGCGCCCCACCCAAAAACTGAGGTAGAAAACAGACAAACCAGTTGATGTGAAACAGTGGCCGCTCAGTAAACAAAAAATAAAGGTGCTTGAAGAACTAGTGGAAGAGCAACTAAAAAAGGGCCACATTGTGGAGACCGTGTCCCCATGGAACTCTCCAGTGTTTGTCATCCAAAAAGCTGACAAAAAGAGATGGCGGCTCCTCTGCGACCTCCGACAAATTAATAATGTAATTGAAGATATGGGCTCTCCCCAACCTGGTATGCCATCCCCAACAATGCTTCCCCAAGACTGGAAATTAGCTGTTATTGATATTAAAGATTGTTTTTTCCAAATCCCCTTGCACCCTGACGATGCACCACGTTTTGCATTCTCCGTCCCTTCTATTAATATGGAATCCCCTATGAAAAGGTACCATTAGACCGTTCTTCCTCAGGGATTAAATGTATCTCCTGCTATCTGCCAGTGGTATGTCTCTTCCCTGCTTTCCCCAGTATGTGCAGCCGCAGAGAAGGCCATCATCTATCATTATATGGATGATATCCTTGTGTGTGCCCCCAATGATGATTTACTCACACATGCACTTGACATAATGATCGATGCATTGATTGTTGCAGGGTTAGAGCTCCAGGAAAAAAAAGTTCAAAAGATGCCACCTTGGAAGTATTTGGGCTTAGAAATTGGAAATAGGACCATTGTTCCTCAAAAACTAGAAATCAATCCAAGGATCAAGACCCTTGCGGATGTCCACAAGTTGTGTGGGTCTTTGAATTGGGTAAGACCATGGCTTGGTCTGACTAATGAACACCTTGCCCCTCTTTTCAATTTATTGAAAGGGGGAGAGGACCCAGGTGCTCCTAGGTCTATTACCCCAGAGGCACAGAAAGCTCTAGAAAAGGTTCAGATTGCAATGTCCACAAGACAGGCCAACCGATGCCGGCCTGACCTGCCATTCAAATTTATCATCCTAGGTAAGTTGCCACACCTCCATGGAATTATTTTCCAGTGGGAGGAAAAACAAACACCTAAGGCAAAGAACACACCAAAAAAGGACCGGGACCAGAGGGACCCTCTCTTGATCATAGAATGGGTTTTCCTCAGTCACAAAAGGTCCAAGAGACTGACAAAGCCTCAGGAGCTGGTAGCAGAACTGATCAGAAAAGCAAAGACCCGGATCAGGGAGTTAGCAGGATGTGATTTTAAGTGCATTCACATTCCAGTTGAGTTAAAATCAGGTCAAAATACTATGAAAATACTGGAACAATTGTTTCAAGAAAATGAAGTGTTGCAGTTTGCTCTGGATTCCTACTCAGGACAAATTTCGGTAGCGCGGCCCGCTCACAAATTGTTCGAACAAGATGTTCAATTTACCTTAAAACTGAGAAGTGCTCTAAGTAGGAGACCTTTAAAAGGGGCTCTAACTGTCTTCACAGATGCATCCGGGAGGTCCCACAAGTCCGTTATGACTTGGAAGGATCCTCAAACCCAGCAGTGGGAGACAGACATTGCTGAGGTGGAAGGTTCACCTCAGGTTGTTGAATTGGCTGCGGTTGTTAGAGCCTTTGAAAGGTTCTCAGAACCATTTAATCTGATTACAGACTCTGCATACGTGGCAGGAGTAGTATCCAGGGTAGATCAAGGAATACTGCAAGATGTGTCTAACATCACACTTTTTGAATTGCTCTCAAAACTGGTAAAGTTAGTCACTCACCGAGAGCAACCATTTTATGTGATGCATGTCAGGTCACACACTGACTTGCCAGGGTTTATTGCTGAAGGCAACAGAAGGGCAGATGCTCTTGCTGACGTGATGGCCACTCTCCCAAATGTTTTTGAACAGGCAAAAATCAGCCACCAGCTTTTCCACCAAAATGCACCTGGCCTGGTTCGTCAGTTTAACATCACTCAAGAACAGGCCAAAGCGATTGTGGCCACATGCCCAAATTGCCAACAACATGCACTCCCTACAGTGAGTACGGGAGCAAACCCAAGGGGACTGAACAGTTGTGAACTGTGGCAAACAGATATAACACACATACAGTCTTTTGGACAGCAGAAATATGTTCACGTTAGTGTAGATACCTTTTCTGGAGCGGTCTATGCTTCTGCCCACACAGGAGAATCATCTATTGATGCTATTAAGCACCTCTTACAGGCTTTTTCTTTCATGGGCATCCCCAAGGAGCTGAAAACTGATAATGGGCCTGCTTACAAATCCAAGGAATTCGAGAGCTTCCTGCAGCAATGGGGAGTAGAGCACAAAACTGGCATCCCCTACTCCCCTTCAGGTCAAGCCATTGTAGAAAGAACTCACTGTGATATTAAAAGGGTCCTGGACCAGCAACAACAGGTTCTGAAGGTAGAACCTCCCCACATCCGGTTATCCAGGGCGCTATTCACAATCAATTTTCTGAATTGTTCTTTTGACAGCCTGAACCCACCCATCCTACGCCACTTTGGGGGGAGCAGTCATAAGTTAATGAAAGAAAAGCCTCCGGTTGTAGTAAAGGACCCTGAGACTTGGAAAATGGTGGGACCTTACAAATTGGTTACTTGGGGACGTGGATACACCTGTGTGTCCACCCCCTCTGGTTTAAGGTGGGTTCCTTCCAAATGGGTAAAACCCTATGTTCCCAAGGTCTCAGAGAAATCTACAGAAGCACCCCAGGTTGCTCATGCTGCCTGGTGAAGAAAACGCCGCACGCTTTCTCTGGAGGAAATTCCATTTAAGCCTCCTATCTGGAATAGTTTATAATATATGTTTGTTTCAAGTTTTTGTACCAGTTTAGATCCCACTGTTCGTGTGTAGCCTCGAGATGCCACGAGACCGAGCCTGCTTCTCGTCCTACTCGTGATCATCCCACCTGCGATCTCCTGCATAGTGCCTCCGCCCAAACCACATATGGACTACCTTGACAAAGGCTCTCGGACATCAACAGAGAAACTGACAACTAGCTGAATGGACTGTTCAAAGGCTGGGGACTCTCGGGCTGGTTGAGATCTATTCTGAAAACTGTGTTTTAGTGCTGTTTGTTTTTCTATAGTTGTGTAGTTGTTAGCATTGTTTTTGAACTAATCAAACGCATGGTTCTCAAGTTAATTTCAAGCTCATCTCCCCCTCCTGAGGTCTACCATTTGGAAGCCCTCAGTGCTCCAATGGATGACCTAGAAGCCTCAGTGGAAAACACTGACCCTCCTGTAGAGGAAGATCTGATTTACCAACCATGGTTTGGCAATCATTCTGCACCACAAACACAGTCCTCTTCTTTTTAAACAAAACTAGGGGGAGATGTTGTGGTGTGCTGTAATGTCCCATTTTGGCCTTCCAGGTCATTTCCCCAAGTGTGCCTATGCCTCTCTCCATTCCCCCTTGCCCCCATGCTGAGTGAGTCCTGTCAATCAGGCTTAACATTCCAGCAACGCGTCGTGTGGTTCGTCAAGTTCAAAGGATGCCCCTATGCCCAGAGGTCATTGGCCTTTCTGGGTGTCATCTTCCCCTGAGACCCTGCCCCTCTCACCTGGTTGGTGGCTCACCTGTACCTCCCCTCCCCCTGTCCCTGAGCTTAAAAAGGTCATCAGACCATGCAGCCGAGATTCTGTTGGAGCAGTTGCTCACGTTCAGACCTCTGTAACCATGGAATAAACCTCTGGACATTAAACCCTCCAGCAGAATCCTCTCCTTTTTCTCTTCACCATCGCCTGAAGCTATTCCTCCTGAGGTAAACGGGGTTCCTAACAAGCCTGGACTTGTTCAGTGCCCAGTTGCAACCACCAGCAAGCCAAGGTATCTCTGGGGTGATACACCGCAGTTGCTGCCTTTGGCCCAGCAGCAAGCGTCAGACTGGCCCAGGCACAATCTAACTGGTAATATTGGGAGCCTTTTTCCAATACTGACCCTTGGATCTGTCTGCAAGCAGAGGGAATTGTTTTTTTAAAAGGGGATTACCTTCAGTTGAGCCACACCATTGTTTTCCAGTTGTTCACTAACTGAGTTATCTCAAAGCTTGCTTTCATTTTAATCTTCCTTATACTTTTTATGTTCACAAAATCTTTTGCCAGACAATCGTATTTATAAGGCTTTCCTGTTTCATCTTCCCCAACACACATTGAGTTTTAAGGTCCCTCTGCCCAAGTCCATCTCTACAAGTCACTGGCCATGTGGGCTCCAGAAAAACCTCCCAAACACCAAGATTCAGCCCTGAAAAAGCCTCCCAGGTGTTCCCTGTCCCTGGTTCCTCCCCTCTGGTGTTCAGAGGTTCCCCCTGTCCCAGCTGTTGGGTGTCACACTTGGATTGGGGGTCCCCTTTCTCGTCGTTGGCTGCCCTGCCCAGGCTGCTGGCAGTCCCACCAATGCCAAAAGCTCCCCCCGCTTCGCTCTCCCCATTTCGGGATGCCGGGGCTTTTTGGACTCCCGGGCTCCCTTCTCCCCTCATTCTCTGCTCTGGGCTGTGAATGAGACAAGGGCTGGTTGTCCCAGACCTGCCAAGTGAGTGCTGGAGTCTCTCACGCTGCATTTCCAACTTTCCTCGAGGGAAGCAGCCAGTAAAGAGACACAGTGAGTGATAAGAGGAGTGAGAGAATCCCCTGGGGTAACTGGGACTGGGTCTCAGAGAAGAGCTGGACCCCTCGGAGGAAGGGAGCAGAGGAGTTTCCGAGCCCAATCCACTAGGAAACGGGAGAAAAGGGGCTCCAAAAAATTCTGCTGGATTGAGGGATAAGAGAGCCCAAAAGCATCCGAAATTAAAACCTGCTGGGTTGAGGAATAAACATTCCAAGAGCATCCACGGTTGAGCAAAATTCTGCCGGATTGAGGATATGCTCAAGAGCATCTGGGGTTGGACAGCGCAGCTGGGTTGAGGGATATCCAAGAGCCCGGGGACTTGCAAGGAGCACCTAAAGTTCTAATAGGTGATGTGAAAGTGTATGGTAGATATAATTAAAGCTATTAATGTATAAAATATTGTAAAATCCACATTATGTCTTTTGACCATCCTGGCCAGGAGCAGTGTCTTATTCATATACATCCAGTTCCTGGACTTGGTTGAGATAAACATCAGGGTTTTCAATGAAAGAATAGAAGCTTCCAGGGTGATAATCGCTGGCTTCCCCGAGTCACCAGGTCCAGCCAAGAGTGATTATTGCCTCATCGATTACAGCTACCACAATGATCCACAGCGCCACCCTGATGCATGTGAATGCTGACTTCCCCAGAGTCTACTGACAACATCAGACACCAGGACTGAGTCTTTGTCCACCTCTGCTCAGGTAAAGACACGGTTATGCATGGGAAGAGACACAAAGAACATTCGGTCATCTCTGCCTCGAGCAGACTAAACTGTAAAAGAACTCACTGTGTCAGGCAGCATTTGTGAACAGGGGGAGACTCTGACATTCGGAGGTCAGATCCGTGTTCACTCAGCACCGAACCCGGGCTCGACGCTGACCCTCGGCCGTGGTGCTTTTGACAACCGAACTTCAGTCTCACAGACAAATTAATAAATCTTTGCTAAATTTTCTTATAAGTTTGGCTCTCGATTTGATCATTTATAACAGAAGGTACCTTATTGTTGTCTTGTTGTGTGTGAGAGTGAGTCACACACAAAATCAGCCTCAGCTTCCATGGTGGGTGGGAAGGGGGGGGCTGTGGAAAGAGGAGTGTGTGACCCACAAATAAGCCATTGTTCTCCTGGGCGTGTGGGGGGGCTGTGGCATAAGGTACAGGTGACCTGCAAAGGGGCCATTGTCCCCAGGGCGTGTGAGGGGGCCGTGGCTAAAGAGTGTGAGTGACACACAAATCAGCCTCACGGGTGAACGGCACCGGAGGCAGCAGAGTCAGGGCCCTCCCAGGAGGCCTGGAGATACTGAGACCCAGAGGCCACCCCAAGGTGAGGGGCGGCCACAGGGACCCGCGATTCTCTGTCAACAGGGATCCACTCTGTGTCCTGAGGGTGGGAAAGAATGTGTGGAAGTGAGTGAGAAATAAAAGTGTGTGAATGTAGATGAATGAAAGTATAGGTAATGTAGATTCCGTATTTTAAGCTTCACTATATTTCCTTGGAGGGAGGTGTATTGTAGTGAAATTAGTGTGAGAAAAAAGATTTTTATTTTTGTGTGTGTAGTTGAAAGAAAAGTGGTATTTAGGTTGTTAATGAATGTGAAAAACAGAGGCAGAAGATGAATAGATAAGATCTTGAAAAATGAGACAGAAAACCAGTAAGTTGGATGCAGGGAAAAAAAAGAAAAAAAAATAGAGATACAACTCCTTGCAAAAGGAGAAAATACAGGGTATACAGTAGTCGATGGGGAAAACATGCAAACTATGGAAAAAGGGACATTAACCTTAAACTAGTAAGATCAAACTTGTGAATTATATACTTTAAAAAGAGCACTAGAATATTTAAGACAAAATAAAGGCACTATATATACTGATTCAAGGTATGCCTTTAGAGTAGTACATACTTTTAAAAAATTTGGAAAGGGAAAAGATTACTTAATTCAAGAAGAAAAGGACTAGTACATGAGGAACTTATTTTAGAGGTTTTAGAGGCATTACAATTACCTAAAAGAGATAGCTATAGTACATATTAGGGAACTCCAAAAGGGAAAGACCCCAGAAATAAGAGGAAATAATATGGCAGATCACAAAGCTAAGGATGCAGCAGAAAATGGAGTTGAAAGAGTTATGTTAATATTAACTCCAAATGAGGAAAAACCGGAAATTCCAAAGTTTAAGCCGAGAAAAAAGACTTAAACAAGACAGGAAGTGAACAAGATAAATCAGGGAAATGGAAACTTCATGATGGAAGACAATTACTTAATAAAATGTGCTTCTAAGAAAATATTAGAAGACAGGCATCAGAAAATGCACTGGAGCACTCAAGCTTTGTGTGATCATTTTTTTAGGAACTATGGGTGCATTGGGATTTTTGGATTTGCAAACAAGTAACTGAAAGATGCTTAATTTGCCAAAGGATAAATAAAAAGATGATGAGACAAACAACATTAGGAGGTCATGAGTTAGCTCATTGACGATTTCAAAGTATCCAAGCAGAAGTTTAGATTTGCTAGGCTCTGGATTTATTTGTAAAAAAACACATTTAATCTAGAAGAAAGAGAATATGCCATAGGTTAGACAGGAGATTTCAGGGGAATAAAAACCTTTAAAGTATCAGAAAGCCCCAAGAAAAAAAAACAAGAAAAGTAAAAGGGGAAATGAAAGGGAAGGGAACAAGAGGAAAAATCAGAGAGTGGGATCCTCTGCAGGTCTTGCCCCCTCTGTTCACGGCCGAGGCGCCTGTCCCGGGTCCCGGCTCGCTGCCCGCCTCAGCTCCGCCCGCCCCGGTTTCCATCCAAGGTGCGGCCTCACTGCCCAGGCCAGCTCCACCTGCCCCTGCGCTGTCGCTGAATTTGTGTGCCCTGCTCCCACTGCCTGGCCCGCGGCCGCTCTGCCGGCCATGCTGGGGAAGATGGGAGTTGCTCTGTCCTGCCGCCTGCTCTGAGGTCACCGCGCCAAACCGCACCCAGGGGAGGTCCCAGCCATCCCATCCCCGGCTGCCCTGCCCGTGCCACCTGCGCTGCGCACCGCCGCTGCTGCCGGGCTCTCCCACCTGCCTTTGCTCTGCCGGCAGCTGCCAGATCAGCCGCCATCAGCCATGTGGGGGCTACCCACGCTCTGCCTCGGGCTCCACAGGAAGATCCCCCTCTGCCGATTCCGTCAGCAGACCCTGCCCACACTCCCACCGAGCCTCAGCGGGATATCCTCCCCTGACCCCGTCCTGCTCTGAGTTATGGCCCCTTGGCAACCACAGCTCCGGCTGTTCAGGAAAACTGTCTTGCTTTACAGGAAGCACCTTATTGAAACACTAGGAGCTCAGTTAAAAGGCAGCCCTCTCCAAATTCTTTCTCAAAACACACGAGAAAGGCTATAGAAGGTAAAAAAGTGAAAGAGTTAGCTGAAGGGATTGCTCTATTTCCGTTCAGAGAGGTTCCCATGGGAGGGATGCGCTGCCCTGCCCCGCGGGAGCCAACAGCGCCCCTGCCGGCCGTGCCCGGAACTGCACCCAAGTGGAAAGCGCCACCACCCAAAGGCCGGGACTGGGTCCGGGCTCTGTTTGCTGTCAGTGCCGCAGCTGTTGGTGTTCGTTTGCTTTATTATACACACTAGTAAAGAACTGTTGTTCCTATTCCCATATCTTTGCCTGATAGTCCCTTGATTTCACTAGTCTAGAAATTAAGAGGGAGGGGGTTTGCATTCTCCATTCCAAGAGAGGCTTTTTCTGCCTTCCTGAGCAGACACCTCTCTTGTAAAGCAAGACAAGCACCCGCAGGCAATGAGGGGTGCTGCAGGAGGGGCACAAGAAGGCCCTGCAGCACTTGGGCACAAAGGCACAGCAGGTGAGTGCAAGAAGGGAGCAGCAAAAGGCCAAGCTGAAGGCAAAGGCCAGGACACAGTTCCTACAGCCCCTGAGGGATCAACCCCAGAGCCCAAGGGGGCCCAAGCAACCAGGGCACGGGCTCGGCCACAAGCACCTGGCAGAGGCATTGCCCTCCTCGGCAGGGGAGAGCCCACCTGTGGTAGATAGGGAGAAGGCGCTGCGGAAGATCACGCGATGTCACGGAAAACCAGGACCCTTTGTTCCTCTAAGATAAGAGATTACCCTAGAAATGTAGCCCCACTAACAGTAGGAATGTTGCCCCACTAACAGTAATGCCAGTAACTTTCCACTCCTTACCCAGTACTTTTCCATTCCTTACTAACCATAGATAAGAAGGACAATCCCCCTTTTGACGTAGAGACCCCTTAGACTATAAGACCCCATGAGAAGAAGTAATAAACGCCTTTTGACCATCCACCATATTAGTGTCTGCGTGTGTCATTGGCCCGAATGGCCCTGGAGAGTGGGCCATCGTGCTGATCCTCAGAACCAGGTCGCCTGCCTTGCTCCAGAAGGCAACATTTTGGTGCCGGCACCCGGGAAGCGACTTGCGCCCGGGGAACGGGAATTCTCCTGGAAAGAGGACGATGGCTGTGGCAGCAGGTCTGACCACAGCGGGAGGGACGCCTCCGGACCAGCGTGGACCATGGAAGCCATTGCGAAGTTCGTAACAGAGATGCATGCACAATGGGGTATAGAATGTAAACTTAGGGATTTAACTCTCGCATTGCCGAGATTGATTAAGCTTGGGGCTATAGAAAGCCCTGTGGATATCCTACATTTGGGGGTGTGGGATAATTGTACAAAAGCTCTGGCGGATGACACTATGTCCTCGGGCTCAGGGAAAGCCCTAAAGTCGTGGGGCAGAGTTATCCAGGCTCTGCAAAAAGCTCGACAAGAGCAAGAAACTTGGAAAGCCGCGCGAAACTGTTTATTAGCCACGCCGCAGCTCAGGGTGGGCACAGCAACACAGACCACGGAGGGTTTTGGCCCAGGTGAGTGCGCAGAGGCATGATCGCCAGAACCCCCTCAGCGAGCAGACTCACCATCGGAGGGGGGAAAAACATGCGGGCGTTCTGGCAGGGGCTCGCAGAGGAGGCGCGTAACGCGGCCGGATTGTCGGACCCCGTAGGGTCCGTAGGTAAAAACGCCCCCCCACCACATGTGTTTGAAAATGGCGCCGAGTCGCGTGGTCAGGGCCGAAAGGAGGAGGCGGGGGGGGGAAATGCAGTCAGCCTGCTTAACAACTCATGTGCGGGCGAGCGGGGAGAAGGGGCAGCCCCCACGGAGGAGCGTAAGACCAATCAGAGCGCTCTATTCAAATTAGGTCCTTATAGGGCAAGGACCTCCCCCAGCAGGTTAGGCGGGGGGACCCCAGGGAGAGGGAACGGCCCGACCCCCGCAGGAAGGGGCAGGGTCGGAGCCCGAGAAAAAGGCAGAGCAGCCCGGAAACATCTGGACAGTCGACTTCTGGCTTGGACTCGGATTCGAGCTCTGAGCTCGAGAGGGAATCGGAGGATTCCGATTCAGATTCAAGCTTTAATAGAGAGAGAGCAGCGGCATGTAAGGTCACTAGTCACAGTGCTCCCACGTGGTTGAAGGGGATATCAGGGAAAGGCCGAACCCCACTTACAGACTGGCGGAAAATAAAAATGGCTTACACGGAATGGGCCCCGTCTGCGACACTGGTGTTCCTGGTGCGTGTGGGGGGGGCAGGTGGAAACCAAAGAACCAATTCCCCCGTAAACCCAAAAGATGTGCAGGCAATTGTTAAAGCGATTGCGGACAAGGGAATTAATTCTGCCATGGTTTCCACACTCATTGATAGCCTTTTTGGAGGGGACGACATGCTTCCCTTTGATATTAAGCAGACGTGTAGGATGATTTTTGATGGGGCAGGGATGATTGTTTTTAAACAAGAGTGGGAAGACAATTGCACGAAGCAGCTAGCCTTAGTAACAGGAGCTGACCATCCACTGCACGGCTCCAGCATACAGAGGCTAATGGGAACAGACCCCACTATGACCACCCCCAGGCGCAGGCTGAGGGCTTGCGGGCCCATGAGATCATGACAACAACCCATGCTGCCCAAGAAGCCATCCATGATGCTTCCAAAGTAGTAGCCAAACCCTCCACATGGTCTTCCATAAAACAGAGTGAGAGTGAGAGCTTCATTCAGTTTGTGGACAGGCTTCAGGCCGCATTAGATTCCTCTGCGTTGCCCTCAGAGGCTAAGGGTCCGCTGCTGGCAGAGTGCCTACGCCAGCAATGCAACTCAGCCACCAAGGACATTTTAAGATCACTGCCACAGGGGTCTAATATAGCAGCCATGATAGACACGTTGCAAAGGAGGAACATCTAGCTCCCATCCAAGCAGCAGTTCACACTGCAATAACCAGTGTGATGGCGTGCCTTAAGTGTGGCCAGGCAGGCCACTTGGCAGTAAACTGCCCTCAGCCAAGACACCTATCAGCAGCTGCTCAACCACGCCAAGGGGGACTTAGGGGACCGTGCTGGGTGTGTGGAAGGAAGGGGCATTTAGCTAAGGAATGCAGATCCAGACCGCAGGGAAACGGGAGAGGGAGGGGGCAGCCGGGCCATATCCAGCCTCCTCCCACCTGGAATATGCAGCAGCCCAGCTACAGCAACCCCTAGTGGGGCAGGGGACCCTCATACCCCATGCCCCCACAGGGAACAGTCAATTTCGCATCCCCACCTACAGTGCAATGGCAGAGTTATGCAGCACCACCAGTAACACCTTTGCACCCCCCACCGCCACAAGTCGCGCCGGTGTCACAAGACCAGCAGGGGACACCCCAGAGCGGGACCCCTGGGTGGCCTTGGCCATAAAAATAGGGAAAGAACCCCTGATGGTGTGGGGGACAAGCTGCCTTTACGGCACTTAGGATCCCCAGGTCATAGGCTTTCAGTTTTGGGCGGACACGGGATCAGACTGCACGATTTTTCCCCAAGCATATTGGCCCGGACATTGGCAATTCAAAGAAGTCCCTCCAGTGAACGGAGTGGGAGGGTGGTCCCGGGAATGAAAGCACCCAGCTGGTGGCTATAACACTTCACACGATAAAGGGACCAGAAGAGACAGTAGCGATCTACCCCTACATTTTGCAAAATTCTCCACCCCCGTTAGGAAGGGGCGTTCTTTCCATGCTAGGATTCAGGATTACAAATTTATCCTGAGCGCCACTGCTGTACACCCTCCGCCCTCCGCTGCCAATCAAATTGACTTGGAAATCATCAGACCTCATATGGGTCGAGCAGTGGCCCCTGACAGAGCCTCGAGCGGCAACCTTGCTGGACCTGATTGACCGCGAACTGCAAAAGGGTCACATAGAACCCTCCATCAGCCTATGGAACACCCCTGTATTCGTGATCCCCAAAAGGTCGGGAGAAGGCTATCGCCTCATCCACGACCTGAGAGAAGTGAACAAGACGATCCGACCCATGGGTCCAGTCCAGACACTGCTACCCACAAACTCAGCCATCCCCGCAGGGCAGCCATGCGCAGTACTGGACATGAAGGACTGTTTCTTTTCAATACCCCTGCACCCTGAGGACAGAGAATGATTCGCCTTTTCCATGGTGGTTCGAAATGGTGAGCGGCCAGCCTCCGCTTCCAATAGCGAGTATTGCCTTGTGGACAGCCCTGTCATATGCCAAATCACCGTTGACAAAGCACTGACGCCAGTCCGACACTTCTACCCCACCGCAAACATCATCCAGTACATGGACGACATCCTAGTCACAGCACCATCACCAAGCCAAGTAGATCACCTGGTGTCCACAATCATAGAAACCCTTCAGGCCAATGGCTTCGAGATCGCAAGCGCAAAGATCAAGAGAGGACCCTGCGTGACCTTCCTGGGAGTAGGGATCACAAGCTCCTACGTTGACACCCCCCCAAGGTGAAGGTCAGTCGAGACATCAAGACGCTCCACGATGTGCAACGCCTGGTGGGATTGTTGCAGTGGCTTCGCAACATCGTCCTGATTCCTCCTGAGGTCAGGGACCCTCTATATGACCTCCTGAAAGGAAAGCACCCCTGGGAACCCAAGGAGCTGACGCCGCAAGCCACGAGCTCCCTCGACTTCATCGAAAGCCAGATGTCCACAGGCACGCTTGCCAGGTGGAACGCAGCCGTGCCCCTGGACCTATACGTCCACTTTACACCGAAAGGGGGGAGTGGGAGCACTGGCCCAAGGACCTTCCAAAAAGTCCCGACCAATCCAATGGGTGGTCCTCAGAAGACCTGCTCGTGCATTTTCCCCGGGAATCGGATGCATCACTAACCTCATCATGAAAGGCAGGAAACTCGCCTTGAACACCTAGGAACCGAGCCGATAATCATCCACCTTCCTTTCCGCAAGCAAGTGACCACAGAGTCAACCACAATATCAGAGTACCTAGCCCTTGCTCTCACCGGCTTCGGAGAAGAAATCTCCTATTCCGCCAGACCACCCTGGACTCAGCTGCTGACTGCAGTCGACATGGACATGCCGCCAAAGGTCAAGGACCGACCGCAGCCAGGACCAACGGTCTTCACAGATGCTTCGTCCACGACTTCAACTGCAACAGCAGTGTGGCAGGCAGGAGAGCAATGGCATTGCGCCAAAGCGTGTGACCCCACACTGTCAGTGCAACAACTGGAGGCAGCAGCAGTGGTCTTGGCATGCGGACTCTTCCAAGATGAACACCTCAACATTGTAACAGACTCTATATTCGTGGCAAGGCTCTGCCTAGCCATGGCAGGACCAGGTGTGTCAACATCAGCAGCAGCCCTAATGCTGGAAGAAGCACTCTCCTCATGACAGGGCACCATGTCAGTCATTCACATCAACAGCCATGACCCAGTCAAAGGCTACTTCCAGATTGGCAACGACAAAGTGGACGCCGCAGAAAAAGGTGTGTGGACGTTGCAGGAAGCTTGTCAACTGCATGAGTCACTCCACATCGGAGCCAAAGCACTGGCAAAGAGATGCAAAATCTCAACAGCGGACGCAAAACATGTGGTAGCCACTTGCCCTCATTGCCAGAAGTCACCCCTATCGACCTGTGGGGTCAACCCAAGAGGTCTCAAGCCTTCAGTCGGACTTCACCTTGTGTCAACTCCTGAAGCCCCGAGCATGGCTTGCAGTGACAGTGGACACTTATAGCGGAACGATCATAGCCACACAGCACCACAAAACTAACTCCAAGGCCACAATTCAGCACTGGCTGACAGCCATGGCTTGGCTTGGTATCCCCAAGCAGATCAAAACTGACACCGGTCCCAATTTCACCTCCAAACCAGTGCAAGAATTCGCCTCAAAATGGGGCATCACATTAGTGCAAGGTATCCCGTATAACAGTACCAGGCCTGCCATAGTTGAGAGAGCAAATCAGACCCTGAAAACCAAGCTAGAAGTGTTGGCGAAAGCAGAGGGCTTTGCCAATTCCATTCCCCCAGGAGATCAGGCACGTATACTGGCAACCGCCTTGCTAGCAATTAATCAATTCCCTATGGGAGATGAAACAAACAGTCCCGTTCAAAAGCACTGGGCCGACTGAACGCTAGAGGAGGGCCCACAGGTTGTAATTAGAAATGAGTTAGGCGAATGGGAACGGGGCTGGAGGCTGATGCTCACGGGGCGAGGGTACGCAGCTGTCAAAAAGGACGGCAAAATCAGGTGGTGTCCACTTAAGTCAATCAAACCGGACATTCACAACGAGCAGAATGAGACTGATGAGAATTGTGAGTTTCTGTTTACTGGACATGCTTGTGGGATGTCCTCGTGACACGTACATCCCAGTTCCAGAGGAAAGTGACAGACCACCAAGCCGCCAGGCAGCGCCTGAGAGACCTGCACGAGTGAGACCCAAGCATCAATGGTGTTTCTGTGTGATTTTGCTGTTGGGGCTTGTTGCCAGAGGGCAAGCCAGCCCAGACCACTACCCCCATCGGCCCTTCAGGTGGGTCATGCAACACCTTAGTAGCGACAAGGTGCTCAAAGAAATCACCACACTGAACACCCCATCCTTCATGCTCCACATTACCGACCTGTTTCCAGGACAACCAAAGGTAGACCCCAATTCCCCACATGCCACACACATGTACCTATCCTACTGGTGCCCAGCTTCAAACCCAGGAAAAAGCTAAGCAACCACCCAGGGTGGGGACATTGTAGGCACCGAGGCTGCGAAACCATTGTTACAGATGCCAGACTGTCAGGGCCTGGGTGGGATCCACAAGAGCCCGAAAAATTCTTACAGTTCACCTGGGCACCCACCGGCTGAAAACACCTGTCTTTCTCCAGGGAAGTTTTTATCGAAACTGCCATAAAATCCCAAAATTTCGGAAATGCACTGGCTACAACATGACGGTTTTGCAGCCAGATCACCCTAGTTGAGCCATAGGCAAAATGTGGACAGTAGTCCTTCAAGGGTTGAAAGAGAGGGTGAATGTGTGAATTATCAGGCTCCAACCGTCGGCACCCCGAGCAGTCAGACCCAACAAAGTGATTAAAAGCGCACCGAAAGGGAGAAACGCGACCCACCCCAAAGCCTTGCCCACAAAGGTCAGCAATATCCCGACCGGCCATGCGGAAGCCATTCAGATAGGCCGCTCAGCCGGGTCGGACTCAGACCCAATCCTTCGTATGTTAGAAGCTACCTACCTATCCCTGAATGAATCCAACCCTAACCTAACTGACTCCTGCTGGCTTTGTTACAATGTTGAACCCCCCTTTTACGAAGGAGTCGCTTTAAACACTTCCTTAGGTTACTCCACAGCCGGTGCCCCTCACCAGTGCAGATGGGATATCCCCTGCAAAAGAAACACCCTGAGTCAAGTCACAGGCTGAGGCAGATGCTTTGGCAATGCCACCCTAGCTAGGCGGAAAGGCAACGTCTGCACCAAATTTATCAAGCCCGACAGGAAAAACAATAAGTGGGTAGTCCCATCCGCATCTGGGATGTGGGTTTGCCAGCGATCTGGAGTGAGTCCCTGTGTGGTCCTTGCCAAATTCAATGACTCTAACGACTTTTGTGTCCAAGTTCTAATTGTTCTTTGGGTCCTGTACCACTCAGATGAAAAAGTGTACCACCTTTTTGACGAACCTAGCCGGCTCCACAAAAGAGAAGTAATAACAGGTATAACTATCGCAATGCTGCTCGGCCTAGGAGCAGCCGGAACGGCCACGGGTGTCTCAGCCCGAGCAACCCAACACCAAGGACTGTGCCAGCTGCAAATGACCATCAATGAGGACCTGCAAAGGATCGAGAAATCCATTTCCTTTCTAGAGAAGTCAGTCTCCTCACTCTCAGAAGTGGTCTTGCAGAACAGGTGAGGACTGGACCTCCTGTTCATGCAGCAAGGGGGCCTGTGTGCCGCCTTGAAAGAGGAGTGCTGCTTCTACGCAGACAACACAGGAGTTGTAAGAGACTCCATGGCAGAACTCCGAAACAGACTAGCTCAGAGACAGAAAGACAGAGAAGCCCAACAGGGCTGGTTCGAGTCCTGGTTCAATCGATCACCATGGCTAACCACACTAATTTCTACCCTAATAGGTCCATTGGCAATGCTACTTTTAGCTGTTACCTTCGGACCATGCCTGCTGAACAAGCTGGTCTCATTCGTTCAGACCCGCCTAGAACGGGCCAACATCCTTTTCATAGGCCAGCAACAAATGCTGTGAATTCAACCAGGGAACACTGCCAGTCACAAGATTTTCTAAACTTGCCTGGCAAAAACTTACTCAGGTTTACCAAACCCCTTTCCTTGTCAAACTACATCCTTATACCTCATTTCAGTGCCTATGTATATGACTACCTCATTCATTTGTGAAAAAGGGGGGGGGGGAGATGTGGTAGATAGGGACAGGCGATCGGAAGATCACGCGATGTGACGGAAAGTCGCAGGACTCCTTTTCCCCTAATCCCTTAAGATAAGCGATTGCTCTAGGAATGTAACTAGGAATGTAGCCCCCCTAACGATAGTAGTGCTAGTAACTTTCCACTCCTGGTAACTTTCCACTCCTTACGAACCATAGATAGTAATGCAGACCCCCTCTGATGTAGAGAGACCCCTACGACTATAAAACCCCACGAGATGAGATAATAAAGGCCTTTGACTGTCCACCACATTGGTAGCTGTGTGCTTCTCTGGCCCGAGTGACCCTGGAGAGTCGGGTCGCCGTGCTGTTCCTCAAAACCAGGTCACCTTGCCTTATATCAGAAGGCAACATGCAGCTGCTCTCCATTCGTCTCTTCCAAGACGTGATTGCCTTTGTAGAGAAAAGCCCCTGAAGAAGCCTGGGAGTCAGAGCCTGCTCCCACTCTTCTTCCACTGCCACGACGAGAACCAGTGTGTGGCACAGGTGAGGCCTCCTGGGTGTCCCCATGGAAGGGGGCTCAGCTGTCTCCCCACCCCCTGGCACCTGACGGGCTCCAGCCTCCTCCCAGCCCTGGCAGAGAGATGTGGGTCCTGTGGCCCGGGCTGCGGTGCCATCTCTGGCTCTCTGCTGCTCTGCAGGCCTCTTGGGAAACGCTGCTTTCTGCGGTGAGGTTCCTGAAGAGGAAGGATCTCAAGCAGCCGCTGCAGACGGATCAAATGTAGAGATTTGCCAAGTGCTTGGTAAGGACAGCCTGGAATGCCCAGCCCAATCCCTGGAGCAGCCGCCTGCCCACGGCGCCCAGTCTGTGGGGCTGGCAGCTGTGGCCCCTGCCCAGTGCCGCACGCAGGGGCACCAGCCTGCGCCCCACACGCCGCTCCCTTCCCTGGGCTGTGTGGGCTCTTCTCCAGGCTCCTTTGGCGCCAAGGCCGGTGCCGATGGAGCCCTGAGCCAGCCGGGCTCTGCTGCCGGGCGGCACCGCGGCTCGCCGGGCCCTGTGCCCCGTGCCGAGCCTGGCGCCTGCAGCTGCTGGCCAGGTCTCGGGGCTCTGTGGGCAGGTGGAGCAGCGCCGGCCGTGGGGAGTGCCCGGCCAAGGGGCAGGGCCCGCATCAACCCTTTCCCACCATGCCCTGCCGCTCTCTGCAGCTGGCAGAGGACAGGAGCCGAGCGGCCGAGCACCTGCGCCGGGCCCTGCCATACCTGCAGAGCGCACAGGAGCCCCTGCGAGAGGCGGCTGTCAGGTTCATGGGTGAGCGCCAAGCCTGGCTCCCTCCCCAGCCCGCCCCATTGCCACAGCTCAGCCCTGGCCTCGCCTGCTGTGCTGGCAGCAGGATCAGGGCACAGGCATGTGCAGCCCCCACTGGCTTGGGCATTGCTGCTGCTGCCCTCTGGCAGCCATGCCCTGGGGCGGCAGCATGCGCCAGGGGCCCAGGCTGAGCCCTGCCGGGCCAGCAGGGCGTGTGACCTCAGGACTGGCAGCGCCCATGGGCGGCAGCTGTGGCTCTGAAGGCAGGACACGCTCTGTGTTCCCCAGGGATGGCCGGGCGCTACCTAACAGGGCAGCAGCCGCAGTTCCGCATCATCTGCAGCGGTGAGTGAGGCCCGCGGGCTCTCGGCGGGGGCTGCCGCTGGCAGCTGCGTTCCCTGGCAAGCCCACCGACGGCTCCGCTCCCTGCGCGCCCCAAGGGCAGCGAGGCCACAGCACAGACACCTTGCAGGGGCCTGGGGGGCATTCCTGGCCAGCAGTTGCCAGCTTGTCCTTCTTGGCTCCTGCTTCCTCCAGGCCGTGCCAGGAGCTGCGTGGCACGGACCAGGCTGGAGGCTCTGCCCAGCTCCCCACAGATCCAGCCTCTGACTGTGCCTCTGTTTCTCTCTCTGCAGCCCTTCAGGACATGACGGATGACAGCAGCCCTGCCATCTCATGCCTGGCGCTTCAAGCTCTGCACATCCTTTTAGCTGTACAGAGCGTTCCCTCCTCCCGGCTCCAGAGGATGCGAGACCAACTCCGCCATCTCTGGAAGTCGCGGCCTTTCCTGTGTGCCCGTGGCTGAGTGTCCTGCCGCGGCGCTGTGGAGAACTGATCCGGGAGGCTGCGTCTGCTGAGGCCACCTGAGCCTGCGGGGAACACCTCTCCTGTGCCAGCACTTCCTTTCCCTTCACCCACTCGAGGAAAATTAAATTGCTGTGTTGGATACCCGGGTGTCCAGGAGCTTTCTCTTGGTGCACAGTGTCTTCAGGCCAATGGAGAAGAGGGGAAAGGTTGCTTGGTCTGCGCAATTTGCCCAAGCGTGCGGTGTGGAAGGGAAAGTGACCAAACGCCCCTTGGCCTTTGGTGGTTCCTGCAGGAATGTTTTTGATGCTGCATCGAGTGTTCTGGAGCTGGGGGAACAAGTGTGTTCCGTGTCCATGGAAGAGCAGAAATTGGCAGGATGTGTCTGCTTCCAGAGCTTGTCTTGGCTCTTCCTTCACAGTACTGGCAGCATCTTCAGAGACACAGCACACGCTCTCTCATGCCAGGGTCATCCCAATCTTCTTAACTTGCCCAGGCTCCTGCCAGGTTCACCAGGGAAACTGGCTGCTCGTGCCAGTCCATCCCCTTGCCCAGAAGGCACCCGCTTGTGTTTGGACATGAGCTGCTGGCCACAGGTAGAGGGGCAGCACCCGCAGCATTGGCCATCAGACGCTGGGCTGATGTTTTCATCCAGAGAGCAAGAAAAACAGCCAGAAGCACACAAGGCAACATGACAGTATCTCTGTAAGAATGGCATTGCCCTGTGAAAGTCAACAATGGATGGTGATTTTGTGCTGCAGATAATCACTTCCGAGCAAAAATCATTCCAGGAAGGGCCAACAGCCTCTGCCTTCTGATGGATAGCAAGGGTCTTGGTTTGGAAAGACAGGAGTCTGCTAAGGAAGGCAGGAGCCTCCCCTGAAATGGAGAATGTAAACCCTCCCCACCCCTCCTGATTGCTATAAATTTTAAATTAAGAGGCTCTCAGGCAAAAATATGGGAGCAAGAAATAACAGTTCTTTACTAGGGAAAAGAAAAAAAAAAGAATAAAAGAAACAATGCAGTATACTAGAACAACACCGACAGAGTCAGAACCCAACCTGACACCCTGTGGGGTGTTGGTAGCAGTCCAATTGGAAATGTGGCTGCAGTGCTCCTGGAGGGTCAGGTGTGGTTCTGTTGGAGCAAGGGTGTCCTGTAGAGAAGCATGTGTTTTTCCTCTGAAGATCCCATGGAAGAAGAGACAGCTGCTGTTCCTCTGGGGAATCCCATGGAGAAAGCCCTGCTAGTGTCTCAAAAACTTCTGGATTATACCTGGGTAGCAATGCTTGGCTCCTCCCTCTGGGCGGAGCATCTCACAATGGGATTTAGAGTTCTTATCAGTCATGCAGTGACATTCAATCGTCTGTTATCAGCAGATGTCCCCTCCAGAGGGAGGTGTGAATGTGGTCTCTCAAAGAGAGATAAGGCAAACTGCCCACTTGCCCACTTGACAAAAGATAATCTGCCATACAGATGGTAATTGTAAACATCTTGCATTGCAATCTTCAACACTCGGATATTTTTTAAAGAAAGGAACGAGGTATTCACACCAGAAAGCAGCCACAGGACAGATAAATCTTTCAGGAAAAGAATTTATTGCTCTATTATCAGAAGAAACTAAGTTTTTCCCACCTTGCTCAGCCCTGAAGACTCCATTAGCATTCAAAGGAAGAAGTTGACACTGAGCAGACAGAATCCTTTGTTTTAATAGAATTTAGGCATCATGCATGAGTTGTATGAATATGCAATAGGCTATTGCTTTTAAAGGTTAATCTCTTTACATGTGTGTCCTTGTTTGGACTTATTTTCCCCGGAAAAAGGTACCCAGAGCTTCGGTAACACTTTGCTCTTATTGCCTTGTATTGTCCTACATCTCAGTTATTCAAATTTTTATTACTCTAATTATATTACTATTTTTATAACAATTTTATTATTATTAAACTTCTAAAATTCTAAAACCAAGTGATTCGCGTTTTTCACAAGTACAACCTCCAGTGCAGGCGAGCAACTGGACTACAGCCAACAGAAACAATAAAGACTTGAAATTGATCCTTGCGAGAGTCTGTCCGAATTTTCCCTCATCTGCCTCACGATCTGCATTTGCGGACCACTGAATAGAAGACCCCCCTCTCTGAAAACCTCTGGCTTTGTAGGAGAAAGTTACACATGCCAAAGGCGCCGAGACCTGAGAGCGTTGCTAAGCCATTGTTCTCACAGGTGCTGTTTGCTGTGTGCTACACTGAGCCCAATGAGAAGAAGAAGGGGGCACCGTGCCCTTTGTGCAACAACAGCCTTGGAAGCTGTCCCACCTCTTGGCCTGGCTGGACTTCTCCTGAGTTTCAGGTGGTCCCCCCACAGAAGACCCTCACCTGTTTTACAACCACCGGGACAGACAGACTGAGATGTAAGGAGCCTCTCCATCAAGGACTGAGACATGGAACCCCCATGTGAAAAGGCCCCTCTGCTCCTTCCAAGGACCGGGACTGAAACCCCCAGCCCGGGGCAGGTGTGTGGGGGAGGCAAGCTGACCAAAGCGAGATGTTTGCCCGCAGGTTGTGACCGCTGGACCAAGAAGACAATGGCTCTCGTTTACTGAGAGCATGGACTACCTGTTACATCTATTCCTTATTGTATCTGTTTCCCCATCCTCGCAATTCTCAATAGAGTTATCATAATAAAAACCTCTGAGTTAGCGAGAGACTTCGAGATCTCCCCGACGTAACAGGCGGATCCTCGACTGGACTGGACCAAAGGACTTTGTCTCTACGTTTGGCAGCCCTATTCCCTCTCTTCCTCTGTCTTTTTCTCTCCCTTAATCCCTCTATCGCATTTTGCTGTGGTCATTCAATAAAGGTGCATTTGTTTTGATTATCATTGCAAACCCCCTTGTACCATGTCAGTTCTTTTTGCACCCTGAGATCAAATCCATGAACCATCACGAAACTTGTCCATAAGGACAGATAGTGACACCCCCCGAGGACCCCTCCCCAAATTCCCCCCCAAAGCCCCCCCAGCACCCCCAGACCCTGCTAAAACATCCTCAAGTTCCCCCCAACCCCTCCCCAAATCCCCCCCAAGCATCCTCAAGACCCCTCCCCAAATTCCCCTCATGACCCCTCCAGGACCCCTCATCTATCCCTGCGCCTCCTCAGCAGCTCCCGGAGCCCCCCGTCCTCTCCCAGCGCCTCCCCCGCTCTCTCCAGCGCCTCCCGCAGGACCCGCCCAAGCCCGGGGCGGCTCCCGGGGGTCCCTGAGGGGGTCCCTGAGGAGGTCCCGTGGGGGGAAGAATAGGGGGCGCCCGCTCCATGCCCGGCCCGTGGTCAGGGGGCGCTGCTTTGGGCTCGGCTCCAATTGGTTGGAGACGCGCGGGGAGGTCGGGAGTTGCTGATGGGAGACGCCCGGTGAGTGGTTGGTTTGATAGAGGACGCAGTGATTGACAGGAGACGGGCGAGGGAGGCGGGTTTTGCCGAGGGGAGGCGCGCCGTGATTGGTTGGTTCAGCTCGAGAGAGGCGGGAGTAGCTGAGGGGAGACCTGCGGTGATTGGCTGATTGGGCGCGCGAGAGGTGGGCAGTGGGGAGGCATGCGGTGATTGGTTGAATCCGCGCACGGGAAGGCCGGTGTTCCTGAGGGAACACCTGCGGTGATTGGTTGGTTTGGGGTGGGGTGCGCCATGATTCGTTAGTTTGAGAGATGAAGCGTGGTGATTGGATGGTTTGGGGTGGGGCGTGCTGCTATTGGCTGGGAAAAGTCTGGGATTTTTAAAGGACTTTCCCGGTTTTTTGGGGAAAAACACTCAGATTTTTAAGGAAAAATTCCCGGATTTTTGAAGGAGAAACATTCCCGGGTTTTTTGACCCCACATGACCCCAAAAAACCTAAATAACCGCAAAACACTCAAAATAAACACCAAAGAACACCCAAAAAACTCCAAATACCTGAAAATAACCCAAATAAACCCAAACAAATCCAAATAACCCAAAAAAAAAACAAACAAAAACCCCAAAATTAAACTCAAAGACCCCCAAATGATTTCAAGTACGCCGAAAAAAATCCCACATACACCAACATAACTCCCAAGAACCCCAAATAATTCCAAATAAGCCCAAATAAACACAAACAAACCAAAATACTTCGAAATAAACACAAAGAATTCCAAATAACCCCAAATAAACAGAAATAAACCAAGTAAAACCCAAGAAAACCCCAAAGAGTCCATAACTAACCCCAAACAAACCCTAAATGAACCCAAATAAACCTCAAGAAACCCCTGTTCCTCCGGTCCCCACCCCAAAAAAGATCCCAACCAATCACATCGCGAGGCACTGATGACGATCCAGTTGCTGGGCGCAAACTCAGAGCACTGGTCCCACCCAGCGATTTGCAGCCAATCAGCGCCCGGCCCGACTCTGACTCATGACTTGCCGGGCACAGACCAAGGCCTCTCGCTGCAGTAATTACGCAGAGTCCGTGCAGGGTAATTTCCAGCGAATCAGAGCATGTCTCGCTGATGACTCTTCAGTTGCCAGGAGCGGAATTTGGGGAGCGGGGGGAAGGTGACCCTGGGGATGGGCTGGGGACCCCAAATTAATCCAAAATGGGGTCAGGACCCCAAAACGGAGCAGGAGGGGCCTGGAGCACCCAAAACCAAACACGGGGAAGGGACTGGGGGAACGATTGGAAATAAGAGAGCGGGAAAAAGAGAGTCGGGACCCCAAAATAGAGCTGGGAGGGGAATGGGACCCCCAAATTTACCTCGGAGGGGGATGGGAGGCCCAAACCCGAAGACAGGGCAAAGGCAGAGCCGTGGAGTTTTTACAGGATATCCCAAAGGTGGAATTGGGGTTGGGGTCGGGGAGGAGTTCTTAGCAACACAAGAAGGGTGAGATCAAATTCCTGCCTCTTAGCAACAGCAGCAATCCACACAGAACCTGTCCCCAAAACCTAAATTCCCTCTAAAACAACTGAGAAATTATGCAACGTCAGATATATTCGATCAATTTCCTTCATTTAATCCAGTTTTGGGTGTTTTTAAAGGATGAAGGTGAAGCAGAGGAAAATTAAGGCCAAACCAAAAGGAGAAGCAGCCAGGTGTGTCCTCAACATGGATCACAGGGAATGTGAGTGACCAAGGCTGTGCCCAAAGTGCCTCCTCCAGTGGGGGATGGAGCTGGAGCAGCGCACGAAGCTCTGCCCACACTCGGGGCACTCGCAGGGCTTCCCTTAGTGGTGTCTCCGCTGGTGTCGGGTCAAGTTAGAGCTCCAGGAGAAGCTCTTCCCACACTGGGGACACTCGTAGGGCCTCTCCCCAGTGTGGATGCGCCGGTGGGTGATGAGGGTGGAGTTGCGCTTGAATCCCTTCCCACAGTCGGGACAGCGGAAGGGCCTCTCCTCTGAGTGAATCCGATAGTGCAGGAGGAGACAGGAGCTAGTTGCAAACCTCTTCCTGCATTTATCACACTTGTAGGGCCTCTCCCCAGTGTGGGTGCGCCGGTGGGTGATGAGGGAGGAGCTGTGCTTGAATCCCTTCCCGCAGTCGGGGCATTGGAAGGGCCTCTCCTCTCTGTGAATCCGATAGTGCTGGAGGAGATGGGAGCTGGTCTTGAACCTCTTCCCACACTTGGAACACTCATAGGGCCTCTCCCCAGTGTGGGTCCTCCGGTGGCTGATCAGGCTGGAGCTCTCTCTGAAGCACATCCCACACTCAGAACACTTGTACGGCCTCTCCCCAGTGTGGATCCTCTGGTGCGTGATCAGATTGCCGCTCACACTGAAGCTCTTCCCACACTCCCCACACTCATAGGGCCGTTCCCCAGTGTGGATCCTCTGGTGCCTGATCAGGTCGCCTTTCCACCTGAAGCTCTTCCCACACTCCACGCACGTGTGGGGCTTCTCCCCATCATGGAGCTGCTCATGGAGCACCAGCTCCGAGCTCTGGCTCCGTCTCCGGCCACCTTCCTGGCCCAGGCTGGCTCTTTCCCCCTCAGATCCCCGCCGGCTGCGTTTGCAGCCCCTCCTCGTGCGGCATCTCTGGGGCTTTTCCTCCCCGCTGGCTTCCTGCGCCGTGGAGCCGCTCAAAACGGCCTCTTCCACCAGGTTCTGACGCAGGCATTTGTCCTCCCTGCTCTCCATGCTCAGCTCCTGCTCTGGGGGAGGAAGGACAAGGACAGGATGGGATTTGCCTCCACGCCACAGGCAAGGCCAAGGAGATCCCCCCAGGGCTGAGCTGCCGCTGGAGCCATGCTGGGCTGGGAGATGGAGCAGCACAGTGGGGAAAGGGGCACTCATCGCCAGCTCAGGGCTGTGCACAAATCACAAACAGGACTGGACTGCTGGGAATGCCTCCTGAGCTGTGTGATTTTCCAACATCTGTCTCATTACTTGGTTATGACAATGGCAAAATGTCAGCAGCTCATATCACAAGTAGTAGAAAAAGAACTTCACGTTAAAATTTACTTTAAAAAGTTTTTGACCAATCATGCAAAGCAAAAGCATATTGACATTAGTTCTATCCAAGCACTATAAGCACATTGACAGTTAAAACAATGCTTGCTTATTTCAAATACAATACCTGCCTGTAAGCCTTAAAACACAATGCACAGAGCTCCATTATTAATCTTGGAACTTCCCAATATCTTGCTAGATACACTTTTCAGCAGGTTAGGGAGTTATTCTAGATAAGCATTAATGCACACAGACCATTGTTCTATTTCTCCTTAATTTCAACTTCTTATATAATTATTCTGCTGACCAATCTATTGGCTGCTGCAAAGCTTCAATCAGTTCTAATGTCTCTGAGGCTTGTCTTTTGCAGCTTTCCCAAAACCCTCTGATTTTAAGAATCCAGAGACACTAATTTCCTCCTCACCTTCCTCAGTGTCCCTGGCATCATCCTTGCAGCCTCCAAGAAGTTGGCAAAGGGAAATCCTGGTTTGGGGATTAAAAGGGATGAGAATGTTGAGTTCCCTCTGCCCGAGTCCATCTCTACAAGCCACTGGCCATCTCGGCTCCAGAAACACCTCCCAAACACCCAGACTCAGCCCTGAAAAAGCCTCCCAAAAGTTCCCCGTCCCTGGTCCCTCCCCTCTGCTTTTCAGAGGTTCCCCCTTGTCCCAGCTGCTCGGGGGTCACGCTTGGATTCGGGGCCCCCCTTGTGCCTTGTGTCTGCCCTGCCCAGGCTGCTGGCAGTCCCAGCAATCCCAAAAGCTCCCCCTGCTTCACTCTCCCAATTTCAGGATGCCGTGGTTGTTTAGGCTCCCGAGCTCCCTTCTCCCCTCATTCTCTGCTCTGGCCTGCAGCAGCTACAAGGAGTCCCCCCTGCCCCTCTCCAGGCTCTTGAGGCTCCCGCCAATGGTGCCGCTCCCCCCTCTCTGGGCTCCCCACTTTGGGCTCCTGGGGGACACAGGGCTCTGCTCCTCCAGGCTGCCTCTGCCGGCAGCCGCCACCGCCACCCCCCGATGTCCCCCCAAGGGGCCTTTTCCACTCAGCCTTGGACTTCTTCATTCTCAAACACCCCCCCAAAAACTCCAACCCAGGGACCCCCCGGGATATTCGAGTCGAGCTCCCCCTCCCCGCTCATGGGTGCGATGGGGGGACGATGATCCCACAGGTGGGGGCTGCGAATTCAGGCAGGGATGGACAGCGTGGCTCCCTCAGCTCAGCCTCCATCTGCCTTTGTCCCTCCTCTTCCTCCCGCTCCTCCCCTTCCTTCCCCCCTCCTCCTCTGTCTTATCTCCACCTCCTTCGCCTCAACCATCCTTGCTCTTTCATACCTTCTCCTCTTCCACCTCCCTAACCCCACCTCCTCCTTCCATTGCTGCTCTCTCTACACCTCCACCGCTTCTCTTCCATCCCTTCTCCCCCTGCTCCTCCCCTCTAACCCCACCTCCTCCTCCCCCTTCATCCCTGCCCTTCCCTCCCTCCTTCTCCTCCCCCAGCAGCAGCCACACCCTCGGTGCCCCGTTCCGGCAGCCCTCGCAGCCCGCGGCAGGAGCGGGGATGGAGCCGGGACAGGTCGGGATGGGCAGCGCGGGGCTCTCGGCTGCTCCAGCCGCTGCGGGCGGGGGGAACCTGGCCCGGGCCAAAGGAGAGGCAAACTGGGGAACATCACAAAGCTAAGGAGGCAGTAGATAATGGAGATAAAAGAGTTATGTTAATAATAACTCCAAAAGAGGAAAAGCTGCAAATTCCAAAGTTTAGGGAAGCCGAGACAAAAGAATTAAACAAGACAGGAAGTGAAAAAGATAAATCAGGGAAATGGAAACTTCTTGATGGAAGACAATTTCATAATAAAATGTGCTTACTAGGAAAATATTAGAAGACTTGCATCAGAAAACCCACTGGGGTACTCAAGATTTGTGTGATCATTTTTTAAGGGAGCATGGGTGCACTGGGATTTTTGGAGTAGCAAAGCCAGTACCTGAGAGATGTTTAATTTGCAAAAGGAGAAATAAAAAGGTGAAGAGAAAAACAACATTTGGAGGTCATGAGTTAGCTGGTTGACCATTTCAAAGTATCCATGCAGAAGTTTAGATTTGTGAGGCTCTTGGTTTATTTGCAAAAAAAACCCGCTTACTCTAGAAAAAAGACAATATGCCACATGTTAGACAGGAGATTTTAAGAGGATAAAAATCTTTGAAGTATCAGAAAGCCCCGAGAAAAAAACAAGAAAAGAAAAGGGGAAATGAAAGGGAGAGGAGCAGGAGGAAAAATCAGAAAGAGAGTGGCATCCTCTGCAGGTCTTGCCCCCTCCGTTCGCGGCCCAGGCGCCGGTCCCGGGTCCCGGCTCGCTGCCCGCCTCAGCTCCGCCTGCCCCGGTTTCCATCCCAGGTGCCGCCTCACTGCCCAGGGCAGCTCCACCTGCCCCTGCGCTGTCGCTCAATTTGTGTGCCCTGCTCCCACTGCCTGGCCCGCGGCCGCTCTGCCGGCCATGCTGGGGAAGATGGGGGTTGCTCTGTCCTGCCGCCTGCTCCGAGGTCACTGCGCCCACCGCACCCAGGGGGGGTCCCAGCCATCCCATCCCCGGCTGCCCTGCCCGTGCCACCTGCGCTGCGCACCGCCGCTGCTGCCGGGCTCTCCCACCTGCCTTTGCTCTGCCGGCAGCTGCCGGATCAGCCGCCATCAGCCATGCGGGGGCTACCCACGCTCCACCTCGGGCTCCACGGGAAGATTCCCCTCTGCCAATTCCGTCAGCAGACCCTGCCCACACTCCCACCGAGCCTCGGCGGGATATCCTCCCCTGACACCGTCCTGCTCTGAGTTACGGCCCCTTGGTAACCACAGCTCCGGCTGTTCAGGGAAACTCTCTCTCTCTACAGGAAGCAACATATCGAAACACTAGGAGCTCAGCTAACAGGCAGCGCTCTCCAAATTCTTTCCCAAAACACGGGAGAAAGGCTAGAGAAGGTAAAAAAGTGAAAGAGTTAGATGAAGGGATTGCTCTATTTCCGTTCAGAGAGGTTCCCATGGGAGGGATGCGCTACTCCGCCCCGCGGGAGCCATCAGCGCCCCTGCCGTCCGTGCCCGGAACTGCACCCAAGGGCAAAGCGCTGCAGCCCAAAGGCCGGGACTGGGTCCGGGCTCTGTTTGCTGTCAGTGCCGCAGCTGTTGGTGTTTGTTTGCTTTATTATACACACTAGTAAACAACTGGTATTCCTATTCCCATATCTTTGCCTGAGAGCCCCTTGAATTCACCATTCTAAAAATTAAGAGGGAGGGGGTTTGCATTCTCCATTCCAAGAGAGGCTTTTTCTGCCTTCCTGAGCAGACACCTCTCTTGTAAAGCAAGACAAGCACCCACAGGCACTGAGGGGGGCTGCAGGAGGGGCACAAGAAGGCCCTGCAGCACTTGGGCACAAAGGCACAGCAGGTGAATGCAAGAAGGGAGCAGCAAAATGCCAAGCTGAAGGCAAAGGCCAGGGCACAATTCCTACAGCCCCCGAGGGATCAACCCCAGGGCCCAAGGGGGCCCCAGCACCCAGGGCACGGCTCGGCCACAAGCTCCTGGCAGAGGCATTGCCCTCCTCGGCAGGGGAGAGCCCACCCAAACAGCCCCTGGCAAGGAACCAGGGCTCCAGCTGCAGGGCACAAGGACACTGCAAGCACAGACAGCAGCACCCTCAGGACCAGCAAGTCCACCCCTTGATGGACATGGATTGGCAGGGCTGTCACAGCTCCCATCACACCAGGGACCCTCTACACTGCAGCCCTTGAGAACATTCAGGGTGGGTCTGCATTGAGAGGAGGCATTTCCTGATGGACACAGGGGCCTCTCAATCCACTCTGAATCTTAGACCGAAGGGTGGAAAGAGTAAAGGAATATTTGATTTTTAAGGGAATGAGTGGGAAAGATGAGCAGGTATGACTTGTTCAACTACTATTAGAAGTTGTGGGGCATAGGTTTGAATCAAATCAATTTCTTTTTCTTCCTCCTGTGATTGTAATTACCTAGGAAGGAATTTGAGAGCAGGATTTTAATACTGTAAAAGGGGTTGCAGAGGCCAGTTCTGTTCTACATTTGTGTGACAAGATTGAAAAGGTCCATGCTGAAGTGAACCCAGAAGTGCGGGCAGAGCCAGGGAAAGAGGGAAAATTAGATATGGAGTCACTACAAATTACTTTAAAACAACTAGGACAAGCAATACCCTGTTCCAAGAGAGGGAAGGCAGGGCTCACAGCCTGGTATTGAGTCCCTGTTAAAGGCAGGGCTTTTGGAGCCAGGGATGTCTCCCTACAACACTCCTATCCAGCCAGTCAAATAACTGGATGGATGGACAGGAGGAGGAAACACAGAATTTTCAAGTGTTAAAATGAAGATTAACTGAGGCAGTTTTCCTGGGCCTTCCAAAAAGGAAAAAGAATCTGAATTATAGGTGGATTTTAAACAGGGTCTAGTCAAAGGAATTCTTGTGCTAAAATGTTTAACCCAGTGGCCAGAGAGTGGCCTCGCCTGAAAAGTGATGATAACAGGAGGATCTCCTATAGTTCAAGTCTGGCATCAAGGTAAAGGTTTGACAACCTAAACAGCCTCTAAATGGATGAGCAGGGCTTGGTTATTACAGTATGAAACTTGTTCAATGGCACAGGAGGATTTAGAACTGAGGACAGGGAAAGGGTTAAACCCAGCCTCCTGTCTGAACAGCCTGGAGAGGGGCTGGCAAGGAACCCACGACAGCACTCAAGGGACAGAGCTCCAGACCCAGGCTGGAACAGATTGATGATGGGACATTCCCTGGCCTGAGGGAGAAAATGTGTTTGTGGATGGCTCTGCAAGGGCAGCAGAAGGGAAAAGAGCTACAAGACAGGCTGCTATTAAGGAAGGGGAATCAGACACAGCCCAGGTCACTGCCCCATGCTCAGCTCAACCCAAGGAGCTGTGGGGGCCTGTGAGAGCCTGGCACTGAAATGCCCTGAGCAGGAAGGCTTCAACATCTTCTGCTGACACCATGGCACCTAACAGGGGGGCAAAAGCAATTCTCACTGCTTCAGCAACCACTGGAGCAGATATCAAGGCACATTCTCCCACAGGAAGCTGGGCTGGCACAGAGACTGCCCTGGCACTTTGCTGCTGCCAACACCCAGCCAGGACATCGGCTCCTGCCTAAGGAGTGCAAAGCAGCACCACTGGTGGCCAAGGGGCCCATGCCAAGTGTCCCTGAGGCCAGAAACAGCCGCCAGCACAGCTCAACACGGGGGCACCCCTCAGCCTGGCCTCAAGGGCTCTGAAGCCCCGGAGATTTGCACTTCCCGCCCGCAGCAGGAGGATGGGAGGCCGTCCCTGAGCCTGCCCTGAAGGCAACGCAGCAGCAGCCAGGGCTCCACAGCGGGCCAAGCCCCTGCGCCTGCCCACAGATCCTCGCCTGGAATCCTCTGCAATCCTGGCCACCCTCCTCTGCCATCTCCAGCCCCTGGGGCCAAGCCTTGCTGCCACTGCTGCAGCTTCAGCGCTGGCTGGGCCTGCACTGCCACAGCTGCTGGGGAACACCACGGCACAATTCCACTCTGGGGCTCACTGACACCCACACTCTGGGCTGCCTGCCATTGCACTGCTGCAAAATGTACTGATTTCGGTTCTTTCAAATCTTATTTCTCTGCTCAGAAAGGTTTCTCTACTCAAAGGTTTGCCTTTGGGAAAGGAATTTTAAAGGTTTTATTAACGGGATGTTACACCACTCAATGGAGATGAGTTTAACATCTGAACACACTGGGAACAGCCCAAAAGACACCCACAGAGATAACGACCAGCAACAAAACATCAACATTGCCCAGCAGCAAACAGCAACCAACAGCTACCCCAGACACTGCCCCCAACAGAGCTAGAGACACCTGGGCTGGAAAAGGCTGAGAAGGAAATCCAGGAGTGTGGAGACTGAATTCACATCAGAGGGGAAGAAATCCGGATCCAACAGGAAACCAAATACTAAAAACTTACACAACTTGGAAGCAATGAACATTAAAGCAGTGGATTTAGATTGGTTCCGACCACATAAAGTTGAGGGAAAATCGAGTAAAACTCACATGGCATGGAATGATTTTCTCTGCACAGCCAGGCTATTTGTGAAAGAAATTATTTCTGTTGCACATCCAGGTCAGAACCAAGGAATGCCTTGACTGTCTAACACTAAAGAGATTCTTGGAGAGTTTTTGTTTTCCCTGCAGTTTCAGTGATAAGATAACAAAATTATAATAACTTTTTATAATAATTCCCACTTTATATTGTCAGGTGGGTTTTGGACAGAAGTGTGAGAATCAATTTTTGGTCTGGGTTTTTCCAAGTTCTCCTTTATGGTGCATTTGTAGAAGTGAAGAGCTTTAACCGTAATACTTGGAACTCGTAAATAGTTAATACTTTTATTTAAAACACAGCAGATTCTTGGGGGACCACATGTGACTCACCAGATGGCTGCCCTGGAAGAGAAGCTTCATTCCAGGCAGCCTCCAGAGGAGCTTTAGAAATGCAAATGAACACTGCTGGGCAAAGGGTGGACAATGCACCTGGGTCTCTTGCCTGGGGCAGGAATTGGGCTGATTCCCTCTGCCCCTCACCCCAAGCTCTGCCTGCTGGCACTGATGGAATTTGCACAGGTCGAGGCAGAGCCCAGGGGGAGGATATATGACCCTGCAACAGAAACGGGTGAAGCTGCAAAAGGAAACAGCACATGGAGAATGTTGGGAAAACTTCACTATAAATAAGGGGGGAGGATTCATCCCTCTGCCCACTCCAACATGTGCTGTCACTGTCTAAGTTATATAGGTTATATTAGACCACTGGGGATTTTTTTGCTACCATAAATTCAGGGAAATCAGTTGTGATTACAACTATTGGCTGATTTAATTAGAGCAAAGCAGTCAATTGATGTAGCCCTGGCTAGAGAGAGCAGCCAAAAATGGGGAAAAGATGAACGGCCAGCAGAACAAATCCTACAACACCATGGACCAGGCCCTGGGAACCCGAACCAATTCATATCAGGAGCCACAGAACCCATTTGTCATTTCAATAGCATCATTAGATTACAAGCTGCCCTCGCAATAATAACCAACCAGACAGCTCAGGCTCCTGACCTTCCTGCTGAACAATCCACTGAAATGAGGAACACAACACTTAACCATGGGATGGGATCAGATCATCTGTTAGCAGAAAAAAGAGGAGTTTGTGGAAAATTAAATGACTCAAACTGCTGTTGGCAAAGAGGACAAAGGAAAAGTGGTGAAACAGATAACAAAGGAAGTAAGAAAGCACCTCATGCTCCAGCCCAAACGTGGAAAGGATGGGAATGAGACACGGTTTTGTGGCTCTGTGGCAGACCATGGGTTAAACGAATGCTGTTTCTCCTCTGATGTGCTACAGCAACTCTCATCTTTTTACCATGCTCCACACCTTGAGAGTGCAGCTCATTCAGGAGCTGAGCGAGGGGCCAGGGACTCGTCGATAAGGAAGCAACAGGCAAAACCATCGGCTTCAATAAATGTTCCTAATTAACATGGACTGCTTCTCACAAAAAGTCCCGCTAAATTCCGGAACTTCCAGGAGAACAAAGGCTTTACAGAGCCGTGAATATCGGCTGTTATACAAAAGTGGGGGTGCACATTAACGAGGACATGCAGTTGGCGGATCGGGAGCTATGAACCTTCTAAGTACCTCAGCCAGTGGGCAAAGGGAGAGGGAGACACAGCCGGGAAAATGAGGATAAAAAGGAGGCTGCGAACTACAACTATGGCAGAGACCGCACGGCAAATGCCCCACGGCCTCTCCCTCTGCTCAGCAATAAAGTCACTTTTACAGGACTCCTCTGTCTCCTCTGCGCACAGAAACTTCCGGCCACGGCAATTTCCCCGCACAGCCCCGGGCACGGGGCAGCCCCCTCTGTCCCAGCCACAGCAACCGGGCCGAGCCAGCGCTGCTCCGGCAGCGGCTCCTGCCGAGGCAGCGGCCGCAAGGAGACCGCGGGCAGCCGCTCCCGCAGCGCCCTCACGCCAGCGGCAACACGCGCCGGACACGGCACAACAAACCCGCCCGAGCCCCCTGCCGCCCCCGAGGCCCGCAGCCAGCCCCGAGCCCCCGCACAACCCAGCGCGGCTCCCACCTGCGCTGCGGCCTCCTCCGAGCTCCGCCGCCGCCTCACCGCGCTCCGGCCACTGCCGCCGCTCACGGGACCGCACACACGCTCCGACAATGCCGCCGCTGCCCAGCCAGGGCCGCCCTCAGCCCGCCACCGGGGCCCTGCTCCCCCCCGCTCCCACCAATCAGCGCGCCACAACCATGACTGACGGCATCATCGCCCAATCCCAGCCAGGGGCGGGCTCTGCACGCGGCACAGCCCCGCCCCGCCCTCTCAGGGTCCCCCGGGCTGCGTGAGGGCAGAGCCGGAGCTTAGGAGCAGCCCTGGAACGGGCCCGAGGGGATTGAGCTGAAAACACAAACAAACTTCTCCGCACCTCCCGCCACGGCTTTCCCGGCACTGTCGCTTCGGTGTCTCTGGCTCAGCGGGAAGCCCTGGATCCTCACTTCTCCTACCCCTAATTAGGAACATCCGTGCATCGCTTTGATTTCCCCCAAAAAGGGAAAACCGCCCCAAAGCCCTGTGGATGAGTGGGGGAGGGGAGAGATTTCTGACAGAAAACTCCAAAAACTCAGAGCAGGATAATGAGAAGTAAGTGAAGACCCTTAAATGCAGCTTTCCCCCACGCCTCCCTCCTTCCAGCTGCGCCTCCTACCCCGGCAGTGCCGCAGGCAGGAATGGGGCCGGGCTCAGTTCATGCCCCAGGGTTTCTCCCTCTGCTCAGGGACAGGAGTCGTTCCCCTGCTGCACCCTGGGCTCTCTCCCACCGGAGACATCTCCAGAACTTCTCCAAGCCGAGTCCATCCCACGGGGCACAGCTCCCTCCAAGTGCTGCAGCGTGGGTCACTGTGCCCCGGGGTCAGTCCTGCCAGGACAGGCTGCTCCAGCGGGGCCCTCTGGCCGCGGGGTCACAGCCTCCTCTCAGGCATCGCCGTGCTCCAGCGTGGCTGCTCCGGGGGCTGCAAGGGGATCTCCGCAGCCCGATGGATCTGCAGGGGGATCTCTGCTGCCCCGTGGATCTCTGCATCCGGCACCGCCGTTTTTGGAGGCACCAAGAATAGGCTGAGCTCTGCCTGAAGCTCTTCTCACATTCCCCTCACCCTTCCTAGCACACGGAGGCTTTTACCTCCTCACAGCTCCCCGGGCTGGTTTTGCAGCCTGTTGCCTTCTCACGGCGTGGCGACCTGGTTCTTATTCTGGCACGGTGGCGCAAAGCCCAGGGTCACTCGGTCCATATGCTCTTGACACCAATGTGGTGGACAGCAAATGGCATTTATTGCTGGGTTACACGGGTTTTTATGGCTTGGGCAGTCAGTGTCATTTCCTTCTGCTCACGTCTGTCTGGGTGCGCCCAGGCACGGAGCAAAGGTCTGACCGCCGGGTGGGGGGTGTCCTGACTGACCGTACAGCCCGAATTCTTCCGCACGCTTGTCCCTGACTCTCCACAGCAGCCCCTCCTCGTGTGGGATCTCTGGGGCTTTTCCTCCCCACTGGATTCCTGCGCCGTGGAGCCGTTCCAAATGGCCTCTTCCATGAGATTCTGTGGCAGGGATTTTTTTCTCCCTGGTCTCTGTCTGCAGCACAGTGCCTGGTGGAGGAAGGACAAGGAGAGGAAGAAAGAGGGAGAAGGGAAAAGGAAAAGGCAGGAGGAGAGGAAGGAACAAGAGGGAACAAGGGAGGAAGGAGATGGGAAAGGAACATGGATGGATATAGGACAGAATGAGGAGAGGAAGGAGGGCGGACAAGGAAAAGATGGGATTTGCCTCTGTGAAAAATGCCAATCACTTGTTTTTAAAATTTTTAAAGTTTAATCATAATAAAATGGTTATAAAAATAGTAACACAATTAGAGTAATAACAATTTGGACAAATTGAATTTAGACAATATGAGACAATAAAAAGAAAGAGTTACGGATGTCCGGGTATCTTTTGTGGCCAGCAGGAGCCCGAAAAAAAACCGCGTTAACAAAGGATTAGCCCTTAAGAACTGTTGCATATTCACACACTTCATACATGATGCATAAATCCCATTCAAATACCGGATTCTGTCTGGTCAGTGTCAACTTCTTCCTTCTAATCCTAACAGCGCCTCCAAGGCGGGAAGAAGTTCGTTTCTTCTGATAAGAACGCAAAAAATTCCCTTTCTGTGAAAGATCTTTCTCTGAAAGGTGTCCTGTGGCTGCTATCTCACTGCAAGCCCTTTCTGTTAAACAAAGCATCTTACATAGCATAGTTTCTATTTTTATAACCTAAAACTATATTTAACACATTATTTAAGAAAATTAATACAGCATTATTTTCTAACACAACACTTATAATATTCATTTTAATATTTGTGAAAAACCAATCATAAAATACATGCATTTTTCACAATCCCCACTCTTATTCTTTGTAAATAATTTGGCTTGAGCAATATCTTTTTCTACTTGTATCTTCTGGACTATGCTAGTGAAATAAAACAGGGGACTACACAAGTAAGAAATATAAAAACAGTCGTAACACAAAATGAAAGATCTTAATTTCTTCTAATACATTACGCCACCAGCTAGATTTTAACATTGTTTTCTAATTTTTGGACTGGTACCTGGGTTATTATATGCATATATATTTTTCTTTTTGATTTCTTTTGCTTTTGCTAGAATGACTTTTCTGTGGTCATCAATTTTCAATGATCTGATATATTGAACTTTCCACAAACACCCCCTTCTTTGGCTAATAAATAGTCTAAAGCCAACCTATTCTAATACCCTACAGTTTTCGTTTGGCTTAGCTAGCTTAATATTAACTCTAATGCCTGGGTAGCCTTATTTGCTATCATTTCTATAATTGCTTGGAGTCTTGTAATACAATTCAACAGATAATTTGGAGTCAATACAGAGTTAGATGGCTGTCCTGGTTTTACCTTTTCGTTTATTATTTGTTTTTTTACCAAATCTTGAACCATATCTTCAAGATTAAATTTAAAACAAATCCATCTCTCTCCTTTTGGACATTCAGTTCTAAATCTATTGCCACTTTTTCTTAAGTTTCTTGTAATCTAATAATTTACTCTATTTTGCCTACAGGTTTTTAATTTGGATGGGTTATAACAGTGGCTGTTGACATGGGTGTGTGTAATAAAAGAGAAACTTTGGTTTCTTTCCATGTGATGCTTTCTGTAGCATTTTTGACACAATCTTGCTGATATCCCGAAAGGGAAAAGACAATAAATGAGTGCTGGAAACAGGAATAACAGAGGTCCAGTATGGCTTATACTCCCACCTCCCATGCCTGTGAGGTTGCAACCCACAGCAGGTTTATTTGATCTTCTCGGTGGCAAAATGCAGAGGCCAATCTGGTCTTGCCCTCTATTTTCTTGTCACCTTCTCTTAACTAATTTCTAGGCAAATTGTTTTTGACACTCTTGAACTGTGGTCTCTTACTGTTCCTCAGGTATCTCTCGTTCAACAGGCACTAATAATTCCAATCCACAAAACCAAGTTATTACTTTAACACTCTTTTTGCAACAAGAGCATAAATTTTGTGAATTACAATACTAATTACTCTCACAATTTAAGCATTTACTTATAACCCAGATAGCGTGTCCAGTATTGGAATGAATCAAATAAAGTTTACTAATGGAAATGGCAATTCCCCTTCTCCCCTGTTCAATTCTCAGGCTAAGGTCAGAATACAAAAGCAGTCTTGATCGTTCTATCTGAAGTTTTCCTCCCCCAAGGAGATGTTTTATTCAGGCAGTGCTCGAAACCAGTGATATAAGCATTATCTTATTTCTTAATTCAGTGTTAATCTTTGTACATTTCTTGGATCATTTGGGTTTTCCCAAACTATTGCCACTCAGTCCCCATTGGAAAGTCACTTCGGTATCACCCAGTTTAAATGTGATAGTCCATTCCTCAGGTTTCTTCACAAGTCTGTTGATTCTGCTGGCATGAATTCACCCTCTGCAACAATGATTCGGATTGTTGCTTCAGTAGTACCTGGAAAGGACTTCTTAATAGCATAGTAAAGAAAGAAAGATAATACTGCATGAACTTTTACTATTCGCTTTTTTCCCAAACTTTCTAGGTTAAGCTAAAAGCTTTCTCCACAGCAGCCTCTTCTTCTATGCAGCTGCGCTAATAGCTGCAGAGGCAAATTCTTGTTTCTGTGAGTTACAGTTAGTTAAATAAGAAAAGCTAGACCAATTTTAACACGAGATGTATAACATCTATTGTTTTTTACTTTTTGGGCAGCATTTAATTGTTTTAGCCTTACAAACCCATTCTTCAGGAAAAAAACCTTCTCTTTAACAGCAAACAAAACACAAACAAAAAAACCCCAAAAAACCTTCTTACTTAAGAAAAACAAACTGCTTTGTGGGGTTTGGAGAGTCAGCAATCTGCTTTGATTTTATCTTTTAGTGCTAGCCCCTCTCCCCCCCTCTTCACAGCCTTACTGTCAGTGCTGTTCTTCGCCCTTCCCCCGCTGCTGCCCCTTGGCTGCAGGGCCGGAGCAGGGGAGAGCAGCCCCAGGCATGGGGACCCTGGGGGCTGCCTTGGGTCCCCATGCTCTCTCTCTCTCTCTCTCTCTCTTCTCTCTCTTTCTCTTTTTCTCTTTCCTTCTCTCTCTCTTCTTCTCTCTCTCTCTTTCCTTCTCTCTCTCGGCTCACTTACTGGGCCGACGCTGCCATCCTGGGCTCGGCACCCCGACAGTCTTGGGAGCCTCCCGGCAGTTCCACCACGGAGCCAGCCCGCTCCTGGCCGCAAACCTGTGTCCTCTGCTGCCAGCACTGCCACGGGTCACCTCCATGGATTGGTCCCTGCCGCAGCCCCCGAGACCCCGCCGATCGTAGGGAGCGCTCAGACACCTCCCAACCTTGACAACCCCAAACTTGGCATCCCCAGGTGCTCCTGACATTATTTTTCTTTCTCTAGGCAACTTATCCTCTTTTCTCTTCAAGCAGGGCTCATTCTTCTAAGGTCTTTCTGGACCTCAGTGTGGCATTGAATAACCTGCTAACAAGCATGTGTTAAGATACTTCTCTGCCTTTCATGCAAAAAACCTTCATTCACACTTCTGCTCTCTTCTAGCACCAAGATGTCATCACATTCTAACATCTCAGAGTTTCTCAACTACCTCTCTACTTCACCTTCTCTCTTTGTTCTCTCTCAATTGTAACCCTTATGGGGTCGATATCTAATCTTCCCCTATTTTTTTCTCCAGCCCAAACTTCTTTGTTGATATTTTTTTTCTTCATCGCCTTGGCCTAATTTCAAAACTCTAGCTGTCATTTTCCCGTTTTCTGATATAACTCTTACTCTTAATTGCACTTGTAAGACTCTTCCCAATAAATTGCTACATGCCCCTGTTATGAACAAAAATTCAGTTGATTTTTTTCTGTGAGAAAAAGGTTACCACTACTGCTGGGCTGCTGCCTGTGTTATGGTAATTATGGGTCGTTGTTGTTAATAGTTGCTTTTGTATCGGTAAAAGCCCTGGCTGGGGCGAGTTAATGGCTCTTCTCTCAGACAGTGAAGGGTGCGGTACCTCCCGAACAGTTAAGAGAAAAGACTTTGGAGGGGAGGGATATGCAAAATAACTCTAAGGACCAGCATGCTGTGTGGGACCCCTACTCCAAACGTGCAGGAAGAACCCCAAAAACAACGAAGGGATCATTATGCCCTAAAGGCTCCCACAAGGACCTGATCCCCAGCTCTGCCCTTAGTGGACAGAGCTGTGCATATCCTCCTCCTCTGAGTTGCCCTGGGAGAGACGACGGGAGACTGCAGCCCTGCCGAGCTGCCCAATCCTGAGCTGATCACTTATAATAAAGGCATTAAAAAGGAGAAGAAGGCTCTTGGCCTCGTTTATTTCACCCCTGGGACCAATAACACATCTCCCATCTAAATTTTAGTTTCTTCCTTCAATTACCACATCTTTAATGACTGGAAATGTAAAGCTTTCTTTTTTTGCCCCTGTTACTTTCACTATATGTTTGCTTACACTATAACTTTTTGGAACATTTAACAGGCAGGTTCTCTCTGCCCCTGTGTCTATTACAAATTCCAATTCTTCTTCTTGGGGACCCACTTTTTAAAGTTATCACAGGCTCCAGATGGTATTTGTCCCCCCCCAAAAAATTAGAGCCTATTGTTATGAACAAAAATATCTTTGTTGTGAGAAAAAGTTACAAAGAGGCAGCCAGATCACTGGCCCTGCCCAAGTTCTGAGTGTTTTGTTATTGTAATCACGGGTCGTTGTCGTTAATGGTTGTTTTTGTATTAGTAAAAGCCCTGGCTGGGGCGAGTTAATGGCCCTTCTCCTGGGTGGGGACCTTCCCGAGGCTAAGTTGTACCTTTCTCAGAATAGTGAAGACACCTGAGAGGGTGGGAGGGGTTATGCAAAGTGACTCCCAAGACCAGAATGCTTTGTGGGACCCCGACTCCAAACCCACGGGGAAACCCCAAAAGCAACGAGCCGCCTAAGAGTTGAGAGACTGGAGTGATGTCTGGATGTGAGGAGCAGAGCGCTAGGCCTGCAGAGATGCGGGAAACCTTCATCGTTCCTCACCCTGTCTTCGAGATCCCCCGGGCCAGGTTTGGGAGGGAGCGAGACCCGGACTGAAGCACCCTCTGACGGGGACATCACGCCCTAAAGGCTCCCACGAGGACCGGATTCCCCCAGCCCTGCCCCTGGTGGACAGAGCTGTGCATATCCTTCTCCTCTGAGTCGCCCTGGGAGATGACGGACGCTGCAGACCCGCCGAGCCGCCCAATCCTGAGCTGATCACTTTTAATAAAGGCATTAAAAAGGAGAAGAAGTCTCCTGGCCCTGTTTATTTCAGCTGGGGGCTCTCGTCCAGAATAGCCACACCGCAAGAGGACTCAGGACTGGCCATCTTGGATCTTCAGAGGACAGCTGGCTACTAGGACCAGAGAGATCGGCTCAGGACAGCGACGCAGAGGAGCACCGGAGCACCGGACTGGTGAGAAATCCGGTGGCGGGAGTGGGAGACGAACTAAAAAATCAGGCAGTTGTTTTTCCTGACTGAGGGAGTCAGGCACGACCCGCATTCTTGGCCGAGGCTTCGTGTGTTCAAGTCCCGATAGATGTAAGACCTGACGCTGGGAAGTTGGGCAATCAAGAGATTGGGCAGTTGTTTCAGTATAAAGTCCTGAGCATCAGGCAGAAATTTGAAGTTCAGTGGAGGAGGCTGAAGCTCCTCAAACAAGGTTTTTTGAAATTCCCGGTCTGTAGAGGCACCTTTGGGATTTTTTATTGAGACCTGAAAAATGGGAGGTTGTAATAGTAAAAAGACCGGCAAGAGACTGAGGTATATACATCCCAATAGTCCCTTAGGAGAACTGTTAGTAAAATGGGATTCTCTAGAGGCCACGGAGGGATTAGATAAAGTGAAAATGATCCATTATTGTATGGAAGCGTGGTCAGAATTAGAGTTGCAAGGAGGATGGCCTTGGTGTGGGACAAAGGATAAGTGGATGTGCCAACAATTAAATAATTATCTGACAGCTCAAAGAGATACTGATCCTGAGCAATTATTGTATGTGGCTTGCTGGTTAAAGAGCGCTGTTGGGGATGAAGGGGTGCGAATTTGTAAGGTACAGAGGAAGAAAGAGGGGAATGAAGGAGGGGATGATAGAACTAGTAAAAGATGGGACCCCCTGGATTATTTGCCTCCTTCTGCCCCTCCGCCTTATAATCCTCTTCTTCAAGCACCTCAAATGGCAGGTCCGGTTCCTCCCCCGGCTGCCATCTCATTACCACCTGCTCAAATTCCTCCTTCTACCTCTTCAGCTTCAGCTATGATAAACCCAGTATCTCCTCCAGTTCCTTCTGCACCACCACAAGTGCCTACTCCACTTGCTGCATTCTCCACTCCTTCTCCAGCTCTGCTTAATATCTACTCAGGCTCTTCTCCCCCTCCTATTGCTGTCCATTTACCTCCTTCTACCTGGGACACAAATGCCTCCTCGCCCGATAAACAGCTATCAGCAAATACACCTGCTGATGGGCAGAGAGTTCAGGGTAACCCAGAGAACCCTCAAAGTAGTTTGGCATCTGAAGATGGGCCTTACTGTAGCACCAGATCCAAGCCCTCCAAGGCAGAGAGACTCTTTCCCCTCAGAGAGGTTCCTATGGGAGGAGTAGCGGGAGGTGTTGGCTTTGTGAATGTTCCCCTAACTGCTTCTGAGGTGAGAGGATTCAAGAAAGAGTTGGGGCATTTGGTTGAGGACTCAGTGGGCATAGCCAACCAAGTGGATCAATTTCTAGGTCCAAATATCTACACCTGGGGGGAGATGAATTCCATCCTGAGTATATTATTTTCCCCAGAAGAGGTCCAGATGATAAGGGCGGCTGGCATAAGAATATGGGAGAAAGATAACAGTCCAGGACCCCAGGTGCCAACAGGTGAACAGAAATTGCCACTAACGGTTCCCAGCTGGAACCCTAACCAGGAAGAGGGGAGGAAGGCCATGAGGGAATATAGGTCTTTGATAATACGGGGGATCAAAGAGTCAGTTCCCAAAGGAACTAACACCCAATTGGCATTTGAGGGTACACAAGAGAAGGATGAAGCTCCTGCTGCCTGGCTTAACCGCCTAAGGCGAAGCTTTCAGTTGTACTCTAGAATAGACTCAGACACCCCAGAAGGTCAAATGCTGCTAAAAGTCCAATTTGTTACCAAATCTTGGCCTGATATAAGGAGAAAACTGGAAAAGATGGAAGATTGGCAAGAGAAGGGCATTAATGAGTTATTAAGAGAGGCATTGAAGGTGTATTTAAGGAGGGAGGAAGATAAAGCAAGGGCCAAGGCTAAGATCATGGTTGCTGTAGCTAGAGAAAGTGCAGGGTGGGCGGGTCCACCACCAGGAGGAGGCAAGGATAGGCCAGTACTGTCAGGTACAAGAGGGATGGAGACACCTCAAGGCCCTTTGAGAGAGCGACATTGCTATTACTGTGGAAAGGCAGGACACGTCAGGAGGTTTCGTAGAAAACTCAGTCTTGATAAGGCAATAGCCAGGGAACAAGATAATTTAGGGAAGATCCTTAAAGGTGATGATTAGAGGGTCAGGGGCTTTACACTATAGGGGACCTGATGTAACATCTAGAAGAGCCCTTGGTAAACTTTGAAGTGGGACCCTTAAATGAAGAATTAGAATTTTTGAGTAGATACAGGAGCAGATAAGTCCTGTCTCAACAAAGTACTAAGAAGTATAGTATAGTATAGTATAGTATAGTATAGTATAGTATAGTATAGTATAGTATAGTATAGTATAGTGAAAAACATCTGAAGTTAGACAAAAACAGCTAGGTAGAAAGGATATCCAATAGCACCAAAACTGGCCAGTAATACTTAACTTGTAATAAGTGATGTGAAAGTAAAAGGTACCTTATTGTTGTCTTGTTGTGTGCGTGAGAGTGAGTCACAAAGTCAGCCTCAACTTCCCGGGCACGTGGGAAGGGGGCAGTGGAAGTGTGTGTATGTGTGACCTGCAAACCAGGCTTGTGTCCCCCAGGCGGGTGGGGGCTGTGGCCAAAGAGTGTGTGTGACCTGCAAACGAGACTAGTGCTCCTCAGGTGTGTGAGGGAGCCGTAGCTGCGAGAGCGTGACTGACCCGCAGACAGCCTCACAGGTGAATGTGCACCAGAGGCAACCAGAGCCAGGGCCCTTCCAAGAGGCCCAGGGATACTGAGACCTGTGGGCCAACCCCAAGGTGAGGGGAGCCACAGTGATTTTCTAGCAATAATGATCCAGTTTGTGTCTTGAGGGTGTGAAGGAATGTGTGAGAATGAATATAGACAAATTAGAATAGAGGTAATGTAGATTGTGCATCATAAGTTTTACCACATCTCCTTAGAGGGAAGTGTATTGTGTAGAAGAATGGTGTAAGAAAAAAAAAAAATTAGGTGTAAGGGGTTGAAAGAAGTATTTAAGCTGTAAGTGAAAGTAAGAAACAGAAGCAAGAGATAAATAGATAAGATCTTGAAAAATAGAACAGAAAAACCATTGAATTAAATACACAGAAAAATAGGGGAATAAAAATACTTTGGGAGTTAAGTTAGCTGAGAAATACAACTCCTTGCAAAATACAGAGTATGTAGAAGTTGATGAGAGAAACATGCAAGCTATGGAAAAAGAGAAATTAACCAATAACATTAAACAGAGAAACTGAGTTTTGATAAAATCATTAAATTGCAGACCACTAATGCCTGTGTTTGAAAGCCCGTTTCAGGTACTCTTCATTACTAACTCGACTGTGCAGACCAAAAGGAAAAGGTTGGACTCGCATCACTCTCACCCCCTGGCATTGGACCAGGATTCAACACCAGTTTTTTTTCCCTCTGGCATTCTGGCATTGGACCGGACTGCACCCCATTCTCCCTCTGGCATTGGACCGGACTCCACCCCTTTGTCCTTCTGGCATTGGGCCAGAGTCCCAGTTTTTCCCTCTGGCATTGGACCAGAGTCCACATCACTCTCACCCCCCGGCGCTGGACAAGATTCATCTGCTTCACAAGTTAATTCACCTGAGTATACTGTGATTTAAAGCTGACTCTCAGAAGGAAGAGTCAAAAAGACTGAACTGTGTGGAAAAAAAAAATTGGTATCAGAGTTCTAATATTGCTTAAAATGTTTTAAGACTGTTCTGTGTAAACTATGTTGGTAAAAAGTTTAAGACTGTAAATAAGTAATTCTGGTTAAGTTCCCCAATTTATTTCTAAAGACTCCAGGTTAATCCTCTACAGAACACTCCCCTGGGGGAAGCCAAACTTGGTAGGGAACAGAGCAAGAGAGGTTTAACCAGAGAAACGGGTAGAAGGGACTCTAAAGAGCTTGGAAGCTTTTCCTCAGTAAAATTCCCCAAGAGGCAAGGCCGGGTGGGCAGGCTGTATGAGATGACCCATACCGGACTCTTGGGAAGGGTAGTACTGATGGCTCTGATGGCTGGTGGTGCTCAGGGGAGCCCAGCTGAGCCGTGCAGTGAATGCTACCAACCCCTCTGTGAGGAGGAAGTGAGCTCCTTGGAGAGTCCACATCAGTTCTAACCCTGATTGTGTTAACCTCTCCCAATTGGTCCTTTATCAGAAAAATAAGAGAGTGTATTGGAGAGCATACAATACTGCCAGTTTTAGGCAGCCACTTCTAGGAGAGCGCCCTATAGGGGAAGCCTGGTTGTGCTTCGAATGGGATGCTGCTGAAACAAGCTCAGCAGATCTAGTAAAAAGCAAAGAAATGGTGAAAATGGTAAGAAAATTTGTTTGTAACAAGTATCTATATGAGTATACTGGAAAAGAGAAAAACTCCTTTTGGAACACATTTCAGGGGAGCCTTAAACCCCTAGATTTGATCTTGTCTGGCAGCTGCGCCGCTAGAGTGATAAAACCAATTTTCTTATTACCCAAAGAAACTGGATCAAGTTTGGGAGTTCCTATATATAATGATTTGGGAGAAATTAAACAGAACAGGCAAAGTGGAATAGAAATAGAGAAAATCCAAAATTGTAAAAGCCAAATTCGGATTCCACTATCTATGTTAAACAAAGTTATCTGGCTCCAGGCAGTATTAAAAATAAAGAATTCAATTATTAGGAACATTTCAAACGAAATAAAAAGGTTAGCATGTGTAAATAATGAGGAACAAACTCCTACACTTGATCCCAGTGGGTGGGAGAACCTAAAGATTTTCAAAAAGGATGTATGGGAAAATACTTTTTCTCACTGTGTGTGTACTTGGAGGATTGCTCTTTTTACTATGCTTATTTATCTGTTTTAGTAGAATAGTACTTGCCATGCAGACCAACCTGAAGAAACCAAGGACAGTAACAAGGTTAAGTAACCATGATTACCAAAGTGCACAAGAGATTTATAGTAGATTCAAAACAAAAAAATTGTGAGTTGATGCAAGCTTAGAATTTAAGCTCGATCAAAGAAAGAGGGGGGACTGTTATGAACAAAAATTCGGTTAATATTTTTTTCTGGGAGAAAAAGTTACCACTACTGCTGGGCTGCTGCCTTTGTTATTGTAATCACGGGTCGTTGTCGTTAATGGTTGTTTTTGTATTAGTAAAAGCCCTGGCTGGGGCGAGGTAATGGCCCTTCTCCTGGGTGAGGACCTTGCCCGAGGCTAAGTTTTACCTTTCTCAGAATAGGGAAGACACCTGAGAAGGTGGGGGGGTTATGCAAAGTGACTCCCAAGACCAGAATGTTTTGTGGGACCCCCATCTCCAAACTCATGGAGAAACCCCAAAAACAACGAGCCGCCTAAGAGTTGAGAGACTGGAGTGATGTCTGGATGTGAGGAGCCGAGTGCTGAGCCTGCAGAGACGCGGAACACCTTCGGAGCCTCTCGCCCTGACCATGAGAGTTGACCCGGGCGGTGAGACCAAGCTGATGGAGTGGGAGGGGCACCATCTAACGGAATCAGCAGGCCCTAAAGGCTCCCAAGAGGATCTGATTCCCCAGCTCTGCCCCTGGTGGACAGAGCTGTGCATATCCTCCTCCTCTGAGTCGCCTTGGGAGAGACGACGGATGCTGCCGACCGTCGAGCCGCCCAATCCTGAGCTGAACACTATTAATAAAGGCGTTTAAAAGGAGAAGAAGTCTCCTGGCCCTTGTTTATTTCAATGTATGTGGGATACTTTTTAAAGAAAGGAATGAGGTACTTGACCCAGATAGCAGCCACAGGACACCTAAATCTTTCAGAGAAAGAGAATTTACTGCTCTCTTATCAGAAGAAACGAACTTCTTCCCGCCTTGCTCAGCCATGAAGACGCCGCTGAGGATTAGGAGGCAGAAGTTGACACTGACCAGACAGAATCCTTTGTTTGAATGGAATTCATGCATCATGTATGAGGTGTATGAATATGCAACAGGCAATTGCTTTTAAGGGTTAATCCTCTGTTAATGGGTGTCCTTTTTCAGGCTTATTTCGCTCAAAAAAGGTACCCGGTCCTCCGGTCCTCCGTACCTTTCTTCTTATTGTCTCGTATTGCCCTAATCTCAATTGTTCAAATTTTTATTACTCTAATTATATTACTATTTTTATGACAATTTTATTACTATTAAACTTTAAATTATTTTTTTAAAGTGATGGGTCTTTTTCACAATGGAGGCATGGAAGGAAAAGTGGATTTAAGGGTCTTCACTTAGTTCTCATTATTCTGGTCTGCGATTTGGGAGTTTTCTGTCAGAAATAGCTCCCTTCCTCCACTCATCCACAGAGCTTTGGGCAGATTTCCTTTTCTTGTGGTAAATTAAAGCGATGCACTAATGCGCCTAATTAGGGGTAGGAAAACTGAGAGCTTTCCTCGGAGCCGGAGCCACCGGAGCCGCAGTGCCGGGAAAGCCGTGGCGGGAGGTGCGGAGAAGTTTGTTTGTGTTTTCAGCTCAATCCGCCTCGGGCCCGGGCCCGTTCCAGGGCTGCTCCTCAGCTCCGGCTCTGCCCTCACGCAGCCCGGGGGGCCCTGAGAGCGCGGGGCGGGGCTGTGCCGTGTGCAGAGCCCGCCCCTGGCTGCGATTGGGCGATGGTGCCGTCAGTCGTGTTTGTGGCGCGCTGATTGGTGGGAGCGGGGCGGAGGAGGGCCCCGGTGGCGGGCTGAGGGCGGCCGTGGCTGGGCAGCGGCGCCATTGTCGGAGTGTGTGTGCGGTCCCGTGAGCGGCGGCAGCGGCCGGAGCGCGGTGAGGCGGCGGCGGAGCTCGGAGGAGGCCGCAGCGCAGGTGGGAGCCGCGCTGGGTTGTGCGGGGGCTCGGGGCTGGCTGCGGGCCTCGGTGGCGGCAGGGGACTCGGGCGGGTTCGTTGTGCTGTGTCCGGCGCGTGTTGCCGCTGGCGTGAGGGCGCTGCGGGAGCGGCTGCTCGCGGTCTCCTTGCGGCCGCTGCCTCGGCAGGAGCCGCTGCCGGAGCAGCGCTGGCTCGGCCCGGTTGCTGTGGCTGGGACAGAGGGGGCTGCCCCGTGCCCGGGGCTGTGCGGGGAAATTGCTGTGGCCGGAGGTTTCTGTGCGCAGAGGAGACAGAGGAGTCCTGTAAAAGTGACTTTATTGCTGAGCAGAGGGAGAGGCCGTGGGGCATTTGCCGTGCGCTCTCTGCCATTGTTGTAGTTCGCAGCCTCCTTTTTATCCTCATTTTCCCGGCTTCATCTCCCTCTCCCTTTGCCCCCTGGCTGAGATACTCGGAAGGTTCAGACCTCCCCATCTGCCAACTGCATGTCCTCGTTATTGTGCACCCCCACTTTTGTATAACGGCCGATATTCACGGCTCTGTTAAATCCTTGTTCTGCTGGAAGTTCAGGAGTTTAGCCGGTCTTCCTGTGAGCAGCAGTCCATGTTCATTAGTAACATTTATTGAAGCTGGTGATTTCGTCCCTTACTTCCTTATCTGCAAGTCCCTGGCCCCTCACTCAGCTGCTGAATGAGCTGCACTCTCAAGGTGTGGAGCATGGTAAAAAGATGAGAGTTGCAGTAGCACATCAGAGGAGAAACAGCATTCGTTTAACCCATGGTCTGCCAGGGAGCCACAAAACCGTGTCCCATTCCCATCCTTTCCATGTTTGGACCAATACATGAGCTGCTTTCTTGTTTCCGTTGTTGTTTTGTTTTTCACCACGTTTCCTTTGTCATCTGTTTCCCAACAGCAGTTTGAGACATTTAATTTTCCACAAACCCTTATTTTTCTGCTAAGAGATGATCTAATCTCATCCCATGGTTAGGTGTTGTGTTCCTCATTTCAGTGGGTTGGTCAGAAGGAAGGTCAGGAGCTGCAGATGTTTGTTTGGTTATTATTGCGAGGGCAGCTTGTAATCTAATGATGCCATTGAAATGAGAAATGGGTTCTGTGACTCCTGATATGAATTGGTTCGAGTTCCCAGGGGCTGGTCCATGGTGTTGTAGGATTTGTTCTGCTGGCCGTTCATCTTTTCCCTGTTTTTGGCCGCTCTGTCCAGCCAGGGCTGCATCAATTGACTGCCTTTCTCTAATTAAATCATCAAATCCTTGGATTCCCAACTGATTTCCCTGAATTTTTGGTAGTAAAAAATCCCCAGTGCTCTAATATACCCTACATAATACAGACAGTTACAGCACATGTTGGAGTGGGCAGAGGGATGATTCCCTCCATTTGTTTATAGTGAAGTTTTCCCAACATTCTCCATTTGCTGTTTCCCTTTGCAGCTTCACCCGTTTGTGTTGCAGGGTTAGATATCCTCCCCCTGGGCTCTGCCTTGAGCTGTGCAAATTCCATCAGTGCCAGCAGGCAGAGCTTGGGGTGAGGGGCAGAGGGAATCAGCCCAATTCCTGCCCCGGGCAAGAGACCCAGGTGCATTGTCCACACTTTGCCCAGCAGTGTTCCTTTGCATTTCTAAAGCTCCTCTGGAGGCTGCCTGGAATGAAGCTTGTCTTCCTGCTGCTGGGCAATGTTGATGTTTTGTTGCTGGTCGTTATCTCTGTGGGTGTCTTTTGGGCTGTTCCCAGTCTGTTCAGGTGTTAAACTCATCTCCATTGAGTGGTCAAACACCCCTTAAATAAAAGCTTTAAAATTCCTTTCCCCAAGGCAAAGACAAACCAAGCCTGAGCAGAGAAAGAAGACTTAGAAGAACCAAACTCAGTACGTTTTGCAGCAGTGCAATGGCAGACAGCCCAGAGTGTGGGTGTCAGTGAGCCCCAGAGTGGAATTGTGCCGTGGTGTTCCCCAGCAGCTGTGGCAGTGCAAGCCCAGCCAGCGCTGAAGCTGCAGCAGTGGCAGCAAGGCTTGGCCCCAGGGGCTGGAGATGGCAGAGGAGGGTGGCCAGGATTGCAGAGGATTCCAGGCGAGGATCTGTGGGCAGGCGCAGGGGCTTGGCCCGCTGTGGAGCCCTGGCTGCTGCTGCGTTGCCTTCAGGGCAGGCTCAGGGGCGGCCTCCCATCCTCCTGCTGCAGGCGGGAAGTGCAAATCTCCGGAGCTCCAGAGCCCTTGAGGCCAGGCTGAGGGGTGCCCCCGTGTTGAGCTGTGCTGGCGGCTGTTTCTGCCCTCAGGGACACTTGGCATGGGCCCCTTGGCCACCAGTGGTGCTGCTTTGCACTCCTTAGGCAGGAGCCAATGTCCTGGCTGGGTGTTGGCAGCAGCAAAGTGCCAGGGCAGGCTCTGTGCCAGCCCAGCTTCCTGTGGGAGAATATCCCTTGATATCTGCTCCAGTGGTTGCTGAAGCAGTGAGAATTGCTTTTGCCCCCCTGTTAGGTGCCATGGTGTCAGCAGAAGATATTGAAGCCTTCCTGCTCAGGGCATTTCAGTGCCAGGCTCTCACAAGCACCCACAGCTCCCAGGGTTGAGCTGAGCATGGGGCGGTGACCTGCGCTGTGTCTGATTGCCCTTCCTTAATAACAGCCTGTCTTGTAGCTCTTTTCCCTTCTGCTGCCCTTGCAGAGCCATCCACAAACACATTTTCTCCCTCAGGCCAGGGAATGTCCCATCATCAGTCTGTCCCAGTCTGGGTCTGGAGCTCTGTCCCTTGAGTGCAGTCCTGGGCTCCTTGCCAGCCCCTCTCCAGGCTGTTCAAACAGGAGGCTGGGTTAAACCCTTGCCCTGGCCTCAGTTCTAAATCCTCCTGTGCTATTGAACAAGTTTCATACTGTAATAACCGAGCCCTGCTCATCCATGTAGAGGCTTTTTTGGTTGTCGGAGCTTTAACTTGATGCCAGACTTGAACTATAGGAGATTCTATATAGAGTTAAATATTTTAGCACAAGAATTCCTTTGGCAAGACCCTGTTTAATATCCACCTATAATTCAAATTCTTTTTCCCTGTCTGGAAGGCCCAGGAAAACTGCCTCAGTTAATCTTCATTTTAACACTTGAAAATTCTGTGTTTCCTCCTCCTGTCTATCCATCCAGTTTGTTGACTGGCAGGATGGTAGTGTTGTAGAGAGACATCCTTGGCTCCAAAAGCCCTGCCTTTAACAGGGACTCAATACAGGGTTGTGAGCCCTTCCTTCCCTCTCTTGGAACAGGGTATTCCTTGTCCTGGTTGCTTTACAGTAATTTGTAGAGGCTCCATATCTAATTTTCTTTCTTTCCCTGGGGCTGCCCACACTTTGAGGTTCACATCAGCATGGGCCTTGTCACATTTTGGCACAAAACTAGTACAGAACTAGCTTCTGTATCCCTTTTACAGTATTAAAATCCAGCTCTCAAATTCCTTCCTATTTAATTACAATCACAGGAGGAAGAAAAAGCAATTCATTTATTTCTGACCTGTCCCCCACAGCTTCTAATAGTGGTTGAACAAATCATACCTGTTCATCTTTCCCACTCATTCCCTTAAAAATTAAAACATTCCTTTGCTATTTTCCCCCTTCAGTCTAAGATTTAGAGTGGATTGAGAGGCCCCTGTGTCCATCAGGAAATGCCTCCTCTCAATGCACACCCACCTGAATGTTCTCAAGGGCTGCAGTGTGGAGGGTTCCTGGTATGATGGGAGCTGTGACAACCCTGCCAATGCATGTCCATCAAGGGGTGGACTTGCTGGTCCTGAGGGTGCTGCTGTCTGTGCTTGCAGTGTCCTTGTGCCCTGCAGCTGGAGCCCTGGTTCCTTGCCAGGGGCTGTTTGGGTGGGCTCTCCCCTGCTGAGGAGGGCAATGCCTCTGCCAGGTGCTTGTGGCCAAGCCCGTGCCCTGGGTGCTGGGGCCCCCTTGGGCCCTGGGGTTGATCCCTCGGGGGCTGTAGGAATTGTGCCCTGGCCTTTGCCTTCAGCTTGGCCTTTTGCTGCTCCCTTCTTGCATTCACCTGCTGTGCCTTTGTGCCCAAGTGCTGCAGGGCCTTCTTGTGCCCCTCCTGCAGCCCCCCTCAGTGCCTGTGGGTGCTTGTCTTGCTTTACAAGAGAGGTGTCTGCTCGGGAAGGCAGAAAAAGCCTCTCTTGGAATGGAGAATGCAAACCCCCTCCCTCTTCATTTTTAGACTAGTGAAATCAAGGGGCTCTCAGGCAAAGATATGGGAATAGGAATACCAGTTGTTTACTAGTGTGTATAATAAAGCAAACAAACACCAACAGCTGTGGCACTGACAGCAAACAGAGCCCGGACCCAGTTCCGGCCTTTGGGCTGCGGCGCTTTGCCCTTGGGTGCAGTTCCGGGCACGGCCGGCAGGGGCGCTGTTGGCTCCCGCGGGGCAGGGCAGCGCATCCCTCCCATGGGAACCTCTCTGAACGGGAATAGAGCAATCCCTTCATCTAACTCTTTCACTATAATCCCTTCTATAGCCTTTCTCCCGTGTTTTGAGAAAGAATTTGGAGAGGGTTGTCTTTTAACTGAGCTCCTAGTGTTTCGATAAGGTGCTTCCCCTAGAGAGACAGGGTTTCCTTGAACAGCCGGAGCTGTGGTTACCAAGGGAACGCAACTCAGAGCAGGACGGGGTCAGGGGAGGATATCCCGCTGAGGCTTGGTGGGAGTGTGGGCAGGGTCTGCTGCCGGAATCGTCAGACGGGGATCTTCCCGTGGAGCCCGAGGCGGAGCGTGGGTAGCCCCCACATGGCTGATGGCGGCTGATCTGGCAGCTGCCGGCAGAGCAAAGGCAAGTGGGAGAGCCCGGCGGCAGCAGCGGCGGTGCCCAGCGCAGGTGGCACGGGCAGGGCAGCCGGGAATGGGATGGCTGGGAACCCCCCCTGGGTGGGGTGGGCACAGTGACCTTGGAGCAGGCGGCAGGACAGAGCAACCCCCATCTTCCCCAGCATGGCCGGCAGAGCGGCCGCGGGCCAGGCAGTGGGAGCAGGGCACACAAATTGAGCGACAGCGCCGGGGCAGGTGGAGCTTCCCTGGGCAGTGAGGCCGCACCTGGGATGGAAACCGGGGCAGGCGGAGCTGAGGTGGGCAGCGATCCGGGACCCGGGACAGGCGCCTGGGCCGCGAACGGAGGGGGCAAGACCTGCAGAGGATCCCACTATCTTTCTGAATTTTCGTCTTTTTCCCTTCCCTTTCATTTCCCCTTTTATTTTTCTCGGAGGTTACTCATACTTTAAAGATTTTTATTCTTCTAAAATCTCGTGTCTAAGATATTGCCTATTGTCTTCTATGTAAATGGTTTTTTTTACAAATAAATCCAGAGCCTAAGAAATCTAAACTTCTACTTGGATACATTGAAATGATCGATGAGCTAACTCACGACCTCCTAATCTTGTTTTTCTCATCACCTTTTTATTTATCCTTTGGCAAATTAAGCATCTTTCAGTTACTTGCTTTGCAACTTCAAAAATCGTAGTGCACCCATAGTTCCTTAAAAAATAATCGCACAAAGCTTGAGTACCCCAGTGGGTTTTCTGATGCCTGTCTTCTAATATTTTCCTAGAAGCACATTTATTAAGTAATTGTCTTCCATCAAGAAGTTTCTATTTCCCTGATTTATCTTTTTCACTTCCTGTCGTGTTTAAATCTTTTTTCTCGGCTTTCCTAAACTTTGGAATTTCCAATTTTAACTCGTTTGGAGTTAATATTAACGTAATTCTTTCATCTCCATTTTCTCCTACATCCTTAGCTTTGTGCTCTGCCCCCAGTTTGCCCAGTTTTCCTCTCCTTTGGCTCGGGCCGGGTTCCCCCCGCCTGCAGCGGCTGGAGCAGCCGAGAGCCCCGCGCTGCCCATCCCGACCTGTCCCGGCTCCATCCCCGCTCCTGCCGCGGGCTGCGAGGGCTGCGGGAACGGGGCACCGAGGGTGTGGCTGCTGCTGGGGGAGGAGGAGGAGGGACACGGAAGGGCAGGGATGAAGGGGGAGGAGGAGGTGGGGTTAGAGGGGAGGAGCAGGGGGAGGGATGGAAGAGGAGCGATGAAGGTGGAGAGTGAGCAGTGATGGAAGGAGGGGAAGGAGGGGGGGTTAGCAAGGAGGAGGAGGAGATGGGATGGCATGGGAGAGATGGAAGAGGAGAAGGAGGTGGGGGTAAGACAGAGGGGGAGGAGGAGGGAGGAAGGAAGAGGAGGAGCGGGAAGAAGCTGAGGGACAAAGGCAGATCAAGGCTGAGCCGAGGTAGGGAACCAGGCAGTCGATCCCTGCCTGAATTCGCAGCCCCCACCTGTGGGATCATCGTCCCCCCCAATCACGCCGGTGAGCAGAGAGGGGGAGCTTGGCTGGATATCCCTGCAGGTCCCTGGGTTGGGGTTTTTGGGGGGATGTTTGGAGAATGAAGAAGTCCAAGGCTGAGTGGAAAAGGCCTCTTGGGGGGACATCGGGGGGTGGCGGTGGCGGCTGCCGGCAGAGGCAGCCTGGAGGAGCAGAGCCCTGTGTCCCCCAGGAGCCCAAAGGGGGGAGCCCAGAGAGGGGGGAGCGGCGCCATTGGCGGGAGCCTCCAGAGCCTGGAGAGGGGCAGGGGGGACTCCTTGGAGTCGCTGCAGCCCAGAGCAGAGAATGAGGGGAGAAGGGAGCCCGGGAGCCCAAACAGCCCCGGCATCCTGAAATGGGGAGAGCGAAGCAGGGGGAGCTTTTGGCATTGCTGGGACTGCCAGCAGCCTGGGCAGGGCGGGCACCGGGCACAAGGGGTCCCCCAATCCAAGCGTGACCCCCAAGCAGCTGGGACAGGAGGGAACCCCCGAACACCAGAGGGGAGGGACCAGGGACGGGGAACTCCTGGGAGGCTTTTTCAGGGCTGAATCTTGGTGTTTGGGAGGTTTTTCTAGAGCCCAGAGTGTCAGTGACATGTAGAGATGGACTTGGGCAGAGGCACCTTCAAACTCAACGTGCTCATCCCTTGTTTTCCCCAAACCAGGATTTTCCATTTCCAACTCCTGGGAGGCTGCAAGGAAGAAGAAGATGCCCAGGACAATGAGGCAGGTGAGGAAGAAGTCAGTGTGTCTGGAATGCTTAAAATCAGATGGTTTTGAGAAAGCTGCAAAAGACAAACCTCAGAGACAGTAGAACTGATTTGAGCTTTGTAGCAGGCAATAGATTGATCGGCAGAAAAATTATATAAGAAGTGGAAAGTAAGGAGAAATAGAACAATGGTCTGTGCATTAACACTTACCTAGAATAACTCCCTAACCTGTGGAAAAGTATATCTAGCAAGATATTAGGAAGTTCCAAGCTTAATACTGGAGCTCTGTGCATTGTTTTTTAAGGCTTACAAGCAGGTATTGTACTTTAAATAAGCAAGCATTTTTTTAACCCTCAATGTGCTTGTAGTGCTTGGATAGAACTACAGTCAATATGCTTTTGCTTTGTGTGATTGGTCAAAAACCTTTTAAAGTAAGTTTTAACATGAAGTCCTTTGTCTGCTACCTGTGAAGTGAGCTACAGCCATCTTCCCATTGTCATAATCAAATAATGAGACAAATGGTTGGAAAATCACCCAGCTCAGGACGCATTCCCAGCAGTCCAGTCCTGTTGGTGGTTTGTGCACAGCCCTGAGCTGGCGATGAGTGCCCCTTTCCCCTCTGTGCTGCTCCATCTCCCAGCCCAGCACAGCCCCGGCTGCAGCTCAGCCCTGGGGGATCTCCTTGCCCTTGCCTGTGGCACGGAGGCAAATCCCATCCTGTCCTTGTCCTTCCTCCCCCAGAGCAGGAGCTGAGCATGGGGAGCAGGGAGGACAAATGCCCGCGGCAGAACCTGGTGGAAGAGGCCGTTTTGAGCGGCTCCACGGCACAGGAAGCCAATGGGGAGGAAAAGCCCCGGAGATGCCGCACGAGGAGGGGCTGCAAACGCAGCCGGCGGGGATCTGAGGGGGAAAGAGCCAGCCTGGGCCGGGAAGGCGGCCGGAGACGGAGCCAGAGCTCGGAGCTGGTGCTCCGTGAGCAGCTCCATGATGGGGAGAAGCCCCACACGTGCGTGGAGTGTGGGAAGAGCTTCAGCCTGAGCTCCGAACTGATCAGGCACCAGAGGATCCACACTGGGGAGAAGCCCTATGAGTGTGGGGAGTGTGGGAAGAGCTTCAACCTGAGCTCCAGCCTGATCAGGCACCAGAGGATCCACACTGGAGAAAGGCCGTACAAGTGTTCCGAGTGTGGGATGTGCTTCAGAGAGAGCTCCAGCCTGATCAAGCACCTGAGGAACCACACTGGGGAGAGGCCCTACGAGTGTTCCAAGTGTGGGAAGAGGTTTCCGACCAGCTCCCATCTCCTCCAGCACTATTGGATTCACAGAGAGGAGAAGCCCTTCCAATGCCCCGACTGCGGGAAGGGATTCAAGTGGAACTCCGATCTCACCAACCACCGACGTGTCCACACAGGGGAGAGGCCCTACGAGTGTCCCCAGTGTGGGAAGAGCTTCTCCAGCAGCTCTGGCTTGACCAAACACCAACGGAGGCACCACTAAGGAAAGCCCTGCGAGTGCCCCGCGTGCGGGCAGAACTTCGTGCGCTGCTCCAGCTCCATCCCCCACTGGAGGAGGCACTTTGGGCACAGCCCTGGTCACTCACATTCCCTGTGATCCATGTTGGGAACACACCTGGCTGCTTCTACTTTTTGTTTGGCCTTAATTTTCCTCTACGTCACCTTCATCCTTTAAAAGCACCCAAAACTGGGTTAAATGAAGGAAATTGATTGAATATATCTGAAGTTCCATAATTTCTCAGTTGTTTTAGAGGGAATTTAGGATTTGGGGATGTTTTCTGTGTGGCGTGCTGCTGTTGCTAAGAGGCAGGAATTTGATCTCACCCTTCTTGTGTTGCTAAGAACTCCTCCCCTGACCCAAACCCCAACTCCACTGTTTGGATACCCTATAAAAACTCCACGGCCCTTCCTGTGCCCTGTCTTTGGGTGGTAAGAAATGGATTCCGAAAAGATCAGCCCTATTCATACTGGATTCCAAAGGATCCCCGTTATTTTTCACTGAATTCCTTGAAGATCAAGGTTTTCCCACTGGATTCTAAGAGGATCAGCTCTTTTCCCCTGGATTCCCAGGGGATCAGCCCTTTTCCCACTGGATTCCAAGGAGTACTTGAAATCATTTGGGGGATTTTGAGTTTAATTTGGTTTTTTGTTGTTTGTTTTTTTTGGGGTTATTTGGGGCATTTTCTGCTATTGTTTAGGGTTTTTTGGAGGTTCTTTGGGGTTTATTTCGAGTGTTTTGGGGTTATTTAGGTTATTTGTGGTCATGTGGGGTCAAAAAATCCGTCAATGTTTCTCCTGCAAAACACGGGAATTTTTCCTTAAAAATCTGAGAGTTTTTCCCCAAAAAACCGGGAATGTCCCTTAAAAATCCGTGACTCTTCCCAGTCAATAGTGACGTGCCCCGCCCCAAACCATCCAATCACCGCCCTTCATCTCCCAAATTAGCGGTGCACCCTGCCCCAAACCAACCAATCACCGCGGGTCTCCTCTCAGCAAGTCCCGCCGTTTTTGCCTTTATCCAACCAATCACCGGGCGCCTCCCGTCGGCAATGCCCGCCTGCCCCGCCCCATCCTGTCAATCAGCACACCCTCTACGAAACCAACCAATCACCGGGCGTCTCCCCATAGCAACTCTCGCCCTCCCCGCGTGTACCAGCCAATCAGAGCTGAGCCCAAAGCAGCGCCCCCTGACCCCGGGGCCGGGCATGGAGCGGGCGCCCCCTCCCCCTCCCGCCCCCGGGACCCCCTCAGGGACCCCCGGGAGCCGCCCTGGGCTCAGGCGGGTCCTGCGGGAGGCGCTGGAGAGAGCGGGGGAGGCGCTGGGAGAGGACGGGGGGCTCCGGGAGCTGCTGAGGAGGCGCAGGGACAGGTGAGGGGTCCTGGAGGGGTCGTGAGGGGAATTTGGGGAGGGGTCTTGAGGAGGTTTGGGGGGGATTTGGGGAGGGTCTGGGGGAAACTTGAGGGGGTTTTAGCGGGGGGGTGCTGGGGGGGCTTTGGAGGGGAATTTGAGGAGGGGTCCTCGGGTTGTCACGATCCGTCCTCACGGACAGGTTCTGTGATGGTTCGTGGATTTGATCTCAGGGTGCAAAAAGAACTGACACAGTACGGGGGGTTTGCAATGATAATCAAAACAAATGCACCTTTATTGAATGAGCACAGCAAAATGCGATAGAGGGATTAAGGGAGAGAAAAAGAGAGAGGAAGAGAGAGACAAAAGAGAGATAGAGAGAAAGAGGGGATAGAGCTGCCAAACGTAGAGACGAAGTCCTTTGGTCCAGTCCAGTCAAGGATCCACTGTTACCTCGGGGAGATCTCAAAGTCTCTCGCTAACTCAGGGGTTTTTATTATGGTAACGCTATTGGAAATTGTGAGGATGGGGAAGCAGATACAATAAGGAATAGATGTAACCGGTAGTCCATGCTCTCAGCAGTAAGTGAGAGCCATTGTCTTCTTGGTCCAGCGGTCACAACCTGCAGGCAAACATCTCGCTTTGGTCAGCTTGCCTCCCCCACACACCTGCCCCGGGCTGGGGGTTTCAGTCCCGGTCCTTGGAAGGAGCAGAAGGGCCTTTTCACATGGGGGTTCAGTGTCTCAGTCCTTGATGGAGAGGCTCCTTACATCTCAGTCTGTCTGTCATGGTGGTTGTAAAACAGGTGAGGGTCTTCTGTGGGGGGACCACCTGAAACTCAGGAGAAGTCCAGCCAGGCCGAGAGGTGGGACAGCTCCCAAGGCTGTTGTTGCAAAAAGGGCACGGTGCCCCTTCTTCTTCTCCTTGGGCTCAGTGTAGCACACAGCAAACAACAGCTGTGAAAACAGTAACTGAACACTGTGCTCTGGGGTCTCTGGGTCTTGTGGTATGTGACTTTCTCCTACAGAGGAGATGGGGGGCGGGGGTCTTCTCTTCAGTGGTCCTCAAATGACAATCGTGAGGCAGATGAGGGAAAATTCTGACAGACTCTCCCGAGCCACCACCCTTTGTATCCCTCCCTTTGCCCAAATCCCTCCCCATCACCCCAATAAACGGCCCCGAGCCCAACTGGGAAGCTTTATTGGGAGCACTGGGAGCAGGCACTGGGCGGGGGCAGAGCGCCAGCGGGGCTGGGGGGACACGGGACCCCCCAAAATCAGCGGAGCGGGGACGGAGCAGGGGGTCCCGGCCGGGCCCGAGCCCACGGGGAGAGGCTGCGGCTGCTGCCGGCTCAGGAGCTCTGTGGGCAGAGAAAAGGGGGTGACACCGGGCTGGGGCCCCGGCGGGAGCGCACACGCTCCGCCACGGCAGGGACGCCACCCCCGGCACCCGCCCTGACCTTCTTGCGCAGGGAGAAGCCGAGCCCCAGCGCCAGGAAGACGAAGCCCAAGACGAAGCCCCCGATGCCCATCAGCATCTTGCTGCGGGCGGCGTCCGGCGGCATCTCTGGGGGGTCCACAGGGCTCAGCACCCCCAAAACCTCTCAACGACACCCCGAGCTCCTCCCAGCGCCCTCCCTGTGGCCCCCAGCTCAGCCAGGACCCCCTGAAACCTCCCCCCGATCCCTTTTTGGCCAGGAGCCACCAAAGCCCCTCCCGTCCCTCTCAGCACCCCACAGCCCCCTCCCAGTTGCCCCCAGCGCCGCAGGACCCCCAAAGCCTCTTGCAGTCCCTTGGCAGCCCCAGCAGGACTCAGCCAGAGCCCTCCCAGGCTGTGCCCAGCACAACCGAGCTCATGGCGAGCCCCGCTTTGCCATCGCCGATCTCCTTCCAGCCCCTCCGGGCTCGCTGCGATCCCTCCCAGTCACACCCAGCACCCCCAAACCCCCTCCCAGTCACACCCAGTACCCCCAAACTCCCTCCCAGTCACAACCAGCACCCCTAAACTCCCTCCCAGTGCCCACCAGGATCCCCCCAAGCCTATCCCACCCTCCTCAGCATCCCCCAAACCCCTTCCCAGCCCTTGCCCAGCCCCCAGCCCCTCTCCCACTTCCAGCCCGGCTCTCTCCAGCTCCCTCCCAGTGCCTCCCAGCACAGCCCAGCGCCTCTGCCAGCGCCCCCAGGGGCTCCCTCGTACCCCAGTGCCGCCTCAGGGGCTGCTCCAGGCTGACGTGCTCCACCTGGCAGCTGTAGCTGAGCCCGCGCCGGCGCGGCGTTTCCAGCAGCACCAGCAGCTGGTAGGTCCAGTCCCCGTTGGGGAGCACGTCGGTGGCCACCACGTGCTCCGAGAGCTCCTGCTGGCCCTGGAACCACCTCACTTGGATGGCAGCAGGGTAGAAATCCATCACGGAGCAGAGCAGGCGGCCGGGGCAGGGCTGGGAGCTCGAGGGGGGCACCAGCGAGATGGACACGCTGGGGGACACTGGGAGAGACAGAGAAAGAGAGAGCGGGGACACCCTGGGATCAGCTGGGGGGCACTGGGAGAGAGAGGGGAGGGCTGGGCTGGGCTGGAGAGGGAGTGGGAACGGACTGAAATGTACTCGGAGTGACAGGGAATGGATTGGGGAATGTGGTGGGAGGGACTGGGAATGTGCTGGGAGGGAGTGGGAGAGACTGGGAGGGAGTTGGGTGACACAGAGAGATGGGAAGGAATGGGGGAACTGGGAGAGAGGGTGGAGGTCTAAGAGTGAACTGTGAATGAACTGGGAGGAAACTGGGAATGGACTGGGGGAGACTGGGGAGGAACTGGGCATGGTCTTGGAGGGACTGGAATGGCACTGGGAGGGATCTTGGTGGCACTGGGAGGAACTGGGAATGAAGTGCGCGGCACTGGGAGGTCGAGTCCGGCGCGAGGCACTCGGCGATGCGGGTCCGCCTGGCAACAGATGAGTCATGAACAGGATGCGATCTCATTGGTTGCCAAGTGTCAACTTTACGGGTCGCTGAAATGGACGCGCGGGGGGGCACTGGGAGGGACTGGGAGGATCTGGAGACCCCGGGGGTGGGGACAAGGAGGGCTGAGGGCTCTGGGCCGATGCCCAGGGAGATTTTGAGGGGCTCCAGGGTCACTGGCAGGGCAGGCCCCGAGGGTACACGCTCTGCCTCGCGCTCACCTCGGCGCTCCGTGAGGAACGGGGTAAAATTCTTGTACCAGCACCGGCAGAACCAGTCCACCGCAGTCCGTCTGTCCTCCATGAATACCGCGTTGCTGTTCCAGCGCTTGGCCAACTTCTCCCCATAGGGGGTGAACCCCACAAAGTGCCCCACGTCGCTGTCGAACATTATGAACTGATCCCGGTTGTAGATGGATCTCTGGACGTACCTCACCTTCTCCGTGCCGTTAATGAAGTAACACTCGGACTTTGTCATCCTTTGGAACATCCCTGTGTGTGCAGAACATAGATCGGGGGGTGCCTCTCCAACACCCTCCCCCAGCACCCCCAGAGCTCCGGGGCCACCCCGGATCCCCACTCCGCACCCCCTGTGCCCCTCGGCCGCCATGGGACCCGCCTGCCCGCCCTGCCGCTTCCTCTTTGCCGCCCTTCCCCCATTTCCCCTTCCACATCCTCTCCCCTCCCACCTCCGGCAGCTCCCCAAATCACTTTGGGGTGCCATTTCCCCATTTTCCCACAAATTCCCCAATCCCCAGTCCCCATTGCGATCAGTTTTGAGTTCCTCCCCTCCGCTTTTGCCCTCTTCCCCACCCTCTCCCACCCCTCCCTCTCCTCCCCCCACACCTCACCCCCTCCCGCTCTCCCTTTGGGGGGTCCCTTCTCCTCCCCCTCCGTTCCGGGCTCCCCCCTTCGCCCCCTTTTCCTCCTTCTCCCCCCTGTCCCAGCGCCTCCCGCCCCCCGCTCACCCGAGAGCTCCGCGCCCGCAGCCGGGGGGGCTCCCAGCACCACCAGTGCCACCAGCAGGGCCCCAGCTGCCGCCCCTCGCCCCATGGCCGGGGCCGGGCAGGGAGCAGCAGCCCCAAAGCAGCCGCGCTGCGCTGGGAGCGCCAGTCCGGAGCAGGGCGGGCTCGGCAGCGCCGCGCGCTCTCATTGGCTGCCGCCGCTTGGGGGCAGCGATCGGCCACGGGCTCTGCCCGGCAACCGATGACGCAATCCAACGCCCCGACCTCTCATTGGCTGCGCTGCCTCCTGCCTGCGCTGCCATTGGCTGAGGCCTTTCCGGGACGCTGCAGCCCCGGGCTGGGGGTTTTTTGGGCAGGGGGAACCTTGGGGCGCTGGGCAGGTGGGAGCTCAGGTGAGCCCAGAAATGCGTGCCCAGGTGCGCGGCATCTCAGGGCTGCCCGTGGCGAGCGGTGACGCTGGCCCGATGCCAGGCACCCCCAGAGCCGCTCTGTCCCTGCCCCCCGCAGCCGCACAGGGACAGAAAATGGAACCGAGGGTTCCTGCGTGGGGACAAGGACCGGGAGAGATCCCGAAGCAAATCCCACACGGGCACAACAGATCCGGCCTGGGCACACAGAGGGAATTTATTACCAACCAAATCACAGCAGCAAAAGGAGAAGGGAAAGAAATCTCTCCAACACCTTCCCCCTGCCCAACACGGATCACCCAGAACAGGGGTCACCAGGGCTCTTCCCAACGCGGCTCACTGTGGATCATCCAGCCAGGATCCTCCCATGGGGGATGGAGCTGGAGCAGTGCACGAAGCTCTTCCCACACTCGGGACACTCACAGGACCTCTAACTGGTGTGGAAGTGCTGGTGAGTGACGATCTCTGAATCCCACCTGAAGCTCTTCTGACATTCCAAACACTCCTAGGGCCATTCCCCAGTGTGGATCTTGTGGTGCTTGCTGAGGTCAGAGGTCCCACTGAAGCTCTTCCCACATTCCCCAACTCACAGAGCCTCTCCCCAGTGTGGATGTTCAGGTGTTCCATCAGGGGGGAGCTGGAGCTGAAACCCTTCCCACATTCCAAGCACTTGTGGGACTTCTCCCTGCCATGAGGCTTCTCCACCAGCTCTGAGCTCTGGCTGCATCTCCGGCCGCCTTCTTGGCTCAGGGGGGCTCTTTCCTCCTCAAACCTACCTGGGCTGGGTTTGCAGCCCTTCCTTGTGAGGGATCTCTGGGGCTTTTCCTCCTCCTCCATCTGGCCATAGCTTGGGAATGATAGACACTGGTTTGGGGGAAACTAAGGTGGGAGTGCCTTGGAGTAGAGGCTCCTCCTGGCAAGGTCCATATCTGGAACTCAGCAGGATTCTTGTGTCCATGAAAATCTCCACGCATCAATATTTAGCCTGAAAAAACTCTCCCAAGGGCTCCCTATTGCTGATCTCTCCAGTTTTGGGGTTCCACAGGTTTCCTTTCCTTGGGATCACAGGGGTCCAATGGTTCCAGGGGTTCTTCATTCTCCGGCGTCCTGCTTAGGGATGATCCAGGGGCTTTTGGGGGTCCATGGGGTCCCTTCTACCCTGATGCTCTGCTTTGACATCCCAGGGGTCCCTCCTCTCCTGGCTCCCCCCCTTTCCAGTCTGCCAGGGTCCCCCAGCTCTGGGATTGCCCCTCTCTGCTCTCCCCACTCTGGGGGTCCCAGGGGTTCCCCTCCTCTGCTCTCCCGGGGGTCCTCAGGACCAATGTCCTCCCCTGCCCATACTGGGCAATGGCCGCGTGGGCCCCCAAAGATCCCCCAAGGGGCTCAGCTTTGGGCTCCTGCAAGATCCAAACCTACACACACAGAGAAAAAAACCTCCCAGGGACACCAGATGATACTTGGGGTCAATTTCACAATCTGTGAGCTCCAAACACACCCCAATAAAAAACCCTCACCGGGACCCCCCAATGGATTTGGGATGAGCTCCCTCTCCCCGATCACCTGCAGGGCGAGCTGGGGGCGATGGTCCCGTGGCTGCGGCCACAGGGGGTACAGGATCCTCCTGTTCCTCCTGTTCCTGCTCCCACTCCTCCTCTTCCTGCTCCTCCTTTTCCTCTCTCCATCCTCCTCCTCCTCCTTCCTAATCCCACCTCCTCCCCAGTTCCTGCCTTCTGTGTATTTAGAGTGGAGAACCTTGCTTGCATTTAGAACTAGAACAAAGATCCCAGAGGGAACAAGGCTTGCTGCTTTTAGTCAGAAGTATCAGTGACTAAAGGTCACGTTTCCTTTGGTTTGGTGCCGTCCTTGCTCCTCCTCAGTGTTCAGGCTGGGCTATGGGGTGTCCTTGTTTGCTGCATTTTCCGAGTTCCTCTTGCACCCTTCAGGCCATAGGCTGTGCCCTGGGAGGGTTCTTTGTGCTCCTTTGTGACACAGGAGAACCTTCCAGGCGGTTTCTGCGTGAGCTGCTGCTGGGATGTCTCAGGAACAGCGCCACGTCCCGGTGGTGTTCCCGTTGCTATGGGACACGGAGGCCTCAGTGCCCAGAGTGGCTCTGGGCTTGTTGCCAGAGGATCCTCCTGCCCGAGGCATTCTCAGCAGCCAGCCCAGAAGGTGTCCTTCTGTGCTTGCAGGTGTTATGTTTGCCCAATTATCCTATCATAAAAAAACCCCAAACAATATTTAAGGTAGCTGCAATTTTAATTAAATAGTTTAGAAAATATATAAATAAGGGATAATATGGTTCAAATAATAACGCATAAGCAAAAACAACCACGGGGTACGGAGGGCAGGGTTCAATGACCCTTGCCACTTCACGTACAAGCTTGCCAAGTGAAAGTCACCCCTTATATGCCATGTGTCAATGCCATCTCCTCCTATTTTCTGTTCGTCACTTTTTTGTCTCCGCCCTCCTCACCACCTTTACCACGCATGCGCCACCACTCGGTTTGGTGGTCGCACAAGTCTTTGGGGATCGTCACTGATGAAGGCCCTATAGTCTTCTTCGTTGTCCTTTAATTCACCTTTGGGTTACACATGCGCACCAAACCAGTATAATGTAAGCCAAGACTAACGTATCACTGCATCTACATATCAAGGCAAAAAATCCCTTATAATTAGCATTTTCTGTGACTGACCGAGGTTCTTGGTCATTTTTAGCAACTATATCTTCAGCTTCTTTCCTGTGGTCCTTGAAAAACATCTGCTGGGAAGGGGGGGGTGGAGCCTCTCCTCTCCCTCTCCTCCTTGGCATTACAACTTTTAACTATTAACTATTTTATTATTCTCAAATATTAATTACTGTATCAATATTGATTACTGTTTCAATTTTTATCAGCACAAATCATACCTATTTATCGCAAATCCCCCATTTCTCTTTTTGATCATTATTATTTGTGCTGTATTTAAAAAGCTGTGCCCTGATATCTTTTATATTTTTCAGAATTTTTGTTTCCTCGTTGTCTCTTTTCATCTTCAAACTTTTCCAGCATTTCTATTACTGCTTCTAGTCTTTCACACTCTCTTTCAAGTTTAGTTAGCATTTCCTGGTCTATTTCAATCTTTTTAGGTCCTTGTTCTTTAACAGGGGTCGATTTAGCTTTTAATACCATTATAGATCTTGATTTTCCTTTTTCTGCTGATTCTGAATCTAGAGATGTTGTAATCTGCATATTTTGAATCACTGATTCAAAAGATTAGCCTAATAGTTACAAAATCATACAAGGCAGAAACAGAAGTCCCAGAATTGAGCATAACAACATGAACTTTAACTTTTTTCTCCAAACATTTCCAAAGAGGTTACCCCACCAATCTGCTTTCAAGATTGAATTCCACTTTTGTAGTGGCACATGAGCTGCTCTTTTAATTTCCTCTACAAGTTTTGTGGTAGCTTCCCCATAATCATCAATTTCTACACAGCACTTAAATTCATTAAATCTCCCACAAGCTCCTCCTTCTTTTGCTAACAGATAGTCTAGGGCGATCCTGTTTTGATACACAAACGCCCGCATTTGTGTATATTGCCTGGCCAACATTTTTAAAGCATCAGAGGTGTGATTTGACACCACTTCCACTAGTGCTTGGAGCCTTATTAGTTTATTCAACAGGTAAATTGGCGTCCTATATCCCCATGACCCATCCTGAGCCCATGTTGCTGGGTCATAATATGCTATAATTTGTTCTGCAGGCCATTCATCCTCCTCCCATTTTTGATTCCCTCCTGCTGTTGGAAAATTTAAATTCAAATCTCCTTTATTCCACTACAGGGTTTCATACAGTGGAGTTCCTAGCACATTGCTCCTAGACCTCAGTAGAACAAAGAAGGAGGGTTGTATTACTCCCAAAGTACAGGTTCCTCCCCATTTTTGAGGTAACACACTGTATCCTCGTTGCTCACAAATCCAATATATCCCATCTGAGGCTTTCCATTTCTTATCAGTTTTTTCTCCAGTTGTTCCCAATAAGACCTCAGGCTGTCGATGGATTGGTGGGGGTTAGCTCCAGGACTTCTGTACCAGCATAAATTAATCTGTTCATCCCATTCACAATTTATTTCTTTTATTGGTCCCCAATATCCAACGGGGTTTTCAGGTCACTAAATTTTTGAACGATTATCTGTATTAACCACCAGTGTGGATTTACAAGGAGTATGCCCTATTATTTTATTAAATTTCCTTCCTTCTCGAGTTATACAAATGATTCCAATTACTTAATGGCTTAAAATCCATCCTTCAGGTCTCTTCAATGTTCCAGAAATTTAGGTATGGTTCCATTTTAAAAATTGCTCTGGAGGTAAGCTCTCACCTTTCCACGGCCATCTTTCAGCCATTTGTAGACCTCCACAAATCCAACATTTTGATAATCCTAATTCTGTAGCTATATCTTGTTGTAGTGTGTTCTATTAGTTTGTTTAATTTCTCCCCCATTTTCTGTAATGGTTCTTCCAGTTTTTCCCACCTTAGCTTTGTCAGTTATTATGTTCCCATGGCAAATCCCGCCATGATATTGTCTGTCATTTGGTTACCTTGGTTACTCCCACCACAGTTTATGTCAATCCTCTCTATTATATGATTTCCCCTCCCCTGTGTTTCTTTATATGTGAATTTGTTCTCCTCCCTGGGCCCAGTCAATCACTCCCCACTCCTCCTCGTTTGCCAGAATCTTCTGTGCTGAGAGAGACTTGATTGGCTGTGGCTCCGGGGCCCCTCCTTTACATTGTTTCTATTGGGTTTTTCCTCATGTCAATTATCCTAAGTTCACTCCCCTACCTTCCCCTATTGGTCCTTTGTAAACCCCTCCCTGGGATCCCTCCTCCCCTTTATAACCCTGTTGCACTCTTTGTTCTTGGTCACACGCTGGTAGACACTTTAGATTCAACGCCTGGGTGTCTGTCACTCCCTGGTTGATGATAAATCTGACAAGTCCCCAAGTAAAGAGTGTCCGGACTCTTTACTCTCGTTGGCCAGCAGCGATTCCATCCACTGTGAGCACAGCCCGAAGCCTTCTGACGCCGAGGGGTGCTCCCACATTTGCAGCTGGGTGTTGGCCACCCTTCTGCCAGCCGAATACCGGACTTTAAGGCCACACCTCGCTGCAGTTTGGTGTCCAACGTTGGGGCCTGGATTACGGCCGGACGCCTTGCCGTTTGGACCGACGGACCCCACGGATGGATTCCTTAGAGTCCACTGGCCACCGGACTACCCTCAGTTGCAGCAGACTCCGTTTTAGGGGTAGTGCTCCTGGGGGACCCGAAGTCGGAACTCCCCGCACCCGTGGAGGACTTCGGAAGACGAGAGCCACTCGCCCGGGTTTTCTCTTGTGCCACCGCTGGGTCAGGTAAGCCCCAGACTTGGTGGTTTCCCCCCTGCCTTTTTAACCCCCCCTTGGAGTTTATGCCCTGCTCTGGGGACCACTCCCTACCCTTTTCCCTAGAGGGCTGAAATCCCAAGCGGTTTCAGCTCCCACGTGGTGATCACGTGCTGCGGGAAGCCCGGCGGATGCTGCCTGCCCTGTCTCCTCTGGCGCCGCGTGGCGTTACCGCGTGGCACGGGGCAGGGGGCTGGCAGACACTGCCTGCCAATTCCGCTTTTCGTGCGCGTGGCTCTGCTGCTTTTCGTGCGCTGCAGGAAGCCCGGCAGACTCTGCCCACTGCGCCGTGCAGCGGAGCCCTCTGCTGCTTTTCGTGCACGCGGTTTCCCTGTACGGTGGCGCCGGGGCAGGCTTCGGGCTCTCTCGGTGTGGCACTGAGCGGCTGCTGCGGGTATTTCAGCGCGGGGCGGCTTTTCAGCACAGGTCGGCATGGCGCGGTCATCCACCTCCCCCCCGGGCGGCGCCCCCCCCCCCCCCCCCCCCACTGCCTTTCGCACGGTGTTTCAGAGCGGGGTGGCGTCGCCGCGGCTTTCAGTGCGGGTGGTACTGGTCGCAGTCTCCCCAGGAGCCCTGGCGGAGCCCCGGTCTTTTGGGGACAGCCCTCTCCCCCTCGTTTTTTATTTTTCCTTTCCCGTGGGGTCTGAATCCCCAGACTTCAGGCCAAACCTCACTGCCCAACATCCTTCCTTTCCTCGAGTTGAAACCCCAGACTTGGGGACAGCAAAGGGAGCAGGGGCCGGTGGCATGTACCTAAGTGCTTTAGTTTTCGTTTTCCTGGGTGGGTAGAGCACAACATCAAGAGTTCTAGATCCCTTTAAGGTAGCATTGTCTAGTGCTTCTTAGAGGTTAGACCATGGGTGCAGGTCTGATCAGGACTCAAACGAGAGTCTACTGTGTTGTTAAGGGTTTGTTGCCTAGGGGAGGGTCTCAAGCCCCCAAAAAGGAGTTGAAAATGTTAATTAAGTGGATCTTTTCTCAGTTCCCCGAGGTTTCCCCAGAAATTGCGAAGGAGCCACGGTTTTGGGCAGCTGTTGTAGCAAAATTAGAGCAGGCAGTCGACTCTGGGGAAACCCAATTATCTGTCGTGGCATACTGGGTGGGCAGAGTGTTAACCTCACTCCGACCGCCTGGGGAACTAAAGGAAAGTCCATCGCGTTTAAGTCTGGTCCCCAGTTCTCCCAGTTGTTGTGTTCCTATCCCTCATTCCTGACCCTCTTCCCTCAGGCAGGAGCCCTTGGGAGGGATTCTTAAGGCCAACAAGAAGCAGGGGGTTCACCTTGCCCCTGCTCCCTCTCGACCGGCTTGGCCACCTCCTCCGAAGAGTCCTGGCCAGTCTCTTCGGAGCCCTCCTCCCTATCCCTCTGCCCCTCTCCCTAAGTCCTCAGTTGCCACTCCTAAGGTTGTCAGGTTCGATGAACTGGCTCAAGATGGCTCATAGGGAGCACAAAATGGCAGAAACCTCATGGTTTTTCCCGCCACAACCCCTTCTCCCTCCCACAATCCTTCCCTTGATCCATCCCCTTGTCCTGTATCCCCTCCCTCCATTCCTCCCCCTGCTCCTCTCCCTACTCCGCCCATGGCTCCGCCTCCCGCAAACTCCTGCCTAAACCCTCCTCCCTATTCCACCCCGCCTCCGAACTCCACCCCGGAGGTGGAGAAAACCAACTTGCCAGGCACAAGCCAGTGCCCCTCCTAAGTGCCAAGCCCCGCCTCAGCCTCCCTCCTTTTCAGTTCCCACGCTCCTCCTTCCGGTTCCCACGCTTTGTGTTCCGGGGGGTGGGGGGTGGGTGGGTGGATGCCCGGAAGCCAGGGCAAGCACCTTTATTGGAAGCTGCCCCGGTTACATACCGCCTCAGTGGGGAGGGGAGTTCTCAGGCCCAGTGGGTGCCGCTTGTACAGGCCCAGATCAAGGAACTGTGCAAGGCCCAGAGGGAGCTCTTCCAGGAATCGGAGTATTTCCGGGGTCTCCTTTGCTCAGTCCTTTCTCCGGGAGACCTGGTGCCGGCGGACCTGAGGGCTCTCTTCTCTAGCCTTTTGGGGCCCATGGAGTTTAGGGTCTGAGTGGCAGAATGGGGGAGGGAGATTGTGGAGGTTCTCCCAGTGCTCTGGGGAAGCCAGGCCATGTCTCACGATGCGGACGGCTTGGTACTATCCACGGACCATCTGGTGGGCACCGGGGTTTGGGCAAGCAGGGCAATGCAGTCAAAGGTTTTGTTCTCTGCTCAGCTATTGGAAACCTGCAAGGCCACAGAGCGTGCTTTTTACAAGCTCTCCTCTGCCACATCACAGCTAGAAGTGGAAGAGGTGAAGCAGGGCACACAGGAGCCATATCTCGTGTTTGTTGTTAGACTGTATTGGTTTGTAGAGGCTCAGGTTCTGGGAGAGCGAGAGAGAGAGAGGATGTTATGAGGCTGATGGCCTACCTGAATGCCAATGTGGCATGCAGGGGGGCCATCCGGTCTCTCCCCCTGAGCCCTCGACCTACAGTCGAACAAATGATAGAAGTCTGTGCGAGGAAGGTTCCCCTTCAGGATCCGAAGATGTGCCCCAAGAGAACATCAGTGGCTTTTGCAGAGTTTCCATTCATCGAATGCCCTGAAGCCGAAGCTGCTGCTGCTGCGAACGGACGTTTAACACCAGGTTCCAGCAGGAGGACGATGGCAACCCATCGTTGTCATCTCTGTGTCAAGATGGGGCACTGGATGCTGCAATGTCCCCTGCGGCACAGGTTTCTTGAGTTGAGAAAAAAGGATGGGGAGGGAGGTAGCGAACAAAAAAACTAACTTATGAGCGCAGCCCCTCCCTGCGCCAGGACAAAAATAAGGCGGGCCAATTAACATCCAGCAGGGAGGGAGGAGTAAAGGGAGAGCCACCATACACGTTACCGGATTTGACTTATCTGTTATCGGATTTGGCATTTAGCACCTGTGAGTTGTAGCCTAACCCTGTTCTTACCACCTTGTCTTCTGCTTCCCCTTACAGGCTGCAGCTAACTAGGGAAATCTATCTTCCCAACAGCGATTTTCAGCTGGTGTCTGCCGATCTGCAACATCTCGGTCGCTGGAGGAAATTAGGACGGTGCAGGTGGACCATTGTCAGTGATACAAAGCACACACCGCGTGACCTTCACATCGTCCTGGGGCTGGTTACTACAGACCGGGACCGTTGCGTGGTGGGGCTGTACTGTGTCCGACCCCCACTCTTCCTCCCCAAAGGTCAGATTATTGCCCAGGCCATTCCAGTGCCAGAGGAGACACACTGGCAAAGATCATCCAAGATACATCGCCTCCAACTGTGGCCTGGGCACAGGTAGTGGGGAGGGAGAAACCCCGACTAACTTGTCAACTTTCTTTAGGGGGAGATCGAAAAATAGTGAGGGATCTGTGGGACACAGGGGCAGATGTGACGATCATTCCCTCTCGGGAGTGACTGTCACATTGGGGCTTGCAAAACGCAGCTGGAACCATCCAAGATGTAGGGGGTCTCCAATTGGCCAAGCAATCAAGGAGCATTGTACAAATTATGGGACCAGACGCGCAATTGGCTTCTGTGCGCCCGTTCGTATTAGATTACACCGAGCCTCTCTGGGGGAGAGACCTTTTAGCCCAGTGGGGAACCAAAATTGACCTTCCCAAGGCTCCCCAGGTTTTTCGGGCAGTGGCCACTGAAGAGTGCCGGACCTGGAAGCTGGAATGGCGGACTGATGAACCAGTACAGGTCTTGCAGTGGCCACTAAACAAACAAAAATTGAAGGCGCTCAATGAGCTTGTTCAGGAGCAGTTACTTCAGGGCAGTATCGTGGAGACTATGTCTCCCTGGAATTCTCCAGTTTTTGTGATCAAGAAGCCCAATAAACATAAGTGGCGGCTCCTGACCAACCTCGGCCAAATTAAGGAAAAAATAGCAGACATGGGGTCTCTCCAACCAGGGATGCGCTCCCCGGCAATGGTTCCCCGAAACTGGAATTTGGCTGTTGTTGACATCAAATATTGTTTCTTCCAAATTCCCCTACACCCTGACGATGCCCTGCGTTTTGTGTTCACAGTTCCTTCCATCAACTGTGAGTCCCCAGACAAGCGCTACCACTGGCGGGTCCTTCCGCAAGGAATGAAGAACTCTCCAGTGATCTGCCAGTGGTATGTTGTTTCTCTGCTGTCCCCCATTTTTGCAGCCCTCGGGGATGCCGTCGTGATTCATCATTATATGGACAACATCCTCGTGTGTGCGCCCGACGATAGTCTCCTTGCCCGTGCGCTTGACCTGACAACCAATGTGTTGGTTGCTGCAGGGTTCAAGCTCCAGCAGAACAAGATTCAACGGATGCCACCTTGGAGGTACCTGGGCCTTGAAATTACCAAGTGGACCATTGTGCTGCAGAAATTGGCGATAAGGACTAAGGTCCAGATCATTGTGGATGTCCATCAACTGTGTGGGTCTTTAAATTGGGTGAGACCCTGGCTGGGCATTTCTACCGAGGACCTGGCCCCCCTTTTCAATTTGTTGAAAGGGGGAGAGGGGCTTAGTTCCCCTAGGACTCTCACCCTAGAGGCTTAGGTAGCTCTGGAGAAGATCCAAAAGGCTATTTCGGCCAGGCAGGCCCACCGTTATCACCCGGGCTTGCCATTCAAATTCATAATACTGGGAAAATTGCCACACCTCCATGGCATTATCCACCAGTGGGACAGGACGCTGAAGGACCAAGGCTGGGGAGATAAGCTGTTATTCATAGAGTGGGTCTTTCTCAGCCACCATCAGTCCAAAAGAATGACAAGGCCACAGGAGCTGGTAGCCAAACTGATCGTCAAAGCAAGATCGAGGATCAGGGAGTTGGCAGGATGCGATTTCGAATGCATTTACATACCAATTGAATTGGAGTCGGGCCAACTAAAAATGAAGACCTTCAATGAACTGCTGCAAACTAATGAGAACCTTCAGTTTGTGTTGGACAGTTACACTGGGTGTATTGCAGTAAATCGGCCAGCCCACAAATTGTTTAATTCGGAGTTTAAATTATCACTCAAAAAGGTTCAAAGTAAGGAGCCTCTAGATGCCGTGGCAGTTTTTACAGACGCGTCGGGAGCATCCCAACAAAGTCAGTTATGACTTGGAAGGATCCTCAGACTCAGCAGTGGGAGACAGATGTTGCTATCGTGGAGGGTTCTCCACAAATTGCTGAGTTAGATGCAGTCATCAGGGCATTCCAGAGGTCCCAGGGACCTTTCAATTTGGTAACAGATTCTGCGTATGTCGCCGGTGTAGTGTCCAGAGCTCAATCAGCAGTTCTGCAGGAGGTCTCAAACCAAAAATTATTTGAACTACTTACGAGGCTCGTCGATTTAGTCTCCCACCGTGAGCATCCATTCTTTATAATGCATGTGAGATCGCATACTGACCTGCCTGGGTTCATTGCTGAGGGCAACCATCATGCCGATTCCCTGGCCGCAGCTGCAGTCACGGTGGGCCCACTCCCAGACGTGTTCGGCCAGGCTAAGATCAGCCACCAGCTCTTCCATCAGAACGCGCCTGGCCTGGTCCGGCAATTCCATCTGACCCAGGACCAGGCCAAGGCAATCGTGGCCACATGTCCCCAATGCCAGCGAGACCAGATGCCCACCATTGCCTTGGGGGCTAATCCCCAGGGCTTGGCGAGCTGTGAGGTGTGGCAGATGGACGTGGCACACATCCCTTCTTTTGGTAGATTGTGTTACGTCCATGTCTCAGTGGATACCTTCTCCGGAGCTATCTATGCCTCTGCCCACACAGGGGAGAAGGCCGCGGATGTCCAGGAGCATCTGCTTCTGGCGTTCGCTGTCTTGGGCATCCCTAGGGCCATCAAAACTGACAATGGCCCAGCATATATGTCCAAGGAACTGCGGAGCTTCCTGCAGCAATGGGGAATGGAACATAAGACCAGCATCCCCTATTCCCCAACAGCCCAAGCCATGGTGGAGAGGGCCTACCAGAGCCTGAAGAAGATCTTAGATAGGCAGCAAGCGGCTGTGAAGGTGGAGACCCCCCACATCCGGTTGTCAAGAGCACTTTACACCCTCAACTTCCTCAATTGCTCTTTTGACAACCCCAACCCTCCGGTGGTCCATCACTTCGGCAGTCACCAGCAGCTGCAGCCTAAAGCCAGGCCGCCGGTCCTTATCAAGGATCCGGAGACCTGGCGGACGGAGGGGCCATTTGACCTGGTGACCTGGGGGAGAGAATACGCTTGCGTGTCCACTCCCTCAGGCCCCCGCTGGATACCCTCAAAATGGGTCAGGCCCTTCGTCCCGAAGCAGGGGACGCAGAAAGGGGCTGTGCCACGGGTCCAGGTAGTGTGTTGGTGGTGGCGGAGGAAACCCTCCACTATAACATCTTCCTTTTTCTCTGAACTTTCTCCCATTCCTGAAGCAGAGCCCTCTTCTCCCTCTTCTCCTTCTCCTTCCGATTTTCCATTAGTTTGTGAGTCTCGAACCTCATCTCCTGTTTCCTCCCCATCTTCTTCAGATTTAAGTTGGTTGTTTGGGGCAAAACCATCAGAGTGATTTCCTTATACTTTCACCATTTCTCTTTTGTTTTAGTACATCTCCCTGATGGCCCCCGCATCGTCACCAACGGCTCCCAACCCGGGCATTCTGCTGGCAACCTACGGACTCCTGCTGCCATCTTCGAAACCATGGGTCATCCCCCAGCCAAAGGTCAATGTCTGGCGTGCCTTGGCTCAGTCTTTAGGACAAGACCACATTTGCCTCAACACCAGCACAGCAGAGGACCCAATGTCGTCTTGTCTTGTGGGGATCCCTTTCGCTCCAGGCGAGTTTCCCCCTGCCTTTCAGTCAGCCTTTTCCCCTATTTTGGCCCGGAGCCTTACTATCCTCCCCAGTTTTGATTCTAGTAACGCCTGGAGCGACGGAGTGTTTAGGCTGGATCCTTTAGCCTCCGAGCCCACAGAATTACATCTTCTCGGTTCTGCCAACTCCTCTATCTGTTTTCAGTTCGATTATACTTTAGCTCCTATAAAGAAGGGCGTGGAGGTGGTCCAGCAAACTAAAAAAGAATATCAAGCGAATCAGTGGTGCAGAGCCGTATTAAAGATCAGCGGTCCCACTACCACTGGACAGATCCCTTATGCCCTTCCCAGGGGAGTGTTTTTGATTTGTGGCAACCAAGCGTGGGCAAGCTTCCCCTCTGGTCTGATCAGAGGGCTGTGCACTTTTGGCAGAGTGACGCTCTTTACCCCCAACATCACCCAAATTGTCAATTGGAGAAAAACAAACGTCACGTCCGAATTGGCCAGGTCTAAGGATCTTAAGGATCTCACTGAGGACTGTGATGACAAAATTACTCATTGGTCTCACTCAAAATCCGTCACTTTTACCATCCTATTGCCGTGGGTATCAGTGGCGAAATCTCTGGGTGAATTGGGCTGCCTGGAGTGTTGGGTGGCTAAACAAGCCAATCTTACCTCAGCTGCTCTATACGACCTCCTCACAGACAAGGAAATAACAAGAAAGGCGACACTCCAAAACAGGGCAGCAATAGATTTTCTATTGCTGCTTCACCATCACCACTGTGAGGAGTTTGAGGGCCTCTGCTGCATGAACCTGTCCTCACGAGCCGAGGACGCCAGGCACTGAGTGAAACGCCTTCAAGACCTTCTGCATCAAATAAAACAAGAAACATCTGACTGGCTGGGGGACACCTTCAAGGGTTGGGGCCTTAGCGGGTGGGCCAGTTCAGTTTTAGAATCAGTTAGTAAGGTTATTTTAAGTTTGATTATACTCTTGATTCTTGTTACTGTGATCCGTGGACTGGTCAAAAGACTGATGACAAAAGTAGCAACGCCAAGTGTGAACCACACCACCGTTCCCCTCAATGAGCCCGTCGAGTTGGAGGACCTCTCCTCAGAGGCCGGAGAAGCCATGGATGAGGAAGGGGCAACCACGCCACCCTTTGACCACCTATGGGCGGATGGACTCCAAATTGAGGAGGGCAAGACTTGGCTGGACCAGCCGCGGGTCCCTGCAGTTTAAGTTTTATATGGACTTTTCCATTCTTTCTAATTTTATTTGGTAAAAAACGGGGAGATGTTGTGGTGTGTTTGTTAAGTTTATTGTATTACTCCCCCATTTTTGTATGGTTCCCCCCGTTTTATGTAAATGGTTCTGCCCTTCCCAGTTTTCCCGCCACTTGTATTGTCAGTCTTTTAAGTTATATAATTCCTCCTCCCCCCTCATCTCCTTATATGTAAACTTTTTCTCCTCCCTGGGCCCAGTCAATCACCCCCCACTCCTCCCAGATTTCCAGAATCATCTTCTCTCTGGCGGTTGTGGTAGGCTGTGGTCCCGGGGCCCCTCCCTTACTTTATGCTTATTGGTTCTCATCTGTTGCTTGTCATGTTTAGTTCACTCCCTTCCCTTCCCTGATTGGCCCTCTGTAAACCCTTCCCCTTGAATCCTTCCCCCTTTATAAGCTTGGTTCACCCTCCCCTCTTGGTCACTCCCTGGTTGGTTTCCTTGGGCGATAAGCCTGACTTCACCCCCAGTGAGTGTCCTGCTCCTTACTCGTCCTACCTGCAGCGAGATCCTGTCTGCAGCCAGCACAGCCTGAGGCCTTACGACGCCGAGGGGTGCTGGCAGGGAACGCAGCTGGGTGTCGGCCTTTACCTCAGCTAGCCAGACACTGACCTTTTGGGCCACATACACCTCACCACAGCTGTCCTCAAGGGATTCATCTCCTCCGCGGCTGCCTCAGTTTGCTCCAGTGGTCAGAGGGGTCAGGCTGGAGAGAGGCTTGGCTGATGATAAAAATGGGTGCTGCCCAAAGGATAAAAAGGAAAGAAATGAACTGTTACTTTCCAAAGTGAAGTTCCTCACAGGGTCTGTTGCAACAGGACAAAGGGAAATGGTTTGAAGTTCAGGAGGGGGAAGCAGGCACAGATTACATCTAAGGAAGAATTTTTTAACCAGCAGAGTGGGGAAACACTGACAGAGGGTACCCAGAGATGTGGGAGGTGCCTCCTCCCTGGAACCATCCAAGCTCTGGTCAGGCAGGGCTCTGGGCCCCCTGAGCTGCTTGAAGATGTCCCTGCTCGCTGTGGGGCACCAGGCCCAGATGAGCTCCAAAGGAGCCTGCCAAGCCACAGCAGGCGAGGATTCTGCTTGCTCTGCGTGTGGAACGCAGCCAGACTAGAGACTGTCGGAGGGGGCCCCACAAGAAAACCCCTCCCTGGCGCTGCTGCTTCCCCTGCAGCCCCTGGCCCTCAGCTGCAGCAGCTCCTGGGCAGCCCAGCGCCGCTCCTCGTCCGGCTCCAGGCTGCACTCGAGGCAGTCCCGCAGCAGAGCCGACAGGCGCCGGGGCTCCTGCAGCTGCGGGGTCCCGTTCTGCCGGATCAGAGTGCGAGCCTGCAGGGAAAGCAAACTCAGCGCTCTGCCAACTCCCTTCACACCCACACGGGCTCACATCCACTCCGGAGCCTCAGCCCCAGCTCCAGGGGCACTTTCCTCCCTGCCACAGATGCTGCTCAGAGCTCATTTTGCTATGCCAGCCAAAAAACCCAAACCCTGGGGCTGCCACAGCCACTGCAACAACCAAATGATCTCGCCTTGAGAGCCAGTTCCATTGGCTGACTCTGTCAGTATGAACCTCCATCAGAAATAGCACATTTTGCTTCTCCAAATGGAGACACCAGCTTTACAGGCCATTTCCCAGAGTCAGTGTTGTCTGCCTGTGTTATTTCAGAGGATTCTTACATCAAGTGCATCTCTGCAGTGCCACTGACACTCAAGTAAATGCATTCCTGATGCCCCATCCCAGACACTGCCAGGCAAGAAACAGGAGGTTTGTGATGCTGAAAGCTCAGGCTTGGTGACACAGAGAAAGTAGCTTGGACTAGGAAAGAAATATGTTAGACTTTGGGAATGTTAAACAATCATCTTCATTTTTTCAACAAGTTTCCCAGTGAGAAGAATCAGGGGGGAAATCATCTCACAAAACTCTTTTAGAAACTGCTGCAGAAATCTTGTTGGGTTTGGGGGCAGGATGTGGGGTTGATGTGAGGTTTTCTTGCAAGGTAACATTAGACCTGATGCACTTGCTTCACATTTTCAGGTCATCCTCACAGCCAAATGAGCTACAACAACATAAATCCTAAAGCAAATTGTTGCTGGAGACTGAAGAATATTCTTCTGTGTTGGGGCTGGAGTCCTCTGGGAATTCCCTTCCCATGTGCAGAAACCTCCAGCTGCTGCTCCCAGTGCAGGGTCCCCCTGTGCTCACAGGCCTCTGCAGCCACTGCAGAATTTGCCTCTTACCATGGCCGCCGTTTCCCTGAAGTAAGGAGGTTCTCCTTCCACCATCTCGATGGTCACAGTGCCAAAGGCCCAGATGTCCACCTTGGGGCCATAAGGAGATCTGGTCACAACTTCTGGGGCCATCCAGAGTGAGCAGTGTCCACCATGGAGCTGCGCTGGTCCTGCTCAGGGCTGAGCTGAGCACAGAGGCCAAAATCAGCTGAGGACAGAAACAAACCCTGTTAAAGGCAGCTGGAATGAGGAAACCAAGCACCAAGATTCCCCACTCTCAATCTGAGAGTGCAGTAGTGAAGTCAGCTGGAAAAGCCCTCAGGGCTGTAGCCAAGGAAAGGAATGATGGAACTGGACCCTTCAAGAAACCATTGAGGAAGGGGCAGGGGATGTGAGAGAAGAGGGGAAGGAGGCGGGAGGAGGAGCGGGGAGGGGGGGGAACGATTGAACCGGGGGAAGAGAAGGGGGAGATGAGGAGAGGAGCAGAAACAGGAAAAGTAGCGGGGACACCCGGCCTTCATCGAGGTGTCCACGGGGGGGCCAGGAAGATGTGGAACTCCCAGCCAGGTGTGTTCCCAACACGGAGGGCTCTGACCCTGGGGGTCACCCGGGATTATCCAGCGTGGATCCTCCCACGGGGGATAGAGATGGAGCGGCGCACGGAGCTCGTCCCGCACCGGGCACTGCGGGATCCGCGGGCAGCGACCCCTCTCCCTCCTCCTCCCGCGCCCAGCCCCCACCCTTTGTCCCCCTCCCTTTGCCCAAATCCGTCCCATCCCCCCCCCCCCCACACCCCTCCCCATCGCCCCCCCAATAAAAGGCCCCGGGCCCAACTGGGAAGCTTTACTGGGAGCACTGGGAGCAGGCACTGGACGGGGGCAGAGCGCCAGTGGGGCTGGGGGGGACACGGGACCCCCCAAAATCAGCGGAGCGGGGACGGAGCGGGGAGTCCCGGCCGGGCCGGGGCCCACGGGGAGGGGCTGCGGCCGCCGCAGGAGCTCTGTGGGCAGAGAAAAGGGGGTGACACCGGGCTGGGGGCCCTGGCGGGAGCGCACACGCTCCGCCACGGCGGGGACGCCACCCCCGGCACCCGCCCTGACCTTCTTGCTCAGGGAGAAGCCGAGCCCCAGCGCCAGGAAGACGAAGCCCAAGACGAAGCCCCCAGTCCCCGTCAGCAACTTGCTGCGGGCGGCGTCCGGCGGCATCTCTGGGGGGTCCGCAGGGCTCAGCAGCCCCAAAATCTCTCACCGACACACCAAGGCGCTCCGAGCGCCCCCTCCAGGCTCATTCCAGTCCCTTCCAGTCGCAACCGGCATCCTCTAAACCCCCTGCCCTTTGCACCCAGCGCCCCCAAACTCCCTCCCAGTCACACCCAGCACCCCCAAACTCCCTCCCAGTGCCCACCACGACCCCTTCAACCCCATCCCACCCTCCCCAGCATCCCCCAAACCCCTGCCCAGCCCTTGCCCAGCCCCCAGCCCCTCTCCCAGTCCCAGCCCGGCTCTCTCCAGCTCCCTCCCAGTGGCTCCCAGCACAGCCCAGCGCCTCTGCCAGCGCCCCCAGGGGCTCCCCCGTACCCCAGTGCCGCCTCAGGGGCTGCTCCAGGCTGACGTGCTCCACCTGGCAGCTGTTGCTCACCCCGCGCCGGGGCGGCGTTTCCAGCAGCACCAGCAGCTGCTAGGTCCAGTCCCCGTTGGGGACCACGTCGGTGGCCACCACGTGCTCCGAGAGCTCCTGCTGGCCCTGGAACCACCTCACCTGGATGGCAGCAGGGTAGAAATCCATCACAGAGCAGAGCAGGCGTTTCGGGCTGGGAGCTCGAGGGGGGCACCAGCGAGGTGGACACGCTGGGAGGCACTGGGAGAGAGAGAGGAGAGGGCTGGGTTTGGCTGGAAAGGGACTGGGAATGGGCTAGAGAGGGACTGGGAGCGATTGGGGTGGCGCTGAGAGAGATGGGACAGGGTGGGGCACACTGGGACGGATGTTGGACGTCCGGGCTTGAACGGAGAATGAACTGGGAATTAATTTTGAATGGATTTGGAATAGCCTGAGAAGAGGAGGGAGGGACTTTGGAAGTACTGAGAGCGACTAGGATGGCACTCAGAGGGATTTTGGTGGCCCTGGAATTAACTGGGAATGAAGTGCGCGGCACTGGGAGGCCGACTCCAGCGCGGGGCCCTCGGGATTTGAGCGCCAGGGACTCTGCATGGCAACCGATGAGTCACCGGAAAGACGCGCTCTCATTGGCTAAAAGGAGCCGGCTACACGGACAACCTACACGGGATGGACACGCCGGGCAGGCACAGGGATGGACTGGGACGGACTGGGAGGCCCCGGGGTTTTTCTGAAAGCGGGCTGAGGGCCCTGGCCCTGATGGTGAGGTACATCCACCACTGGCTCACAGCCAATGAGTCTGCTGGGCACAGTCTGGACAAGGCCCTTCTGGAGCTGACCCAGGAACACCCCTGTGACGTGGTGATCACCCTCTTGCGCTGGGCCCCATCGTGTGACAGGTAGGGCAGCCCCACGTGCCTTGAGGGCTTAGGCTTCACCTGCCCGTCACCCTGTAGAGCCTGTCCCTGCTGACTGCCAGACAGGCGGGCAGTTCCAGGATCCTCTGGATCCTCTGTTTTCCAGTGCTGCCATGTCAGCTCCTGAGCCTGGTGCCACGCTCCCTCCCTGCCCCTCCGGGCCTGTACCCACATGGGCTGGCTGGCCACTGCCGGCCAGGGGCAGTGGGCAGAGGCAGGGCTGAGGGCCAGCGCGGGGCCCTGCAGCTGCCCAGGCCACGGCGCTGTGGCCGAGCCCGCCCTGACACAGAGCTCTGACCCCACAGAGCTGCCGCCACCATGTGCGGAACCATCATGTCCTCGAGCAGGACTGCGGAGCCGGCGCTGCAGCTGCTCCTCCATGTGCTGAGCGCCTGGCCAGTGCACAGCGTGTGCACCTCCAATGGGGATGACGCAGGAGTCTTTGCCCTGGCTGGGAGTTTCTGGTGCCGGCCTTTGCCAGCCCCCAGGCCGCCTCTCCAGCAGCCAGCTCTCTGTGCTCCCCCCAGCTGCATCTCCCTGCCTCAGGCACTGGGCTGAATCCTGCCTTAGGGGCAGGGCTCAGGGGCACCAGGCCGGATGCTCCCCCCGTGTCTCCCTCGACCTCTCCCTCGCACGCTCGGGCCCTGCCACGTGGATGTCTTGGCACTGAGCGTTGTCTCTGGCTGTTTTATTTCATGCAGGGAACCGTGGCACTGTGGAAAATCTTCAATCTGGCCTGGCGCTCGCCTGCTGTGCTGGAGTATTTCCCCAGTCTCTTTCTGCATCTGCTCTTCCAAGCTTACATCAGCACGCAGGAGATGCCAGAAGAGGTTGAGACCTTCTGGCAGGGATGCCAGGAGCAACACGGCCTCTCCGCCAACCCCAACAGGTGCTCCGTGCCAGTCCTCCCAGTCTCCCCATCCCTCCCATGCCCCAGGGCAGGAGCCGGGGCTCCCAGCGTGACCTGGCCTTTGCTCTGCACACAGCTTTGCGCTGCAGACCCTGAAGGCCCTGCTCTGCCAAATGCGCTATGAGCACGTGGTGCTGTCCATGGAACGCAAGCGTGCCTGGGACACGCTGCTCTGTGCCGACACCCACCACTGTGCAGTGGGTCTGCTGGCCAAGTGAGACCTCGTTCTCCCCACCGCCCCTCTCCTTTGTGCCCACAACACCGCACACCGTCCCCGTGCTCATGGGCGGCAGGGCCTTGTCACCAAGGGAGGGATGAGCAGACTGGAAAAGGCCGGCAGAGGAGGGTGCCCGGGAACAGCCACCTCCCAAAGCGCCCCCGGGGTGCTCGGGAGCAGAGCAGAGCTCTGCCAGTCAGCCCTGGGAGAGGTTTGCCCGCCCGGCCCAGGAGCAATGGTGCCTTTTCCTCCCTGCCAGGGAGATGCGCCGTGTCTCCATCATCTGGTGCTGTGGCATGGCATCCTGCCTCTTTGAGCTGCTCAGCCAAGGCGTTTCAGACTGGGAACTGCCCGCCCTGGCCTTCCTGGTGGAGGTGAGCCCCATGGCCAGCGCTGCCTGGCTGAGCTGCCTCCCAGCCCTCTGCCCTCTCGTAGCCGCAGCTGCCTGGGACGCTGCCTGTGCCCTGTGCTGCTGCCTTGGCTCGGCCCTGTGCACTTCTGAGCTCCTGCCAGCTGGCACCTCTGTGCCTGCTCTGTGCCTTGCAGCTCCTGGATTGCCTGGACTTGAGCGAATGCATTGAACAAGTCCTGGAGATCCTGACAAGGCACCTGCAGAGCCAGTCCAGGGAGATGCGTCGCGTGGCGCTCCGAGGCCTCGTGGTGCTCACCTTGATGGTGAGAAGGAGGCAGCAGCTGAAGCTGTGCTGGCAGCGTGGGGCTGGGGCAAGCAGCCCCTTGGGCTTAGCTGGGCTTTGGCAGCTGTGGCAGCTGCTCCCAGCTCTCCAGGCTCGCTGTTCAGCTGCCTGAGTGCTTCGGTGTTGGGAATTTAGCTGACTAGAGACTGGAAAAGTACAGGGCCATGGCTAATTCCAAGTCCTGCACCTGCAAGATAGCGTGTCCTTGGGCCTAGCTGAGTATCATAACGAAGTGAACAGAGAGACGTGAGAAGTAGAGAACGTAGGCCCAAAGGAATGAGGAACAATTGATGGTATAGTTTAACCAACAGATCGCTTGGCTTACAGAATATTCATAAGCTTATTATTTGCTGTAAAAGTGTTTGATGCTTTCTGCAATAAACAGGACCTGTTGATGACCACCTGGTGTCCTGGTCTCCCTACTTTCGACACTTCGGGACAGGCCTTTGGCCTCTGAGCCCTGCAGCAGCAGCAGCAGCGTGGGGTTGCCCAGCCTTGTTTTGCACACAGGATCCAAGCATGTACAGCCTGACTGAAAGCCTTGTGAAGCTACTGTGGGATAGGGATGAAGACATCGTGGAGAAGACCCTCATTGTGCTCAGCCTCGTGATGCTGCAGAAAGACCTGGCAATAGCCAGCCCCATCGCCCTGCAGCTGGCTGAGGCGCTCTGGCACCTCTTTGTCAATGTGAGGCTCTGTGCCCTCAGCCACGGGCACTTGGGTGCTGCCTTGGGCCTGGGCACAGGGGGGCCTGGAGCAGCGGATGTGGAGGACTTTGGCTTCCTTTCCAACAGGACAACAGCCTTGTGCAGCTGCTCTCCATTTGCCTCTTCCAAGATGTGATCATGCTAGTAGTGGCGAAGGGAGAAAAGCCCCTGAAGAAGCCTGTGAGCCAGAGCCTGCTCCCACTCTTCTTCCACTGCCACGATGAGAACCGGTGTGTGGCACAGGTGAGGCCTCCTGGGTGTCCCCATGGAAGGGGGCTCAGCTGTCTCCCCACCCCCTGGCACCTGACGGGCTCCAGCCTCCTCCCAGCCCTGGCACAGAGATTCGGCTCCTGTGCCCTGGGCTGTGGTGCCATCTCTGGGTCTCTGCTGCTCTGCAGGCCTCTCGGGAAACGCTGCTTTCTGCAGTGAGGTTCCTGAAGAGGAAGGATCTCAAGCAGCCGCTGCAGACGGATCAAATGTGGAGATTTGCTGAGTGCTTGGTAAGGACAGCCTGGAATGCCCAGCCCAATCCCCGGAGCCTGCCCACGGCGCCCAGTCTGTGGGGTTGGCAGCTGTGGCCCCTGCCCAGTGCCGCACGCAGGGGCACCGGCCTGCGCCCCACACGCCGCTCCCTTCCCTGGACCATGCGGGCTCTGCTCCAGGCTCCTGTGGCCCCACGGCCGGTGCCGACGGAGCCCCGAGCCAGCCGGGCTCTGCTGCGGGGCGGCACCGCGGCTCGCCGGGCCCTGTGCCCCGTGCCGAGCCCGGCGCCTGCGGCTGCTGGCCGGGCCTCGGGGCTCTGTGGGCAGGGGGAGCAGCGCCGGCCCAGGGAGGGATCGCCTGGCCCAGGGGCAGGGCCCGCATCAACCCTTTCCCTCCGTGCCCTGCCGCTCTCTGCAGCTGGCAGAGGACAGGAGCCGAGCGGCCGAGCACCTGCGCCTGGCCCTGCCGTCCCTGCGGAGCGCACAGGAGGCCCTGCGAGAGGCGGCCGTCAGGTTCATGGGTGAGCGCCAAGCCCGGCTCCCTCCCCGGCCCGCCCCATTGCCGCAGCTCGGCCCCGGCCCCGCCTGCTGTGCCGGCAGCAGGATCCGGGCGCGGGCATGGGCAGCCCCCGCTGGCCTGGGCATTGCTGCTGCCGCCCTCTGGCAGCCGTGCCCTGGGGCGGCAGCGTGCGCCAGGGGCCCGGGCTGAGCCCTGCCGGGCCAGCAGGGCGTGTGGCCTCAGGGCTGGCAGCGCCCGTGGGCGGCAGCTGTGCCTCTGAAGGCAGGACACGCTCTGTGTTCCCCAGGGCTGGCCGGGCGCTACCTGACAGGGCAGCAGCCGCAGTTCCGCATCATCTGCAGCGGTGAGTGAGGCCCGGGGGCTCTCGGCGGGGGCTGCCGCTGGCAGCTGCGTTCCCTGGCCCGCCTGCCGACGGCTCCGCTCCCTGCGCGCCCCAAGGGCAGCGGGGCCACAGCGCAGACACCTTGCAGGGGCCTGCGGGACATTCCTGGCCAGCAGCTGCCAGCTCGTCCTTCTTGGCTCCTGCTTCCTCCAGGCCGAGCCAGGAGCTGCGTGGCATGGACGAGGCTGGAGGCTCCGCCCAGCTCCCCGCAGATCCAGCCTCTGACTGTGCCTCTGTTTCTCTCTCTGCAGCCCTTCAGGACATGACGGATGACAGCAGCCCTGCCATCTCATGCCTGGCGCTTCAAGCTCTGTACATCCTTTTAGCTGTACAGAGCGTTCCCTCCTCCCGGCTCCAGAGGATGCGAGACCAACTCCGCCACCTCTGGAAGTCGCGGCCTTTCCTGTGTGCCCGTGGCTGAGTGTCCTGCCGCGGCGCTGTGCAGAACTGATCCGGGAGGCTGCGTCTGCTGTGGCCACCTGAGCCTGCGGGGAACACCTCTCCTCTGCCAGCACTTCCTTTCCCTTCACCCACTAGAGGAACATTAAATTGCTGTTGTTGGATAGCCGGGTGTCCAGGAGCTTTCTCTTGGTGCAGAGTGTCTTCAGGCCAATGGGGAAGAGGGGAAAGGCTGCTTGGTCTGCGCAATTTGCCCGAGCGTGCGGTGTGAAAAGGAAAGTGGCCAAACGGCCCTTGGCCTTTGGTGGTTCCTGCAGGAATGTTTTTGTTGCTGCATCGAGTCTTCTGGAGCTGGGGGAACAAGTGTGTTTCGTGTTGAGAGAGTCTGTCTGAAATATCCCTCGTCTGCCTTATGATTGTCATGGAGAGAGACCACCAAAAAATTAAAACCCCCGTTTGCTGATCCGGTGGCTGGGAAAGTCATGTGCCTGAGGCCTGAAAGCGTTGCTAAGTTGCTGTTTTCACAGATGTTGTTTGTTATACGCTACACTGAGCTCACAGGGCATCCTGCCCTTTTGCACAATAGCTCTGGAATCCTCCCTACCTCTCAGCCTGGCTGGTTTGAGCGTTAGGGTGGTCCCCTCCTCCAAGAGAAGACTGTTCATAACCACTGTGACAGACAAGTAGAGATGTAAGAAACCTCTTCATCAAGGGACTGAGACATGAAATCCCTATGTGAGAAGGCCCCTCTCACCTTCTTCCAGAGACTGGGACTGAAAGCCCCAACTCGGGGGAGGTGTACAGGGCGAGGAAGGAAAGCTGCCCAAAGCAAGATGGATGTTGCAGGTGTAGGCAGTGGACAACAAAAACAATGACTCTCGCCTGCTGCCAAACTTGGACTGTGTGTACCCTTATTTTCCACCCCCCCCGAAGATACAATAAACTACCTTTGTTCCAGCTGCAAAATCCATCCCCTTTGCCCTAATGAAAAAGAGTATAATTGGGGTCCAGATGAACTGGGCCTCTGAGACTTCCCCGACGCAACAGGCAGGTCCTCGACTGGACTGGACCAAAGGACGTCGTCTCTATGTTTGGTAGCTCTATTCCCTCTCTCTTTCTCTCTCTCTCTCTTTTGTCTCTCTCTCTTCCCCCATCTTTTTCTCTCCCTTAATCCCTCTATCGCATTTTGCTGTGCTCATTCAATAAAGGTGCATTTGTTTCGATTATCATTGCAAACCCCCTTGTACCGTGTTGGTTCTTTTTGCACCCTTAGATCAAATCCATGAACCATCACGAAACCCGTCCGTGACGACCGATCGTGACATCCCCCGAGGACCCCTCCCTAAATTCCCCTCCAAAGCCCCCCAGCACCCCCAGACCCCGCTAAAACACCCTCAAGTTCCCCCCAGACCCTCCCCAAATTCCCCCCCAAGCCTCCTCAAGACCCCTCCCCAAATTCCCCTCACGACCCCTCCAGGACCCCTCACCTGTCCCTGCGCCTCCTCAGCAGCTCCCGGAGCCCCCCGTCCTCTCCCAGCGCCTCCCCTGCTCTCTCCAGCGCCTCCCGCAGGACCCGCCCGAGCCCGGGGCGGCTCCCGGGGGTCCCTGAGGGGGTCCCGGGGGGCGGGGGGGGGAGGGGGCGCCCGCTCCATTCCCGGCCTCGGGGTCAAGGGGCGTTGCTTCCAGCTCGGCTCTGATTGGCTGGAGCAGCGCGGAGAGCACGGGAGTTGGTGACGGGAGACGCCCGGTGATTGGTTGGTTTCGTAGAGGGAGTGGGGGCATGGTGATTGACAGGAGATGGGCGGGGCAGGCGGGCTCCGCTGAAGGCAGGTGCGCGGTGATTGGTTGGATAGAGGCAAAGAATGCGGGAATTGCTGAGGGAAGACGCCCGGTGATTGGTCGGTTCAGGTCGAGAAAGGCGAGAGCAGCTGACAGGAGGAACGCGATGATTGATTTGTTCGGTGTGTGAGAGGCGGGCATGTCTGAAGGGAGGCATGCAGTGATTGGTTGGATAGGTGCACAGAGAGGCTGGTGTTCCTGAGGGGAGACCCGCGGTGATTGGTTGGTATGGGGCCGGGCGCGCTACTATTGGCTGGGAAAAGTCCGGGATTTTTAAGGGAACATTCCTGGTTTCTTGGGGGAAAACTCTCGGATTTTTAAGGAAAAATTCCCGATTTTTGCAGTAAAAAATCACCCGGAGCTTTTGACCTTACGTGACACCAAACAACTCAAATAACCCCAAAACGCCTGAAAAAACCCCCAAATATCACCAAACAACCCCAAACAATACCTAGAAATCCCCAAATAACCCCAAACAAATCCAAAGAACCCCAAAAAACGAAAAAAACCTCCCCGAAGTTAAAGCCAAAAAAACCCAAATGATATCAAGCACACCGAACAAAAAAAAAACCCCATATACACCAACATTACCCCAAGAACCCCAAATAATTCCAAATAAACCCACATAAACCCAAATAAACCCACATAAACCCAAATAAACCCAAACAAACACTAATACTTCCAAAATACCCAAATAATTCCAAATAACCCCAAATAAACAGAAATAAACCAAGAAAAACCCGAAAGAAACCCCAATTAGTCCATAAATAACCCCAAATAAACCCCAAACAAACCCTAAATACACTCAAATAAACCTCAAGAAACCCCAGTTCCTCCCGTCCCCACCACAAAACAGATCCCGACCAATCAGAACGCGCAACACCGATGACGTTCCACTTGCTGCGCACAAACTCAGAGCCCTGGCCTCGCTCAGCGATTTTCAGCCAATCAGCGCCCGGCCCGACTCTGACTCATCACTTGCCAGCCAAAGACCAAGGCCTCTCACTGCGGTAAATACTCAGTGACGGCGCGGGGTAATTTCCAGCCAATCAGAGCGTGTCTTGCTGATGACTCATCAGTTGCCAGGAGCGGATTTGGGGAGGGGGGGAAGGTGACCCTGGGGATGGGCTGGGGACCCCAAATTAATCCAAAACGGGGTCGGGACCCCAAAACGGAGCAGGCGGGGCCTGGAGCACCCAAAACCAAACATGGGGGAGGGGACTGGCGGAACAATTGGAAAGGGGAGGGAGAGCAGGGAAAAGAGGGTTGGGACCCCAAAATTGAGGTGGGAGGGGAATGGGACACCAAAATTGAGGTGGGAGGGGAGTGGGACACCAAAATTAGGCTGGGAGAGGTATGGGATCCCAAAACTGAGCTGGGAGAGGGATGGGACGCCCTAAATTGAGCTGGGACAGGGGTGGGACCCAAACAGGACGAAGCCAATTTTGTTTGTTCCTAAAATATATAAATGAGTTTATGGATATGCAAAAAGTCTATGAATATGCAACAGGCTGATGTCATGGGAGACAAGGACCAACGGGTGAAGGTTGTTATGGCCTTCAAGACACCCCAGTTATTTTCGGAGACACCCCTTAATTATTCTGGCTTGATTACATCAGCCTGTTGCATATTCATTGACCCTCATGCATAACCATAAACTCATTTACCTATTTGAGGAACTATTTGACATGGCCCATCATTGGGGGTGTCTCCCCATTTCAGGAGCCTCCACTGGAATGGAAACTATATACCCCCTCCCTTTGATTAATAATAATAGTAATAACAATATACTAATACTAATACTACTACTACTAATGCTAATAATAATAATAATTTGAAATTAAGGAGCTCTCAGGAAAAGATATGGGAATAGAAATATCAGTTCTTTATTAGGAAAAATTAAAAATATGAATGCAGTAGTACAAAGAAAAAAACAACAGTGACAGAGTCAGAATTCTTCGGGAATCCAGTGAAAAAGGCTGACCCTCTTGGAATCCAGTGGGAAAAGGGCTGATCCCCTGGGAACCCAGTAGAAAAAGAGCTGATCCTTTGGGAATCCAGTGGAAAAGAGCTGATCCTCTGTGAATCCAGTGGGAAAAGCTTGATCCTCTAGGAATCCGGTGGAGAATGAGGATGATCCTTTGGGAATCCATTTCTTACCCCCCCAAAGACAAGACAAAGGCAGTTTTTACAGGGCATCCCAAGGGTGGAGTTGGGGTTTGGGTCAGGGGAGGAGTTCTTAGCAACACAAGAAAGGTGACATTAACATCCTTCCTCTTAGCAACAGCAGTACTTGACACAGAACGCGTCCCCAAATCCTAAATTCCCTCTAAAACAACTGAGAAATTATGGAACTTCAGATATATTCGATCAATTTCCTTCATTTAACCCAGTTTTGGGTGTTTTTAAAGGATGAAGGTGAAGTAGAGGAAAATTAAGGCCAAACAAAAAGTAGAAGCAGCCAGCTGTGTTGTCAACATGGATCACAGGGAATGTGAGTGACCAGGGCTGTGCCCAAAGTGCCTCCTCCAGTGGGGGAAGGAGCTGGAGCAGCGCACGAAGCTCTGCCCGCACTTGGGGCACTCGCAGGGCTTCCCTTAGTGGTGCCTCCGTTGGTGTTTGGTCAAGTGAGAGCTGCTGGAGAAGCTCTTCCCACACTGGGGACACTCGTAGGGCCTCTCCCCAGTGTGGATGCGCCGGTGAATGACGAGGGCGGAGTTGCGCTTGAATCCCTTCCCACAGTTGGGGCAGCGGAAGGGCCTCTCCTCTCTGTGAATCCGACAGTGCCGGAGGAGACAGGAGCTGGTCTGAAACCTCTTCCTGCATTTATCACACTCATAGGGTCTCTCCCCAGTGTGGATGCGCAGGTGGTTGGTGAGATCGGAGTTCTGCTTCAATCCCTTCCCGCAGTCGGGGCATTGGAAGGGCTTCTCCTCCATGTGACTCTGGTAGTGCCGGAGGAGATGGGAGCTGGTCGGAAAGCCCTTCCCACACTTGGAACACTCGTAGGGCCTCTCCCCAGTGTGGGTCCTCTGGTGCGTGATCAGGCTGGAGCTCCGGCTGAAGCACATCCCACACTCGGAGCACTTGTAAGGCCTTTCTCCAGTGTGGATCCTCTGGTGGCTGATCAGGCTGGAGCTCAGGCTGAAGCTCTTCCCACACTCCCCACACTCATAGGGCTTCTCTCCAGTGTGGGTCTTCTGGTGCACAGTCAGGCTGGAGCTCTGGCTGAAGCTCTTCCCACACTCCCCACACTCATAGGGCTTCTCCCCAGTGTGGGTCCTCTGGTGCACAATCAGGTCGGCGCTCACGCTGAAGCTCTTGCCACACTCCCCACACTCATAGGGCCGTTCCCCAGTGTGGATCCTCTGGTGCCTGATCAGGTCCCCTTTCCACCTGAAGCTCCTCCCACACTCCACGCACGTGTGGGGCTTCTCCCCATCATGGAGCTGCTCACAGAGCACCAGCTCCGAGCTCTGGCTCCGTCTCCGGCCGCCTTCCCGGCCCAGGCTGGCTCTTTCCCCCTCAGATCCCCGCCGGCTGCGTTTGCAGCCTCTCCTCGTGCGGCATCTCCAGGGCTTTTCCTCCCTGTTGGCTTCCTGCGCCGTGGAGCCGCTCAAAACGGCCTCTGCCACCAGGTTCTGCTGCGGGCATTTGTCCTCCCTGCTCTCCATGCTCAGCTCCTGCTCTGGGGGAGGAAGGACAAGGACAGGATGGGATTTGCCTCTGTGCCACAGGCAAGGGCAAGGAGATCCCCCCAGGCCTGAGCTGCAGCCGGGGCCGTGCTGGGCTGGGAGATGGAGCAGCACAGAGGGGAAAGGGGCACTGACTTCCTCTTTACCTGCCTCAGTGTCCCGGGGCATCTTCCTCTTCCTCGCAGCCTCCCAGGCCTTGGCAATGGGAAATCCTGGTTTGGGGAAAACAAGGGATGAGCGCGTTTGTAGGAGCACTGGGGGGTAGGACGGTTGGGACCGACGGAGACGAGAGATCTCTGCAGCCAGGTCGTGGAACTTGCGGTTTATTGCAAAGGGCCTGGGTGCAGGGCCCTGCTTGGAGCTGCCAGGCACAGCTCGGAGCAGGCCTGAGAGAAGAGAGGGGTAGAGAGGATGAGAGGGTAACAGAGAGCAAAAGCATAAGAGAGTAAGATTCCCATTACAATACAATCAATCTTCTTCTGTGTTGAATATTCTATTTCTCACTAACCAATCTAGAATCAGATGCAAATCCTACAGCATTTACATACAGCCAGTAAAAATCATTAGATCACCATAATGTGTTACATTTTAAACCCCAAAAACTTCTCTTTGGACCCCTTCTGCTGAGCCAGTAGGGTCTGCTCTGACCCTTGGATCTGTCTGCAAGCAAAAGGAATTGTTTCATCAAAAGGGGATTACCTTCAGTTGGGCCACACCATTGTTTCCAGTTGTTCACTAACTAAGGTATCTCAAAGCTTGCTTTCATTTCAATCTTCCTTATTCTTCCTATATTCCCAAAATCTTCTCCCAGATAATCATATTTATAAGGTTTTCCTGGTTCATCTTTTCCAACACACATTGAGTTTGAAGGTCCCTCTGCCCGAGTCCATCTCTACAAGTCACTGGCCATCTGGGCTCCAGAAAAACCTCCCAAACACCCAGATTCAGCCCTGGAAAAGCCTCCCAAGAGTTCCCCGTCCCTGGTCCCTCCCCTCTCCTTTTCAGGGATTCCCCCCTGTCCCAGCTGCTGGGGGTCATGCTTGGATTGGGGGTCCCCCTTCTCCTCAGTGCCCGCCCTGCCCAGGCTGCTGGCAGTCCCAGCAATGCCAAAAGCTCCCCCCGCTTCGCTCTCCCCATTTCGGGATGCCGGGGCTGTTTGGGCTCCCTTCTCCCCTCATTCTCTGCTCTGGGCTGCAGCGGCTCCAAGGAGTCCCCCCTGCCCCTCTCCAGGCTCTTGAGGCTCCCGCCAATGGCGGCGCTCCCCCCTCTCTGGGCTCTCCCCTTTGGGCTCCTGGGGGACACAGGGCTCTGCTCCTCAAGGCTGCCTCTGCCGGCAGCCGCCACCACCACCCCCCGATGTCCCCCCAAGGGGCCTTTTCCGCTCAGCCTTGGACTCCTTCATTCTCCAAACATCCCCAAAAAACCCAACCAAGGGACCCCTGGATTTATTAGTTAAAAAACCTCATTTAATTGAGAAGAAAGATAATATCCCATATGTTAGACAGGAGATTTTAGGAGAATAAAAATCTTTGAAGTATCAGAAACACCCTAGACATAACAAGAAAAGACAAAGGGAAATGAAAGGGAGAGGAACAAGAGGAAAAATCATAAAGAGAGTGGGATCCTCTGCAGGTCTTGCCCCCTCCATTCGCAGCCCAGGCGCCTGTCCCGGGTCCCGGCTCGCTGCCCGCCTCAGCTCCGCCTGCCCCGGTTTCCATCCCAGGTGCGGCCTCACGGCCCAGGGCAGCTCCACCTGCCCCAGCGCTGTCGCTCAATTTGTGTGCCCTGCTCCCACTGCCTGGCCCGCGACCGCTCTGCCGGCCATGCTGGGGAAGATGGGGGTTGCTCTGTCCTGCCGCCTGCTCCGATGTCACCGCGCCCACCGCACCCAGGGGGGGGTCCCAGCCATCCCATCCCCGGCTGCCCTGCCCGTGCCACCTGCGCTGGGCACCGCCACTGCTGCCGGGCTCTCCCACCTGCCTTTGCTCTGCCGGCAGCTGCCGGATCAGCCGCCATCAGCCATGTGGGGGCTACCCACGCTCCACCTCGGGCTCCACGGGAAGATCCCCCTCTGGCGATTCCGGCAGCAGACCCTGCCCACGCTCCCACTGAGCCTCGGTGGGATATCCTCCCCTGACCCCGTCCTGCTCTGAGTTACGGCCCCTTGGTAACCACAGCTCCGGCTGTTCAAGGAAACTCTGTCTCTCTCTAGAGGAAGCACCTTATCAAAACACTAGGAGCTCAGTTAAAAGGCAGCCCTCTCCAAATTCTTTCTCAAAACATGGTAGAAAGGCTAGAGAAGGTAAAAAAGTGAAAGAGTTAGATGAAGAGATTGCTCTATTTCCGTTCAGAGAGGTTCCCATGGGAGGGATGTGCTGCCCTGCCCCGCGGGGGCCACCAGCGCCCCTGCCGGCCATGCCCGGAACTGCACCCAAGGGCAAAGCGCCACAGCCCAAAGGCCGGGACTGGGTCCGGGCTCTGTTTGCTGTCAGTGCCGCAGCTGTTGGTGTTTGTTTGCTTTATTATACACACTAGTAAAGAACTGGTATTCCTATTCCCATATCTTTGCCTGAGAGCCCCTTGATTTCACTAGTCTAAAAATTAAGATGGAGGGGATTTGCATTCTCCATTCCAAGAGAGGCTTTTTCTGCCTTCCCAAGCAGACACCTCTCTTGTAAAGCAAGACAAGCACCAACAGGCACTGAGGGGGGCTGCAGGAGGGGCACAAGAAGGCCCTGCAGCACTTGGGCACAAAGGCACAGCAGGTGAATGCAAGAAGGGAGCAGCAAAAGGCCAAGCTGAAGGCAAAGGCCATGGCACAGTTCCTACAGCCCCTGAGGGATCAACCCCAGGGCCCAAGGGGGCCCCAGCACCCAGGGCACGGCTCAGCCACAAGCACCTGGCAGAGGCATTGCCCTCCTCGGCAGGGGAGAGCCCACCCAAACAGCCCCTGGCAAGGAACCAGGGCTCCAGCTGCAGGGCACAAGGACAATGCAAGCACAGACAGCAGCACCCTCAGGACCAGCAAGTCCACCCCTTGATGCACATGGATTGGCAGGGCTGTCACAGCTCCCATCACACCAGGGACCCTCCACACTGCAGCCCTTGAGAACATTCAGGGTGGGTCTGCATTGAGATGAGGCATTTCCTGATGGACATAGGGGCTTTTCAATCCACTCTGAACCTTCGACATATGGGGGGGAAAATGCTAAAAATATGTTTAATTAGTGAGGGGATAAGTGGGAAAGATGCGTGGTTTTATTCAACCACTATTGGTACATCTGGGAAAGGAATTTGAAATACATGAATTTTTACTTGGTCCTAATTGTTATCATGATTCACTGGAAAGGGATTTGATCACTAAACTTGGAATGCAAATTAATATTATAAACGGTGATACAGAGGCCAGTTCTATTGTACCTCTGTGTCAAATGTCTGGCCAGGCCTATATTGAAGTGAACCCTGAAGTTCTGGCAGTCCCAGGGAAAGAGGGAAAATTAATATGGAGTCTATCCAAAGCACTCTGAAGCAAGCAGGACAAGTGGCGTCTAACAGCAGCACCCTGTTCCAGGGAAGGGAAGGAAGGGGAATCAGACACAATACAGGTCACCACCCCATGCTCAGCTCAACCCGCGCAGCTGTGTGTGCTTGTGAGAGCCTGGCACTGAAATGCCCTGAGCAGGAAGGCTTCAATATCTTCTGCTGACACCATGGCACCTAACAGGGGGGCAAAAGCAATTCTCACTGCTTCAGCAACCACTGGAGCAGATATCAAGGCACATTCTCCCACAGGAAGCTGGGCTGGCACACAGCCTGCCCTGGCACTTTGCTGCTGCCAACACCCAGCCAGGACATCGGCTCCTGCCCAAGGAGTGCAAAGCAGCACCACTGGTGGCCAAGGGGCCCATGCCAAGTGTCCCTGAGGCCAGAAACAGCCGCCAGCACAGCTCAACACGGGGGGACCCCTCAGCCTGGCCTCAAGGGCTCTGAAGCCCCGGAGATTTGCACTTCCCGCCCGCAGCAGGAGGATGGGAGGCCGCCCCTGAGCCTGCCCTGAAGGCAACGCAGCAGCAGCCAGGGCTCCACAGCGGGCCAAGCCCAGGGGGAGGATATCTGACCCTGCAACAGAAATGGGTGAAGTTGCAAAAGGAAACAGAACATGGAGAATGTTGCGAAAACTTCACTATAAACAAATGGGGGGCAATCATCCCTCTGCCCACCCCCAACATGTTCTGTCAATGTCTATTTTATATACGGTATATTAGAGCACCGGGGTGTTTCTGCTACTCCAACTTCAGCGAAATCAGCTGGGAATCCAAGTTTAAATTGATATTTAAATTAGAGAAAATGGGCCATTGATGCAGCCCTGGCTCCTGAGGCAGTGCAAACAATTACAAAATCATAAACGTCCACCAGAACAAATCCTACAACATCATGGACCAGCCCTTGGGAACCCCAACCAATTCATATCAGGAGCCACAGAACCCATTTCTCATTTCAATGGCATCACTAGATTACAAGCTCTCCTCGCAATAACCAACCAGACAGCTCCAGCTCCTGACCTTCCTGCCGACCAATCCACTGAAATGAGGAACACTTCACCAAGGGACGGGATCAGATCATCTGTAAGCAGAAAAAAGAGGAATTTGTGGAAAATTAAATGTCTCAAACTGCTCTTGGCAAACAGATGACAAAGGAAAAGTGGTGAAAAAAAAAACAACAGAAACAAAAAAGCAGTTCATGTATTGGTCCAAATGTGGAAAGGATGGGAAGGGGACACGATTTCGTGGCTCCCTCACAGACGATGGGTTAAACGAATGTTGTTTCTTCTCTGACGTGCTATAGCAACTCTCATCTTTTTACCATGCTCCACACCTTGAGAGTGCAGTTCATTCAGCAGCTGAGCAAGGGCATGCAGGTGGCAGCCAGGCCTCCAGATGCAGAAACGACTAAAGAAGGACAGGGAATGAGGACACTGCGAATAATCCCAAAACCTAAGAAGACTCAGTAAGGAAAAAAGAAAGAGAAAAAAAAAAAAAAAGGAAAAGAAAACAAAATCACTGAGTGAATCCACCTGGAGATTGGGTCAGGGACTCGTACATAAAGAAGGAAAAAAACATCAGTTTCAAAAATTGTTACTAATTTACATGGACCGCTGCTCAGACAAAGTCCCGCTGAATTCCTGAACTTCCAGAAGAACAAAGACTTAACAGAGCCGTGAATATCGGCTGTTATACAAAAGTGGGGGTGCACATTAACGAGGACACGCACTTACCGGATCGGGAGGTCTGAACCTTCCAAGTACCTCAGCCAGTGGGCAAAGGGAGAGGGAGATGAAGCCGGGAAATGAGGATAAAAAGGAGGCTGCGAACTACAACAATGGCAGAGAGCACACGGCAAATGCCCCACGGCCTCTCCCTCTGCCCAGCAATAAAGTCACTTTTACAGGACTCCTCTGTCTCCTCTGCGCACAGAAACCTCCGGCCACGGCAATTTCCCCGCACAGCCCCGGGCACGGGGCAGCCCCCTCTGTCCCAGCCACAGCAACCGGGCCGAGCCAGCGCTGCTCCGCCAGCGGCTCCTGCCGAGGCAGCGGCCGCAAGGAGACCGCGGGCAGCCGCTCCCGCAGCGCCCTCACGCCAGCGGCAGCACGGGGCGGACACGGCACAACGAACCCGCCCGAGCCCCCTGCCGCCCCCGTGGCCCGCAGCCAGCCCCGAGCCCCCGCACAACCCAGCGCGGCTCCCACCTGCGCTGCGGCCTCCTCCGAGCTCCGCCGCCGCCTCACCGCGCTCTGGCCGCTGCCGCCGCTCACGGCACTGCACACACGCTCCGACAATGGCGCCGCTGCCCAGCCACGGCCGCCCTCAGCCCGCCACCGGGGCCCTGATCCGCCCCGCTCCCACCAATCAGCGCGCCACAACCACGACTGACGGCATCATCGCCCAATCCCAGCCAGGGGCGGGCTCTGCACACGGCATAGCCCCGCTCCGCGCTCTCAGGGCGCCCCGGGCTGCGTGAGGGCAGAGCCGGAGCTGAGGAGCAGCCCTGGAACGGGCCCGGGCCCGGGGGGATTGAGCTGAAAACACAAACAAACTTCTCCGCAGCTCCCGCCACGGCTTTCCCGGCACTGCGGCTCTGGTGGCTCCGGCTCAGCGGGAAGCCCTGGAGCCTCACTTCTCCTACCCCTAATTAGGAGCATCAGGGCATCGCTTTGATTTTCCCCAAAAAGGGAAAACCGCCCCAAATCCCTGTGTATGAGTGGGGGAGGGGAGAGATTTCGGACAGAAAACTCCAAAAACTCAGAGCAGGATAATGAGAAATAAGTGAAGACCCTTAAATCCAGCTTTCCCCCACGCCTCCCTCCTTCCAGCTGCACCTCCTACCCCGGCAGTGCCGCAGACAGGGAATGGGGCCGGGCTCAGTTCATGCCCCGGGGCTTCTCCCTCTGCTCAGGGACAGGAGTCGTTCCCCTGCTGCACCCTGGGCTCTCTCCCACCGGAGACTTCTCCAGGAACTTCTCCAAGCTGAGTCCATCCCACGGGGCACAGCCCCCTCCAAGTGCTGCAGCGTGGGTCACTGTGCCACAGTTTCTCAGTGCTAATCTCAGGGGACTGTCTCTCGGGATATTACCACTACAGCACTCGCAGCAGAATATACACACGGAATTTTAACAGTTCTGAGCAGAAATTAAAAGAACCAACGAGAGAGAGAAAGAGCGAGATTCCGATCGCGGCGCTCCGGAGCGGCGGTGCGGGAACGATCCCTGCGCCAGCACTGCCGGCCCCAGGCCAAGCCCAGCCCCGCAATCCAACCCCGCTGCTCACAGCGCCCGCCCTCCCCGGCCCGGGGCACAGCGAGCCCCGCACCCGCTGCGCTCCCGAGCACAAAACGCCCCTTCCCACCGCGCTCACCCGATAAACACAGCGCCCCTGCAGCCGCTCACGCCTCTCTCGCTCCTCCCGAGCTTCTCGGCCTCCCGCACCCTCTGCCCCGCACCTGGGCCCCGCCAGTGCCGCGGGCTGGGGGCAGCAGCTGCACCTTCCTCTGCCTCTGCTCCAGCCCTGCCCAGGTGCCTCGGCTCCCTTCGTGCTCGCCACAAACTGAGGCCTTCACAAGGCTGACCTAGAACAGAGGCCAGACACGGTTACACAATAAAGCAGGCATTTGTTAAAAGGCCTCCATGGATACACCTTGGGCAGAACAAGAGCCCAGCCAGGGCTACGCCCAAGATGCACCAAAATGGCCACAAAATGGACGGCTGGTCACGAGGTCTGTCAGTTTTATAAGTTCTGCTCCATTTGCATATTGGAGTTAATTGTCCAATTATGTCTTTAGATGATGAAGTCCCATCCTTCTTGTTTTTCTCTCTTCAGTGCCCGTTGTTTATGCTCTTGGGCCTGAAGTTTGGATTATTTGTCCTTGGGTTCACAGCTGGAAAGGAATTGTTTTGTCTCCCTGCTCTGTGAACAGAGCTGAGCATCCCTTAATATGAAGCCCAGACCCACAGAGTAAAGCAGCACAGAATCTGAAAAATAGAAAAGCCAAAACCTGAGGCATCAAATCCATGAGAGCCCCCCACACACTCACCACGCCTCCCCCTCGGCACCCCCCAGGCCCTCCCCATTGATTGAAGTCCCCAAAATGCTCTCAGGCCCCAGCCCCTCAGCCCCCCTGAACCCCCGGCCTGTGTTCTCACCTGGGAAACCCCAAATCTTTGGGAATTCTCAACTGGGATGACCCAATTCCCTGGAAACCTCACCTGGGACCCCCAAAACCTCACCTGGGAACTCCAAACCTTCCAGGATCTCCCCAACTCCCCCAGGACCCTCCAAACTTTATCTGGGATTCCCCCAACCTCCCCCGGGAGCCCCCAAACTCCACCTCGGATCCCCCAAACCCCCAAAACACTGGCGACAGTGGGACAGAACTGGTGGCACTGGGTTGCTGACACTGGAATGGAACTGGTGGCACCAGGTTGGTGGCACTGGAATGATGACACAGGGGTGGTGGCACTGGGACAGCTTTAGGGACACTGCGGTGGTGACAGTGGGATAGAACTGGTGGCACTGGGATGGAATTGGTGGCACTGGGCTGGTGGCACTGGGATGGAACTGGGGACACTGGGACAGGACTGGTGGCAGTGGCACAGGGACACGGGGATTGAACAGGTGGCACTGGGCTGGTGGCACTGCCGTGTCCCTGGTGCCACCTGTCCAGTGTCCCCATGTCCCTGCAGTGTCCCTGCGGGTGGCCGAGGATGGTCACCTGCTGCTGGCCCTGGCCATGGTGGCCGTGTCCTGCAAGATGGCCTGGCGGGATCTGGGGACATTGCAGCATCACCTGGCCACCAGCAGGGCCACCAGCAGGACATGGCCCTGCGCCTGCATGACCGCGCCCGGCGGGTGGCGGCCACCAGGGCCAGCGCCGAGGCCACCACGGCCACCAACGAGGTCACCGCGGATGTGCTGGGGCAGCTGGAGGAGGTGACGCGGGCGCTGGGGACGTTGGTGGCCGCTGTCACTCAGGACAAGGAGGTGACGCCATGGGGGACAAGGGGACAGGGCTTCCCCAGCGCTGCCCAGGTTCTCGGGGACATCATGGTGGCCTTGGGGACACCGGGGGAAGGGCACAAGGAGGTGACACGGAGGCTGGAGGTGCCCCAGGGGGCACTGGCGGGGCAGGGGTAGGGACAGGGTGGGGACACGTGGGTGGCACTGTCACCACTGGGGCACGGGGACACCCTGAGGGACATTGGGGACCTTGGGGACACCCCCGTGTTGTCCTTCCCTTGGGGACACCAGGGCCAACTTGACATCCCCTGTCCCGTTTTGGGTCACCACAATGTCCCTGATGTCCCCGCAGTGTCCCCAACAGGACATCGGGGGACACTTGGGCCTTGTTCAGGACCCTGAAGAGACATCAGGGCCATGTGGGGACACTCAGGGGACATTGGGGTCTCGTTGGGGACATCGGCGGGACATTGGGGACCCCGCCCTGGCCCTGCCGGCGGGGGGCGGTGCTGGGGGGGTGACCTCACCTTTCCCTCGCCCCTCCCCACCCCCCCGGCCGCCCCATTCGGGCGAGTCTCTGACTGTCGGGTGTGTTCACTCCCCGGAGTGTCACCAAAGTGTCAGCAGAGTGTCTCCAAGGCGTCCCTGGTGTGTCCCCCAGCAGCCATGGAGCCCCGCGAGGTGCGACAATCCCGGCGCGGGGGCGGGAGGGGACACAGGGGACACAGGGGGTGGCGGGAGGGGCCGGGGGGGCCAGAGGGGACCAAGGTGGTGGAGGGGCAGGAGGGGAGAGGGGTTCACAAGGGGGACAGGAGGGTGTGGCAGGAAGGGGGGATGTGACAGAGGGGTGGAGGGGACTGAGGGTGGTGGGGTTGGGGGGGACAGTGGGGGGCAGGCTGTGGCAGAGGGGACGAGGGAGTAACAAAGGGACAGAGGGGACAGCAGAGCCCTCCAGGGAGGGGACGAATGGGACCCTGGGAGGGCACAAAGGCACCACCACAGGAGGCCACAAGAGCCCCCAGGTCCCTGACACCTCCCCTGTCCCCTCCTCAGCTGTTCCCATCCCTGCTGGAGTCGCTGGTCACCGTGGTGGCCACCCTGAACAAGGTAGCAGACACCACGGCCCCACTGGAAAAATTGATGAGGTGCTGGATGTGCCCCCAGAGTGCCTGCACGCAGGCCTGGAGGGCTTTGCCACTCGCCTCCGGAACACCCTGGACCACGGTGGCATCACCTGGTGGCACCGTGGTGTCACCTTCGAGCACAAGTACACTCTCACCTCCCTGGGCCAGGCCCTGGCCGCCTATGAGAGCACCCCATGGATCACCTGGGCCCAGGTGACGAGGGTGGCCAGGGCCTGGCGGAAGTCGGTGGCCACACTCGTGGACAGCTGGTTCCAGCTGCTGGGGAAGGCCACCGAGCTCCGGGACGCCTGCAGGGACATGGTCGCCGGTGAGGGCACCACTGCGGCCATAGAAGCTGCTATGGGAGAAGCCGAGGTGGACAGCAGTGAGGAGGAGGAGGAGGCCACCACAATGAGAGAGCAGGCAGAGGTGGCCTTGGAGATGCTGGAGCAATTGGTGGCCGCATGTGACGAAGACACTGCATTCCCCCGGGAGCTGTGGCGCAGGGTTCGGGACATCGAATCTGCCCTGAAGGGGACAAATGAGCCGACCCGCGACTTCCATGTGACCTTGGCGGCCAAGGTGGCCGAGGCCAGGCGGCTGTGGGATGCCAGCGCCCGCCTGGCCAACGATCACCTGCTGCACACACTCGGGGACATGGAGTGCATCTAATGGGCTTCCTGTTATGACCCTTGGCTTGATAACCATAGCCACCGTGAGGTGGTCGAGAAATGCCAAAGAGCCATCGAGGACATCCCAAGTCTGCTGTGGGAACAGTGATGTCACCACTGTGCTGTCACTGGGGACAGTGACTTCATCGGGGACATCACTGGTGTCACTTGTCCCCTCCCTAATCCCCACATGGGATTTGAGACAAATTTAGGGAATTTTCTGGGAATTTTCTTTGAAATTGTCCCAAATCCTGATGGGAATTCCTGGGGTACTGTCACTTGGGATGCTCAGGGACACACAGGGACACTTTGGGGACACGCAGGGACATGCAGGGTCATGGTAGCAGGTCAGGGGGTGAATGAGCCCCCTCGGTGCCTTCAGCAGAGGCAGCTTTCCGCCGTGGCTGCAGTGGAGCCGGGTTATAAATGACAATATAACAATTGGCTTTTGCAATTCCTGTATTGGCTTTTGCAATTGTTGTTATTGATCACAAGTATTTTGCTATGGTGCTTGATATTGATACTGATGACTGATAATCCCTTGCAGCTGCTTGCTGGTACAATATAATCTATCCATTGATGTGTGCACTGTGTTACCCATTTATTGTTCGCCTAATGGTGCCTTGAGTCCCTGCCTCTGCCCCCAGCCCCGTTATCATCAAGGACCCCCCCCCAATCTACCAGGGCCCCCCCATTCACTGCTCCCCCCCTCCACCGATTCCCCCAAAGCGCTGGGACCCCCCCGATCCATGAGCTCCCCCCAGTGCGCCAGGACACCGACACCACCATCCATGGGACCCGACCCTCACCCCCCACCCCTCACTGCCCTCCCACTCACCAGGACCCCCCAATCCATGGGACCCCCCCGCACCCACCAGGGCCGCCCCCGGCACCCCCCCCATTGATTGAACCCCCCCGAAACGCCCCCAGCCCCTCCCCGGCCCCCCCGAGCCCCCGCGTTGGGCCCCGGTGGGGCCGCCGCTGAGCGGAGCCTGTCAATCAACGCCGACCGGGCTTGTAGCCACGCCCATGGGGAGGCGGGGCCCCGCGGGGCGGCCAATGGAGACTGGCAGAGAGGGGAGGGGGCGGGGATTGGAAAGACAAGGAATGGGTGCGTAGAAAAGGGGCGGAGCCCCATAAGCTGCGGCCAATGGGGAGGGGAGAGGGCGTGGCCTGGGATGCGAAAAAAGGGGAGCGCGGGAAAAAGCGGGCAAGGAATGGGGGTGTGGGAAAGGGGCGGGGCCTGGAGGGAAACAAAAGTGGGCGTAGCTTGACCGAGAAGGAATGGGGCGGGGAAAGGGACGGGGCCTAAAAGGAAACGAATCTGGGCGGGGCCTGGCGAGCAAGGAATGGGGCGTGGGAAAGGGGCGGGGTTCCAAGCGAAGCCTGGAAAGGGGAGAAAAAGAGACCCCTTGGGGACATTGGGGGGTTGTTGGGGACACCAAGGCTCCCAAGCGATCCCAAATCCTACTGGATCCCAAGGAATAACCTGAAATGGTCTCAAATCCCAAATCTTGGATCTAAAACTTCCCAGATCCCAAATGCCGCTGGATACCCCAAATCCAATCCTAAAAGGTCACAAATCCTGGATCCAAACCAATCCCAAAGCCCAGACCCCTACTGGATCTCCAAAAACAATCCACAAAACCCAATTTCAAATCAAGATCCTGGCAGGAAAATGGACAGGGATAGTGGGACAGGAAGGGGGACACTGGGGTGAAACTGGTGGCAATGGGATGGAGACATTGGTATGGGGACAATGGGGTGGTGGCACTGGGATGGAACTGGGCAGGTGGCACTGGAGCAGGACTGAGGACACTGGGCTGGAGCTGGGGACAATGAGAGGGGACTGGGAAGACTGGGATGGTGACATTGGTATGGGGACAGTGGGGTGGTGGCACTGGGCTGGCACTGAGAGCACTGGGATAGAACTGGGCTGGTGGCACTGGGATGAACCTGGTGGCACTGGGATTGAACTGGGGACACTGAGGTGTGACAGTGGGGCAGCCCTGGGGACACTGGACTGCTGGCACTGGAGTGGTGGCACTAGGATGGAACTGGGGACATGGGGACAGGGCTGGTGGCAGCGGCACAGGGACACTGGGATTGAACTGGTGCCACTAGGATTGAACAGGTGGCACTGGATGGGTGGCACTGCTGTGTCCCTGGTGCCACCTGTGCGGTGTCCCCGTGTCCCCACAGTGTCCCTGGGGTGGCATGGACGGTCACCTGCTGCTGGTCCTGCCCGTGGTGGCCGTGTCCTGCCAGGTGGCCCAGCAGGGGAGGAGACATCGCGGTGTCACCTGGCCACCAGCGGGGCCACCAGCGGGCCGTGGCCATACGGGGGGCGGGGCCTGGTGTTGTGACATCATCTCGCCCCGCCCTTTTCCGGCGGGCGCCATTCCTTGGACATCGGCTCCGGCGCTGCGGGGAGATCGAACCGGCACCGAGAGATCAAAGGAACGATGGGAAGGGTTCCCCTGAGTGATGGATGCAAAAAGAGATTTGCCTTCGCAAACAATCGGGGCTTGGGGGGTTAATTAATTAATTAATGCTGGCATCAGCAACCCAGTGCCAGCCCAGTGTCCCCAGTCCTGTCCCAGTGCCACCAGCCCAGTGCTCCCAGTGCCAGCCCAGTGCCACCGCCCCAGTGTCCCCATACCAATGTCACCAACCCAGTGTCCCCATCCTGTTCCAGTGTTCCTGTCCCAGTGCTCCCATTTCTGTCCCAGTGTCCCCAGTTCCACCCCGGTGGAAAAACAGTAAAAAAGAAGAATTAATGAATTCTTCTCTCATCACCAGAGAGTGGAAACACGACACGATTTAACTGCAAGGAGAAATAAAATAAATTGGTTTAATGCACAAGACAGCGTGGAGGCAAGTCAAGGGTTAAAACCAAACAAAAGAACATCTGGACTCACAGGAATGTTTGAAAATAATTTATATAGAATATAGAAAATTATATGCATAATTTTATATTAAAAGGAGCAAATTTTTAGTTAATATATGAATAAGACATAAGTATATTATAAATTCTGTTAGTATAAAAATACATTAATGTAAAATATTTTAATCAAATATACAATATATCCATTGTATTACTCTCTATATAGAATACTAATATATATTTTGATTAACATTATGTTATGAATATGCATAAACCCTAATGAATATGCATGAACCTCTGCGATGTAACAGGACGTAAAGAACATGGCTTAATTAACGGTGAGCTTTTGGCAATTAGCACCAGAATTTTAACCTTTAATGAACTTTTATAAATATTTCAATTCTGACCCGTGTTTCTCACAGGGGGTCCCGGCTGACAATGGGGGAGGGGGGGACAGGACTGAGCCTCAAGAGATCCCCCCAGTGCTGGGGACCCCCTGTGCCCCCCCAGCACTCGGAGCCCCCTGGTCCCACTCCCGGCTCCCCCCAGTCCCGGTGCTGCTCCCGGGGGTCCTGCGGCTCTGGGGGCTCAAAGGGGAGGGGGCAGAACCCCCGTGATGGGGGGGGGGCACAATGGGGGGTCCTGGCCCGGCGCTCGGGGGGGTCGGTGCACGAGGGGGGGTCCGGTCCCTGTCCCGGTGCTCGGTGAGGGGGGATCATGGCACGAGGAGGGTCCAGTCCCAGTGCTGGTGCACAGGGGGTGCTCAGTGATTCGGGGGAGTTTCCAGTGGCCCCAGTGCACGAGGGGGGGTCTCAGTGCTCAGTGATTTGGGGGGGTTTCTGGTGGTCTCAGTGCCTGAGGGGGGCTCCCAATGAACGATGACAGCACTGATTGATGGGGGGGTCTCCGGTGGTCCCGGTGCACCAGGGGAGGGTCCCGGTTCCTCGGGGGGGGTCCGGTGGTGCCGGTGCACGAGGAGAGGGAGGGAAACTCGAGGGTCCTGATGCCTGAGGGGGGTCCTGAGGGGGGCATCCCGGTGCACGAGGACGGTGAAATTCGGGGGTCCCGGTGCTCAGGGGGGTCCCAGTGGGTGCTCAAGGGCAGTGTGTGACACAGAGAGAGACCCCGGTGACACCAGGGACCCCCACACAGTGACTGGGCCAGTCCTGGTGACACTCAGGGGTCTCTTGGTGCCACTTGAGGAACCGGTGGCACTCTGGAGGCTCATGGTGACATAAGGAGCTGGTGGCACTCGAGGGGCTCTTGGTGACACACAGCGCTGTGGCACTCAAGGAGCTGGTGGCACTTGACTGCCCACAAGTCTCTCCAGTGACATCACTGCACCAATGACATCACAGTGGTGACATCACTCTCCCCGCAGCAGCCTTGGGATGTCCTTGATGGCTTTTTGGCACTGCTCAGCCACTGCATGGCTGCCGGGGCCACTGGGGCCACTGTGGCCACTATAGGGACTCAAGACGAGGTCGTGGATGTCCCAAAGTGTCCCCAAAAGGTGATGCTTGAACAGGTGGGCGCTGGCCTCCCACAGCTGCTCAAACTTGGCCACTTTGGCCACCAAGTCCTCAGGGACATTGGGGGATGCCTCCTTTGTCCCCTCCAGGGCAGCCTCAATGTCCCTGAGCTGGCACTCCATGTAACTGATAAACTCAGTGGCTCTGTCACATGCATCCACCAAGCGCTGCAGTGGCTCCAGGGCCACCTCTGCCCAATGTCTCCTCCTGATGGCCGCCCTCGCCCACCTGGAGGCCACCACGGCCTCTCCCATGGCCTCGTTGGTGGCCATTGCCACCTGGGTATCACGTGTGGCCCCCACTGAGGCCTCCTCATCCCTGTCCAGGGCCACCATGAGCTGCTGGGCTGTGGCTGCCAGGTTGTCCCCAGCTGTCCCCGGGCAGGTGGCCTTGTCCTGCTGGTCCCTGGCCCAGGCGAGGGCTGCGTCCTCGCAGGCATCACGGAGCTTGGTGATCTCCTCGACCAGCTGTTTCCATCTCTCCTCACACGCAGACACCAACTCCCGCCAGGCGCTGCCTGTGGCTCTCACATCGGCCCAGGTGGCCCCAGGGGTGGCTCCGAGTATTGGAAAAAAATGCTCCCAATATTACCAGTTAGATTGTGCCTGGGCCAGTCTGACCCTCGCTGCTGGGCCAAAGGCAGCAACTGCGGTGTATCACCCCAGAGATACCTTGGCTTGCTGGTGGTTGCAGCTGGGCACTGAACAAGTCCAGGCTTGTAAGGGACCCTGTTACCTCAGGAGGGATAGCTTCAGGCGATGGTGAAGAGAAAAAGGAGATGGATTCTGCTGGAGGGTTTAATGTCCAGAGGTTTATTACATGGTTACAGAGGTCTGAACGTGAGGAACTGCTCCAACAGAATAATGACCGCATGGTCTGATGACCTTTTTAAGCTCAGGGACAGGGGGAGGGGAGGTACAGGTGAGCCACCAACCAGGTGAGAGGGGCAGGGTCTCAGGGGAAGATGACACCCAGACAGGCCAATGACCCCTGGGCCTGAGTGGCATCCTTTGAACTTGACCAACCACACATGCCTTGCTGGAATGTTAAGTCTGAGTGACAGGACTCACTAAGCATGGGGGCAAGGGGGAAGGGAGAGAGGTATTGGCACACCTGGGAAAGTGACCTGGAAGGCCAAAATGGGACAATACAGCACACCACAACATCTCCCCCTAGTTTTGTTTAAAAAGAAGAGGACTGTGTTTGTGGTGCAGAATGATTGCCAAACCATGGTTGGTAAATCAGTTCTTCCTCTACAGGAGGGTCAGTGTTTTCCACTGAGGCTTCTAGGTCATCCATTGGAGCACTGAGGGCTTCCAAATGATAGACCTCAGGAGGGGGAGATGAGCTTGAAACTAACTTGAGAACCATGCGTTTGATTAGTCCAAAAACAATGCTAAAAACTACAATAACTATAACTAAAATAAACAGCACTAAAAACACAGTTTTCAGAATAGATCCCAACCAGCCCGAGAGTCCCCAGCCATTGAACAGTCCATTCAGCCAGTCGTCAGTTTCTCTCTTGATGTCGCTCACCATGGTTTTCATCTTGTCAATTGTGGCATGTACGTTCTCTGCCTTTGATGACAAGTCAAGACAGCAGAGTCCTTCAAATTCTTCACAGCGATGGTTGTGCAGAAGGAGCAGATAGTCTATGGCTGCCCTATTTTGAATGGTGGCTTGCCTGGTGATTTCCTCATCTGATAAGAGGTCACTCAGGGCAGTAGAAGTGAGGTTTGCCTGTTTTGCAACCCAACATTCCAATCGGCCTAATTCTCCCATGGTTTTTGCTGCCGAGATCCACGGCAGAAGGACTGTAATTGCGGTGGCCTTAAGTCTGGACCAGTGAACAATTTCTGAATTACAGTCAGGGTCTAATTGCCTTAGGTCTCTTTTTTTGATAGCCAATGTATGTGTGTTGTTTTTAGTTTGCCAATGTATTAGGTTTGTTCGATTTGGTGTTAACAGGCTCAGCTTGCCAAAGGTACATGGACCTCCGAGCAGACGAGGAGGGAGACCTGCCCATGCTCTGTCTCCACATATTAAAAACACACCCTTTGGGAGTTCACGAGGCTTGTAATCACCACCAGATGAGTGCATGACTAAAACTGAATTTTCACACCAGTTCTTGTCTGTGTAGTGTGGGTTGCTAGGGTCAGAATAGGTGTTTGGTTTAACTTCATGATATGGTAAGCGGGAATTGAATTTAAAGTGAATGCAAAAGGTTGCATTCATGGAGCCTAAGAGATGGAACTCTTGTGGCTCCCTTTTTGATACTGGTAACTTTCTCGCCCACTCCTGCCAAAACAGTAAAGGATTGTCAGCAGGGTAACGGCCAGGGGAAGGTGCGAGTAAGTTAACTTCATTTAAGGCACTCCACATTTCATTTGGGAACTCTGAGGATTTAAAAGGAACTCCCACCTGGCAAGTTGACAGGGGGTCAGAGGCTGTCGCGGTGGAGAGGCAAATGTGATCTTGTCCAAGGGCTCTGGCCAGAGTGGTCCATACATTCGCTTTGGGCTGAGGGACTAACCAGGAGGTCGCTGGAGAAATGATCGCAAGTAGGACGAGAAGCAGGCTCAGTCTCATGGCGTCTCGAGACTGCACACGAACAGCAGGATCTAAACCGGTAAAAGGAAACTTAAGACAAACATATATTACAAACTATTCCAGATAGGAGGTTTAAATGGAATTTCTTCCAGAGAACATGTGCGGCGTTTTCTTCTCCAGGCAGCATGAGCAACCTGGGGTGCTTCTGTAGATTTCTCTGAGACCTTGGGAAGATAGGGCTTTACCCATTTGGAAGGAACCCACCTTAAACCAGAGGGGGTGGACACACAGGCATATCCACGTCCCCAAGTAACCAATTTGTAGGGTCCCACCATTTTCCAAGTCTCAGGGTCCTTTACTAAAACTGGAGGTTTTTCTTTTATTAACCTATGATTGCTCCCCCCAAAGTGGCGTAGGATGGGTGGGTTCAGGCTGTCAAAAGAACAATTCAGAAAATTTATTGTGAATAGCGCCCTGGATAACCGGATGTGGGGAGGTTCCACCTTCAGAACCTGTTGTTGCTGGTCCAGGACCCTTTTAATATCACGGTGAGTTCTTTCTACAATGGCTTGACCATGTAGAAAGTTCTTTCTACAATGGCTTGACCAATGGGGAGTAGGGGATGCCAGTTTTGTGCTCTACTCCCCATTGCTGCAGGAAGCTCCCGAATTCCTTGGATTTGTAAGCAGGCCCATTATCAGTTTTCAGCTCCTTGGGGATGCCCATGAAAGAAAAAGCCTGTAAGAGGTGCTTAATAGCATCAATAGATGATTCTCCTGTGTGGGCAGAAGCATAGACCGCTCCAGAAAAGGTATCTACACTAACGTGAACATATTTCTGCCGTCCAAAAGACTGTATGTGTGTTACATCTGTTTGCCACAGTTCACAACTGTTCAGTCCCCTTGGGTTTGCTCCCGTACTCACTGTAGGGAGTGCATGTTGTTGGCAATTTGGGCATGTGGCCACAATCGCTTTGGCCTGTTCTCGAGTGATGTTAAACTGACGAACCAGGCCAGGTGCATTTTGGTGGAAAAGCTGGTGGCTGATTTTTGCCTGTTCAAAAACATTTGGGAGAGTGGCCATCACTGCAGGTGCAGCAAGAGCATCTGCCCTTCTATTGCCTTCAGCGATAAACCCTGGCAAGTCAGTGTGTGACCTGACATGCATCACATAAAATGGTTGCTCTCGGTGAGTGACTAACTTTACCAGTTTTGAGAGCAATTCGAAAAGTGCGATGTTAGACACATCTTGCAGTATTGCTTGATCTGCCCTGGATACTACTCCTGCCACGTATGCAGAGTCTGTAATCAGATTAAATGGTTCTGAGAACCTTTCAAAGGCCCTAACAACTGCAGCCAATTCAGCAACCTGAGGTGAACCTTCCACCTCAGCAATGTCTGTCTCCCACTGCTGGGTTTGAGGATCCTTCCAAGTCATAACGGACTTGTGGGACCTCCCGGATGCATCTGTGAAGACAGTTAGAGCCTTTTTTAAAGGTCTCCTACTTAGAGCACTTCTCAGTTTTAAGGTAAATTGAACATCTTGTTCGAACAATTTGTGAGCGGGCCGCGCTACCGAAATTTGTCCTGAGTAGGAATCCAGAGCAAACTGCAACACTTCATTTTCTTGAAACAATTGTTCCAGTATTTTCATAGTATTTTGACCTGATTTTAACTCAACTGGAATGTGAATGCACTTAAAATCACATCCTGCTAACTCCCTGATCCGGGTCCTTGCTTTCCGGATCAGGTCTGCTACCAGCTCCTGAGGCTTTGTCAGTCTCTTGGACCTTTTGTGACTGAGGAAAACCCATTCTATGATCAAGAGAGGGTCCCTCTGGTCCCGGTCCTTTTTTGGTGCGTTCTTTGCCTTAGTTTTTCCTCCCACTGGAAAATAATTCCATGGAGATGTGGCAACTTACCTAGGATGATAAATTTGAATGGCAGGTCAGGCTGGCATCGGTTGGCATGTCTTGTGGACATTGCAATCTGAACCTTTTCTAGAGCTTTCCGTGCCTCTGGGGTAACAGACCTAGGAGCACCTGGGTCCTCTCCCCCTTTCAATAAATTGAAAAGAGGGGCAAGGTGTTCATTAGTCAGACCGAGCCATGGTCTTACCCAATTCAAAGACCCACACAACCTGTGGACATCTGCAAGGGTCTTGATCCTTGGATTGATTTCTAATTTTTGAGGAACAATGGTCCTATTTCCAATTTCTAAGCCCAAATACTTCCAAGGTGGCATCTTTTGAATTTTCTTTTCCTGGAGCTCGAACCCTGCAACAATCAATGCATCGATCGTTAGGTCAAGCGCATGTGTGAGTAAATCATCATTGGGGGCACACACAAGGATATCATCCATATAATGATAGATGATGGCCTTCTCTGCGGCTGCACGTACTGGGGAAAGCAGGGAAGACACATACCACTGGCAGATAGCTGGAGATACCTTTAATCCCTGAGGAAAAACGGTCCAATGGTACCTTTTCATAGGGGATTCCATATTAATAGAAGCAACTGAGAATGCAAAACGCGGTGCATCGTCAGGGTGCAAGGGGATTTGGAAAAAACAATCCTTAATAACAGCTAATTTCCAGTCTTGGGGAAGCATTGTTGGGGATGGCATACCAGGTTGGGGAGAGCCCATATCTTCAATTACATTATTAATTTGTCGGTGGTCGCAGAGGAGCTGCCATCTGTTTTTGTCAGCTTTTTGGATGACAAACACTGGAGAGTTCCATGGGGACATGGTCTCCACAATGTGGCCCTTTTTTAATTGCTCTTCCACTAGTTCTTCAAGCACCTTTATTTTTTGTTTACTTAGCGGCCACTGTTTCACCTGAACTGGTTTGTCTGTTATCCACTTCAGTTTTTGGGTGGGGCGCTGTTGTTCAGTGACTGCTGTACAAATATGCTGTGGAGAGTCTGGAATATCAATTGTGACACCCCACTGGGCCATTAAATCTCTCCCTAACAAAGGTTCCGAATAATCCAACACAAATGGACGGATATTAGCCAATTGTCCGTTTGGTCCCTCAAATTGAATAATGCTTTTGGATTGTCTTGCCAATTGCAGACCTCCTACACCTTGAAGGTGACCAGCAGCATTTTCAAAGGCCAATGTGCTGGCCAGTCTTGTACGGGAATCACTGTGCAGTCTGCACCAGTGTCTACAAGCATTTCAATGCGTTTAGACTCTCCACCCCCATTGACATTACACCATAATTTGGGTTTTTCTTTCCCAATAACTTGTACTCGGGCAACTGTGGGCCCTTGTTTTTTGATATTTTCAGGTAAAGATGGCACAGGGATAGCTTGTGCAACAATTTGTCCCTTGGGAAGAAATAGGGGTGGGTGGAAACAATGCAGGCCGAGAACGAATTGCTCAGGATCTGATGTTGTCATTCCCGGAGCAATTTCGATCTCTTGTGGTGTGTGTTTGGTGTCCCCAATGACGATGTACTTACAACGAATCCGGTTCCAAGTACCTTTCAGTTCAGGATTTACAGACACAAAATGCCAATCAGTGTCCTCCAGATGGAGTGACTCAGTCAGCTGCAACCTGTAAGGCTCATTGATAGAAGACGTGGTTAACACAGGATCACCTAAATCATACACAGTCTTTGAAGCACCTGCTTCACTTACACAAACATTAATATTATCGCGCGCTTGATTTGTTGTGCTACCCTTATTCCCTTGGCCTGCTCTTTTTGTGTCTGCGCGCCTGGCAGGCCGGCGCTGGCTCTTCAGTTTTTTTGTTGTTGTTGACCCCCAGGGAGGGCTTGTAGTTCTCCTCCCCTGCCATTTCTAAATTCATCAAATTCCCTTTTCAGGGGGCACTGGTTACTCCAGTGCCCTAGGTTGTTACAAAGCAGGCATGGTTTTGTGGGCTCAACCATTGCTGGTCTCCGCTGCTGCCCAGGGTACTGCTGTGCTGAGGGGAAAGGCGCAGAGCTGGCAACGGCGACACGCTGAGGTGGTCTTGGCTGCAGCCTTGGTCTGGTGTCTTCAGCTACACTCATCAGAGGGACTTTCCTGTTACACACTAGAAGCATGTCCTTTAACGTAGGGGTAGGTTCGAGAGGAAGGCTCAGGATTGCCGCTTGACACTGATTATTTGCATTTGTAAATGCCATTTCTTCTAAAATTGCTTCTCTAGCATTCTCTTTTTTAACTTGTATTTCAATAGCTCTAGTTAACCTTTCTACAAATTTCAAAAAAGGCTCTGATGGTAGCTGTTTAATTTTACTATAGGGCTCAAAAGGCCCCTCAGGTTGTAGGGAAAAGAATGCTTTTTCAGCTGCTTCCTTTACTTTTTCGAGTGTTTCTGCAGGAATTGCAATAGCTTGGATCGAGGGAGAAGACCATTGGCCCTCACCACAGAGGTGCTCAATGGTGATAGGGTTACCACTGTTGTCTTTTGCTGTGTTTGGATCAGAATGCAAGCCTGGGAGAGCATCTTTTAGCATTTGTTTCCATGCTATTTCCCATAATTTAAATTCCGTGGAGGTCATGAGACAGGAAAAAAGCTGTTTTAAATCATGTGGAATCACTCCAGTCCAGTTAAATTCAATTCAGAATTTAAAAGGCCACGGAAATATGGACTGTGTGGACCATATTCTTTATGAGAATTACAGATCTCTTTAATCAATTGCCGTCCAAAAGAACTCCAATTAGCAGTTGGGGCTGTCCCTCCCTGTGCTGCAGGCTGAAAGGTAACAGGAGCCAGTGACAACATGGGACTATGCATTGGGTCTGCTGTTCCCTGCTCTGTATCCCTTGAAACAGAAGCATTGGGATCACAGCTACAGGTTTGGGGGATGGCAGTGGGTGTGTCCCCACCGTGGGAACCCGGGGAGGAGGCGGGGACGCAATGGGGACAGGGGGCGGGGACAGGGGGCCGGCAAGGGGCGGGGAAACCGTGGGAACAAGGGGCGGGGTCAAGGGGCAGGCAGGGGGCGGGGACACCTGGTGACATCACGTCAGCAGACGCCCCCTGGGAGGGGTAGAGGGGTGGAGCTGAGGGTATTGCAGGAAAGGGAGGGGGAGGGGGGAAGGTGTCACGAGGAACAGGAGGAGAGGGGGATGGAGCTGGAGTTTCGGGATGCTTAAGGGGATTTTGGGAAGAAGAAGACCAGGTTTGGGAAGATGCCACGTGGCATCCACCATCTTGTGGACCCCCTAGGGGCTGGGGGCCATTTTGGGTATCACTGCTCTCAGGAAAGCTAACACGTGCTGTGGGTTTCAGAGGAGGGGACACAGGGGATTGGGAAAGGTTCCACGCAGCCTGGCCAGGGCCTTGTGGACAGGGCAACTCAGGCATTTCAACAGAATTTGGGTGTCGACTTCCCAATGAGTTTGATCTGTTTAAAATACCAAGTTTTGGGTAAAGAGGTTTAGGGGTTTTAGAACTAGGAGAGGGAGAAACAGGGAGAGCAGAGGTACATCGCTTTACATTTGGCTTTTTCTCCATTTCCTTTTGTTTGAGCAATGCTGTTCGAATTTGTAAACTCCAAAACACAAATTTAGCTGAGGGGGCATTGCTAGATTGTCCTAAGGTTATCAATTCATTTCCAACTTTATCCCAGAATTGAATATTGTGGATTTCTTCAGGGGAGATTTGTGGGAAGTGGAAGAAAAGCCATCTTATCTTACAAACTGTTTCAATTTTCCCTTTGAGAACTTCACATTACTACTATTGAAAATGCTAACAATATTATAATACACTCCTTTTTGTACAATGCTGAGTTTTAAACCCATGTTAGATGTAAAAAGCAAAGTACTAAATCCTGCCTGACCAAAAACAAAGCCAAAATCAGCTACCAATTTCAGGAAAAAACCACAGATGGAAAGGGATAACGAGCCGACAAAAGCTTCACAATGCAGCTGTATATACTGCTTTTAAAATTCCCGGGCAGCAGCAGCAGGGCACGCCCTGCCGAGCAAAGGCAGAAACAAACCCTCCCCCGCCGTGGAATGCACCCCCCCGCGGAGCAGAGAGAGCAGCTACGCCATGTGGCAAGCCCAAACCGGGCCCCCCCTGCGCCACGTGTGCAGAGAACCCCCCTTCCTCCACAGAGAGAGAGAAAGAGCGTCCCCCGCGGCAAGAGAGCCGAGAGCCCCCCCTCCCCCGCACAGAGAGAGAGAGAAAGATCTCCCGACCATGTGGAGAGAGCCGAGCCTGCAGAGCCAAGAGGAAGAGAGAGAGAGCTCCCGCGCGAATTCCAAAAGACAGCAAAACATGCGGCAGAAAGCTAATAGCTAGAAATCAATGAATTCCCGTCTGTGGGGCTGCGCAGCCAAAAATGCAATTGCAAAAAGGAACAGAACTCACGGCAGAGTCTGTTTTTGAGATCCTGCTCTACCGAGAGCAGAGATACTCACCCAAAATGGAAGCTGCAGCTGGCTGGGTACAGGCAGGTCTCTTCACCGGAACAGGACCTCTCTTGGGCGAGAGAGGCTACCCTGTCCTCCGTCTGGAAAATCTGCTCACCAGAAAGGAGCTGGGCTTTCCAGAGGCGCCGAACAGTCCACGAAACTTCTTCTGGGAATATTCCCTAAGTCTCTAGCCGAGGGCTTTGCAACCAAAGCCCCTTTCAGCTGGATGCACATCTGCCAGAAGCTTCTCCAAGGTGCTGCGGGTCCGTCTTGGGCTGCAGAGTCGCTTTGCCCACCCAGGGACGCCAAATATTGGAAAAAAAAGCTCCCGATATTACCAGTTAGATTGTGCCTGGGCCAGTCTGACCCTTGCTGCTGGGCCAAAGGCAGCAACTGCGGTGTATCACCCCAGAGATACCTTAGCTTGCTAGTGGTTGCAGCTGGGCACTGAACAAGTCCAGGCTTGTAAGGGACCCTGTTACCTCAGGAGGGATAGCTTCAGGCGATGGTGAAGAGGAAAAGGAGAGGATTCTGCTGGAGGGTTTAATGTCCAGAGGTTTATTACATGGTTACAGAGGTCTGAACGTGAGGAGCTGCTCCAACAGAACCATGACCGCATGGTCTGATGACCTTTTTAAGCTCAGGGACAGGGGGAGGGGAGGTACAGGTGAGCCACCAACCAGGTGAGAGGGGCAGCGTCTCAGGGGAAGATGACACCCAGACAGGCCAATGACCCCTGGGCCTGAGTGGCATCCTTTGAACTTGACCAACCACACGACGCCTTGCTGGAATGTTAAGTCTGAGTGACAGGACTCACTCAGCATGGGGGCAAGGGGGAAGGGAGAGAGGTATTGGCACACCTGGGAAAGTGACCTGGAAGGCCAAAATGGGACAATACAGCACACCACAACATCCGAGGGTGGCCAGGGCCTGGCCCAGGGAGGGGACACTGGGGTGTTCCAGGCCCTTCCGGAGGCTCCAGGTGAAGATCCTCAGGGCCGCGTGCAGCAACTTTAGGGGCACACAGCGCCGCACACCCCGGTGTGGCCTGGTCACGGTGGCCATCACATTGCCCAGAGTGGCCACCACGGACACCAGAGCTCCAGCAGCTGGGGAGGGGACAGCTGAGGAGGGGACAGGGGAAGTGTCAGGGACCTGGTGGCACATGTGGCCTCTTGTGTGGCCCCTGTGCCCTTCTGGGATCCCATTTGTCCCTTCCCTGTGTTGCCCAATTGATAAATGACACAAAACTCGGATAAGTTTTGTGGGTGCTTTATTAAGGGCCCGGGGAACTGGGGGACTCATGTCCCGATGTCCGAGCCCCCAAATTCACGTATGGGTGCTTCCCTCTTATACATGCGATTCACGACAAAGTCTCCAAGAAACAGTTTCCCGTTTCCCTTGCCTGGTCACAGACCCCTTGTGATACATTCCTTGGTTCACAAACAAGATAATTAATCCTCTGCTATCTTATTCTAAGAGCATTGTATGCTGCCTCCAGACAGGTTAGCATTCTTACTTTCCTGCACTAGTTTAATTATTTATTAAATCCCTAAGACTGCCTGCTAGGTTACACACAAAACCCAACACACTTTCAATGGCTACAAAACTACTTAACAAACCAGTTCACACACAACTCACTATAATTAAATATTTTGCTAAATTTCATTTTTTTTCCAACACCTGGAGGGCTCTGCTATCCCCTCTGTCTCTTTGTCACCCCCTCATCACCCCAGCCACCCCCTACCACCCTCCCTGCTGTCCCTGCTGCCAGGCCCTGCCACCACACTCGTAGCCTCTGAGACAAAGTAAAGATCCATTCTGAATTAGGTGAAGTGTCTAAGAGAGGTGAAAAGTCTGTGAGGCCAAAGCTGAAGGAAGAACTCGCATGCCGAGACAGCAAGGAGACAGAGAAAGAAAAACAGAAAAGACCACAAGGTCGATTTGCCCCGACTTAGAAATTCCTTTGATAAAGAAGAACTGGTGCTAAATGTCACACGGAATGAATATGTATGAACTTATTGTGAAACTGTATGCATATGCATTTGGAAGGGGGATAAAAGAAGACCCGAGGTCTTCAGAAGTATGCATGCCTTGTTTGGGGACTTGCATCCGGCACGCATCGTAAATAAACATACCGGGCTTTACAACTTTTATAAAGTTGTGAGGTTTCTTCTTTTCTCCGCAAAACATTATGGCGAGCCAGGCAGGAGTTCTCTGTCCCTGCAGGGGCGGGGGGGATAGACGGACCTCCAAGGCGCGCCCTAGGATTTTTTCCTGGTGGGGCTCCGCTCGTCTCAGCTTGCCACCTGTGAGGACAGACAACGACCTGCTGGCCTGCGGAGGAAGATACGGTATGTACTGAGGGGCCCCAGGGGAGGGAAAGGAGAGCAAGGGAGTAAACCACCCAGAGACATCTGGGTATAGCTGATGGAGCAGCTGTATTAGAGACGGGGTTCATCGTTCTGATAGAGCAGACCGCAAGCGGTTCTGGGGGTGAGCCGGGTGAACCCGTGTATGTGTGTTGGGGGTTCATAGTTCTGATAGAGCAGAACTGTTGAGCCCGTGTGTGTTTTGTTTGTATGTGTGTGTGATGTCCGGACACTGTGTTGCTGTATGGTTAATGTGTGCATTGTGTGGTCAGTGCACTGTGTTTCTAATTGTGCAAGTGTATAAGTGTATGGTGTATAAAAGAGAATAAATCTACAGTGCTGGGGGGGGGTCAGTACTACCCGTGTTTGAAGCAGCCGAGTGAGGCCTGAGGCGTCGGCTGCAGCAGGCTGCGGGGGCAGGGACAGAAGTGCCCCACAGAGAAGCGAGTGGAAGAATGTCAGTGATGATATTTATAGTGTTTAAATGTAGTGATTTGTGTAGATTTGGTACATTTTAACCGTGAGTATGAGTATGAGCTCAGAGAGTTCCTTTGCCTTGGATGTTTGATTTTGATTGTGTCCAAGAAAATTGATGTGAGTAAATGCTGAATTATGGTATGCTATGTTGTGTTGAGAAAAGTGAGCACTTTGAGAGATATGCCCTTTCCCAGTGGTTTTGTGTAGTGATTTTCTTCCGCTGCATTGTGGTAATTTGATTCTCAGATTGTATAGTAGTGTTTGTGGAGATTTTAAGGTTTTGTTGCAACAAGAGTGGCATTTTACATAGAAGAACTATAGTACGGTGATTTATGCCTAATTACGATAGAGTTAAAGGAATTCCAAGAATCCCTCCCCCTCACAGCAATTCAAGCCTTGGCTCTAGCGAATTTGAGATAAAGGGGGGGTGGGGGTGCGAGTGGGCATATCAGAGTTTCGGCTGTGACTAGCAACAGCCTTTTTGCAAAGCAGTAAAACAAGTGTAAGTAGACACAGGGCTTAATTAGATTGTGCAAGAAGAGAACTAGAAAAGACTGATATTTTGTTTGATCAGAACATAGTGTCTCTATCACGTTTTTGATTAGCATGCTGTGTGAGGTGACAGTGGCTGTCCCCTGGGCACAGGGACAGCTCTGGCTGCCCCGTCTCCCCAGGGAACACGGGAATGGCCTGTGAGCAAAAGCTGGATGTGCAGTTATTATTGCAGTGCGGTGTTTATGAGAAACACTGGTTTTGCTGTTCTAATAAGTGTCAGGGCACATGTAAATTAGAGGTTTCTGGTCAAGCGGATTCAGAACCTAAGGTCTTAGAACTTGTGTATGTGGGAACCACATCTGATACCTGCCACCTGTAGCTGTGTGTATAGGAGGAAAGTTGAGAAACTACTGTGAAGGTCTGTAAAAAGGTTTGAGTGGAAGCGAGATAGGGCAAGGAGAAATAAATAATGAGAACTGACCAGAGCAAAGAGGTTCCTAAATTAGCCCCTTTTGGGAGGGGCTCACTGGGAGAAGGCTGCCAGTAGCAGCAGCTCAGAAAATAAAAAGATTTATAATACTTCATTGCTGTTAGTACTGTTTTAAAATAGGAGGATAAATGGGATAGAGTTTTGTATGCTGAAATGTCTTTGTGTTTTAAGAAATCACCCAGATTTCTTGAAAAGGGAAAACAAGGCAAAGAGAAAGCAAATCAAACATGTTGTTCAGCATGCAGCATAAGATAGCAACGTATGAAATCAGGCAAGGATTATCATGCTGAAATGCAAAGCAATCACAGTTCACAAAATGAGTACATATGATTTGCTAAAGGTTCCTCCCAAGGTAAGGGAGGAAGGGTAAAGATGACCTCCCCAAAAGGGAAGAATTTTTGTTGACACAAGGGCCATATATTCAGTTTTAAATAAAACTTTAGTACCTGTGGAGAATGTTTATGTTGCAGTGTGGGGAACAACTGAACAACTGGCCAGTCTGAGAAGGCATCCTTGTGCAAACCTTTAAAGTAATATGCGTACTATGTGTACCTAAAAGCTTTTGTACACTTCGCTCAATTTGCTAAACATTCTCAAATGAGAAAGGTTACTCTGGAGGCAAATGATATAAAGATGTTAGGCTTAACATTAACAGACACTGAAATTAAGAAAGACATTAGTAAGGAGATATTAGAATAAGTAAACAAGTGTTTTCAAGGGTATGGGCCTCTGCTGTACCAGGGAGAGTGAAAGATGCTCCCCCATGAGCATCAAGTTTAAGGAAAGAACACAACTAGTGAGAACTGAGTACTACCCTCAAAAGGAAGATAAGGAAGGAATCAGTCCAATAATTGATAGTAGTGGATTGAGGGCTGTCAATAAGATAACACAGAATTTATACCCTGTGGTAGCAAATCCATATACTTTACTAACTTGTTTAACACCTGAGCTAACCTGGTTCACTGTTTTAGGCCTAAGAGATGCCTTCTTTTGCCTCCCTATCCACAAAGCCAGACAGAAAATTTTTGCATTCAAACACAGCTCACATGGTCCATGTGCCTGAAGGCTTCAAGATTCCCCACTCCGATTGGAGAACAGCTTGCAAAGACCCAGAGTCCCGGGAAGTTCCACAAGAGGAAAGGAGGCTGTTGCAGTACGTGGATGATCTTCTAGTAGCCACTTGGACGAGGGAAGCGAGGGAAGCCTGGACGGTAAGCCTTTTGAATTTCCTAGGACTCCAAGGACGCAGAGTCTCAAAGAAAAAGGCACAGGTAGTGAAACAGAAGGTAATCTACCTGGGGTAAGAAGTGAGTGCTGAGCAGCAGACTTTAAGGCAGGGAAGCCCTATGCCAAACCCTGAAACCCCAGACAATGAAAGAACTCCGAACCCTCTTAGGCATGGCAGGGTGGTGCCGGCTGTGGGTTTATAGTTATGCACTGCTCGCCAGACCCCTCTATGCTCTTATTGCCAATGGAAACAGAGATCTCCAGTGGACACAAGACACCACATGGGCCTTTCGCCAGCTAGAGAGAGTGCCCTCATGTCAGCTCCAGCTTTGAAACTTCCAGATGTAAGTATTTTTCCCACGCAAGGAATTGCCCAGGGAATACTGGCTCAGGACTTGGACCCTTACTGAAGGGCAGTTGCTTACTTCTCTAAGCAACTAGATGCAACAGCCAAAGGATGGCCAGGTTGCCTCACAGCTGTAGCAGCAGTCGTGCTGAATATTCAAGAGACATGCAAGTTTACCCTGGGACAAAAATGACTGTGCTAGTGTCCCACACAGTGTCCGCAGCGCTGGAAGTAAATGGTGGCCACTGGCTCTCACCACAGAGGTTTCTGAAATGCCAGGCCATCATGGTAGAGCAAGACGATGTAGAGATAGTGGTGACTAATATTGTCAACTCAGCTTCTTTTCTCAGTGGACACCATAGTTGCCTCGAGACCACCGAAGCTACCTACTCCCGCCGCCCAGACTTAAGGGACACTCCTCCGGACGATGCAGAGACCTGGCTCACTGACAGGAAAGCGACATTGCAAAGTTCACGGTGACTACCTGCAGAGAGGTAATCGAGTCTGGACCCTTACCAACAGGTACCTCTGCACAGAAGGCTGAGATAATTGCCCTGACCCGTGCCCTGGAAAGGGCAAAAGGGAGGAGAATAACCATCTACACAGACCCAAGGAATGCATTTGGAGTCACACATGCACATGGAGCCATCTGGAAAGAGAGGGGACTGCTGACCTCACAGGGAAAGAAGAGACAATCCAGCTGCTGGAAGCAGTTCAGCTACCTGAAAAGGCATATTAAGGCACACTAGAGAGTGAGCTTAAAATTGGAGGAAAGAAATGAGCTGGCGGATGGAGAGGCAAAGAAAGCAGCAAAGGGTGAGGTACAGATTTTCCTCGAAGGTAAGCCATAATACAATAATACTAACCAAAAGAGACGTACAACTGCAAGGGGTGGGCTACCATTGAAAGAGAGCTAGGAATCCCTTCCCATTTTCATGGTTACTAGTGAAGGAAGGGCACTAGAAAACACACTAGGGCCTAACTACTTAGAAGCCTTTTATAGAGTGTGGCTCCTTTTTCGAAATGACCAAGGCTGCGAGTGATACAGAGTGCATTACACAAATCTGATTGAAACAATCGTTGTATCGTTGTCAGGAATTTATATGCCACTATCACTCAGGTAAGCCTGTGATCCTTGCCTCCAGACTAACCCCAAAATACGCCCCCGGCCAAAACTCGGTCAGACTGGGAGAGGCCATGGGCCTGTACAGCAGTGGCAAATTGACTTTTCAGAACTCCCAAGGAAAGGGGGGTATCAGTATTTACTGGTATTGATAGATACATTTTCAGGGTGGCCAGAAACATTCCCCACCAGAACTGTCAAAGCTCAAGAGGTGACCAGATTATTTTTATAAGGAATAATACCACGCTTCAGAGTTCCAGCCACGATATCCTCAGATAAAGAATCACATTTCATTTCCAAAATAGTGCAACAGATTAGTAGCCATCTGGGCATAGATCAGGAACTTCACACCCCATACCACCCCCAATCAAGCGGCCAGGTGAAGAGAATGAATCATTTGATTAAGCAGCAAATCATAAGACTGGGGCAAGAAGTTAATCTACCCTAGCCCAAGCTCTTCCACTAGCACTATTGCAAATTCAAACTAAACCTTGAGCTAAAGGAATGCTGAGTCCTTTTGGAATGCCTTATAGAAGACCATATAGAATACAAAGGGAATGTCCAGAATGTCCACCTACACGGTGGCATTAAGCAAACAGCTCAGAGTAATTGAGAAACATGTGGCTGGAACTCGGAGCAGGGAGTTAGATAGCCTGGGGATGATGTATATGTTAAGTCTCTTACAGAGAAGACTTCGGAACCACAGTGGGAGAGACCACTGCGAGTACTTCTCACCACCTTCACTGCAATCAAAATCAAGGAGCAGAATGCCTGGATCCATCACTCTCGGGTGAAGAAGGCCCAGAAACCCCTTAAGGAGTGACGCCAGGAGACAATGAACTGAGATTAAACTTACTCGGGCAAAATGAGTATATTGCGGTCGGGAGTAGCTCATATTTTAGTTTGTAGAATTGTATTGTGTGTAATCATAACTGAAGTTTCAGAACTTGAGAGTACCTCTGTTCAAAGTAATGCTAAATGGCCTTGGTCCCTGGCATTTAATCAGTATACTGGATCATAGGAAAACCTTCTGAGATAAAAGATTTAAACATATCTACTGTAGTCATCCACGAGAATCAGATATGTGAGGAGCAAGAATGGCAAGAACAGGAACTGTGGACTCTTCAAGGAATCAGAGGAGAAGAAATCAAAGTAGGGTGCCAGGTCATCAATAGGGTAGCTTATGAGAGACCAGATGTAATTAGTGTCTGAACCTCCCCTGGTGTATATGAACACCAGGAAGTCTGTGATAACCTAAGTGAATCAGACTGTTGGTGTAATTTCACCTTGATACAGGCTGTAGAAGTGACCTACCTTTGAGCTCGAATTAATATCAGACTTTCATTTGAATTCAAAGTGGATGTGACTGAACAACAGCTATTATTCAATCCAGAATGGTCTCTCAAATGTGCGGAGTTGATAATGCAAATTAACATCTCAAAAATCCAACCAGCCCGCTCCTCCTTCCTAAAAACTTCCTTTGAGGGCTGGACAACATGGTTACAAAAACAGGCATATCTCAGGAGCAGAACAAGAAAGGAAGGAGCCAGCTCTCCTGGTGCCTAAAACCAGGAACACCAAGAAATCAGTTTCCTTAGGTCATTTTCCAAGCCGGTTGGCTGAACACTCAGGCAATGACTGGTAAAGGGTGCTGAACTGCAGGTGGTAAATTAACCCAAGCAAGGAAGGTGATTTTCTTTATTTATAGCTATCCCCTTTCCTACTGAGATTTGGATCAGTGATTGTCCCAGTCTGAGGCAGTTGGATTCTGCTTAAAAGAGGTAGAGAGAGACCCCCCCTCAGAGCTCAGCAGCAGGCTGTAGGATTTTGAGCATCACTTTTGTGCTGAGTGTTTCAAGTAGCAGAAACCTGATCCCAGTTTCTTCTGAGGCACTGCAATGAATTTAGGCTCTTCTCTCAGACTTCCCCTTCATTATTTACTTGAGGCTTGGACCTGAAGCTAGGGGCAAGGTGGGTGAGGTTTCGTAGACCAGGAGAGACATTCCTGCTTGCCACACATCTGGGAAATCAGGTGCTTTGGAGGGGGAAGGAGATTCCTGAGGTCTCTACATTTCAGAACAAACATCTGCCTCAAATATGACCTAAACCTCTGTCAGATACACTTGTGAAGTGTGTCTGAATTTGCAGTGTGAGCCCAGCACATCCCTCTGGCAGGGAGGGATGGTCATAAACAGAAAGAAGTTCCTGTTCCCCATAACAAACATCTAACTGGCATATTAGGGACAAGATTAGGAGTTTTAAATGGAATTGATTCAGAAATACTGGTGAATAAACTGGCCACTGCAGCAAGTAGCCTAACAAAATTGAAGCAGCCTTTATAGTAATCTCTATTGGCATTAGGAACTAGCCAGTGACAGATTTCAAAAGTACTGCCAAAGTAAGGAAGTATGAAAAGGCCGGGGACCAAGACCACACGTTGATAGTAGAAGCACTTAGTATAGTGCTTGAGAACTGTTTGTGCTGCTGTATGCTACAACGAATAGCTGTACTAACATCTTTGTCAAAAGCACATGGTGAAGCACTAAAAGACACTGTTGTGAAGGTTTTCATTAAGTAAAAGAATTTACTTATTTCCTAGGAAAGGGGGGAATGAGACAGAGTAAAGATCCATTCTGAATTAGGTGAAGTGTCTAAGAGAGGTGAAAAGTCTGTGAGGTCAAAGCTGAAGGAAGAACTCGCATGCCGAGACAGCAAGGAGACAGAGAAAGAAAAACAGAAAAGACCACAAGGTCGATTTGCCCCGACTTAGAAATTCCTTTGATAAAGAAGAACTGGTGCTAAATGTCACACGGAATGAATATGTATGAACTTATTGTGAAACTGTATGCATATGCATTTGGAAGGGGGATAAAAGAAGACCCGAGGTCTTCAGAAGTATGCATGCCTTGTTGGGAGACTTGCGTCCGGCGTGCATCGTAAATAAACATACCGGGCTTTACAACTTTTATAAAGTTGTGAGGTTTCTTCTTTTCTCCGCAAAACACCTCTGCCAGCCTCTGCTGTCCCTTCTGCCAGCCCTCATGTCCCCATTCCCCTGTGTCACCCCCATCCCCCCCTGCCCCCACACCATTTCACGTCTCCCCTTCCTGCCACTGCCTCCTGTCCCCTTTGCGACCCCCTGTCCCCTCCCACCACATCCCCCATCTCCCCCCATTCTCCACTGCCCCTCACCCCCAGTGTCCCCTCTGTCCCCCTCTCCCCCACCCCATCGCACCTCTTGGGGCTCCACGCTCACTGGGGACACACTGGGGATGCTCTGGGGACACTCTGGGGGTCGAAGGAGCCTCGGGATGTCCTCAACGGCTCTTTGGCACCGCTCGGCCACCCCACAGGCACTGGGGCAGGCAGGACCACCAGTGAAATAGACCTTGATGATGTCATCAACTGCCCCCAGCAGGTGATCCTTGGCCAGGTGCGTCTTGGCCTCCCACAGCTGCTCGGCCACGGCCACCTTGGCCACAAAGTCCTCAGGGACATCAGGGGACGCCTCATTTGTCCCCTTCAGGGTGGCATCGATGTCCCTGAGCAGGTGCAGCAGCTCCCAGGGCAACGCGGTGGCTTCGTCACACGCGGCCACCAAGCGCTCCAGCAGCCCCAGGGCCGCCTCCACCCGCTGTCTCACCATGGTGGCCCTTGTTGCCTCGCTGGCAGCCACCCTGGCCTCTCTCCTCACCTGGGCTTCATGCCCGGCCACCACCTCGGCCCCCTCCTCCCTGCCCAGGGCCTGACCCAGCTCCACCATGTTTTCCTGAGCTGTCCCATCATGGGCAGCCTCGTTCTGCAGCTCCCTGGCCCGGGCAGTGGCTGTGGCCGCCCTGTTGGCCGCCTTGGTGGCCAAATCCCTGCAGGCGTTGCGGAGCTTGGTGGCCGCCCTGGCCAGCTGGGCCCAGCTGTTCACAAGCAGAACCACCGACCTGTGCCACTCGCTGGCTGCCATTGTCACACGCTTCTGGGGGGGCCATGGGGGTTTCTCTCCGATGAACAGGGCCCGGCTCCGGGAGGTGACAGGGTCTTCATCATCGTAGGGGACATTGTGGCGCCACCAGGGGACTTCACTGCAGTCCCGGATGGCCTGGAGCTGCCAGCTGAATGACCATAGGTGCGAGTACATGTGCCTTGAGGGCGTGAGCAGCAGATTCATCTCATCACGACTGGGCAGGGTGGCCAGCAGCTTGCCCAGGATGGCCGCCATTGTGACCTTGGGTTGCAGCAGGGCCTGGGACAGCTGGGAAGGGGACAGTCAGGGAGCTGGTGCCATTTGTGGCCTCCTGGGGTGGCCCTGTGCCCCCAGTGGGTTCCCTTTTGTCCCCTGCATCCCTCTGTCAGCCTCTTGTTCCTTCTGCCACTCCCTGCCCCTCCCTTCGCAGCCCCTCCTGCCCCCTGCCTGTCTGCTGTCCCCTCTGTCACCACCCTGCTGCCACTGCTGTCCTCTCTGCCACCCCCTGCCACCACATTCCTAGCTCCTGAAAACCCCTCCTGTCCTGTCTGTCACCTTCTGCCAGGCCCCATGTCCCCACCACCCCATGTCCCCCAAATTCCTCACTGCCCCCTCCCCATCATGTCTCCTCGCCTGGCACCTCACCCTCACCCGCCACTCACTCCTGTCCCGTTTACGACCCCCTGTCCCCGCCTGCCACCCCCCAGGATCTCCCATCCCCCATTAGCCCATCCCCCCCAGTGTCTGCTCTGTCCCCCTCACCCCCCCCCCCCCCCCCCCCCGTCGCACCTCTTGGGGATCCGTGCTCACTGGGGACACTTTGGAGACGCTCTGGAGATCGAACAAGCCTTGGGATGTCCTTGATGACTCTTTGGCACTGCTTGGCCACCTCACAGGCACTGGAGCTGTTGGGACCATCAGTGAACAAGAATTCAATGGTGTCTGGAAGAGTCTTCCCCAGGTGATCCTTGGCCAAGCAGGCGTTGGCCTCCCACAGCTGCTCAGCCATGGCCACCTTGGCCACCAAGTCCTCAGGGACAGTGGGGGTGCCTCATCTGTCCCTTCCAGGGTGGCATCGATGTCCCTGAGCAGGCGCCGCAGCTCCCAGGGGAACACAGTGGCTTCGTCACACTCGGCCACCAAGCGCTCCAGCAGCCCCAGGGCCATCTCCACCCGCTGTCTCACCATGGTGGCCCTTGTTGCCCAGCCACCCTGGCCTCTCTCCTCACCTGGGCTCCATGCCCAGCCACCACCTCGGCCCCCTCCTCCCTGCCCAGGGCCTGACCCAGCTCCACCATGTTTTCCTGAGCTGTCCCATCACGGGCAGCCTCGTTCTGCAGCTCCCTGGCCTGGGCGGTGGCTGTGGCAGCCCTGTTGGCTGCCTTGGTGGCCAAATCCCTGCAGGTGCTGTGGAGCTTCGTGGCCGCCCTGGCCAGCTTGGCCCAGCTGTTCACAAGCAAAGACACCAACCCCTGCCATTTGCTGGCTGCCATTGTCACATTGTCGCAGGTGGTCCGTGGGGTGCTCTTGGAGGCGGCCAGGGCCTGGCTCAGGGAGGTGACAGGGCCATCATCGGAAGTGACATTGCAGTGCCACCAGGCGGCATTAAGGCGGTACAGGGTGATCTGGAGCTCCTTGGTGAACTCAATCAGGTCCCAGTACAGGCAGCTTGGAGACAGGAGCAGCAGCAGCATCGCGTCCAGGCTGGGCAGGGTGGCCAGCAGCTCGCCCAGGATGGCTACCACAGTGACCTGTGGCTGCAGCAGGGCCGGGGACAGCTGGGGAGGGGACAGGGGAGGTGTCAGGGACCTGGTGCCATTTACAGCCTCCTGAGGTGGCCCCCTGCCCCCGAGGGGTCTCCTCTGTCACCTCCGCCCCTTTCTCAGCCTCCTGTTCCCTCCATTCCCCTGCCCCTCCCCTCGTAGCCCCTCCTGCACTGTGCCCCTCTGCTGTCCCCTCTTCCACTCTGCCCGCACACTGTTGCCCCTCTGCCACCCCCTACCACCGCACCCATAGCCTCTGCCACCTCCCACGTCCCCATCCCCCTATGTCTCCCCATCCCCCACTGCCCCATCCCTCTCTGTGTCTCCTCCCCTTCTCTGTCACCTCCCCACTTCCTGCCACTCCCTCCTGTCCCCTTTGCGATCCTCTGTACCCTACATCCTCCATTGCCGCCTTCCCCCTCCCCGTGCCTCCTCTCCCTGCCACGTGTCCCCTCTGTCCCCACGTCCCCCCGCATCCCCCATCCCCCTGTCGCACCTCTTGGAGCTCCATGCTCACTGGGGACACATTTGGACACTCTGGGGATCGAACGAGCCTTGGGATGTCCTCGATTGCTCTTTGGCACCACTCGGCCCCGATGCGGCAACAGGGACTGTCGGGACCACAACCGAAATAGAAGTCAATGATGTCTTGAATTGTCTACCCCAGGTGATCCTTGATCAGGCGGGCGTTGGCCTCCCACAGCCACTCGGCCACAGCCACCTTGGCCACCAAGTCCTCAGGGACATTGGGGGACACCTCATTTGTCCCCTTCAGGGTGGCCTCAATGTCCCCAACCCTAAGCTGCAGCTCCCAGGGGAACGCGGTGGCTTCGTCACACGCGGCCACCAAGCGCTCCAGCAGCCCCAGGGCCGCCTCCACCCGCTGTCTCACCATGGTGGCCCTTGTTGCCTCGCTGGCAGCCACCCTGGCCTCTCTCCTCACCTGGGCTTCATGCCCGGCCACCACCTCGGCCCCCTCTTCCCTGCCCAGGGCCTGACCCAGCTCCACCATGTTTTCCTGAACTGTCCCATCATGGGCAGCCTCGTTCTGCAGCTCCCTGGCCCAGGTGGTGAATGCCTCAGCAGCCACCTCCCTCCAGGTGTTGCGGAGCTCAGAGGCCTTCCTGGCCAGCACGGCCCAGCTGTCCACAAGTGCAGTCACCAACCCCTGCCACTTGCTGGCCACCATTGTCACACGGGTCTGGGAGATCCAGGGCGTGCTCTTGCAGGCAGCCAGGGCTTGGCTCAGGGAGGTGACAGGGTCATCATCATTCACGGTGACAAACCTCCTGTTTCTTGCCTGGCAGTTCCTGGGATGGGGCATCAGGAATGCATTTACTTGAGTGTCAGTGGCACTGCAGAGATGCACTTGATGTAAGAATCCTCTGAAATAACACAGGCAGACCACACTGACTCTAGAAAATGGCCTGTAAAGCTGGTGTCTCCATTTGGAGAAGCAAAATGGGCTATTTCTGATGGAGGATCCTACTAACAGAGTCAGCCAATGGAACTGGCTCTCAAGGTGAGATCATTTGGATGTTGCAGTGGTTGTGGCAGCCCCAGGGTTTGGGTTTTTTGGCTGGCATAGCAAAATGAGCTCTGAGCAGCATCTGTGGCAGGGAGGAAAGTGCCCCTGGAGCTGGGGCTGAGGCCCGGGGTGGATGTGAGCCCGTGTGGGTGTGAAGGGAGCCGGCAGAGCGCTGAGTTTGCTTTCCCTGCAGGCTCGCGCTCTGATCCGGCAGAACGGGACCCCGCAGCTGCAGGAGCCCCGGCGCCTGTCGGCTCTGCTGCGGGACTGCCTCGAGTGCAGCCTGGAGCCGGACGAGGAGCGGCGCTGGGCTGCCCAGGAGCTGCTGCAGCTGAGGGCCAGGGGCTGCAGGGGAAGCAGCAGCGCCAGGGAGGGGTTTTCTTGTGGGGCCCCCTCCGACAGTCTCCAGTCTGGCTGTGTTCCACACGCAGAGCAAGCAGAATCCTCGTCTGCTGTGGCTTGGCAGGCTTCTTTGGAGCTCATCTGGACCTGGTGCCCCAGAGCGAGCAGGGACATCTTCGAGCAGCTCAGGGGGCCCAGAGTCCTGCCTGGCCTGAACTTGAATGTTTCCAGGGAGGAGGCACCTCCCACATCTCTGGGCACCTTCTGTCAGTGTTTCCCCACTCTGCTGGTTAAAAAATTCTTCCTTAGATCTAATCTGAGCCTGCTTCCCCCTCCTGAGTCTCAAAGCATTTCCCTTTGTCCTGTTGCAACAAAGCCTGTGCGGAACTTGACTCTGGAAAGTAACAGTTCATTTCTTTCCTTTGTATCCTTTGGGCAGCACCCATTTTTATCATCAGCCAAGCCTCTCTCCAGGCTGACCCCTCTGATCACTGCAG